>NC_056054.1:200186908-200811908 GCF_016772045.2 Ovis aries
AAAGTCAGGATTGAGCCTGAGCAGTTCAGACAACTATAGGGTCTGAACTCTGAAGCCCTGAACTCTGTTGCTCTTTATTCTGATTTCCACTAAGCCTCTAGCACTCCTGCAAAAGAGGAAGATCAGAGCAAATCATTTCTAAAGTTGCACCGAGCTCTAACACTTTGTGATTCAGTGGAATCAGTAAGTGGCTAGGGCTCAGGCTGTGAGTTTTCAGTGACCTGTTAAATATGCTTTGGTGTGACGCAAATACCCACGTGTGTGCATGTCACCGAGTTCTGGCCATAGGCTGGCCACCACCCCGGCTGTGACTCAGTGGATCTGCTGGCCCATCGCAGGGCCCCAGATCTCCACGTCAGGGACTCAGAGATTCTGCACCTCTTCGCAAAGCTCTAGCCAATGGAATTGTGAAAACAGCACTCAATCTAGGCAAATAAGTGCGATGGGGAAGTAACTAGAGATTAGGGCCGCAGGGGTACAGTGATTCAGTGAGATAAGGCCGGAAGGAAACACTTGGCCCTGAGTGCTCACCAGGGAGGTCGACCAGAGGCTTCGGTTTCCTAAGGCAGGTGATTGGTTGCTGGCCACAGTGTTACTTGAGTGGAAGAAATACGACCTTTCTAGTGGCCCAAATGAGAAAGGTTCTGTATGGTAATACAATCTCATTTTCCCAGTTTGTTTAAACATTCAAATGGGATTATCACGAAATTCACATTGTGGATATTCCTGTGGGGAGGTAGTAGGTAGAACGGAAAGAGCACTGGCCTGGTGTTGAGACATCTGAGTTCCAGACCTGCATCTGCCCCTAGCTAGGTGAGAGGCCATAGATGAGTCACAGCCCGTCTTGGCCTCAGTTTACCTATAAAAACTGTCAGCGAGTAGGGACTTCCTTGGAGGTCCAAGGGTTAAGAATCTGTCTTCCAAAGCAGGGGATACAGGTTTGATCCCTGGTTGAAGAAATAATGCCATGTGCGGAGGGGCAACTAAGCCCGCATGGACTATGAAAGGTCCTGAGTGGCACAACTAAGGCCCAACGCAGCCCACTCCCCAAATTAAAATTAATAAATAAATATTTGAAAAACAAGCAAACAGATAGAATTTCTTGAGTCCTTGGCATGCTGAGAACTGTTTTCAGAGCTCGACATGTGCAACTCTTCCTAACTCTTATAGTGGTGCCATGAGAGACACACTATCATTGCTTTCATAAGTCAGAGGAGAAGAGACTCAGAGAGGTGAAGGGACTCACCCAGGGTCATACACTAAGACGTGAGCTGAGAACTGCTCCTAGGGCATCTAGCTGTGTGTTAGTTGCTCTGTCACGTTCGACTCTTTGAGACCCCATGGACTGTAGCCCTCCAGGCTCCTCTGTCCAGTATTCTCTGAGCAAGAATACAGCAGTGGGTTGCCATGCCCTCCTTCAGGGAAATCTTCACAACCCAGGGATCAAACCCAGGTCTCCTGCATTGCAGGCAGATTCTTTACTGTCTGAGCTACTAGGGAAGCCCAAGAATACTGCAGTGGGTAGCCTATCTCTTCTCCCGGGGAACTTCTCCATTAGGAGTCAAACCAGGATCTCCTGCATTGCAGGTCGATTCTTTACCAGCTAAGCTACCTGGGAACCCAGGTACCTAGCTACCTCTCACATTTAGAGACATAACACTCTGCTTCCCTTGTCTTTATAGAGAGGGGTGGGCTCTCTGGATGGACTACATACAGTCCTATTTAAGATATTTGTGATGAAGGCCACCTTCCAGGAGCAGCAGATGGCTTTGCTCAGCTTCAGCCTCTGGACCGAGCCCATCTTTGCTCATGACTTTGTTTCTGTGGAGTTTGGAAGATTTCATCAACCTCCCCTGGACCATCAGCTCTGGGTGCACAGGGCTTTACCACTGCATCCCTAGTGATAAACAATGTGCCTGATCCACAGGAGGTGCTCAGTGGTATTTGTTGAATGAATGTAGGGACGAGTTACCAACCTTGGCTGAGTAGAGGAGCAGTTGAGGAATGGGAAGTGTGGGAGAAGCAGGACAGAATCAGTTCAGTGGAATGTGAGGGATCCAGACAGTCTGAAAGCTAAAGATCTTAACTCATGAAGAGGTGAGATTTGAGCTTTCAGATAGAAAGCCGCAGTGTAGCATGGGATCCCGTTGTAATGAACAAACTCTTCATTGAGGAGTCCACACATGGACGTGTCTACCCCATAGGGTCTGGCTGCTAATGAATCACCTTGAGGGTGGAACCTGATTCTGCCAGCCCTCGGGGAGGCCTTGGCAGGCCCTCCAGCCTCTGGGCTGGGCTTGCATCCTCTATCCAATTCCTCCTCTAGCCAACTGAGGTTTGGACTAAGGCTTCAGCCTCATAAGACCCCACCTGAGCTTTTCTTCTTGCAAAGGGAACATATCAGGCCCCCTCCTTCCCAGCCACCTTCTGTCCATCACAACTTGCCTGTTCTGCGTTCTGGTGCCTTCAGGATTTTGTCCTCCACTAGGTGACATTTGTCCTTAGCTACTGTGATGGACACACCTGCTGATGTGCACTCAGGTATTGGTGTGTTTTACCCTGGTAAAATCGTCACATTTCACCAGGCCCTTGAAGATACAGTTACTGATGGGACTCTTCAGCCCTAGAGAGGTATGTGGGGCACAAATTGTTATTAATTACAATTGTAACAACTACCAATACAATGGGCAAAACACAGTGTTGTCCTTTATCTCATCTGCTTGTCACGTGCAAGAGCAGCTTGGAGGGGCACCACGGGCTTACGAGAGGAAGCCTGTGTGGCCAGGTCTGCCACTAACTGTGGGACCTTCCTCTCAGTGTCTTCTTTCCATAGGAGAGAAGGTTGATGAAATGATTCTAGGGCTCCCCTGTCTTTAACCTTCCTCAAATCCAGGCATTAGGGGCTTGTTTTACAGAGAACAAGTGAGGTTTGGATGGTTTAGGCAGTGTGGAATCCACGGCATTCTTCTGTGGCTTCTTATGTGGCCTTCTGACTTATGCAACACCCCAGTGTATAAAGTACCAGCCCATCCTGAGACAGGCAGCACGGGGCTTCTTATTTTTATATCCATTTTACAGACAAGGACACAGAGACTCAGAGAGATTTAATGAATTGTCTGGAGTCACACCAAGCAAGATGAAGGAACTGGGATTTAAACCCAGCCCCCAGGATGGCCAGCCTTGCCTGTGGTGTTAGTCATGTTTCTTGGGAGCACTTGGTCTGGTTTTTCTTGTGCTCCCCTGAGACTTAGGGCCAGACTGGCTCCCAGAGAGCTGCAGCTGGGCTGTGGCGTGACTTTACTCTGCAACAAATGGGCTACTGACTCCCCCTCTAACCCCAGCCCCTCCACTAATTTCTTGCCTAGGGAAGCTACCAGCAGCTGCCAACATCTCTGTGCTGGGTGTTCTCTGTGTGACCCTCCACATCCATGCTTCTTCCCTCCTGTCCTGCCTCTCCAGGAGGCAGACTGCTGAGAAGCTTAGTAGGTACTCTGCCCTCTGGCTTCTGGTTGGATTCGGCTGGGTGAGCAGAGGGTGGGAGAAGGGAGGATGGTTCTTCCTCGGCCCTCTCTCTACAGGCTGTAGGTTGGCAATGGTTGCGTGCATTTGTTAAAGTCTCCAGCTTCAGCTGGGCAGTTCTCTCCTCTCCTCAGCATTGCCTAGCTCACCAGGTTCTGGTAACTACTCCATCTTTCCGTTTGCCTTTTCAACCTGAGGACTAGTAACAACTCCCAGTTATTGTTATCCTCAGGATGCATCATCATCTCTTGGGTTTCCTTAGCCTTGCCTACATCATGAGCCATTGTTTAATTAATCTGTCTTTGGTAACCCTCGTTTGAGTGTGTCCTCCGCTTCCTCCTTGGACCATGACTGATATAGGCTGCTTGTTTCCTCCTTGTCTCTAGCCTTCCATTCTTAAAAGCATGGATAATCCCAGACTTTTTACATGAAGGTCTGCCGATATTGTTCCTTGACGGGTTTAACCAAAAAACAAAACCAAGCTAAACAGAAAAGCAAAAGGTTGGGGTTGCCAGGGGATACGGTAAAGGGCAGTGAAGTTGGACTTGGGAGGCTAAAGACTCAAGTTAGCTGCTAACTAGCTCTGTCATCCTGCTGGGCACCTGGGCCTTCTGATAAATAGAAGGAAGAATCATTTTTGCCTTACCTTTCCCATGAGGCTTTTGGGCAGACCGAATGAGGTGATGCCCGCGGAAGTACTCTGAAATGCCGAAGCCTTTCCGAGCGTTAGGTATTACTGTTGTTTTTATTAGATGCAACATGAGGACAAAATCCTCAAAAGGCCATATGCTGCATTTTCCAGCGCACTCAGATTTCCCTGTCGCCTCCGTGCCTCCTGGATTAGGACACCTGGCATTTGCAGAATCCAAGACCGATGTCCAGGGAGTGTTGGCCAAGCCTAGACCCACATAATCAGAGCTAAAAATACCCTTGACCTCAGTGGGAGCATTTCAGTCCTGAGGGGGACAGACATAAGGGACAGAGACCATGAGGGAAATGACTTTCATCATTCAGGGACTGGGGTTAGGAGAGGGCAGGGAGAAGGTGGCTGTCACAGGCCACCCTTGTCAAGGGCCAGTGGCAACACTGTTTTGATCACTGTCTCTGTCTGTTGCTCTGTCTGTCCCTGAAGAAGATTAACCTGAACCTTTTGTACTTCCCTGTTAGAATGAAGGTTACACCTTAAAGCTCTTCCTCATGGCCAAGCCTCTTAGGAATGTTCCCAGCCTGCCTTGTGGGAATGCCAGACACCTCCAGCCAGAGGAAAGTAAAGAGGTGGATCCTAGGACCTTGCTGTGGAATTGACTGCAGAAGCTGACTTCTATCCAGAGAAGGAGGCGCTGATCCAGGAGCCTTGGTTTGATTTTTCTGGGGATGGGGAGTAGGGATTCTCATCATCTCTCTGTTCTAGAGATCAGTGGTTTTCAAAAAGTAATATTAAGAGCTCTGCTACTGCTAAGTCACTTCAGTCGTGTCTGATTCTGTGTGACCCCATAGACGGCAGCCCACCAGGCTCCCCCGTCCCTGGGATTCTCCAGGCAAGAACACTGGAGTGGGCTGCCATTTCCTTCTCCAATTAAGAGCTCTAGATTATTGCTATTTAAAGTGTGGTCCACGGATCATCAGCATGAGCCTCGACCAGGAGTTAGAAATGCAGAGTTTCTGGTCCCAACCCAGACCTCTAGACCAGTATCTGCCTTTTAACCAGATCCACTATGGATTCATATGCACATTAAAGTCTGAGAAGCACTGTTCTAGAATCCCTCTGGAGAACCTGAGGCAGTCACTGAAAGATAACTTCCAGTTGTCCTCATGGGGTCCCGTAAAAGATAACATTTGAAAAAGAAGTTTCACTTGTATTTAACAAAAGAAGAAAGGGCTGGTCTTCCCCTTTCTTTGATAGGAAGTTCTCCCTGTCTCTCTCTCTGAAGTTAGTTCCCACCCAGCCTTGCCTATCAGCTCCTCAGATGCCTGGTACAAGCCTGGCGTGGGGGCGGCTCCATCAGTGAGGGGCTGTATGAGGGGACTAATGGGAATCAGATTGTTTCTCAGCTGCTTCTTGGCTCTGGGAGTCTAGCCTTCACAGGGCTGCCTGGTAAGGCACTGTGGACTAAAAAAGAACTTGCCAGAACCTGGGAGTTCAGGACTCGGCTGAGTTTTTTGGAAAGGGAGGACAGAAGGGTGCAGAGCTGACGCCTCTGTAGGTGGAATTACCCGGGAAGCTTAGTGTTTGTTGTATGAGGAACAGCCTGGCAGGAGCTGAGAAGAGAGAAGTCAGCCTCCAGCTGGGATCTGGGCACAGCCCCATGGCGGCAGGTTTTCAGGATTTCCAGAGGGAGTGCTTGGCGGCCCGCAGTCTCAGTTTGCTGCAATTATAAATATCTGTGATTTGCATTCCCTTCACATCCTCTCCTGGAGCTGCTCGGCATATTCTGCCATTGCTCTCTGTCCTGCTCACCTTCGCACAGGACCCTCACTGCCACGTTCAAGGCTTTCAGATCACAGCAGGGGAGGCTGAGGCTCAACAAAGCCACCCAAGGGACCACCTACATCTGGGCTGACTTGGGGAAGAAACTAGCACCTTAGCGCAGCCTCAGAACCCTTCACACACCAGCCCCAGACTTTCTGTCCTCAACTCTAGCCCCTTCTCATCCTGCATTTTACCCTCAGTCCAGATCCCACATCCCACTGGTCTTCCTGAACACCTGAGCCCTCGCCTTGTGCAGATGTGTTTCCTTCTCTATTCTCATCAGATAGATACACCAGACACATACCTGTGTGTCTCTCTCAGTGGCACAGCTGTCCTTCCTTGATTGGAGCCTCCCTGACTCCCCACCCTCACCAGCTCTCCAAATTGGGGAGTCAGAGTGTGCTTCAGCCCCCTCAACCCCAGCCCAGTGCCATCCTCAGATAATACTTGCGTAATGATGAATGAACTAGAAGACGAAAACACACAAGCTGGTGGATGAAGCAGGGAGAGAGTGTTTTATAGACCCTCATGGCTGAAATGAGTATGCTCTTCAGTGCTGCCGATGCTTTGCAGGAGCTCATGTGAGAAAGATTTGGAGCAGAAGTTGCAAATGAAAGAAATCTCCCTGTGGCATAGAGATGCCTTAGGTACAAACCTGATGCTAAGTTGTGACTCAAGATACTTGAGTTACCTAAGCCCCAGTGTTTGTTTTCACCTGAAAATGGACATTCTGAGATTATTTATACCTAGTGTCATTGGAACCCATGCCAGTAGTCTTGCCTGGAAAATCTCATGGGCTGAGGAGCCTGGTAGGCCGCAGTCCATGGGGTCGCGAAGAGACAGACACAACTGAGCGACTTCGCTTTCACTTTTCACTTTCATGCATTGGAGAAGGAAATGGCAGCTCACTCCAGTGTTCTTGCCTGGAGGATCCCAGGGACGCGGGAGCCTGGTGGGCTGCCGTCTATGGGGTCGCACAGAGTTGGACACGACTGAAGCGACTTAGCCCCAGCAGCAGCAGCAGTGTCACTGGAAAGACAAAGTAGGGTGAGGTACATGGGGAATGCTTATTGGAGGGTAGGCACCTCCTATACTCTTGACACTTGTCTATTACTGGCTCCTAGGAGAACTCTTTCTTTCTTCCCCTATCCTGGAGCCCAATAATACCCAAGGAAGAGAAGAGAAAGGTGATAGGCAATCCCAAATTTGAAACTTTAACATTCATTTCAGCTCGTGAATGCTCTGGATCTTGAAAACTGATTTTCCAGGATTCTAAACACAATGGTTTAAAAAATAGAGTCTCTTCCAGCCCACACTAAGCCCTTCATTCCTACCATGTAACTATTCACCAGTGATTTAGCAACTGAGTGAGTCCAGTGGTCTCCATTCTGGGTCAATGGCCTTCATTCTGGCTTCCATTTGGAGAACCAGGGATGTGGGGTTGAAGAAGGACTGGCCTGGGATCCTTGGACCCTGAGTTTGTCCTCTGACCTACTTTGGGACCATGGACCATGAAGTCCCTCATTTTGGGCCTCAGTTTCTCATCTGTCAAGTGAGACTGGACTAGATGCTCCACAGGGCCAATCATAGATTCACGTGGAAAGTAGAAGCCTCCACAGCCTCCACTCTCTAAGCATTCCTGTTCATTTCTTCTCTCCCTGTCCACCTATCTTGTTGAGTGCGGTCTGAGCTGAATGAGAACAAGCCCGTGAGGCAGTGCTCTACCTATTCAAAGTGCTTCCATACTCACTTACCTTACTCTAGCTTTACAGATAGCTCAATGGGGGCAGATAAGATGGATGTCATAATCCCTGTTTTATAGACAACAAAACTGAGGCTCAGAGGAAGGAAAGGACCCCGAGGCATATTGCTGAGTAGAGATGAAGCAGCGAGGGCTGGTGGTGGTTACACTGCTCTGTTGGTTCCTTGGGTCCGTGTGAGCCTCTCTTAGTTCCTCCCAGTCTCCCTCCCCTGCCCGGGCTCTGCCATCTTGGTCTTTGCTTGGCCTCCCAGTAAAAGAGGTTAAGCTTTTTTTAACCTCTTGATCTGGTGAAGCTCAGTCCCGGTTGAGTACACAAGACGAAGCCCCATGAGGGTTCATTTCACCCACTCTGCTCTTTCGTCCTGTGCCTAAGTCCTCCTCTAGGTTTCACCTTCTGACCGAACCTCCTCGTGAGGGCACGGAGATGTGGGCTGTTGTTCTCCACCTCTGCAGATGAGGGTGCTGAGGATGGGAGCAACCTAGGCCAAGTGGAACAGTGAGACTTCTGAGCTGCGTGGCTGACCTGCTCTGATGGGTTGAAGACAAGTAATTGGGCAGAAAGTTACGCACTTGGAAGATCAAAAGATAAGTTTCCAAAGAGGGGGCAGGGCAAGTTGTGTGATGCCTGCAGTGAAAAGGGGTATATGAGTGACTGTGGAGAATTAGTCAAGGAGATTTGGAGGCATTAGGCAGGACTGTAAAAACATTTCTCACACCCTTCCCTTCCCCCCATCTTCACCGCCACCACCCTCTCACTTCTCACCCGGGAGGCTGCAAGCACCTGGTCTCGCCACACCAGCCTTCTCCTGCTCCATTCCAACCCCACGTGCATCCCGGCCTGCGTGTTGACCATAGTCCGCAGCGCTCTGTCTGAGCACACTGCCCGGCTGAGCACACGCACTCTTCTCGGTCCTGTACTTTTCCATCTCTGGACGTTGGTTGTGGTTTTTTTTTCCTGCAGCTCTACTCTGCCTGTGAGTGCAAATCCCTCTTCACTCTGGCAGGTTCACGTTAAGGCCACCCCTCACTCTGTGACATCTTTCCTCATCCTTTCCCTCTCCCCTCCGGAAAGAGTGATCTCTCACGCTTTGAGTGTATTGAATACCTGATGGCTCCACCTCTTCTTTTAGACTTTTATTGCCATCTACCTGGTACTATACATGATTTCTGTGAGTGTCTAGTTTCTCTTGCTAGACTGGGATCACCTCGCTGTCGGGAGAGAGATGACTTTCAAGTTTTTATCCTCATGTCTCGGTTGCTATTTAGTTATTGGATGAATTAATAAAGACATAAGTGAACCAGTGCTTGTTGGGACAGGAAACAGAACTCTACCACCTAAGCTACAAATCAAGTTAACCATAAACCCCAAATTAACCTGAGAATGTCCTTTTGAGGCACGTGTGGAGGGAAATGCAAATAAACACGTTCAAAGAAAGGCGGATCAGAAAGAAAAGAGCCTGGCACAAGAGAGCAACCCAGGGGACCAAATGGACAGGTACAAGGGAGATGACAGTGTTTGTTTTTTTGCTTGGTAACAGGAGAAGTCAACAGAAGCTGAAAGAAGTACCATAGGGTGGGACCCAAGGAATCATAAGGCTTCCATTTAACCCTTGAATGGCCCTATATATCCTCCTCATGGTAGAAACTAGAGAAGAGTGCCGAGCACATTAAGGGGGCATCAAAAGTTACTGAATTCACCTACACTTAGTACTTATCTTAAGTCAGTGTAAAGTATCAACATGGGCAAGACGCAAGTCTTGTTCCCAAAGAATTCACAGTCTGCTTGGAAAAAGATGACATGGTTCCAAGTAATCGTGATGAACCACGTGGGTCGGGAGGATCTGCTTAAGAAGGGATAGGCTACCCACTGCTGGGAAGCCCAGCAGTATTCTCGGGCTTCCCTTGTGGCTCAGCTGGTAAAGAATCCACCTGCAACATGGGAGACCTGGGTTCAGTCCCTGGGTTGGGAAGATCCCCCAGAGAAGGCTACCCACTTCAGTATTCTGGCCTGGAGAATTTCCTGGACTGTATAGTCCATGAGGTCGCAAAGACCTGGACATGACTGAGTGACTTCCACTCAATTACTCACTCGCGTATGTGTGTGTGTACGTAGCAATGTATCACACGTGGGCTGTGGGACTGCAGAAAGTGCAACAAGGAACTCTAAGTAAGCGAAAAGGGAGACAAGGACAGATATAAGGGAAGATGTTATGGAGACCATGTTTGGGAAGCAGAGGCTGTGAGAATGGGCTGGCTTTCCACTGGACTCCAGAAATGGTCTGCGAGAAGGGATCGAAGTGTGAGTTAACGTCGTGAGGTTATCCGAGGAAGGCAAATGTGATTGGGGCAGGGCACAGGGGACTGTTATGCCCAGATAGGCAGCAACCAGGGCTGTCTTTTCCAAGGACAATGGGTATTGACTGACCAGTGTGTAGATCTCAGAATGACAAAGAAGCCCACACCGCTTTATGTGTATGTGTGTGCGTGTGATTGTGTGTGTGTGTTTATGTGTGTGGTGTGCAGGAATACTCAACAAAACTATGAAATGGAAAACCTTACTAAAAAGGGAAAGTAATTCCTCCTTCACCAGGCCAAGTCCTACCTGTGCAGGTGAAAGGCAGGACTGAGTCCCCAAGGGAGGCGAGTGTTGGAAAAGGAGCCTCACCTTGGCCACTCTCGGTTAGGGAAAGTGAAAGTCTGAGAAGAACGTGAGGAAGGAGGGCCTTCTCCCTTTGGGCAGAACTCGCTTATTCATAGCCTCATCTGCATAGGGAAATTAGAGTGGTCAGCAGTGCGGGACCAGCTGTGGTTGTGCAGCTGCGTGGAGAGACACTCCGGCAGCAGACACTCTGGCAGCGCGGCAGGGGTGGGGAGTCCCCAAAGCCACTCCGGGCCGCCAGCGCCCGCACTGTTTGGAGGGGCGAGCAGGAAAGAGTAGGGATACTATGATGGGAAACTCAGAGAAAAGGGGCCCTAGGGCCATTTCAGCTAACTCCCTTATTTTACACCTGGGAAAACTCAAGAGGGGCAATGGGCCTATCCGTGGTCTGTCCTTCAGTCAGCAGCTGTCGGGACCTTGGCGAGCACCCACATCTTCTGACTGAGGGCAGGAGCTGCTGCGTGCGTCCTGTCTTCCTGCAAGACTAGGGTGGAGGAGAGGGAACGAAAAGGAAAATAACCGGGTTGAAGAGCCCCTGGGTACCCTCACCAGATACATTGGCATTCATTCCTGACCAGCTGTTTTCTACCAGTCAGCGTCCGTCTTTATCCCATACACCTTTCAAGCTACCAGGTTCCCAGAGCCACAGGAATTTAGGGGACACTATGCCTTCTGTAAGAAAGTCATTCGCAATTTCCATGAAGTTTGAAAGGTGTTTCTGTTTGTTTGTTTGCGTTTATTAGAATCCTTTTGAATCTCTTCAATATTGCTTTTGTGGGTAGAGAACTTTTAGTCACCAATTATAGCTGAAGGTTTTGAGTGGCAGAAAGATGACCATTGAGATATTCATGCTTATTCTACCAATTTTACTTTATGTTTCGAGGACATTAACCCCAATTTTATTTTCGGTTTTTAAGATAATTAAGCTGAGAGGCAGTTATGCTCTACTGACAAGAGCATTAACCTTGACTTCAGAAATCCTGGGTTCAAATGCCAGCTCTGCTGTTTCCTAACTTTTAAAAATTTTTTGTTAATTTCTCTCTTTGAGCCTCCATTTCTTCATATGAAAACAGGGATGTCAATAATTTGTTAATATTAATGATTTATAATATTACTGCTTATTTTTAAAATTTTAACAGATATTTATTGAGTCTCCATTATGTGCCACGTGATGTTTGTGAGACTTGGATAAAAATGAACAAGATGCAAAATTCCTGCTCCCTCGGACTTTATAATAGAGCTGAAATGCGATAACCTGTTTTTAAAAAGCTTAGCACAATTCCAAGTGTGTTGTAGCTGCTTCGGCTTCCCTGGTAGTTCAGCTGATAAAGAATCTGCTTACAATGCAGGAGACTCCGGTTCAATTCTTGGGCCAGGAAGATCTCCTGGAAAAGGGATAGGTTACCCACTCCAGTATTCTTGGGATTTTCTGGTGGCTCAGACAGTTAAGAATCTGCCTGCAATTCAGGAGACCTGTGTTGGGAAGATCTGAAACTAAATTTTTAACTTTTTTTTTTTTCTGTTTGCTTTCTACTTAATAACTTTTCTCTGGCTACTAATAAGCAGTTTAGCTGAAAATAAACAAAAGTCTGATGATATTTGCTCTAACTTTATATGAACTTGCTTTCACAAGGCATGGGGAGCTGACAATAATTATAGTGTTCAATAATTAAGGTCAATGAAATTTCCATCCAGTTGTATTGGTCCATCTTTCAGTTCAGTTCAGTTCATTTCAGTCACTCAGTTGTGTCTGACTCTTTGCAATCCCATGAATCGCAGCACGCCAGGTCTCCCTGTCCATCACCAACTCCCGGAGTTCACTCAGACTTGCGTTCATCAAGTCCGTGATGCCATCCAGCCATCTCATCCTCGGTCGTCCCCTTCTCCTCCTGCCCCCAATCCTTCCCAGGATCAGAGTCTTTTCCAATGAGTCAACTCTTTGCATGAGGTGGCCAAAGTATTGGAGTTTCAGCTTTAGCATCAGTTCCTTCAAAGAAATCCCAGGGCTGATCTCCTTCAGAATGGACTGGTTGGATCCCCTTGCCATCCAAGGGACTCTCAAGAGTCTTCTCCAACACCACAGTTCAAAAGCATCAATTCTTTGGTGCTCAGCTTTCTTCACAGTCCAACTCTCACATCCATACATGACCACAGGAAAAACCATAGCCTTGACTAGACGGACCTTTGTTGACAAAATAATGTCTCTGCTTTTCAATATGCTATCTAGGTTGGTCATAACGTTTCTTCCAAAGAGTAAGCGTCTTTTAATTTCATGGCTGCAGTCACCATCTGCAGTGATTTTGGAGCCCAAAAAAATAAAGTCTGACACTGTTTCCACTGTTTCCTCATCTATTTCCCATGAAGTGATGGGACCTGATGCCATGATCTTCGTTTTCTGAATGTTGAGCTTTAAGCCAACTTTTTCACTCTCCTCTTTTACTTTCATCAAGAGGCTTTTTAGTTCCTCTTCCCTTTCTGCCATAAGGGTGGTGTCATCTGCATATCTGAGGTGATTGATATTTCTCCTGTCAATCTTGATTCCAGCTTGTGCTTCTTCCAGTCCAGCATTTCTCATGATGTACTCTGCATATAAGTTAAATAAGCAAGGTGACAATATACAGCCTTGACGTACCCCTTTCCCTATTTGGAACCAGTCTGTTGGTCCATGTCCAGGTCTAACTGTTGCTTCCTGATCTGCATATAGGTTTCTCTTTAGGGACTGGTAAAACTACTTTCTAGTGATAATATATTGAAGAGAGTTTCATAAGTGGGTTGGTGTTTCACAACTACCACTGGCTAACTAAACTGAAGCCAAAGAATCATGGACAGAAGGGAGAATAAACAGTATCTTGTTCAACCTCTTTATCTCATATTTAAGAGAACTGTGGTCCCATATCGACAACTGCCAAGACCTGGAAGCACCCTGAGTGCTCGTCAGTGGAAGAGTGGGTAGAGAAGATTCGACATGTGCATGGGAGCATTGCTTTCAGCCAAACAAGGGAGAAGTTCAACCGTTTGCAACAACATGGATGGAACTAGAGGGCATTGTGCTGCATGAAGTACGTCAGACAGAAAGAGACAAGTACTGTATGGTCTCACTTATACATGGACTCTAAAAACGCCAAACTACAGAAACAGAGACTAGAATGACGGTTATCAGGGGCTGGGGGTGGTCCAGCAGCGCAACCTTCTAGTCATAAAATGAGTAAGGTTTTTGAGGATCTAATGTACCACCTTGTGTTCTAGTAAATAATATCGTTATGCACTTGAAAGCGGCGAAGCGAGTAGATTTTTGTACTACAAGAAGGACATGGTAATTCTGTGTCATGATATAGATGTCAATGTATGCTTTGATGGTAATAATTTTGCAATATATAAATGTATCAAATCAACCTGTAGCTTACACAATGTTGTATGTAAATTATATCTCAATAAAGCTGGAAACGAAAAGCAGTGAGGGTGGGAGTGAGAGAATTTGGTGTGGAACATATGGAGTATAAACTGCCTGCTGGATGTGAAAATGAAGATATCCAAAAGGCAATTAGAAGATGGTTCTGAAAGCTAAGAAGTGAGAGATGGATATGTGCACGTGTGTGCGTGCGTGTTTGTGTGTGTGTGTGTATGTGTGTGAGAGAGAGAGAGAGGAAGAGAGAGGAGGAGAGAGAAAAACCCATGCTCCAGAAATATGAGGTCCCTGCCCTCTAAGATCCGTTTGCTAATCTAATTAGTGACAGACACAGTGGCATGAACTCCATATAAAAAGTCAAAGAACGCTAGAATCTAGGTCTCCTGCTTTCCAATCCGATACTTATTCCTTTAACCTTCTCAAAGCTGGAAATGCCACATTATACTCTTCCTTTAGAATTTTTAAAGTGCCCCCCAAAATTTCTGCCTAAATACGATTTCTGATCATGATGTTTACTTCAACAAATAGGAGTAAGAGCTGGATTTTAACACCAGAAGGCATATAAAAGGGAAGAGTTTTCAGATTTGTTGTTCAGCATCTCAAAGGCAGAGATTGAACCAAAACGAGCATAGTAAATAGAGGTAAGTTTTGTTTAAACCTAAGAAAACACTTTTTGGATGTACAGAGCTCTCAACAGCTGGAATCTTCTACCTAGGGAGAGAGTGAGCTCTTTACTATTGGGCGCAATCAAGTGGATGTCCATGAGGTGGTAAGTTAGGTCAGGTCAACTTAAGTGCTCACACATTTTTAAGAAACCCATGTGGAATTTATGAACCCTCGTAATATTTAAATAGGCTTCCCAGGTAGCGCTAGTGGTAAAGGACCTGCCTGCAAAGGCAGGAGGTATAGGTGCAAGAGAAGTGGGTTTCATCCTTGTGTCAGGAAGATCCCCGGGAGGAGGACACGGCACTCCAGTATTCTTGCATGGGAGGAGGACACGGCACTCCAGTATTCTTGCATGGGAGGAGGACACGGCACTCCAGTATTCTTGCATGGAGAATCCCATGGACAGAGAAGCCTGGCAGGCTACAGTCCATAGGCTCGCAAAGAGTCAGACACAATTGAAGTGACTTAGGATGAGAACAAGACTGATGATGTATTTAAATAATCCCTTCTTAAACCCATCTCTAGCCAACGACTACCTCTGGGCTCATTGAGTTACCACCTACTATAAGAAGCATACTTCCTTTCACTTTCACTGAATCTAACTCTTGCAAACTTTGGGTTAAGGGGAGGTTGGGATAGTTCTGTCTTTCTGAGACTTACTGATTAAGTACACAATTCCATTCTATCAAGCATTATAGTATCTTCTTTCAGTCGTCTCTTTTTTTGATTGGGGAAATCTAATTTTTTTAAGTCTATCTTTTTTACCCACAAGCTCCATCATTTTGATGATGTGACTAGCCCCCTGCCCTTCTCCCAGCTCCGCTGAAGTTGTCTTGAAGACCCATAAATAGAACTGTCGTGTTTTTCCTGAGCCCACACACCAATATCATTTGATCATAGGCTAATGTCTTTCTGTTGGCTTCCATACTCATTCTGATGAAACCCACATGCCCCAGCTTAAGCTACTGGAGTTTAGATTTGTCATCGATAATCTCAATTTCTGCCCTGCTAGTTGCTAACTGTATGACCTTGAACATGTCACTCATTTTCCTTTGGAAAATGGGGAAAACAATACTCCAAAAAAATTTGGTAAGAAATGAGAAAGAGAAAATCCATGCAAATAGCTTGGACAGAACCTGGTACAGCATCTATGCTCAGTACTCATTTATAGAAGTGAAATGAAATAAACTTAAATACATTTGCTGATTTGTGATACATTATGCGTGTATGCTAAGTCACTTCAGTCATATCCAACTCTGTGCGACTCTATGGCCTGTAGCTCTCCAGGCTCCTCTGTCCATGGGATTCTCCAGGCAAGAATACTGGAGGGGGTTGCCATGTACTCCTCCTGAGATACATTAGTGTCCATCATTTTATAAAGAGAGATTAAGAAATAATTTATCTAAGAGCACTGCTTTATATTTTCCCAAACTGAAGCTCAGCTGTTATATTTCCCCCTCATTCTCCTCAGATCTTTATGCCCCTGAGACTTAAAGTCAGGGAACTCCAGTTTGAATTCTCTCTCTATGATTTATTAACTCTACAATTTTGGTTGATTAACATTTCCATTTCCTCAAATGTCACATTGAGATAAACAGAAACAATTCACCTTGAAAGGCTTTGAACCCAAATAGACTCTGGGTTCAAATCTAAGGTTCACCCAGCTCAGACCACGACACTGTGGCCATGGGCAAGTTGCCTAACCTTGCTCAGTTTCCTAATAGGCAGAAAGAAACAATAACACCCACCTCAAAGAGTCATGGTCAAAATTCAATAGGCAACTGTGTACAGAATCTAATATAACCCTGGTCACACACAGCAGGTTCTCAACAGCTAGTTGCCTTCTTCCTCATGTCACAGAGCTGTCTAGATGCTTTGTAACTTCTGAAGATGTGTGCAGATGTTAGAAGGTATTGTGTGTTGTGGTAGTTCCTTGACCAGAAACAATACCATGTGATGAAAAGTATACTGGATTTGGAGTCCAACTGGGATTGAAGTGATTGTAAGGTTTGGAAAGACATTCTGTTCCCTGAAGCGTGGCTTCCTGGTCTCAAATTGGGGACAGACCTCACTCTGCTCAGCTTACAAGTGCATCTTGAGCATCTGATGAAATATTAATGGTGAAACCATTAAGGTAGTCTGAAAATGAGGCACCATGATGACTAGAAACGCTCAGTGACATTTGCAAAAGTGAAGATATCACTACTTTATATTCTTTATTTCATGTCTTTTATTAAAGGATGAATTAAACCCCGGTTCTGGGTGATTTTTTGATTTCTGGCGATTTCTTGGTTAATAGTCTCTTTTTGGAGAGGTTGTAACAATATTACTAGTATTACTTCCATGATCTTTATGAAAGATGGCATAATATCATGCCAAACCATTCTGGAATCAGCTGCTCTCTGATGTAAACATCCAGTCACAGAGAGCTTGAATCTATGAAAACTGAAAGCATTGAATTTCCATAGTCCCCTGCTTAAAACCTAGAGAACACTGGTTTGTGAAAGTCCTTCTGCTTTTTCTCCTGGTAAGTTATGGTTTTACAGTTTCAAGATCCCACTTGTTCTTGTGAATTCCAGACACGATAATGAAGTTTAGTAGTTCATACTTCCCAGGTGGGAAATCCATCGGCAGTGCGGCATTCCTTCCGGTTCAGTGACCATTTATAATGACTGGATGTGCATTCTGGACAATAGCACGCCAATTCTACCCATGACTTACTCCAGAATTCTAGAGTAGATGCTTTCTGGCCCAGAGGGCTTATTCATTTAATTTGTCCATTCCATTTAGTTGGTGAGGGAGTGGACAGAAGTTCATAGCATGGAGCCCTGAATTGAGAGGCAAGAGATTTGAACTCTTGCCCCCAGTATGCTACTAACTTATTGGAAAAAACTGAACAAGTCATTTCTCTCTATGGCTCAGCCTCCGCACTTGCCACCAGAAGGGGCTGGATGAGATGATCTCTAATGTTTCTTCTAGTTGTGTCATTTTGCGATTCTAAAATACGCTGTCATTCATCGTTCTTCCTGGCAAGGTCATTGAGGGGCAAAGTTGAGGGAGCTGAAACATCTGATAACACATTCCCCTTTCCTTGCCAGCTACTCAGAAGCTCCCCTTCAAATAAACTTTAGATGGACATTCTTTGAATAAACATATCAGACTCTGTAAAATTCCACAACAAGAAATGGCAACTTAGACCAGACAAGGATTCAAAGTAGATGTTGGAAAAATCATATGTATTGATTTTCTATTAGTCAAGTAGCTTGTAAAAATACTCAACAATGAAATTTAGAGAAAAAAGGAAAAGAGGAATGTAATTACCCAGCTTGCTTCATAGTGCTGGCATTGGGAATATATCTTCACTAAGGCCTTGTACAGAGGAAAGGGACTTAAACAGGACAGTCCCCTGAGTTCCATCCTGACAACATTCTCTTGCTGTGTGACCTTGCACAGGTGCAGCTCCATCTTTGAGCTCTTGTTTCTTCCACCTGGTGATGAGCATCTTGGGCTAAGGCAGTGGTTCTCAAAATGTAAGGTGCATATGAATCATCTAAAGATCTTTCTAAAACACAGATTCTGATTCTGTAAGTCCAGAGTGGGGCCTAGCATCCTGCAGGTCTAATAAGCTCCTCAATGAAGCAGCTGCTGCTTGTCCTTCCTTCATTGAGAAGCAAGGCACTACATCATTTTTAAGGCCCTTTTCCACTGTGAACTCTCTATGATAGGTGAGAAGCAGAATAGCAAAGACTCTCTAGATGGTCTCCTATCTGCATTAAAATATCTCTTTTAAAAGAAAGATGAGAACAGAATTCCTAAACCTAGGCTTAAGTAAGATGGAAGGTGGGCATGGGTGGGAATATTTGCTTTGAAGCTCAAGACAATCTGAAAAGATATAAAGGCTTGAAAGGAAAGCAAAAGAGAGAGGCAGAAAGTGTGCTTGAGGCAGATAGAAAAGTCAGGGAACAACTGTCCCTAGGAACCACAGGTGATGGTCACAGAAATGCAATAAAGATCTTGACGCTAATTCCACCGTGAGGCATGGTTGGCCCTGGGTTTAGAGATATCATCTTGTGTACCCTCACAGCATTCCTGCAAAGCTGCAGGAGAATGGCAGGACTTTCCTCATCCTCAAGCGGAACTAGAGAAAGAAGGGCTCGAGGCGGAACACCAAGGGGAGACTGGGCAGCATAGCTTTGGCTTTGACATCCCAGTGATGAGCCTGGCACGCCCGTCTCTGTACACGCTTGGACATAGCCCGCTAGGCTCTCCCCATGTCATCTCTCTGGAGCCGCCCGTGGGCAGCGGTGTGGGGGAAGGAAAGTGTCTCAGCAGAACCTTGGTTTCACTTCCTGCCTTGAACACAGAGAGTCATTATATAAATATCAACCTCAGCAGCTGCTACTCTCACCCCACTTCTCGCTATTACTCCCGAGCCCCAGCTCACAGGCAGGGCGCCTGCAGCCTCTCACTTTCCCCTGGTCCCACAGCCTTGCACCAGGCCGGCCAGGTGGATGCCTGGGGCAGAAATGAATCACAACCTCTCTCTGGCCCTCCAGCCAGCCATGTCCAGTGGCCCATACCTCACTGAGCAGGGGAGGTTGTCCTGACCAGTGGCCCACGTTAATCAAATTAAACCTAGTTTACAGATGTGACAGGCCGCCAGCCCATCCACAGAGGCCACAGAATGCACCGTCAGCACTCGTGCTGGTCGAGGTGGGGCACGCTCACATACGTGTACTCTCTTCTATGCAGTGAACTAAAATCGCTCAACCTTTCAGACCTGTTTTAAGTCAGGAAGGCAGTGTAGCATGGTAGAAAGAAAAGTCTGGAATGAAAGATGAGAAATGAGCTCAAGCCTCCACTCCACTATAAATATTAGCAGAATAAATTCTCTGCTAATCTTCAAATGTAAGAAATTCCCCTCTAAACACTGGCTCATCACTGTTGACTTATTTTATTTCTGAAGCTATAATTTAAAAAAAGAGTATTACAAAAATCCCTGGCAGGTACATATAATCTCCTTGATCCTAAATTTCTCCATCTCTAAAATAATGATGTGAGCCCTGCTTTTTCTCACAAAGAAAGATCATGCAAGACCTGTGATGTCTCCCTCTCTGTCTGAGCACTGACTGACATGTAATAGTGTGTGTGTGTGTGTGTGTGTGCGTGTGTGTGTATAAAAGAGGTTAGCGAATTGAAGGATGGTATTCCAAGCTGTTTTAACTCAATTCAGTCTCTCAGTCATGTCCAACTCTTTGTGACCCCATGGACTGGAGCAAGCCAGTCTTCTGTATTCATCAGCAACTCCCGGAGTTTACCCAAACTCATGTCCATAGAGTCGATGATGCCATCCAACCATCTCATCTTCTTTTGTCCCCTTCTCCTCTCGCCTTCAATCTTTCCCAGCATCAGGGTCTTTTCCAATGAGTCAGTTTTTTGCATCTGGTGGCCAAAGTATTGGAGTTTCAGCTTCAGCATCAGTCCTTCCAACGAATATTCAGGACTGACTTCCTTTAGGATTGACTGGTTTGATCTCCTTGCAGTCCAAGGGACTCTCAAGAGTCTTCTCCAACACCACAGTTCAAAAACATCAATTCTTCAGTGCTCGACTTTCTTCATAGTCCAGCTCTCACATCCATACATGACTACTGGAAAAACCATAGCTTTAACTAGATTGACCTTTGTTGGCAAAGTCATCCATACATGACTACTGGAAAAACCATACCTTTGACTAGACAGACCTTTGGTTTAGTTACTCATGTCTTAATGGCATGCTACAGTCCATCGGGCTGGAAAGAGTTAGACAGGACTGAGTGACTGAACTCACAATGTCAGAGCCATGGCCCTCTTAGAGGCAGGAAGGCCTAGGCAGAGCCCAGCAATAGGGCTTCACTGGGCTCTCAAAATGACTGATGGAAAGCAGTGTTTGGGAATCTCACCACTTACATGTTACTCAGCAGATCAAATGGGATCAGAGTATCATGCTCCTTCTCCCCCTTGACCCCTTTATGACCTGACTGGATATTTGTGGTTTATTTATTAAGTGACAAAAACAGATTACTAGGCAATTGATCCAATATGAATCCATTAAACAAATTATATATATGCTTTGGAAAAAAAAAAAAAAACTGAAAAGTTGATGCTCACCAAAATATTAACTACTGGTAATCTCCGGATGGTGATATTTGGAGAGGTTAAAATTTCTTTCTCCATGCTTTTGTGGAATGATCGGCCCCTTAAAGGATGGAGGTTTAGTGCTGTTGGCTTTTCTTCTTCCCTTAAGCACACATGTGAGGTGTTGAGTGGAGAGAAATGAAAGGTGAGGGAGCTGCAGCAAGTTACCATGGATCCAAGCAGGGTGAGGGTCTGGAGGTTTTTCCTTTAAATTTGTTTCTTAAGAGTGATTGGTTGATTCCTATGTTTGCCATTCATTAATTCATTCATCCATCCTATCATCGTTCATTCACTTGCTCATCCAGGAGTGACTTCATTGCTTATGCTTGTAGAGGAAAGGCACGGACTGTTGTCAGAACACTGAGGTTTAAGTGCTGCTACCATTCTTCTAAGGCCATGAGCCCTTGGCCCTTTGGATCACCTGAGCCTCCCCAGTCTGTAAAATGGGACTCATAATGAACAAGAAAACCCTTTGAGAACTTCACAGTGCTGAGCAAAGAAGAGTTTCTGTGAAATCAAAACACCATGCCAGCAGCACAGGAGAGATGGGTAAGTCATATGGAACCTGCACTTTGAGAACTGACACTAGATAGTCTCCTGGCTTAATGCCGAGTCTAGCAGGATGGGGCCTGGAAAGACTCTCTGAACTGGAATCCAGGAAGCCTGGCTTCCAGGTCAGTCTAAGCTGCTGACGTGCTGTATGATTATGAGCCACTCAATTTCCCCCTCTAGACTCCTGATTTTCCCCCTGTCCTATAAAGGGATTGTTAAGCTCAGGTATCTCTAAGGCACCTTGCAGCTTGGACACTCTATGAAATGAGTGAAATCAAGGAAAAATAGGAAACATGTTAAAATACCCATCATGAACCAATATGTACCATATACTAGTTTCTGTTTGGGCAACAAAGGCATGGGAACATTGTAGGCAGTGATGGTCTCCCACAGGGCAAGTCTTGAGTCTGTGGATGTTGATTTTCCATGGCATCTCTGCCTCTTTGCTTAGCTTCCATCTCTTCGGGAGAAAGAGGGAGCTCAAACTCTTTTCCAAGATGACTGGGGGGCCACCTGTGACTCCTGAATAAACATAATGGGCAGGACTATTTGCAACAATGTTAGCCATGTTTCCAAGCTGTTTCTCAAACGTATGACTTGAGTCTGAATGGGGGAGGTGGAAAGCATGAGCAGAGGGGAGCCCCAGCTTGGAAATTTGGAGCCCTGTGTGTCTAGGGCGAGGTTATCCAGTGACTGATCAGCGACATTCATTTATTCACCACTCATTTCCTCAGGAAGCATTTATGGAGCACCTACTATGTGTGTTAGGTTCTGGATTAGACACTGGGGACAATGAGTAGAACAGAGTTTACTAGACTTTGTGCTTCCTGAAAGCAAAGGTCCTGTCCTTAGTTCAGTTCAGTTCAGGCCAGTTCAGTTCAGTTCAGTTCAGTCGCTCAGTCGTGTCGGACTCTTTGTAACCCCATGAACTGCAGCACGCCAGGCTTCCCCGTCCATCACCAACTCCTGGAATCCACCCAAACCCATGTCCATTGAGTTGGTGATGCCATCCAATCATCTCATCCTCTGTCATTCCCTTCTCCCGCTTTCAATCATTCCCAGCATCAGGGTCTTTTCCAATGAGTCAGTTCTTCACATCAGGTGGCCAAAGTATTGGAGTTTCAGCTTCAGCATCAGTCCTTCCAATGAACACCCAGGACTGATCTCCTTTAGGATGGACTGGTTCGATCCCCTTGCAGTCCAAGGGACTCTCAAGAGTCTTCTCCAACACCACAGTTCAAAAGCATCAATTCTTTGGCGCTCAGCTTTCTTTATAGTCCAACTCTCACATCCATACATGAGTACTGGAGAAACCATAGCCTTAACTAGACAGACCTTTGTTGGCAAAGTAATGTCTCTGCTTTTTAATATGCTGCCTAGGTTGGTCATAACTTTCCCTCCAAGGAGTAAGCATCTTTTAACCTCATGGCTGCACTTACCATCCTCAGTGATTTTGGAGCCCTAAAAAATAAAGTCAGCCACTGTTTCCACTGTTTCCCCATCTATTTGCCATGAAGTGATGGGACCTTATGCCATGATATTAGTTTCTGAATGTTGAGCTTTAAGCCAAATTTTGCACTCTCCTCTTTCACTTTCAAGAGGCTCTTTAGTTCTTCTTCACTTTCTGCCATAAGGGTGGTGTCCTCTTGACTCCAGCTTGTGCTTCTTCCAGCCCAGCGTTTCTCATGATGTACTCTGCATATAAGTTAAATAAGCAGGGTGACAATATACAGCCTTGACGTACTCCTTTTCCTATTTGGAACCTATCTGTTGTTCCACGTCCAGTTCTAACTGTTGCTTCCTGACCTGCATGCAGATTTCTTAAGGGGCAGGTCAGGTGGTCTGGTATTCCCTTCTCTTTCAGAATTTCCCACAGTTTATTGTGATCCATACAGTCAAAGGCTTTGGCATAGTCAACAATGCAGAAATAGATGTTTTTCTGGAACTCTCTTGATTTTTCAATGATCCAGTGGATGTTGGCAATTTGATCTCTGGTTCCTCTTCCTTTTCTAAAATCAGCTTGAACATCTGGAAGTCCTTATTTCTCCTGGGCCTAAATATGACCCTGCCTTAAGGACCACCTAAACTAGAGGGATCTTTGGACAAGCAATTTCCTTCCTTGCAGCTTCATGTTCTCACTTGTAAAACAGTTTGGGGGAAGTGGACTTTATGATCTCCACGATCCCGTCTAACCTGGGTGTTCTGTTCTGTGGTTGCATTACCTGGTGGCCTGCAGTGAGAAAGGTTTGCATACAGAGACGGAGCAAAGGTCACAGAACAATCTGCAGCCGAGATGAAATGAAACCGCAGAGTCTCCAGGGAGTGCGTGGAGCTAGTAAACCCCCTTCACCACTGAGACAAGACGCAGCCTGATCCAGGCATTCAGTCAGAGTACTGAGGCTCTGCAGGACACCACTCTGGGTCTCCATGGACCCTACCCTCAGGGCAGGGGTGAGGTTTATCTGGCTATAGCCCGTCATAGCCAGCACTCTGCGCAAGACTGAGAGGCGGATATTGAAGTGGAATACATTCAGGACAGAGAACCAGGATCTCTGAATTCCTGTCACAGTCTCCCTACCCCTGCTTTTACCTGTGTCACCAAAACTCTCCGGGGATGGTGACACCTACCTCCCATATTACTGTGATGATTAAATGTGAAAACACATATGAAAGGTCTTCGTAAATTCTGAAGTGCTTTATACATGGAAAATAAGTTAATATTCATGAAAGAGGGAGAAATAAAAGGGTACCTTAAACAATGAACTGATATCCCCTAAGTGTTTGCCAGGCACTGAAGTAAGCACTTCATTAAAGCCAACTCATTTAAACCCCATGACATGAGGTGGGGGTTAATGTTCCCATTCTACAGATGAGGAAATGGAGTCCCTGGGAGTTTAAATAACTAGGTCAGAATCACCCCACCAGGAAGTGACAAAGCAAGGACTCACAGCAAGGGAGTCACCAATGTGACTTTCTGCCTTCCTGCACGGAAAAATGTTTTCTAATTCAAGTTAATTCTAGCCGACAAACCTGGCCTGAGAGCTAGACTGAACACTGGGCATATGACGATGAGGACACAGGAGCATAGCAAATAAGGAAATGCTCTGAGGAATAAGGACATAGACACTACAAATATGATTGGTATTGAGATAATGTAAAGAAAAATGTGGAGATGGAAAAGATGAAGAGGCTTTGCATTTATCACCCTAGGAACAAGGTAGTGGATAAACAGTAGTTCAAGGTGAGGCTGAAAGGGCGAGGTGTTGGAGCCTGATGGTGAAAGATCTAGGAGGCCAGGCTACAGTGATCAGAGTTTAGCCTGGAACTGATAGAGAATGATGAAGGTTTCAGAGGAAGTGAGCAATGCATCAAAAGTGGAATTTTAAGAGAGTTAAACTAACAAAAGGGAAGAAACCTATTCATCTTTGACCACCACTATTACCATAGTCTGTGTCCTGGTAAAGATGAAGTTAGATGAAAGTTAATCTTTCAAGTTGGACCCCTCCTCAGGGAAAAAGTGGGTTGAAATTTCAGGTATTTAGTACATCATTGATACTCAAAATGGTGAAGAATGGAGAGGTGTTCCCAGAAGACTGGGTAGAAAGGATGTGAGAAGTGACATGTCTCCATCCCATGCTTGACTCTCCCACTTCATTGTTGAGGAGGTGATCCTGCCTCTGGTAGACCCCTCAGGTGATGGGGAATTCTCACCCCAGAAAGTAGCCTGCTCTATCCTTGGACAGCTCCTCCTGCTAGAATGAGTCGGCTTTGTTTTGTTCAAACCTAGGAATGTCTTTGCCTGGAGAATCCTGTGAACAGAGGAGCCTAGCAGGCTATGGTCCATAGGGTTGCACAGAGTTGGACACAACTGGAAGCTACTTAGCTTGCATGCAAGCAAGAATATCTTTATCTCAGTATCACCGTGTTGTTCATCCTCCTTGGGCCTAAAACCTGCATTAGGTGACAGTAAGGGAAGTTTATGGGGGTTCGAAGGGGCTGGATCTGGGAAGCTCAGGACTATCTAGAGAGACAGACAAACTTAGCATTTTGGGGGAGGAAGTCCAGCCAAGTGGGGGAGACACAGAGCTTAGAGCTGGAAGGAAAGAAGGAGCTACTGTTTATGGGACTCTGCAGCTGAAGGCCAAGTGCTGGGCTTCTGGAATCACTTTGCTAGTCAGGAAATAGGTGAAGTGTCCCAAATGAATCTCAACTCTAATTCCTCTAAAGAAGCCTCTGTCTCTTTTCAATGAATTACTGGAGAGACCTCCCAGACCATTCCTGCAACCAGTACCTACTGGGTGCCAGGCAGTGAGATTTACAAGTGGGCTAGGCCTGCCTACTCTTCTGAGAGGCTTACACTCTAAAGAGCAGATGAAGGGGATGAAGAAGTGAGCAAATAAAAATTATATAAAGAATCTGCAATGTATTCAAAAGTGGTCATCAGCCCAAGTTCCATGAGTCAGAACTATGTTTTGGTTTGTAACACTGGATTCTCAGTGCCTAGAATTAGGCCTGGCATGTTCTCAATAAATATCGATCAAATGAATAAATGAGTGAGTGAATAAATAAGTGTTTGATAGCTTCTGATCTAAAACCATAATAAGGTTCTTCTGAGCTTCAATTTAATACTTTATTCACTGTAATCTGGTGATCTTTAGGTCTATAAGGTTCCCTGGGAAGTTTGTCTTGGCAGATGGATATTAACCAATCGAAGACAGGCTAATGGTATCTACCACTTTCTATGACAATGCTGTCCATCCCATGTGGCTGGTTCCTTGTCCACATGTCAAATCAACACGAGTCTGACTTGTTGAGTGAACTTGGGCAAGTCACTTAACCTCTTAAACTTCCGTTTCTTTTCTGTGAAAGAAAGAGAGCACCCCATTCTGGTTCACATTAGTTAGTAAATAATTTCATTCCAAGAAAGAGCTTGACCTTGTTGAGAAAGGAGCCAAATGGAAGGCAGGCTTTTTTCCTAAAGCAACTCGATCTTATCAGAGCATTCAGACACAAAGGTTAGCCTCCGGGAGCTGCTGACATTAGAAGGGTATTTGAATCTGTGAACTTTTGGCTTAAAAGTAAGAGTTCAACTCTCCTCTGATTCTCTCTGGTGTTGCAATGTTGGCCAAAGGTGGCTGCTGTACTGTGCGTACAACCGGAAACCCCAAATTGGGTTTGCATCTCTCTGGCCGAGCAAGGTGCCTTCCCCAGCCTCACCTCCAGATGTTCCATGGGGGTTTGAGGTGTGGAGGAGGAGTTAACGGAGCTTGGTGTCTCTCTTATTGAGGTGAGTCTGTGCACCCGCATGCACAAGAGAAAGCTGGGGGTGGGGGTGTCCCAGCCTGCTTCTGTAAATGGGCGCCACTGACAGCCACAGGGTGCTGTAGCCAGAAGGAAAAAACGCTTCTGTAATCACGAGCTAAAGGTTTCCCCCACCTTCCCTTTGAGAAAGTTTGGAGGCTATTTCTTTTTCAGCAAGCTGCCAAGCTTTTCCCCACATCAGTATTATTTCAATGACTTTTACAAACTCGCCCGCCTGCTTTTTAATAAGCAGGTCTTTGCATTGATGGTACATGTGCAAGGTCTGACCTTTTCATAGGAAAAAACATTCATAACCGAAGCCTATATATAGAAGCTGAAGACGGGAGCAGATAAAGATGTAGGTCATATGACTTTTTGTGTGTGTGAAGCATAATGCAAGAAGGACCCAGCAGACAATTCAAAACTCATGAAATACTGCCACTGGCTTAAGCCCTCCTAATATTTATCAAAGGCTTTCAATAATGACTTTGTTTTCAACTGGGAGCTGTAATGCCACCTTCTATCCCTGAATACAAGACTTTTTTTCTCCACAGAGGAACTTTATTTAAAAATGCCTTTCACTGTCTGGTTAACCCTTCACAATTCTTGTTCAAGGAAAGAACAGTGACCATAAAAATGTATCTAGTGAACAAATATTTCACATAATATGATTGGTAATCCAAATACCTGATTTGCGTCAGAGGAAGACATTTCCCCAGGCTCATGATTAGCTAAGTGAGCAGAAACCAGATTCCTCAGCATTCAAGACTAACGTGATTGAGAGGTTGTTTGCCTTTCCAACAATCTCTCCAGCACCCCTTTTTATACACCTTGTTCCACCAAATTTCCTATTCCTCCATCTTTATGTTCCTTCATCCTTGCCTTTGTCCCCTTTCTTCTCCTTTCTTAGCACCTTCCTTTCTGGACACCTCTGTGTGTACAGGTCTGTTCTGACAGCTATGGCTCAACTGCAGTTGCCTCCAAGAATTCTTCCTTCTCTCCCTTCCCAAGCTCTTTGTTCTTTTATGATCTGATCAGTACTTGCTGTGGATTATGCTTCCAGTATATCCCATTCTTGTGGGCTATAAATTCTTTGAGAGCAGGGTAAGAGTCATGTTTGAGGTATTCTGAACCCCCTTAGCATGTAACTCTGAAATACATGTACCATAGACAGTACTCATAAAACACACTCCTGCAAAATGTTTATTGAGTACATGAATTTGGCATGGTGTGCTGATGGTGATTTGTGGGCTGTTTATGTAGAGCTACTGTGCTAAGCATTATCTCATTTGGGCATCACGTATAAACCCACGAAGCTATTGTTAGTGTGTCACCATTCACAGCTGAAAAAACTAAAGCTCAAAGGAGTTTTAAACCTCACCCAACATCACATAGCTGGCAGAATGGTAGACCAGGATTCAAACTCAGATCTTTTTGGCCCAGAGGTTTGCTAACTTGTTCTAGGTTTACAAGAGTTGATTATTAAATTATCAGGAATTTGGCAAAGTGGTTGAAAGCACAGTTCTGATTAAAAATTAAATCACATAAACATATAAATAAATAACATTAAAAATAATGGTAGAAAATACTCAAAACGCATCACTTCCTATTTACTTTATGAAATGTTATTATCATATATATTCTTGAGGTTGTTAATATTGCTTTTATGCATATGTTAGAATCATTACCTACTGCTGTGCATCTCTTCCATATGACACATTCAACAATGTTGCACTGGTAGCTTGAGAGTGGTCTAGGTGGGAACATCTCTACCAAGGATATTGGAAGACACAACAAATGGGACTTGCCCCTTACACCCCCATCCCACTTAAAGCCAGTTGTTACACATTTACAAACACAACACTGGTCTGGCCCCAAAGTGAGACAAATGCTTCAGTAAGTAATATGCTTTAGATCCAATACTCATACAGATTCTTCTGTTTCTACACTTAACTTTCACTCAGTAGGGCCTAACTTTGAACCATCACAGATAAACTGCTTTCTGGTGTTAGAAAATTGACACTTACATGGCTCCTTTGGGCCTCAGAATTGGAATAAAAGTAACTCTTAGCAGTTATTTTTTTGCCTATATCTCTATATCCTAAACCACTAACACAAATTTAATTATGCCCTTCATCATATCCTCTACCCAGGAACACATGATGAATCTCATAAACTAAAGTGGGAATTCTAAAATATGGACATAAATTTATTTCCCCAAATTTACATGAATATAATAACCTATTGTTTGATCTACATATTCTTAGAAGCTAGATTTCATGTACAGTTTCCACACTATATGTTTTGTGTGTGGTTCCCATGAAATGAGATCTGACCTTTGAGCCACAGGTTATGGGATGGGTACTAATTCCTTAACTCTAGAGCATGTGTGTTAGCATTGCTGAAACTCAGTTTCCTCATCCGTACAACAAGGAATTTGATTTAGATGTCCTTACAGATCCTTCTGGTTCTAAATTTCTAAACGACACTACACATTGCTTCTCTTCTCTAGGGCTTAGTTTGTGCATCTGTAACCAACAGGGGGTTGAAATGGGTAGTTCCTAAGGCCCTTTGCAGCTCCATCAGCTTGTGGATCCACGTGAAAAGCCCTGTCTTCCACCTCATGTGTCATGCCTACTGGATACCATCATGCCTTACTTAGCCCTAGGAAAATGCCAGGTCACCTGCTGAACACCCAGAACTCGAGAGTGCCAAGAGAGGACTCGGAGATGGAGCTGCATTTCTCGCTGGGAGCTCTAACTGCCACAGGACCAGGCTGCCATAGCCCTCAAAACAAAGGGAAATGTGTAGGCGGAGGGAGCGCCTCTGTTGTTTTCTTTTAGACGGTCTAGAAGTGAGGGTGAAATATCTGTACAAGGGTTTTGATTTGACACTCCAGCTGGGTCTGCAGTGAGGAGGGTGGGGGTGAGGGAGGCGCAAGACGTAAGACGGGTGACACTTTCTGCTGTACTGGGGAGACGGGGGTGACGGTGGAAAGGAAGGGAGAGGGTTATGCTGGAACTACTGGGGTGATGCTCAGGGTGAGCAGAGCACTCAGCCAGCGTGTCTCAGTCTCTGCCCTTACTTGCTGACCCTGAACCTACAGTTCATTTGTATCTCTATGGAAAATCAAAAACTGTTCGTAACCCCTCATCTACATCTCCATCCTCATCCTCCCCCACAAAACCCATATGCTTTTCAGGTTATAAGCACTTTGACATGTAAGATCTCTTCTGACCCACAAGACTACTCAACGAAATAGGCATCATTGCCTGGACTCTTCAGAGGAAGAGTCGGAGGTTCAGAAAGGGAACTGAAGTTGTTTAAGATCACCTAGGTTGTAGGGCTGAGACTGGAACAGAGTCCATTCTTTGAACTTCAAGTCCATATGTTTCCAGCACCCAAATGGCTGCAAGGGTTGGAGTAAACGCAATCCTTGTAGTCAAGACTGTTAGTTGAAATCACATGTCTCCGAGTGGCTGCTTTCCTGAAGACTCCCAGAACCACACTCAGGAAAGGAGGGGTTGATGCATTCATGAACTCAGTGAATCCTTGAAGTGGAGGGCACTCTGCACATCCCCTGCCCAGACTCTCCAAACTTCACGTGGGGGAAGCGCAGCCCTCAGAGACATGTGCATGTTCAAAGTCAGGTAAAGAGCGATGGACAAGGCTAGGATTTCACCTGCTGGTCGTTGCCATCTGCTCAAGTGCTGCTCTCTTTTGATGGCTTTTTAGCTACCAGCAACATTACAAGATCATGGCTACTCTAAAAGCCTCCACCATCACTGTGAGGTAAAGTAACATTTTCTTCCAGCAGGGACATGGGCAGAAGAACTGTGGATGGAGGGAGGCCAACATACTCCGATCTCAGCTGTCATTTCGAATTTGATCTCCTCTGTGCCAGAAATTGGATTTATTGCTGGTGAGAATGGTGACTCATGCTCTTTTGACGCCAACCAACTAATTTATCCTGCTGTGGTTTGGTAGGTACAAATATTTAGTGTGTGATCAAAAATAGAGACCCACCCTCTCCCACCACGCAGGCCCTTAAGATTGGTCTTGCCCAAGCCTGAGGATGACCTTGAACTCCAAACAAACTTTTACCTTAAATGTAATCTGTTTTATTCTAGGAATCACTGAAACTTGTAACCCAGTCATGAAGGATAGCAAACTGTATCAATAAAAGGGAAGAGTCTCGTCTAAGAGTTCCCTGTCTTGAGTGTATTCTCTTTTTTATTATTATTAAATTGATTTGGTACCTTTGGCAGCTCGTTTCCTCTCTCTGAGCCACATTATCCCTATCTGCTAAATGAGAGGGTTAAAGTGGGTGACTTTGGGGGATTACCTATTTTAAGGAGCTCCTTCCTTATAAGATCACACATTTATCAGAGGCATCTCGTTACATCTCAGTTTTCCTATATGGTCTTGAGATGCTTTGAAGGTGAGGTTTAACCTGTGTTCTAGATGGGATTCTGCTCTATTTCTAGAAGGATAAGGAAACCTAATAAGAATGGTATCAATTTAACCTGTAAAAAGTTAACTTCAGGATGAGCAATGGAGGTGTATACAACAAACTGCAGAACTTGACATGACTTAAGCTTTCTTGCTCTCATTACAGTATTTCTTTTAAAACCTACTTTTCAGGCCAGATGGACAGGGCACCCACCATAACCATTCAAGCGGTGAAGATGAATTCAGAGGAAACCTCTACAGGGATTAAGAACAAATAACATGTTTTATTTTAATAGTCACAGTTAGCTGTCTCAAGATTTAGCCAGCTTTGGTCCTGGAGAGCTGTCTGTATCAATTTTTCTAACATGATTGTGCAAACTCAGGTCTGAAACTTGGGTTTCTTCATTCACTTTTTCAGCTAGTATCTCCTAAAGTGCCTATGCAGTGCCAGGCACTTTTGCCATGGCTGTGGGAAAACAAGGATTATTTTTATACTACCCTGATCATAAGGACCCTAGAGTCTTCCCAGAGAAGATTTAACAGGCACACAGATTACTGTAGCTTAAGGCAGTGGCTTCAATGCCATGAGAAAGCTGGAGGCAGTTGAGAGGAGAGAGATTCCATCTCACTGAAAGCTCCTCCCGTAGGAAGTGGCCCCTCCAGTCTTGATGGTTGTCAGGCAAGATTTTAATTCATTGTTAATAAGCCAGTGATTGGGAGCCTACTTCTCTGTGATTCTTTTTTTTTTTCTTCTGTAGAATGTGATAAGAATAGTATCAACCTCATTGACTTGTGAGTAATATGTGATTTCACGTGTATTAAAGCTCTTAGAAAATTTCCTGGAACATTGTAAGTGCTCAAAACATTCATCATGATTTTTATTCTTAGCATCAGAGTAAAATTACCCCAAAGTTTCTTGCAGTCTCAAAAGAGAGATCCATGGAGGGAAGACTCATGCTCATAGACTTCGTTGTGTGTTACAGTGAAACCTACTCAGGTCTTCACAGGTGTCCAGGCTGTGTAGCTCAGAAGGGTGCCATCACTTTCTCCCTCTCCCCTAAACTCATCCTTCTGTCTCTCAAACATGTCGCACGTTTGCACACACACACACACACAAATGTACAACTGTTTCTGTCTGTAGAGGTTGGACTGTTTATCAAAAGCCCCAGATGTAGGAGTGTTTCAAATAATTTTTGGAAACAGAAATGATTTCAGAGATAATAAGCATCAAGACTGTGGGTGTAAAATAAAAACAATACGTGAGTTCATAGTGAAATCTTTACATTGAAGAGAGATGGGTTTTCCTTTTTGCTGTCTTTTTTCCCAAAAGCATCATTATTTATGTGGTTTGAAAGTGATCTTTCCTCTGGAAATTAGACATCATGATACACAACATAAAGATGTAGCTGATTAATTGTATGAACATCTCAATCTCTTTTGAGTGCAGCTTCGTCCTCCTTCAGGCATGGCAGCCTACAAGAATGAATTTGCTTTGAGTCATATATTTTACATAAACCAAAGAGGTTACCCCTAAGGCGAACTGTCTGGCTTACTCTTCCCTACCCCCACCGCGTCCCACACACCATCGCAGGAAGGTATTAGCAGTTTCAAAACTTGAACTTTCTCTCAAGCATTTCTTTACTTGAACCAATCAGGATTTCTACATTAAAAAAATTATTGTCACAGTGCCGTGTGTAATGAATGACTATGGGCATGTTGTTCTTTTAGATGTAAAGCTAATGAGAAAATATTTCTCATTTACCATCAGTGTGGCAAATTCTGGGCAGAGGTACTGCTGTCCTGGATACTCAGCGGTGTTTTTTGTCTCTCTGGTCACACTGCGAACAGAGACAAGCAGTTGCAAGAGGCTGACCAGGACGGGGGGTATTGAAGTTCGTCTAGTTTACCCCGCATCTCTTCTATTTTGCAGATGGAGAGATCGAGGGCCAAAAAGAGAAAGCGACTTGAAGAAGGTCGCAGAGGGGTTAGAACCCAGAACTTTTGAATTGCAGTTTTTGAATTGCAGTCCAGGATTCTAACAATAGAACAAAAGATTAACACTAGCCCACAACCACAGTGCTCTCATAAAGTGTAATGACATGATACAATAATATCTGACTTGAATGGTTGTTATGGGGGTAAATGAGATAACGAATGTGAAATCTTCATGTAAAATCTTAGAGTGCTACCTAGGTGGTTGATAAAGAGTGCAGAACATCTATACAAGTCAAGGGAGAAATGAGGATTATTTTCTTCCTGCAAATAAAACAGAAGTAGTCCCAGGGTCATTTTAAATGTGTTTGCCTGATGCCTTCTTTTAGCCTGAAGTTTCCTTCGCATAGTTCAGCATGAGGGAGTTTCATGTCGTTCTAGACGAAAGATAATTTGTCTGTCTCTCATATAACTAGCAATCTCTAACCAAGCACAAATGTGGCTGAGGTCAAAAGCAGAAACACTACCCTAAACTTGAAAATGGCATTTGCAGACTTAAGCCCAGAGCAGGAATTCTTCACTCAAAGTGGAGGCTCCTCAGTCAAACAAGTAAATAGTACCTTTGGCACCACAAAGACTTCCTCTAGAGCGAGGAAGATGGGAAGAGACGGCAGAAGGCTACTTCACAAGAAGCTGGGCTCGAGAATAGAAGTACATGCTGTTCACGGGACTTTTCTAATAGGGATCTAAGACAACTTGAGTCGCCTGCGAGACTGGCAGCAACACAGTGGATGCTTGCGGAAGCACGATCGGAATCGTTTGGCGCCAGCCACAAGAGGGAGTTCCCGTGAGACAGAGTGTGGTTTAGAACTTTCGGACAATCTAAAAACTGTTAACATAGAGCCAGACTGCCTCTGAGAAGAGAGCACATGATCCTAGAAGCCGTTCTACGGGGGCTGCGGAAGGGATGCTGAAAAGAGGCTGTAGACCAGACAAAGCCCCCTGTACTATGCCACCCTCTACGAGTCTCTCTGAAAGTCTAGAATTCCTTTTTTTCCATAGAGGGGGGATGCTGAAACAGCCACGGGAGTTAGAATGGCAATCGACAGGATGGAAAATCTTTAAGCGGCCTCACCTTTTTTCTCCCATGAAAAGCGAGTGATGAGATCCTGCTCTCAGGGAAATGAAAGGGCAGTAACTTTCCAAAGCAATCAAAGATGCTGCCTCTAGTCCTATATTCAGGCCACATGTGGAAGTGCTTGCTTTCAGATGGACTGTGGGTTGTTGTTGTTTTTTTCCAGCTCAAAGTTTTCTGTAGCTGAAATGATGTGATCCAGATTGTAAAGTGGAGTTGCTCTATGCTAGGTGGTACCTGGCTTAGAGGGTTGCCTTCCATGGCCTAGCAAATACAGTACCGAGGTCAGGTGCAGCAGGAGGTGGTAGTGGTACTGGGGTGTTGTAAGATTTTTCTTGGAATCTGTGATGCTGCTGTAAAAGACCAATGGGATCTTCAGAGAATGTCCTGCTGTTTATCACAATGGGATCCACAGAACACTGATTCTATGAGATCAGTGTTTTAGGGCCAATTTAGAGGAATGTTGCACATTCCATAGCCCCCCTCCCCATGTAGATTTGCATGTAAAGACTCTGAGAAGGGCCAGAGCAAAGCAACCTGTTTCATTTTGAATAATCCTTCTTTTTTTTTCTCTAACTTATTTGACCATGGTAACCATTTTTACTTAACACCACAGTCATCCTGGGTGCTTACGCTCCATAGAAAATCCTTTGGGTAACATTTTTGGTTAATTCCATGGATTCAGTAATCACTGACACAAGGACCCACAGAATGTTAGCATTGAAAACAACACAGGATTCAATAAATGCCTTCTTCTACTTTTTAAATAAAGAAAGCAGAGGCTTAGAAGTTTGTACCAAAGTAATGAACAACAGCCAGTAATCCTGACCTATAAGAACCTAAAATTCTAAAATGTCAGCAAATGACTGTGTAACATTAGGTCATGGATTGTGATGTAATGTTATATTATATAAAAGGTTAAATGGGAGTTCCAAGAATACAGGAGTTGGAGTGAATAGAACTGGTTTCTAATCTGAGGTATCTGCTTTCTTCACTCTTGTGGCATGGGCCCATCCCTTTTATTAGCAATGGGTACTCTCTCCTGTCTAAATTGGGGAAGATAAAGCTTGTCTGGCTAATTTCACAAGTTCTGGTGAGAATGAAGATAGAAAAAGGATGTGAAAGTGATTTATAAATTGAAAGGTACTGTGTAAATGGTAGAGATCCTTTTTCCCCCCTAACAGGTTGATGTATCAGTTGACATTGGGAGGCATTGCCATTGTGTACATCTTCCATCGATTTCCTGTTTCTTGAAGTTTGCTTATATCTCTCCATACACTGCATCTTTTAACTGCTTTCCCAGGTTAGTGAGATGACCTCTGTGTGGAAGCTCTCAGCAAAGTCACAAAGTCAGTTGCCCCCCTGGAATGAGACACGGAGCCTAGGACCCTAACTCACTCCCAGTCAAGCTGACTTGCAAGGGAAAGCAGAAAGCTATGGGCAGGGACAGACCCTCATAACACCTGTGAAAGGACACAAAGGCCTCGAAATTCTGTGTCGTCAGGACTGAACAAAAGAAAAGGAAGAGACCAACAACAGTAGTACCAGAGAAAAGAGAGTGACAAAGACAGAAAGACTCGGTTCATGAAGCCTGGGTATCTTATCTCTGGAATGTTATTGATAATCTGAGTATAGTGTGAGATCTTAAGTGAAATGAATTGGTGGTTTCAGTTCCGGATATAGTATGCAAAGAAAAAAAAAAAATTGCTCTTTGAAATTCAGAGCTTCCTCGTCTGGGCTTCAGGAAGCCACACGCCTGAAGCTGAGTGTGGAAACTGACTCATTTCTAATCCTTTGAGATTAGCCTTTCCAGCCCCCAGACTGTGGGCAGGATCTGAGGCCTATTGGGTCCAGCCAAGCCTGGAGAAGATCAGAAAGAAAAGCGTTGGATACGCACCTCTTTTCGGGTGCTCGGCCTCCCAGGAGATTCTAGGCGCAGTGGCCCTTCTGGACCAACTACTCCCAAAGCTCCTCAACTTGCAGTTGGTAGTGGGTGGGTGGCCTGAAGTGGGAGGAAACAAAAATTCAAAAGCAGTAACTACCTAATTTTTAAGGAGACATTAAAGCATGTTGTCTGGCTGACCCACTTGGTGGACCAACTTGACCGTGAGGTTATGAGTGTAAAGGAAATCATATGTTTCCATACCAAGCAGCCCTTGGGAGCAATGAGTCATTCTCCATGACTGCCCCAGCCGACTGTGGATCTGGTACTCTATGGGCCACTCAGGGACAGGGGGGCCCCAGAGGTATTTCAAATAACTTCTAGGAAGAGAAAAGCACGTTGAAAATCACATTTTCCCATTTTTTCTTTACACCTCAAACATGATTGCACATGATGCATCAGTTAAACTGAAGCATGGAACCCCAGGCAACCAGGAGGGAATTCAGATTTTCTAGAAGGGTCATTCCAAGCTTAACACTTTAGACCTTAAATCAGCAGTTTCCAGACTGCCTGCAGACCATCTCAGTGAGAGAAATAGCCACTAAGAGGACCTTTTATTTCAATCTGATCGACGCATTAAAAACACCTGAACAATGTGTTTGACGATAATGTGAAGAATGCTGGTTTAAATGAGAAGCTAGTGAGAGACAAGATGATACTGGGGAACAGGGACCAACAAAAGACCTGGCTGAGGGTCAGAAGATCAGAGTTTACTAACTCCATGACTTCTGGCAATCCACTTAATCTCTCTAAACCTCACTTTTTCATCTATAAAGGGAGAACACTAATTTAAAAAGATAGCACACATGTGAAGGCATTTGCCTTATAAACGGTAAACACTGTGCAAAAGTTCATAGTTATTACTACATATAAGCTTTTAAACATTAATGATGAATCTGTGTTAGAAGTGAAATTTTTAGACTTCATCATAGAACAACCATTCGTCTTCTCAATTCTTCATCTGGAAAGCACTCATGAGACATATTAACTCACATTATTGATTTATTTACATGGCACTTCCAAAAAAACATCCGAAATAGCTCATATGATATAGAGGTAACAACCTCATTAGAAAACAGATAAAAGATTAAGACCTGGCCAGGAAAGAAGAGGACAGTGAGGAGGAAGAGAACTCAGAATTACTATAACTTTACTGAAGCATAGAGTGTGATTTTTGAGCCTCCCAGCAGCTTAGACAAAGAGGGAACTTTGCAATATTATACAGTACTTTTCATCCAGTAAAGGAAGAATAGTTATGTATGGATTGGGAAGGGGGACCAAACCCTTCTTGGCCCTAAATTCCACATGAAATGTATCATTTACATCTTTATTTAAGCGATTTGAAAAATAAAACGAGCAGGATCTTCAAAAGCACACGGCAAAGATACCGTTCCAGTCTAACCACTAAGAGATATTTCCCTTTGTGAATCAGTGCTTGCCTTCCCAGAACAAACAAACAGCAAGATGATTAATAGAAGAAGCAGGCTGCCTTTAAAAAATAGGGCAGTGAAAATCAGAATGTTTGCCCCTGGCAGGGGCTTGCCACTAACCCAGGTACTCACAGAGGCAGTCACCATTCATTAGGGGAGTCCAGTCAGCGAGGCAATCTACAAGGTGCCTTGCACAAGGTCACCTGGTGTCTCTGAAACTGACTCTGCATTCTGAGTTCCTTAATATGATTTTTTAGGTCACAGTGTTCTAGGCAAAGCTCCCTATTGATGTACATCTCTCATGCAAGATTTAGATCACCTCTTTTCTGGCAGAGCTCCATGGAAACACCGCCCATGATTTCTGAAGTGGAGACTGATTGAATCCCAGTAATGCCCAGCTGGAGTGGACAGTGAGTCTGCAGCTGACCCATTGCTGGACAGTTGGCAAGCCTGAGACTCCCAGAATATAGTCCTTAGAGGCCACCATTGTTTTGATGCCACAGTAAATTCCTGTTTACCTAAGGTGGCTAGGCAATGGAAAATTCTGGTTCATGTTGTTGCCATCTATATCATTTACTGATACTTGGTCTCCAAACAGTAAATTGCAACACACTTTGCTAAACACTAAAATCATACACTGGTATGATTTAAGCTTTCTTTGATAATTCATAAGATAGTTTAAGATCTATTAGCATTCAATATTATCATTCATTATTACCATTAAGATCATAGCCTGATTTTCTGAGATTCTGGGTGCAAATGCAGAAGGTGTGAGAATCTGGGCTGCTTCTGTCCTAATTCCCCACCAGGCCATCGGAATTGCTGTTGTGGTTTAGTTGAGTCATTTCATCCTGAATATCAGTTTGTTGGTCTGTGAAATGATAAGCATATCAGCACAGTAACTGGTATAAGTTATTGTTTTACCAATTCTTTTTTCCTCGTGAACATCAGGATAAAAGAGAATCTGATTCATTGAACTGGCCAGTTGAGCATCTGAAAAAATTCAATTCATAGTTCATTACTTCTGGCAGGGACCACAAATATAACATTCTTAATTCCCTGGATTCTCATAAAAGAAAACTGAGGACCCAAGAGGGAACATGACTCTGCCATAGTCTTTTGGCTGTTGAGGGTTAGACTTGACGTAGAACCCACACATCCTGGGGCTAAAGCTGGGGCTATTCCTATCAGCCTGACTCCTATAATATGCAGAGTTTCTGCCCAGCAGGAAATTGAGATGGAGGAGAAATGGTCTCTTTCTGAAGGGTATCTGGGCACCCACCATTATCAACAGGGTTTGAAGGTCCTCAATGTCCTCTCTGTATAAAAGCCTGGCCGTGGCTCTCTGACAGTTCACAGGGCAAAGGACCAATGGAGTCCCCAGCATCCAGTCAAAATGAAAACTTTTCAAAAATAGCCAAGAACCATACAAGCCCCCATATCAGCAAGAGTGACCTTATTTAGAAGCCACCGGACGAGCTTAAATTCCTAGCATCTTTCTTTGCATTGCCTCTTTTACAGCTTGATTCATCCCTATTTCTGCCTCTTGGGTGCTTTCAAAAGTAAGTTTGCTCTCACTTAACTTCCAAATTTAACTTATGGTAAAGTCCCTCCCTGTATAGGAAGAGGGAAGAAGGAAATGAATGATTTTAATGTTGATTGCATTTTTGAAAGGTAGGACTCAATCCCTTTAAACTGAGCTGCTCTTTGGGTTTAGAAGTGTTTTCTCCACCGTTTCAAATACTGGCTTGTCTCTTTTCCTCTTACCAGTCTCTGTGTGCTCTCTCCTGCCTTTGATCCTGGGCCTGGAAATCGGCTGTATGCACATGAGCGACCAGAGGGCTGAGATCTCTGTTGCCGTCCAGAGTGAAGGAGGAAATGTCGCAGGAGACCAGTCCTAGGGTCTGAGAGCCTCAATTCCTGCTGTCACAGTGGTCAGGAAAGTACTTGTGACATCTGGCCTTCTGTATCCCATCTTTTTAGCTCCAGGAGGCTTATTCCCGGAGCTGTGTGTGTGTGTGCATCCTGATATTCCCTGTAAAAGTGTTGTGTTGATGATAAATAGTAACTGATTACATAATCTCCCAGGAATGGATTACAGAGGTTGTGTGGGGGAGAGCAAGGCTCTCCATATTGTGCCACTCAGGATCCTCTCGGGTCCCTGCTGCCTCCAGGATGCTTTCTAAACCTTGGGAACTGACACAAAGCTAGGAACAGGACCTGGCAAAAACTGGCACTGGGTAAATATTGTTTATGCTTGTGTCTAAGACATGGCTGGCTCCTCTGCCCCACCTCTTCCAGTATAGTGAAGCCCCCTCTTCCTTCTCTTGGACACCTCTGCTGTAGCCAAGCACACTGCCCACCTTCCTCCACTGCCCTGACTCCGACCCCTCCATGCCTTGTTTGAGCACCCTTCCTGACGGACGTGGTTGACTGATGCCCTTTCTGTCTGTTGCTTACATCTTCTCCTTTGAAGTATTCCTTCCTTCCTTTTCTAACCTTCATCCATACGAACTTCCTTTTCTCTCTGCTTCCCAAAGAACTTACCTCTCTCATCTTAAGTACACTACTGGTCTCCCTCACTCAAGTATAAACTTCTTGAAGGCAGGACCCATTTCATCCCTCCCTGCCTTCTCCAGTGATCCTGGCCAAAGCCTAAGCGTGTGGCTGCTACCCAAACAGGCTCTCTGGCTTGAACTGAATCTCTGGTCACCTTCTCTTCTAGCCTGACAGGGAGGGAATATGTGTCCTCACTCTTTTCTCCTGCAGAAGCTGAGTTAGGAATTATTTCTATCCTCATCTCTGACCTAAATCTACTCAAGTCTGCCCTGACAATGGCACCCACAGATGATGGGGTAAGCAAAAATAGCCCCCAGATCTGAGTAACATAGCAGCCCATGCTCACTTCTCCAGGCCCCTGCTCAGCCCTGGAAATTTACAGGCATGTTTAGCTGTGCTATTGCTGAGCCAGCTCGAAACCTGTTCTGCTTGAGGCTTCTTCGCCTCAGCAGGTATGTCAAGGTGTGATGAGTATTGCCAACTGGGACAGGAGGGCACCCAGCTCATGCCCAGGCTTTATTTGTCCCAGTGCAGCAGGGCTCCATGGGCTTTATGACCCTTAATCATGAACCTGGGAGCCCTTTGTGTTCTCTCAAGCAGTCAAGCCAAGAAGCCTTTCTGATTTCATTGACAATAACCAGGCGTGATTTATGAACTCGCAGAACCTGGAACATTAGAGGTGGATGCAACCTTTAGAATTGCCCAGTCTGATTCTTCATTTCACAGATGACAAACCAGATCAGAATTGTCTTGCTTTTAAAATGAGGGAGGTGGGTGGTAGCTTGTATTTATCCATTTAGTAATCCTTTCATCCACCTACCCTCCCTTCCATTCAATAATCTATCTACAAACCCATTTGCTAAGTAGCCACTAATACTAGGTACTCAGCCCTACTAGGTTCTGGATAGAAAAGTATAACTAAGACATGGCCCCTGCTTGCCATACACACACACACACACATACACACACACACACACACACACGCACACACGCACACACACAAATAATTACAAACCTATTTGATATGTTAAAATACAACTGTGAACAAAATGTGTTATGAGCACGTGGAAGGCAGTGACTAATTGGCTTCGCATGGAAGAAGACTTTTGAGAAGAGACATTCAAACAAAACCTTCAAGGAAGGGAAAAGAGTTCCATAAAGCAGGAGGGAGGACGGAGATCACAGGGTGAGAGCAGTCTGTGCCAGTGCCCACCTCAAAGGAGTGGGCAGTGTGCCAGGAGGATAGCGAGCATTTCGGGGCTCTGGAAGAGCTGTGTTGGGGTTGGGGGGTGGGATGGGCTTGGCCTGTGGAGAAACTGATGCGGGACCTCGGGTGGAGATCTCAGTAGCTGTGCCTACTACTGGAGCTTGATTTTAGACATTTTACCGAGACTTCTTTGGCCACAGTAAAAAGAGACAGAGACTTCTGCTGCGGGAACAATTGTAATGGCCCTAGAACAATGAAGGCCGATGGTGAGACTTCGAACATATACATTAGATCATGTCGCCTCCTTTAAAGTCCTCTATGCTCCATTGCAGCTGTTAGTCTCGGTCACATGCAACTCTTTTGTGACCCCATGGACTGGAACCCCCCAGGCTCCTCTGTCCATGGTATAGTATTTCCTAGGCAAGGATGCTGGAGTGGGTTGAAATTTCCTTCTCCAGAGGATCTTCCCAACCCAGGGCCCAAACCCTCATCTCTTGTGTCTCCTACATTGACAGGCAGATTCTTTATCACTGAGCCACCAGGGAAGTACTCTATACGCCGTGTGCTGTGTGCTGTGTGCTGTGCTGAGTCGCACAGTTGTATCTGACTCTTTGCGACCCCTGAGGACTGTAGCCTGCTAGGCTCCTCTTTCCTTTGGGATTCTCCAGGTAAGAATATTGGAATGTGTTGCCATGTCCTCCTCCTGGGGATCTTCCCAACCCAGGGATCGAACCCAGGTGTCCCACATTGCAGGTACATTCTTTACCTTCTGAACCACCAGCAAAGCCCAAGAATACTGGAGTGGGTAGCCTATCCCTTCACCAGTGGATCTTCCTGACCCAGGAATTGAACTGAGGTCTCCTGCATTGCAGGTGGATTCTTTACCAGCTGAGCTACCCTGGAAGCTCCTTCTAAACTTCATACCTGTCTACTAACCTGTCTTCATCACAAATTCTTGTGTGTGTGTGTGTTTTTTTAATAGTACTTACTACTGTATTAAATCATCTTATTTAATTGTTTGCATGTGAATTGTCTGTCTCCAATCCTAAAACAAGAGCACCGCCAGATCCAGAGCTACGTGTGTCTCACCACTATGTCTCCAGGCTTAGCACAGCACCTGGGACATAACAGGTGCCCACAAAGTGTTTACAGAGTGATTAATGAGACCTTGACCTCAGGAAATGGTAATGAGGACAGAGAGGAGATGGCCTTTAAAGACAGAAAAACAGATCTCCCGCTGCAGATTCATTATGTACTTACTGAGTGAATGCTAGGTGATATTCACCAGATAGAGGATGAAGTTATGCACTTACCTGACTGATGTTACTGCCCACATCTGGGAAGTTTTATGACAGGCAGCCCTACCTTTCCTCTTGCCCTCTTCGCTCCGTGTTTCCACGACTTACCAGTCTCTGGAATGTAACCATCTAGGGATCCTCTCCTCCGGCTTCTGTTTTAGACCAGGCTCAGCCACTAAACTTGTGGGACAGACTAGCTACTTTTTCAGCATTTCAGTTTTTCTAACTATGAAACAAGAGTGCTAGACCAGCAACTGTAATGCTTTTTAACTTTTATGCAATTATTCTCTGGTTTCCTTAGCTTGGGCAAGAGTTCCTCTCTGTATTCTTTTTTTTTTTTTTTGAATATATGAACAATGATGATATACAAAATCTCATAAAACAAAATGCCTCTTTTATATTCCTCTGTTGTCCCTTTCCATTTCTAGCCATAAGTATTTTTACAGTCATAATCAGAGCGCACGTACAATTTTGCGTTCCACTCTTAGCCTTGAACGTTATTTGTTATATGCCTTTCATGTTGTCACAAAGTCCTCCCATTTATCATTTTAATGGCTACATAATTTTCCACAGAGTTAATATATCATAAATTATTTAAGCATTCCCAAACTGTGGAGAATTTGGGTTCTTTCCAGGTTTTTATATTATAAAGGACTTTGAACATACAGTTTTTCTTTTCTTTTGGGGAGTTATTTTCCTTAGGATAAATCCCTCAGAGTGGGATTATTAGATGAGTTTTATGGCTCTTGGAAAGTATTGCCAAATGGCTCTCCGAAAGGATTGTTTCAATTTGTAGTCAATTTGTGTTCCATGCACGAGTGTGCCAGTTTCACAGAAATCTTGCCAGCATGTTTTTAAAAATCAATTTCCTTTATTTTTTTTCAAGTTGAACTTGTATGAAATGGGGCTTCCAATACAGCTTGATTGTTGCTGTATTGGAACTATTGTCAGTCACACTAAAGTTATAATACAGTGCTTGGCAAGTAGAAGTATTCAATAACCAGCATTGCTATAGAAAGAGGGATCTTAGGAGAGCCATGCATGCTTGCCCTACCTCAAACTCAATTTTTTTTCTATCATGGTCTCCAGTTAAGCTCACTACAGATACATACTCCTTACCTTCGAGGTTTCCTCCAACCGAAGTGCCACCAAATATCCTATTCCAAGGTGGCCAAGGCACCTTAGACTTAGAAGTCATGGGTCAAGCTCCATCCCTTGCTGATTTTCTCTTCCCTTCAATTTTCTGCCAGGAGATAGTCCTCACTAGAGATGGGACGCTGACTTCTTGTCCCTGAAAAATGCTGTTTCTAGTAATCTGAAGTCATTCTCCATAGCTTCTCATTTCTCATCTTTCCCAAGATAGCCCATTGACTATTGGAAGATGGTAAATTAGTTCCCCAGTGGTATTTTCTTCTTCAAGTTGGATATTTTGTTTTAAATCTATCCCTTATCCCATTCATATTTTCATAGTTCTATTTGCTCTCATCTGAGTTCCAGTTCGTAAAGTTGTCCCTTCAAGTGTTGGGACTTTTAATTAATTAAAATTTACTGAGCACCTTCTGAGTGACAAGCAAGATGTGAAGATGAATAAGTCCTAGTTTCTGGCCTCAGTATGCTCAGGGTCCAGTGGATCAGAGAGGAATCCAACTGTCTAAGATTTTGGTCTTAGAGAACTCTAAGGCAGCATTGAAACTCTTAGAAAGACATCCCAAAGTCTGAATTTCTGAGCTTCTGACTGTGAGAAGAGTTCTAGGAAGAGAGGGAGATGCCCACAAACCAAACAGAGCTGATTCAGGGCCACATCAAGGATGGAAGCTAACACACCGAGGCAGATGCATGATTGAGGCTGCTGGCTATTTAAGGAGTTGGTACAAGTTTAAGAAAAGCTAGTTTCTTAGGGAGGAAGAAAGGGAACCTACCACTAACCAGCAAGAAGAGGACTGGAGAAAAGTCTAATTCTGGCCATCCATTGTTGGGTGACCTGAGTTATGTCCTTCCACTTCTCTGAATGTCAGTTTCTTCATGTATAGTAATGAGTAGGGTTGGATTATTTATTTTATCTGTAGATGTCTCTTCCAACTCTGATAATTTATGATCCACAGAACAGTAAATCCTAACTTGTCTGATCCTTTCAATGACTCCTCGAATCCTCCCTCATCCATTCCAGAAAAGCACAGAAAATGAGATGGCCTCTTTGGTTACCAGACAGATGTTGGCAAGCCACTTGGGATTCCACAGCCTCTGTAGCTACTGTGGTGATCATGCCCAGTTGCAGCTAAAATCTGTTGCTGGCAAGATTTGTACCCTGTTTGCTGAGCCTGGGCTCTAGCTGCTGCCTCTTACTTCCTCTCATTAAGGCAAAGCACCATCTTATTTTGTTTTGTTTTCCCTGCATGTTTTGAGTTTGCTGCTTCCCAGCTCTTTTTATTAGAACAGACATAATTAATAACTCCTGGCACATGGAGCAGCCAGATTGGACAATCTGCCTTTTGCTTTCTCGAACTGTCTTCTTCTGAACAATCTGCAAGCCTGAATTTATAGCCTGGACCCCAAAGAATCAGGAACTCACCACATTGCCAGCTTGAAAAAATAAAATTTTCTTTGTAGTTCATAGTGGAAGTTTTATTCAGTTAAGAACTGAAAGTGACATGTGGTCTCATCCTTTCTTAAACCTCTCCTGAAAATATGATTCTGTGGACTTCTTTGGTCAGCATTCTAGAATTTTCCTTTTGGGATCATCAGCAGTTGGTTCCTAAGGTCTAATCCACTCAATTTCTTTGGCAGCCCAGACCCATTACATTTAAAGAAAGTGTTAGTCACTCAGCTGTGTCTCTTTGCGATCTCATGGACTGTAGCCTGCCAAACTCCTCTGTTTATGGAATTCTCCAGGTGAGAATACTAGAGTGAGTAGCCATTCCCTTCTCCAGAGGATCTTCCTGACCCAGGGATCGAACCCAGGTCTCCTGCATTGCAGGCAGATTCTGCATTGGGCCACCAAGGAATCCCATTTTTTTTTTTTTTTAAGCAGAGATTAAAAACAGAGTAGCCATTCTTATTTTACTTTTTATTGTGATTGGAAAAAAATTATTAAATACCTTATCAGAGTCCTCTATTTGCCATCACATTTCGTTGGCCTTTTCCACTTCAGGAAACATTTCAAAATATCAGGCATATCCAATCCTGCCATTTGGACTTTGGTTAATTTGTCCATGTTTGCTTAAATTAATAGAACCTAAATTGGACAGATGCAATTACTTAATAATATTTATTGAGCTACTACTTTTATCTTGGTGCTGTGGAAGACACAAATTTGAATAAAATAAGATTTCTGGTCTCCAGTAGCTTGCAGTTTATAATCATAGTAATTATAATGCAGGGCTGAGCTATACTAACTTACAGCAGTGGCATAAATTTGTTTGCTCCATAGGATCTCCTGGGGGGCTTATGAAACTATTGAGGACTGTATCCTAGCCCCAAAGAAGTTCTGATTTAACTCATTCTGGAGTATATCACAGGCCTTAAGAGTTTAAAAAAATTCTCAGATTCCAATGTTCAAGCCACTTTGGGGGCCACTGGTATATTTGAAGGATTGAGATACATATACACATGACATTTTAATAGAGAAATCGAGAAAGTCTTTACATGATAGTTTAGTACAAATTTGTATTGAGGATTCAGTTTATCAGTGAAGATCAACTTGCTGGGTTGTAGGTGATGCAGACTAGAAGTTGGACCTCAGCTCTGTCTCTTTGTGGCCTTGTGTGCCTGGGTGAGTTACCCTTTCTGAAGGACAGTCATGAGCATCCTCCATGAAGGAATGTAGGGTGCATGAAGGAAATAGTGGGAGGGAAGGTGGCAGGTGGGGGATGTAAGTTTTCCTTAGGAGGGGATTTGTAGAAGGGCAGGCCCAGAGGAGACACAAAGAAAGTGGTGAATGGGACACATTATAGAGAAGACACTTTTCTTATTGTCTAAAACATCTCTCCTCTCCATCCAATCCACCCACCCAAATCAAAGCCAATTCAGTTGAGTTCTTGTTAGTCTCTCCAATAGAATTTTATACCAACAGAACACAAATCTATGGCTAAAGCTTCAGACCAGAGTCATGTCTGAGCAACCAGTTCTCATGAACAGAATATACATGTAGCTCCTTCATCGGCTGCTTCCCATTTCTCTCTCTTCCCATTACTAAGACTCTGGCATTCCCATTGAAAAACAAACGCAATGAGAAAAAGAAACCGCATCAAATATATAGCAGAACAGGTTTCCCAGGTGACACGATGGTAAAGAATCTACCTGCCAAGGCGGAAGACACAAGAGACATAGGTTTCATCCCTGAGCCAGGAAGTAAGAGTAGGAAATGGCAATCTTCTCCAGTATTCTTGTTTGGAAAATTCCATGGACAGAGTGGCCTGGTAGACTATGGTCCTTCAGGTTGCAAAGGGTCAGACGCGACTGATGATGCATGCATACACATAGACAAAATTAGAAATTGAGACTGAAGAAAAAGCTGAGAACAAACTACCTCTACTCTGAATTAATCCAGATCTGCCCAAGTTAGCATTAATTGCTTTTCATGATTCCATTGTAAGATTTATTTGAGTAACAAGTGGTTATTACACTGAGAATGTTGGTTCCTAGATTCTGTCTTGAGGCCCATGACAGGGTTAACAGGAAACAAACCTACCTCTCTAAGCAAAGAAATAGTTTTGTTAGAGCAGACTGATGAATTCCAATAAGAATGTCACATAAGTTGCAAATTCGTGGAGGAGAAAGCTGTAGACATTTTGTAGAACAGAATCAAGTCATAAAATACAGGGGCTAGAAAGGCCTTTGGAGTTCCTTTCATTCGTCCTTCAATACGTGCAAATGAGGAGATGGGGGCTCAGAGCGGTAATGTGATTTGTACAGGATCACACAGTGACATAACTGCCGTAGAACGGAGGGAAGTGAGGTGCTGTCTCCTGGTGCTCATTTTCCATAAGATAAACAATTTATTTGGTTTTTCAATCAGGAAGAACTGGTCTTTCCTGGAATTACAGCTTACCTTACAACCACTGAAACTTGTCATATCCCTATATTGTGACCACAGGATTTTGTGCCATTTTGTAAATCAACCTGATTTCTTGAGTCCAGTTTGTTACTCCAGCACTATTACTTTGTCCAGTTCCCCCCTCCTTCTTTTTTGCCATTTTTTAAAAATGTTAATTTTACTTTGGTATAGGGCTTCCCACATAACTCAGGGGATAAAGAATCTGCCTGCAATGCGGGAGACCTGGGTTTGATTCCTGGGTTGGGAAGATCCCCTGGAGAAGAAAATGGCAACCCACTCCAGCATTCTTGCCTGGAGAATCCCATGGACAGAGGAGCCTGGCGAGCTACAGTCCATGGGGTCGCAAGAGTTGGACATTACTTAGCATTATCTTTCTTTCTTTACTTTGATATATTAGAAGCATCAGTGCAAATTGTCTTAATTCCTTTGTAGAGTAAAAAGATAAATGATGTATATACTATTATTATCTTTGTTTTACATGAGGAAACTGAGTTTCATAGAATTGAAGAGATTGCAGCTTCCCTAGCTCGTTAGTAAAGAATCTGGCTGCCAGTTTGGGAGACACGGATTCAATCCCTGGTCCAGGAAGATCCCACGTTGCAGAGCAACTGAGCTGGTGGATCACGATTACTGAAGCCCACACAGCCTAGAGCCCGTGTTCCACAGCAAGAGAAGCCACAGCAATAAGAAGCCTGCACACAGCAACTAGAAAGCAGCCCCTACTTGCTGCAACTAGAGAAAAAGCCCGTGTGGCAACAAAGACCTAGCACTGCCAAAAATAGATAAATAATATTTTTTAAAAAGAATTGAAGACATTGCTTGAATCTCATAACTGGCAAGTGGGAGGCATGAGGTTAAATCCAGGTCTGACTGATCCCACCCCTCATACTCCTTCCCTACCCTGGGTGACTCTGGAGATATTTATTGCCCAGGAGTGGGAAAGCTGCCCAAGGTCTGCTGAATGGCCCGAGTCTGCTGCTTTCCCACAGTGCTTTGCTGCTTTATTCTTTAGAAGTGCCTAATTATTTCACCCAGCGAAACCTCAAATCTTACTCCAAACAACTGGCTTCCAAACAATTGGCTATTTTCCCTGTTTTAAATGTTGGGGAGAGAAACTCAACTAGATATTTTTCTTTTTAACTCCAGGACTTTACGAAAACAAAAATAATCATATTACGATGTCAAAAATAAATTTTAAATGTGCAAATGTGGGGGAAAGACACCTCCTGTCTGGGAGAATCGAAAGGAATTTAAAGAGACTCCTGTGTGTTCTTTGTGTGAAATGCAGTGGCCACAGTTCAGATTAAGATGTTAATAGGACATTAATAAGAATGAGCTGGGGGATAAACACAGGATTGTGAAATAGGTCCCTAAAGTCATGTAAGTGAGAAGCACAGTATGTGATTGGGACTCTGCACTGTCCTGTCCCTATTATCAGGGCTGACCCCACAGAGACAGATTCCTCCCTGCTATTGCTGCTACTGAGTCAACTGCAGTACCTTATCAGCTCCCAGCTCTGAGCCAGGTTTTTCAGCTGAGCCGAGGCACTAGTTTGTGCCCTTAAGAGCTCCAGGATGGTTGATGAATTTGGTAACAATGAGCAAAACTTATGCCCAAGAAACTATTAGAATTCATCTTAATGGGCAGGTTAAGTTGTAGGGCTGAAGGAAGTGATGCTGGACTATGGTAAAGTCTTACAGTGGACAACGTGGTCAAGTCAACATGGATGACAGTCAAGTCTTACAGTGACAGGGTTTGCAGAAACCTCAAAGACAATAGTCTATACCTTCATTTTATATGAGAAGTTTCCAGGGAGGCTAAGAGAGGAAGGCTGCTTGACTCAGGGCCATTGCAATTAATTCATTGTCATAATTATGGCTGCTTGTTAGGTAACAGATTTTGTGCCACACATTTAACAGATTCAACCTCTTATCCAATTCATGACACTGTGATAAGGTAGTTGTCATCCCCATTTGGAGATGAGAAAACTAAAGCACCAAGTTGGGAACTGTTTGCCTGAGATCACACAGCTAGTAAGCTATACAGGAGAGATTTGAATACCAGTATGACTGATTGCGGGGCTTCCCTGGTGGCTCAGTGCTAAAAAAACCCACCTGCCAATGCAGGAGCATAGGAGATGCAGGTTCGATCCCTGGGTTGGGAAGATCCCCTAGAGGAGAGCATGGCAACCCACTCCAGTCTTCGTGCCTGGAGAATCTCATGGACAGAGGAGCCTGGTGCGTTATAGTTCATAGGGTCGCAAAGAGTCGGATATGACTGAAGCAACTTAGCATGCATGCCTGCATAACTGACTTCAAAGTCCACCTTCCTTCAACCATTAACAACAGAGCTGGGAGTGGCATCCAGAGCCAGGCTCACGCTTGGGAATGCTCTTCACGCAGGTAAACTTTGAGTATATTCAGTGACTTATTCGCTTTTTATTTTTCTGAGGACCCGCTATGACCAGATCTTAGGCTAGACCCTGAGGATATCAACAGTTAATAAGTGCAGATTCTCAATCTCCTGGATCTTAAAGTATAATGGAGTGATTGACACTTGAACAGGAAAATTACAGTAGAGCATGGTAAGCGTTATTGTGGAGACATAAACAAGGGCTGTGGGAGATCAAGATAGAGCAAATAGTTTCGCCTGGAAGGAATGAGGGGTGACCTCATAGAGATGGTGAAATGAGAGTTGGGTCATGACATATGACTGAGTTTTCCTATCACAGAGGGGAAGAGATACGTTCCAGAAAAGAGGAACAGCGTGTGCAAAAGCCCCAAATTGTGAAAGACATCAGTATGTTGGGGTAAGAAGTTCAGGGCAGCTACGTGAGGTGAGGAGGCAGGAAATGAAGTCTGGGGTCAGATTGTAAAGGGTGTTATGTCCTCCCATCTAGGAATTTTGTCTCAATACTATAGGCAGTGGATCATCAACCTGGATTCTTAAACTGAAACATGTCTTGGATAGATTTGCTTTTTGAGAAGATAACCCAAGGAGACGTGGAGGACAGGGAGCAGCTATTTCAGTGGTCCTGCTGAAAACTGATGAGGACTTGAGCCCAAGACATTGTGGATGGAGAGGCAGGATGAATGAGGGTTATTAAGTTCCCGAGTTGAACCCCGAGGGGTATGATGACTGGTTTGTGGAGGGAGAGGAAAGGACACGTCTGAAGATGACCTTGTGACTTCTAGCTCTAGAGGGTGGAGTGAAAATGATGCTCATAGCTGGGACTGAACACCAAGGATATAGAGCAGGTTTAGCAAAGCTCAGAAGAGAGGTGGGGGAAAGGGAATTCTCTTTCAAGCCTGCTGTTTTAAGCTTTTGCAAAAACACCCCACTGGATATCCAGGGGCATTTGGGAAGACAAATACCATGGTTGGGAGAGGAGATGGAGCTTGGGGAGGAGACCTCAGGATATCAATGGTACTTAACACTCTCAAATCTATTGAGTGTCCCTTGGAAGATGTTTGACACTGAAAAAGACGAAGCTCCAAGGTAGATCATGAGTGTATCCTGTGTTCCCTCTCAGACCCAGAATCCCTTAAGCAGAAAGGGTTCCTGCAGGGCAGGTTCTCAGGGCAGGTCACTCTGGCTTCCTTGAGTGGGATGTGGACCCATGCCTTCACTCCAAGCTCATGACAAAAGTGAAGTGAAGTCGCTCAGTTGTGTCCGACTCTTTGAGACCCCATGGACTATAGCCTACCAGGTTTCTCTGTCCATGGGATTTTCTAGGCAAGGATACTGGAGTGGGTTGCTATTTCCTCCTCCAAGCTGATGGACAAAGTTGCTATTGATTTACAATTTTTTTCAAATAACTTTCTGAAATTATTAACCTAAAAACTATGTACTGAGAGCATAATGGCTGGTGGGGCTTGGAGGGATGAGTCACACACAATCTCTGTCTTCAAGGTGTTTCTGTCTAATATTAGATGGAACTAAACAGCAAATTAAGAAGCAAGTATGAAAGTGTTTTAGCAGGGCGCCTGACTTAATAGATGGGAAATCATTTTCATTTAAGAAATGATATCCATAAGTATATGAGAGAAGGGATAAAGATGGTTCTGAGGAAGAGGAGATTCCTAGATTTATTGGAGGTATGAGGGAAGGCTTCTTGGAAGAGGTGGGATACAGGCCTGAGGTGTGGGCAGAGTTGGAGCAGGCAGAAGTGGCAGTTGTTGGGGACCCAGACACACTGTCTGATAAGAAATTATGTGCACAGGTGGGACCAGTTGTTAAGAAAGACCCCAGGCAAGTGCAGTGGCTCTGGTCCCACAGCAATAGAGTGCGAGAACTGAGACCCGCCCCAGACACTGGGTTCACCGGGCTGAGCCACCAGAAGCGGGGCTAGTTCCCAAGAAAGGCCAGAGGGCTCCAGCGCCCCCATCCCTGCCCCCATCTTGACTCATTGTGGGACAAAGCTGTTTTAGTGCTTCATTTCCCTTGGTCAAACCAGGACGATTTGAATGCACCTGCCTCTCTTCCGTCCCCACTGCGTGGTGAGGGTGGCCGTTGCGAGAGGCAGGGAGCGTTTCCTAATTGCGGTCCTGTGGCCGGAGCGCCACGTGAGGGCTCTTGGCGGTCTCACTCAAATGAGGTGGGGGCCGGCTGACTGCTCAGCCACACTTGGAGGGCGCCTTGGTTATTCCTTCTCACCAGACCTCTGGTCTGGTTTTGAAGCTGCACATTTCAGAAGCTCGTTGTTGCTCTTTAAAAAAAAGGTGAGGGGAGGAAGTGGGGGTGAGGGGTGAGAGGAGTTCCACCTGCCCAGTCTCTGCTGGGTCTCTGAGTGGTACTCTGAATCTCGCTCCGGTGTCCCCACCAACGACCTCCCCGCACCCCCTCCCCACCAAATCAGACACATTTGAGATGCAGAGTGAATGTGCTCATTGAAAAGAGGAAGAAAGATGGGGGGAAAACAGTAAAAGCTACAAAACATCACATGCATCTGGAAGGGTCTTAGGGTCCTTTCACACCAGGTGAATTTTTCTGGGAATATTTACTTCATCGCTCAAGGGGTCACCCTCTTTTGCTTCAGGCATGCAGGACCTTTGCTTTTCCATTCAGAGCATGGCTCCCACCCACACGGTGACCAGGAAACCGCAGAAGCCTGAGCCAGCATCCCCAGGACGGTGAGACAGTTGGGGTCAGTGTTTCACACACAGCAATTAGAGGTGTTGGCCTGCTCGAATTCTCTTGGTCTCCAGGGCGCTTGATGATGATGAGAAGAATGATGATGAGAAGAATGCTATCAATAACTCTCTGAAGTTGTGAGTCATACTGCTACAAAGCGCTTTCACATTTATTGACTCATTTTCTCTCAACAGCAATGGAGATCCCAGTTGCCTTCATGGTATCCCCAAAAGATAAACTCCCCCTCTAGCAAAGTGAACTTAAGTGTGGATTCATCATTTAGAGCTGCACATGGTAGAACTTTTCGGATTTACATTGTGGTCTTGCCCTCACCATCTGGGTGACCTTGGACAAATCACTTCACCCCTCCTAGACCTTAGCTTCTTCATATGTAAAATGTGTTAATAATAACAGTCTCAGAGGGCTATTGTAGGGATTTAAATGACTTCATGTAAATAGAAAAGGACATTATAGCCTCTACAGCATTATGCAAATATTAATTACCATCTATACCAGGGTGAGCTATTTGCAAAAAAATGAATGTAAATATAGTTTTGAGATGGCCAGCATGATGTGCCTGAGAGAGCACTTTACTTGGAATCAGAAGACACGGGTTCTATTTTGGCTTCTACACGTCAGGTGGGAGCCAAGAGTGTGGCTTTCAGACAGACAAACACAGCCATGCACGTGATGCACTTACCAGTAAAAAAAACGGCTACCACCATCCACCTGCCACCTTGTCACCTATAGTAGGGTTGAATAATGGCCCCAAAGGTGCCCATATCCTAATCCCAGAAAACTGTGACTTGTTACCTTCCATGGTAAAAGGATAGGTGTGATTACATTAAGGATCTTGAGATGGGAAGGCTATCTTGGATTATCCAGATGGGTTTGATGTGAGCACAAAGTTCTTTGTAAGGAGGATGTGGGAGAGTCAGAGTCAGACAGCTGGCTATGTGACAGTGGGGGCAGAAATTAGGGTAATGGTCTTTGAAGAGCCTCTAGAAGCTGTAAGGGGCAAGGAAACACCTTCTCCTATAGAGCTTCCCTGGGGGCTCAGAGAGTAAGGAATCTGCTTGTGAGCAGGAGACTTAGATTTGATCCCTGAGTCAGGAAGATTCCCCTGGAGAAGGGAACGGCCACCCACTCCAGTATTCTTGTCTGGCAATTCCATGGACAGAGGAGCCTAGCAGGCAGTCAGACACGACTGAGCAACTAACACTTTCACTTTCATAGAGCTTCCAGAAAGAACCTTCTCTGCTAACATCTTTGAATTTAAAGCCTAGAAAAACCAACTTTGGACTTCTGGCTTGCAGAACTGTAAGGGAACAGCTTTGTGTTGTTTTAAGCCATCTGTGATGGTAATTCATTATAGCAGCAAGAGGAAACTGATACACCACTTTTACCCTGAACTCCCTAGTTCATAAGCACTGGGGCTCCTGTGTTCTTTCTCCCAACCTGTACCTAGCATCTGAGTAGGCTAGTGGGCAGTGCTGAAGCATCCCTCCATCCACTTTCCATCTTGGATGGACCAGCGTGCTGCTCAGGCATTATTGGAATTGGAAACTGGTAAACTCCCTGACTCTGTACCTTTAATTAGCCAGAGATCTTCCTGGGGTGTGGTGTCTCACGAAACACACCTTGATGGTGGGTAAGTCACCTAGCTCTCAGACAGTCTATTTTCTCATCTATCATTTCGGGATAAAATTTCCTTCCATGTCTACTTCAAAAGGTAGTTGGGAGACTTAACAGAAATGCTAGTAATGAAAGCTTTTGTGAACTATAAAATATTCAGCAAGTGCAAATTCTTACACCACCATCATCATTATTAGAAACAACGTTTTCCAGCTTAATCTCTTCTGCAATCAATATATGTGACCAACACTCTGATCTAAAGAGGAAAAAGTTTTTGTAAGGGGAATATTCAGCTGGGAATTGGATTTTGGACATCTGGATTTCTCATGAACTTTCCCTTTCAGTATGGACCTAGAACTATTGAAAAAAAAAAAACAACAACAGATGTTTTGAGGACATTAAATATCATTCAGTAATATTGCCCATTTGGAGATGGTAAGGTGGGGCAAATTTCACTAGCCTTTCTCTTTGTGTAACTAAAAATAGAAACGACACTTTGCTAATCAGTAACAGGGTCGTCTGAAAACAGAAGCTTTTAAAACAGCCACAAGACTGCCAAGAGTGGAGAAGCTGAGTGTTACTGCAGAACTATGCTTGTGCATCTTGCCACCAAAAAATGGAAACCCCCACTAGTTATGAGCTCTTTCTCAAACATTAAAACCACAATTTACCTAAAACTCACCCTCGACCCTCAGAATGGTTTATGCACTACAACCTCAGTAACCTTCTCTGACTAGATTAGGATCAGAAAATGTCAAGCATTCGTCTGGTAAATTTGATCAGAGAGTAGAAAATGTTAGAATGCAAGGGGAAGGAGTTGGTGAAAGGGAAATAACATTTCTCAACCACTTAGTTCAAGATGCAAGACTATACTTTTCCATACATAGTATCTAATGTAATGCTCACTACAACCTCTGTATGTAGCTGTTATCCTCATTTTACAGATGTAGCAGGTTGGGGTCAGGAAGATTAAGTAACGTTACAGAACGTCACAGGTGAATGTGGTAGAGCTGGCTTTTCAGACCACTTTGTGCCCCTACAACTTCTAAAATTTAGGTTCACTAACAGGTTTTCTTTAAATCCTTACAAACCCAAGAGAACTAAGTAATAGCACTCCAGGACCTTCTCCCTTGAACCACCCCAGATTTGATACTTAAACGTGTATTACCTGGGCTTCTGAGTGTGTTGAGGCATGGGACTTTCCCATAAGAGGTGCAAGTTCCTTCCTTGATTCTGCCAGGTTTTATTTTGTGATGGTTCAGTACCCACTGGAAGTGTCAAGCAGAAGTTTTGTAAGATTTTTCCCTGTGCCCAATGCAAGGAGTAAAAATCCATATATTGGCTTTGAAGCCACAGTACTGGAGGTCAAGGCCCAAGCTGCCTATTGTTTCAAGGTGCAATTATGGGCCAAACAGGAGTGGGCTAGGTAACTTCCCCTAGCGGGAATTTCTCATTTCCAAGAGATTGGTTTGATTGGGTTGGTTGAAGTCCAAAATATATGTTAGTGAGGGAAGTTCTAAATGGATTCTGGCTTTGGCAGTGAAATATAAACTCTTATTTGCTCATGGATAATTCAAAACCATCCACACCCCTTTCCAAGCGAGTGCATCTCATGTTAATTTGAGAGTGATGCTCCACTGAAACACTATAAACCTGTGATCAGCTGAGTCGGTACCAAGTTGGTAGAGCTAAAGGCAGAGAGAAAGTTGGTTAGGGGCAGCAGGCAAACGGAGCAGACTCTTAGGGAACAAAGACAGGATATAAGTGGACAGGAAACTAAAGCAGGGTAGAGACTCTGTTATCTCATGAGATGGTGCAGTCCGGGGCCAGGCTCTAGAAAGGAGAAGATCTGGACTCTGGTTCCAGTTGGACCATGTGCTCCTTAGACCCGCCCAAGACATTCAAGCTCTTTTGATACCATTTTCCTCAAGTGAAAGAGGGATAATTATGTCTTTCCAGCTGCCTCACAAAGCTGTTGTAAAGATTAAAATGAAATGGTGTATGTGAACTTTCTCAGAAAAATGTGGAGTGAGCATTTTATGTATATAAAATAAATATTATAGATTTTTATTCTGTAGAGCCTTCTCAGTTGGTGCTGTGGAGAAATGATTCCTAATCCCATTTGCCTATTTGGGGAAACCAGGTCTGAGGTGTTGTAATCTTCCTAACAGCATTTATGTGACGAAACCAGGGCACATTGCTATTAACTAGGAGGAGAAAGGAACAGAGTTGAGGTTTTCCTGGGTGCTGGAGATGCATGGGCAGTAATCAGATTCAGTGGTAGGATGGAGGAAGGGGCATGTGCCAATCGCTATGGTTACAACAAACACCTTGAAATTCAGGGATTTCAGCTGTGGGTGATGAGTTTGGGAGGGGCTGAGCTAGGCAGTTCTAGCTCAGGAGCTCTCGTGTGGTTTCAGGCAGAAGCTAGAGCTGGAAGAGTTGGGGAGGTGGGTATAGGAGGAGCTGGGAGTAGACTGGGCATCTCTCAGGACCCCTCCGTGTGGTCTCTCTGTGAGAGGGCCACACAGCGTGGCAGCTTCAGGGCAGTTGGACTGCTTCCTTGGCAACTCAGCACTCCACACGAACCAGGAGGAAACAGCACTGTTCCCTTGAACCATGTAGCTTCAGAAATCATACACTGTCACTTATACTGTATTGCAATGATGACCATCCAGTCTTAACCCTACTCAGATTCAAAAGAAGGCTTAGACCCCACGTTCCGATGAGAGGAGTGGCAAGTTTCCTGAAGAGCATGTGGTATGGGAGAGACTGTTGCAATCAATCTTCAAAAACATGCAGTCTGCCAAGGACGGAAACCCCACAGCACTATCAGAAGGAAGAGTAGGGATCTTGAATCCCGGGATAAAAATCAGTTACTTCTACATTGAGGGCGTTGACTATAAAACAGCCTCTTTTTTGACAGATGAGTCCCTTCATGAAGAGAAACTGAAGAAATATCAACAATGTCTTATCATGTAGCCAAAAAGTGTGTTAAACTAGAAACGGGATTAGGGTATTATTAGGGAAGGTCCTGAAATTACATCTGGGCACATCAATTAGCTTGTTGTGAAGCTCACAGAGAAGATATTTATGGAAGCAAACAGAAAGAACTCTTTACAAATGCCCAGATCATAACTTACAAACTCAATTTTTTTTTAGTTGAAGTATACTTGATCTACAACGTTGTGCCAGCCTCTGCTGTACAGCAAAGTGACTCAGTTATACACATATGCACATTCTTTTTTTCATATTCTTTTCCATTGTGGTTTATCACAGGATATTGAACATAGTTCCCTGTGCTATATAATGGGAACCTTTACTGCTTATCCATTCTAAATGTAACAGTTTGCCTCTTGTGTGTGTGCTCATGCTTAGTCGTGTCTGACTCTTTGAGACCCCATGGTCTCACCAGTCTCCTCTGTCCGTGGGACTCTCCAGGCAAGGATACTGGAGTGGGTTGCCATTTCCTACTCAAGGGGATCTTCCTGACCCAGGGATCAACCTGTGTCTCCTGTATTAGCAGGGGGATTCTTTTACCACTGAGTTACCTGGGAAGCCCAGTTTGCATCTACCAATCCAGCAACCTGAAACTCCCAGTTCATCCCTCTCTATCCTCCTCTCCCCTGGGCAACCACAAGGCTGTTCTATGTCTATGCACACTCAATTTCTTGTGTGAAAGCCTTGGCAAACTCAGGTTTTCTATATGATTTAATTATCTGGGAACATCTTTTTCTTGCCTCTGGCTTACCGGGAAGTTGATGGATTCTGGATAGAAATCAAAGACCCTTTCCCATCCAATTAGCCCTCAATAAAACTATTGTTAAAAAAGAAACATTAATGCATCTATTAAGTCACTCTTGATTTAATTAATTCTATTAGTTTATTTATTTTCGACTATTTCACCTTGTGCAGAGTACCATAATATCTCCTGGAGCTAGCAGACATGAGGAAAGTGTCCTGCCCTCAACAGCCAAGAGTTTCCCATTCCCTAGAATAGAGGTGGGATAAGCGGGGAGCCAAATGTGGCTTGAGAATGGAAGCCCAGGCCCAGATTTCGCAGGACTGAGGGTACTGTGCGAGAGACTGTTGAAATCCTGCTATGTAAATGACCTGGTTTAAACCCTGCCTCAAGCAAATGGTTACTGGTGAGAGTTCTTGGGTTTCAGGAGTTAAAAGAAGCAAAGTATATGAAACAACTTGGCATGCAGACAGCATTCAGAAGAGTGCACTCTTGTTATTAGGCTGTGTGTTTTTATTATCATTTAATCCGAACATTGAAGTATGAATAATGACTTCCTGTTTACAAATCACTTTGGTATTTTTCATCTCATTTAACTATCAAAAATCTCACCATTCAGGCAATGAGATTTTGCCCCCCTCCTCCAGTTTTACAGATTAGCACACTGGTATTCAGGGAGGTTAAGCGACTTACCTCGGATCTCCTGGCTGATAATTGGCAGAACTGGGATGTGGAACCAGATTGCCACCCCCAAAACCGCCCTTTTCCACCCTGCTGTGTTGTTTCCTAAATTGCCAAGTGACCTTGTGTAAGCATTCTATGTCCTGTCCCCCAATCTGGGCTTCGATTTCTACATCTGCAAAGTGAGAGGGATTAAATCATGCCTGAGGTCCCCTCCAGGTCCCAGTGTCTCTGATTAAAAGCGTATGTTCAGGAATGGATCCTGTTTGCTGCTAAACTCCGAGACGCACAAGGAGCCTGGGCTCGGGGAGCTGGAGGCTGGAGCTGCGCCTAAACACAGGCTGGCTTGGCGTTCAGCTCTGTATCTGGCTGCCAAAAGGCCAGAATTCTCTGGAGAACTGGAGTTCAATCTGGCCAACTTGTGATGGCCTTAAGTTATCCTCTGACCTCGAACTTCTGATTATCTGAAGCTTATTTTTATAAAGGCTTAGGAATAGTCAGTCTGTCTCTCTGGAGACCTGCTTCCTTTCTTACTTCCATTATGCACTTCCAGCAACGGGCAGTGGGAACTAGGAGTCGGGCAATCTGTCGGTAATTTTTGCCTCTGCTGCTGCCATTCTTGTAATTCTGGGCAAGTCACATCCAAAGCAGGATTATAAAAAAGAGTTCCCCCTATTGTAGAGCACATGGAACTCTGCTCAATGTTATGCGCCAGCCTGGTGTGGGAGGGAGGTTTGGGGGAGAATGGACACATGTATATGTGTGGCTGAGTCCCTTCACTGTTCACCTGAAACTATCACAAACAACATTGCTAATTGGCTATACCCCAATACAGAATGTTTCTGGTGTTAAAAAAATAAAAATTAAATTTAAAAAATAAAAGAGTTCCCCTAGTCGGAGGGTTAGTGAAGCCATGTGGTTTCCTCTTGGGGAGGAAATGGAAGACCTAAGTTATATGAAACTTAGGTCTTATAATAATGTCTAATATATAAATAATGACTAATAATAATGTCTGAAATTCAAGGCTGGTCCACTTCAGTTACTTGGAAAAAAAATTAGCTTTCCTACTGTACTACAAAGGAAATAGGCGAGGAGAATGCTTTCTGTGTCTGTCCCCAAGAGCAGTCATAGGGTTCAAAGGTAATATCAGGTTTAAAGCATAATTCTGTTTCCTTCGGCATACCTTCTTCCCCATTTTTGATGGAATGTGAAGTGACTCAGGAAGTAAGTCTCTCAGAGCCATGCTGGAAGGAGTCTGCCTGCACCTTGACCCAGTGTTGCTTCTCCTGGGTCAACCATCTTGCTTTGAATCTCACCCTTCATCTGGTTTCATTCTGCAGAGACTTGGGCAGGACATCCACCTGCTCCCAGGAGAAGGGCCTTCACACTCCACAAGGTTGGGAGTCCACGTAAATTCAGGCTGAGGGGCCCTCTACAACCAGCCTCTCTGCCCTCTAAGTTATGGAGTTGGTTTTGGTTTCATTTTACCAAAAAGAAGGAAGAAAGAGCCATTTGATCCTTGCTCCACTTCCAGGGTAGAGACTGCTCAGAGCCCTCTCCCACAGCCCTCTGTGTGCTGCCAGCATCCCAAGGGAATAGAGAAGAGGGTGATTGCAAGAGCCTTGGGACAGCAGTTTCACAATTTGCCATGGGGCCACAGGGCTGCTTGAAAGGGATGGCTCTAGCCATGTGGGGCAGTAGGTAGAATGATGACCCGGACTTGGGTCACTGCTCACCACCAATGCACAGTGTCACCTTAGGCAAGCTACTGAAACTCTGTAAGCTTCTTTTCCCTCTCCTGTCAAACTTTAGAACAGAAAAGTATCAGATTGAAAAGTACCTTGTGTTTCATCTAACCCAGCATGTTTATTTTGTACACTTGGAAACTGAAGACTAGAGAAGGGGAGGAACTTGCCTAATGTTACACAACAGGTAAATAACAGGGTTGTTTCTAGAAAACAAGATCCCCATACCTCATGTTGCAGTGTTGCTTTCTCTTCTGGATAATTTCCAAGGTTCTGCCACTCTAGGAGTCTATCACTCTAAAGACATAATCTCCTACCAGCTCCAGCTCTTGTTTTTGGGCTTAGGCTTGTGTTGGTCACCATGTACTTCCTCTGGAGCTCCTGGTGACACATTGGGTCTAGCTGTGTCCCTCATTACAGAATTCTTCAATTTAATGTAAAGTTGGACAAATATTCTACTTAGCAAGGCTTTTGGCAGTTCTGTTGCAATGCTTATAATGGCCTAGGCTCATCTTGCCTTTTCATACTGTTCATGGGATTCTCAAGGCAAGAATGCTGAAGTGGTTTGCAATTCTCTTCTCCAGTGCTGAAGAATTGCTTTCTGGAGGATCCAGTGCCTCTCTAGTGCATGGAAGAATTGATGCTTTTGAACTGTGGTGCTGGAGAAGACTCTTGAGAGTCCCTTGGACTGCAAGGAGATCAAACCAGTCCATCCTAAAGGAGATTAGTCCTGAATATTCATTGGAAGGACTGATGCTGAAGCTGAAGCTCCAATACTTTGGCCACTTGATGCAAAGAACTGACTCACTGGAAAAGCCCCTGATGCTGGGAAAGATTGAAGGTGGGAGGAGAAGGGGGTGACAGAGGATGAGATGGTTGGATGGCATCACTGACTTGATGGACATGAGTCTGAGCAAGCTCCAGAAGATGGTGAAGGAGAGGGAAGCCCGGAGCGCTGCAGTCCATGGGGTCGCAAAAAGTCAGACACGACTGAGCAACTGAAGTGAACTGAGGCTCATTTTGGACAAAAACTTCAGACAGAGTGTTGAGTAAGAGCAGGGTTAGTTTAGCAAATTGCCCTTGTATACAGACAGAGAATTGCATGGGTCTCTCCAAGAGACCCATGTTCTACATCCAGCTTGGCCCCAAGTCACTTTGTGACCTTGAGCAAGCCTCATTCTCCCTCCAAGCCTCAATTTCCCCATACATAAAACAAGTTGATTGAACTAAATAATCCCTAAGGTAGCTCTAGCTGTGGTATTCCCTAGCAGAATATTACCCAATCTTTTAATTCCTTAGGGAATCTTGCTTAGAAACTAGGAGGATTATCTTTGCACAGGAAGTCAGAGAATGCTTGCAGAATCATAAAACAAATATTAGGAAAAAACATAAGAATATTGTGTTGTTCTGCGCTTTTGGCTCATATTTTCTAAAGTCCATGTCAAATATTTGCAGCACAACCACATTTTTATTTTCATATATAGAGAGGAAGCAGGGGAAATAGGAGTAACCATTGCTATGAAAATTAACCATGCTCTATCAAAATATGATTGCATTTGGTAGGCCATGTATCATCAGCTTCCTGAACATACATCCTGCCCTCACAGATCATATCTGCTGGAGATCCCAGACATAGAGATAAATAATTCAAATACAAAGTATGACATATAAAACCAATATAAAGGACCTTAGAAAGGAGAACACAGTGATTTGGGGATCAGGAAAGTATTCATAGAGAAGTTATCATTTGATGTTGGTTTGGAGAAAGAAATGGTCATGAGAATCAAGAGGAGGCCAATCAGTGAAAACACTGTGAACAAAGGCAGAGGCAGGGAAACCATGTGAGTTTGGTGGCTGCCGAATGGGTAGTTTGCTTGGCATAGGGCAAAAAGCTATGAAATGAAGTAGTGGAAAAGAAAATTAATTAAATTTACGTGTTATATTTCCCTCATTAGTACACACTTTTTTTATGGCAAAAATCCTTGTTTACTTTTGTCATCCTATCAAAAATGACACATAATCATCTCTCAAAACTTGTTTAATGAATAAATAAACTATATCATATGTTACTTTTTCCTCTAAACCATCAATGCACTGTGTAGACCTAACTATATCTTAGAAGCTCAGAAATCAAGGTAAACATGAAGTTGAATGCTTGTTGTATTGACTGCCATGGATTTGAAGTACCATCTCCCAATCCTGTAACTGTATATAGATAATTTCATCAGGGGAGGGGGCTATGTCATGTTCATCAGCTTCTAATAGTTAAAATGTGATATCAATTGGACATGTATAAGAAACTGAATTCAGAGACTCTAATGCAGAAATAAGTCCATCAGCCATAGTCCCTTGCAATGGCACATGGGGCCAGTTCTAGGAACAATAGTGTAAAGGAGACCCTAGAGTGCACCTTTGAGTTGTAATCCCTTAAGGTAATGTATTGATACATGTTCAGTGAGTTTCTATCACTTAGCAGTGTTGTATTCAAACTACAGCAGAAAATATGAAAAGAAATCTGGGCTTTTCTATATTTTTACTATGGTACTCAATAACAAGCTTACACATGAGATACAATTGTATACTAAGTACTAGATTCCCACACTAATGGTAAATAAAAATAAGAGAGGTTTGTCGATGATAATATCTTGGTTGATATATTGCACTATAGTATTGCAAGATATGTCACTGTGGGGAACAGAGCAAAGTGCACCTGGGATCTGTCTGTATTCTTTCTTGTGCCTGAGTGTGAATTCATAAATACTTCAGCAAATTTTTTATTTAAAATATTGGGATCCAATAGATTCAATAGTGAATTCTACAAAACTTCAAAGGAAGAAATTACATTAATTCTTTACAATCTCTTCTAGAAAATAGGAGCAAAGGGAATATTTCCTAACTTAATTTATGAGATCAGCATTACACTAATACAAAAACCAGAGAAATACAAGGAAGACAACAGACCCATATTTCTCATAAACATAGATGTATAGATCTTCAACAGAATATTAGCAAATTGAATTTAACAGAGTATAAAAATAATTATATACCATGACAAGGTGGGGTTTATTTCAGGTAGGCAAGAATTGTTCAACATTCAAAAATCAATTAATGTAATCCATTATATCAACAGCCAAAAAAAGAAAAATCATATCAGTAGATGCATAAAAAGCATTGGATGAAATTCAACGCTCTTTCATGATAAAAACTCTTTCTAGAAGAGAGGGGAATTTCTTCAACTTGAAAAAGAACACCTAAAAACCAACTAACATTATACATAGTGAAACTCAAAGTTTTCTCTCTATGATCAAGAGTAAGACTGCTTTCAACATCATACTGGAAGTCCTCGCTAATGCAATAAGGCATGAAAAGTAGATAAATTTGTACAGATGGAACTGTCCTTGTTCTCAGTTGACATGACTATGTACATAGCCAATCTGGAAGAATCAACTATTAAAAAAAAAAACAACACCTCTTGGAATTAGTAAGTGATTATAGCAAGGCTGCAAGATACAAGTTATTATACAAAAGTCATTTGCTTCCTTAGTGAGCAAGTAGACCAGCAGTAAGCAAGTAGAATTTAAAATTAAGAATACTACTTTTACATTAGCACTCTGGAAAAAATAATGCTTAAGTATAAACCCGACAAAAATGTAAGATCTATAGAAGGAAAAACATAAAACTCTGATAAAAATATCAAAGAAGGACTAAATAAATGAAGAGATAGTTCGTGTTTATGGTAGAAAGACTCAATACTGTCAAGAGGCCAGCTCTTTCCAACTTCGTCTATAGGTTGAATGCAATTCCAATAAAAATTCCAGCAAGGATTTTGGTGTGGGTATTGATGTATTAATTCTAAAGTTCATGTGGAGAGGTAAAAGACCCAGTATAATCAACGCATATTGAAGGAGAATACCAAAGCCAGAGGACTAATACTATCTAACTTTAAGTCTTACTCTAAAACTACAATATTCAAGACAGTGTGGTATTAGCCAAAAAAAAAAAAAAAAAAAGAGAGAGAGAGAGAGAGAGAAACAAATGTAGCAATGGAACAAAGTAGAAAACCAAGAAATATGAAAAGATGCTTCACATTACGCAGCATTAGGGAACTGAAAATTAAAACAACAATAAGACACAGCTACACACCTATTAGAAAGCCAAAATCTATAACAATAACAACACCAAATGCTGACCAGGAGGTAGAGCAACAGGAGCTCTCATTTACTGTTGGAAATGCAAAATGGAACAGCCAAGTTGAAGAAAGTTTGGCAGTTTCTTACAAAACTAAACATACTCTTATTGTACAATCCAACAGTTACACTCCTTGGTATTTACCAAAATAAACTGAAAACTTATGTCCATATGAAAATTTGCACATTGGTGTTTACAGCAGCTTTATCTATAATCGCTAAAACTTGGAAGCAACTAAGATATTTTTCAGTAGGTGAAGAGATAAATAAACTGTGGTATATCAAGACAATGGAATGTTTTTAGCAGTAAAAGAAAAATGAGCTACCAAGCTGTGAAAAGACATGAGAAAACATAAATGCATATTACTAAATGGAAGAAGAAAATATGAAAAGACTACATACTGTATAATTGCAACTATATGACACTCGAGAAAAGACAAAATTATAGTGACAGTAAAAAGATAAGTTATTGCCAGGAATTAGGGGGCAAGAAAGGATCAATAGGCAGAACACAGAAGATTTTTAAAGCAATGAAACTTCTCTTTGAGGCTACAATGGCAGATAACATGTTGTTATATTTTTTCCAAACCCAAAGACTATACAACACCAAGGGGGAAACCTAACGTAAATTGTGGACTCTGGGTGATAATAATGAGGTCAGTTTGATTGTGACAAATATACCACTCTGGTGCAGGATGTTGATAACAGAGGAGGCTACGTATGTGGAAGAGAAGGGTGTATATGGGAAATCTCTTTACCTTCCACTCAAGCGTGCCATGAATCTAAAATTGCTCAAAGAAATCAAGTCTTAAAAAATAAGAAAGGAAGCAAGAAACATCTTGGTCATGGGAAGTAACATAGCTGAAAATGCTCGAAGATATGGCCAATGTGAGAATGATGACAAGAACTGTTCTTGTGGTTCCCGTATCCAAAGTAAATATATCTTCCCAACTGAGAAGTTACCAAGGTTAAGAGATTCTCTATGGATGTAAAAAAGATATAGCTCCACCTCTTGGCTTTCTCCAAGGATGAGCTTTTTAATTGCTATGCACTAGAGAACAATAAAATTTCTCCCTTCAATGTCAGGGTGATATTTTCAAATTCCTGCAGGCTCTGAGTCTGACTTACAGATCTCTTTACGTCTCTTCCAAGTTGGCTGCTGAAAGGGTGTTTTCCTTTGTAACTAGCATTCTGGACTGTCTGGACAAGTCATGAAAGCAAGATATCACTACTGTGTGCTCTAAATAGACTCTGAAGGTCTGGTACTAAAGAAAGTCTTTTTTTTTTTTTTCTTTTGGTTGTGTTTTGGGACATGCAAGATCTTAGTTTTCTGACCAGGGATCGAACCTATGCTCCCTGCTTCGGGAGCACAAACTTTAAACCACTGGACAGGCAGGGAATTCTCCCAAAGACATTATCTTCAATAAGTAATACTACTTTTTTTCTCTTACGCAGTCTCCATGATGCTTTTTTCAAGATTTTTTTTATGAAATATTTTACAATTTTCTGTTTTACTTAGTCAGAAGACCCCTTAGAAGGAGCCTGTGAGAAGGGGTGAATGGTTGAATGGTTTCAAGTCAAGGACAGAGGACTTGATAGCAAACAGTTTATCATATTTCCTCCTAACAGCTAGAGATGTCCCACCATTGTATAACCTGAGAGAGAGGTTGTTGTTTGGTCCCTATGATGTATCTGACTCTTTTGCGAGCCCGTGGACTGTAGCCTGCCAGTCTCCTCTGTCCATGGGATTTCCCGGGCAAGAATACTATAGTGGGTTGCCATTTCCTTCTCCAGGGGATCTTCCTGAACCAGGGATTGAACCCACTTCTGCTGCATTGCAGGTGTATTCTATACCACTGACACACAAGGGAAGACCCTGCTGCTGCTGCTAAGTCACTTCAGTCGTGTCCGACTCTGTGCGACCCCACAGACGGCAGCCCACCAGGCTCCCCCGTCCCTGGGACTCTCCAGGCAAGAACACTGGAGTGGGTTGCCATTTCCTTCTCCAATGCATGAAAGTGAAAAGTGAAAGTGAAGTGGCTCAGTCGTATCTGACTCTTAGCGACCCCATGGACTGCAGCCTACCAGGCTCCTCTGTCCGTGGGATTTTCCAGGCAAGAGTACTGGAATGAGGTGCCATCGCCTTCTCTGAGGGAAGACCCTAGAGAAATTCATACCTCCCCAGAACTGTACGCATACAATCCTAGAATTTTAGAGCTATGTGGAGTTTTGAATCAACCTATCCATTTCACAGATGAGGAAAATGAGGCCTGAAGAGAGGAAACAGCTTCTCCCAGGTCTCACAATGAGTCAGAACCATAGTCTTCATAAAGGGCATGCGTGGAGGTGCATCCAACAGTTCACTGAGTTGCCTCAAGGATATTAGAACTTCTATTTATATATTTTTTGTAATAATTACAGATTCACAAGGAGTTGCAATAATTGAAGGAGATATATCATTCACCTACTGGTAGCATCTTGTATAACTATAGTCTAACATCAAAAGAAGGAAATTAACATAGAGCCTGTTTAGATTTCTCCAGAGTTTATTTACACTTATTTTTCTGTGTGTATATGTATGTGTGTAGTATATGCAATTTTTCACACATGTAGATTTATATAACTACCAAGAATTTATATTTTTATATTATAAATCTGAAAAATGAAGAAAACTTTACCAGTGTTTAGTAAGTGGATGGGGTGCTGCTACTCATGTTGGTGTTCATGCTTACATGAGAGAATTGTATCCTTGCAACACACCTGAAATGTCTGGAAGGCAGAACGGGAGTTGAACAGTGTGGCAATCATATTATTTTTAGGTTCTCAGTGTATTACAACAATCTTAAGGTTATAGGAGCCTCATCAAGTGAATCTATGGATTATATTATCCAGTTTCAGCTAAGCTAACCTTTCCAAAATGAATTTAAATGAGTTAAAATGGTTTCTGCTTTAAAAGATTTTGACAAACAGTGGATTGAAGAAGATACCTATGTTGCAAGCATAACTGAGCAAGGAAATGAAAGTACTGACCCTTCGACTCCTGAAAAAATCTCTGCCAGTCACATTTCAAGGAAAATGCAGTCATCATCTCACCTGAGCTGATAGGAGGTCAATGAAAAAATAATAAAAATTATTTTAAAATGGATGCAATATTTCTTGTCCAAAATGTATGTGTGTATTGCATCATGAGGTGTATACTGTCAATGGCAGGACAAGCATCATGATTTGTAAAACATCTTGAACATTATGACACAGCTTTATAAAATTTTCAGTAGTGCTTAAAACTGGGTAATACATAAGACAAAATACATAACGTTAAGGAATACTTACTCCTCTTACAATGTAGCAGCAAACCCAGGTGCAATCTTTTGCTCACTTATTATCTGTGAGACCTTGGATATGGCATTACATCTTCCCCACAGCAATTTCGGAGAACCCAGGAAGAGAAAGAAACAAATATGTTTTGTAAACGCTAAGGCTCTGTGCTGATGGGATACTATTATTTTTATTAATTAACATAAAATTTCAGAAGAAAATGAATTGAACAGGAATATTATCATTAATGAGGCTTCCTTAATGGCTCAGCAGCAAAGAATCCACCTGCAATGCGGGAGATGCAGGAGACGTGGGTTCGATCCCTGGGTCAGGAAGATCCCCTGGAGGAGTGCACGGCTATCCACTCCAATATTCTTGGCTGCAGAATTTCACGGACAGAGGAGCCTAGGGGCTACAGTTCATAGGGTCACAAAGAATCAGACACGACTGAAGTGACTTAGCATGTACACATTATCATCTAATAAGCAAATATTTGAATCTCAGAGAAATTTTTTAGTGGTCTGCATGGGAAAAACAATTTTTTGAGGCAGAAAACAATATTCAAGGGTAGCAATAGGGTGGAGTTTCTCCAAAGCTGGATTTCAGGGCTGAGTTACTACTGCTGTGAACTTGAGCCAGATTCTTAATCTCTCCTAGCATCTGTTTTCTCATTTGTAAAGTCTACTAATAAATAACTCATGTCATAGAGTCATCATGAGAATTGAGTAAGACAATATGTAAAGAGCCTGGCACAGTATCTGGTACATTGCAGGTTCTCAAGCCTCATTAGTTCTTATCCTCTTCCCTCTCTTTTAGGAAGTTCAACAGAAAGCCTCCATTCTAGCAACATTACATTTATTTCTTGCCCTCTTAACTATCCACATTTTCTTGGGGGGACCGAATTGAGTACCCTAATTTCTGCAGAAAACTCACAACATTTAACAGTTTTCTGCTTGCTGTAGGCACTTATTAGATGAAGGGTTGAAATTAACAGTCTCCAACAGGGAGCAAATATGTGGCCTCAGGCCAAGGTCCTTTGTTCTCAGAATTTCAGACACTGTCACCAAAGGATTACGAGAGCCCGCCTATCATGAGCCATTAGTGGATGGATAGAATATAAACGTAAGAATTCTTTTGATTTGTACAGAGCATCACAGTTTCCAAAGCACTTTCACATCCATCATCCTATTTGATCCACACAACAAACTTTTGAGTTATTCAGTTGGTATTCCTAAAGAGAAGACTTAGCCCCAGAAAAATAGAGCAGCTGCTAGTCCAGGCATAGAACACAATGCTGGTCCCAGCCACCGTTTTCTGCACACATGTTTTGTGCCAGATACTTTATGTAAATTACTTTGTTCAATCCTTCGAAAAATCTTTGATTCTGTTTCTACTAATGTTTTAAAATGTCCCCAGGGAGCTCCCTGGGGGTCTAGAGGTTAGGATTTGGTGCTTTCCCTGTCATGGCCTGGGTTCAATCCCTGGTTGGGGAACTGAGATCATCCAAGCCGAGTGATAAAATAAATATATAAAATTTTTTTTTTAAAGGCCCCAAAATGTGGTGGCATAAAATAACAAGTTTATAATGAGCATATATTCTGGGGGTCAGGAACTCAGAAGGCTCACAAAAAGGGTAACTTGTTTCTGCTCCATGACATCTGAGACCTCATCCAAGAGATACCAAGGCTGGCAGGCTCGGCAGCTAAGGGATGGGATGATCTGGAGGCCATACAAATTGCATGTCTGACAGCTGCTACTCTGTCCACTGGGATGGGAACACCTACATGTGGCCTCTCTCTCTGTGGCCTTGGTTTCTATATATCATGGTGGCCTTGGGATAATTGAATTTCTTATTGAAATTCAACTGAAATTGAATTTCTTTCTGATATTCAACTGAAATTGAATTTCTTTCTAATTCCTTCTTCATGGAGGCTCAGTGCTCTAAAAGTCAGTGTTCCAGGAAAAAAAGATGGAAGTTGAGTCACCTTTTATGACCTGGCTCTGAAGTCAGATTATATTCCTTTTGTTTCACTCTATTGGTTGGTTATAAGCAAGTCACTAATCCACTTGTATTCAGGGAGATAGACACAGATCCCACTCTAAATGGAAAGAGAGCTCAGATGGGATGGCAGATGTTGCTGTGACCATCTTTGGAAAATACAACCTGCCATCCTCCTAAAAAAGTTAAAGAATAAGAAAATTAAAGCTCAGGGAGATTGAGAGACCTGTTCAAACTCTCTTATACTGAAGTAGCATCTCACCCAGAAGTTAGGATTTCAAAATCAGTGAATAAGGTAAACATTGCTCATTGTCAAAATTATGTTGAAAATTCTTTAATTTGCCAGTAAAATACAGTGTATGGGTTTCCCAAATGACTCGGTGTTGAAGAACCCACTTGCCAAACAGGAGCTGTGGGCTTGATCCCTGGGTCGGGAAGATCCCCTGAAGCAGGAAGTGGCAACCCACTCCAGTATTTTTGCCTGAGAAATCCTGTGGACAGAGAAGCTTGGCAGACTACAGTCCATGGGGTCACGAAAGAGTTGAACATGACTTAGGGACTAAACAGCAACAACAAAGTACAGTGTCTGTGGTTTTGCATAAGCAACAGATTCTAGCGTCTTCTCATGCTTGCTGAGATACATCACTAGCTTAGTGAAATGACGGGCAGAATTATTTGCATGCTTTAAATTTTTCAGAGTGCTAATATTTAAATTACCATAGATTTGATGCATTTAAAGGGTAGATCCAAAATTCACTCCAGTCAGTCTGACTGTAAAGCCCAAGCTCTTTCTACACTGTTGCCTAGAAACCAACTCTGGGAGATGGGGAAAAGGATGAGCGTTTCAGTCCCACCTAGGTTGACATAGACGCAGGTCACCAGAATTGGGCCTCACTTGTAACGTGGATGTAATATGCAAGCTCGGTCAGTGGCTTAACTCTGTGTATCTAAACTTTGTCCATGTTACAGGTGCAGATATTTTTGAGTGCCTGAATAGTCCCACCCTCCCTGCTCATAATCTTTTCCTTCCAGGTCTTCATTGATTAGGAGGAAGAGGATTTGAGATTTGAAAATGAGTAAAATGTCAGCTGGTAAGGATAATGTTAGCTGGTGAGGGCTTTCCTGGTGGCTCAGACGGTAAAGCGTCTGTCTGCAATTCAGGAGACCTGGGTTCAATCCCTGGTTGGGAAGATCCCCTGGAGAAGGAAATGGCAGCCCACTCCAGTATTCTTGCCTTGAAAATCCCGTGGATGGCAGAGCCTGGTAGGCTACTGTCCATGGGGTTGCAAAGAGTCGGACACGACTGAGCAACTTCACTTCTTCACTGAGGGATTAGTGAGATACACGGTGCTATTCTGCTTGGGAAGGAACACTGAGGGAATTCTATAACTCCCAGCCAGAGACTTGATCTAGAGATAGTGATACAGGAAAAGTAATCTGATCAGTTTTGCAATTTAGCAGTAACACTGGAGGCAGTATGGAGAAGAACTGTAAAGGGAGGGTGGTGCTTAGGTCAGAAGACTGGCTAGGATATTACTGCTGCAGGAGAAGCAACTGCCGACCTCTGGTTAACGTCAGAGTGTCTGAGCATGGAAATTTAGTCTTTACACATGATTTTTACAACAGGTTTGGTACCAATGTTTATGGAACTAGGCAGGCCTCCAGGGCTAATGGATCAAATGGCCACTAAATACATGACTCAGACAGTTCTGCTCAAAGAAGTCTCCACCTCTAGGGCCTCAGTGTCTGAAGTCTCCCATTTGAAATATTTCTTTTAGATCTCATGGACTTAGAGCTGGATTAACTATAATCCTTGTTTCATGTATGGCACTATTGTACTTACTTATTTAGTTAATCTAATGTATTAAGCATTTTTAAATGACCCTTCACGTGTGAGAGCTAGGAATTTGGCAGTGGCTTGACCACATCTTTTCCCGTGATCTTCCCCTGCTCAACCCCTGGCGCTCTCCTCCCAGGGCAACAACGGTTATGCATCTTGTATTCATCGTTGCTGTGCTTTCATGTTTAAATAGTTTTGTCTCATCTATAGGTATTCCTTTAAAAAGTATTTTTTATTCATATTGTTCTTAATATTTCAAAAAGAATGTCATGCACAAATAGTTTTGATGTTCTTACTGTTTAATTAATATTCTATTTTGGAGACATCCATGTTGTTGCTTCTTGTTGTATTCATTTAATTTGAATATGCTGTAGCTTATTCATGATTCCCTATTGACAGGAAATTTTTTTGTTAATTTGCATAATAGTGCGATGAACATTCTTACTCAAATTTTCTGGTATATATGCGAGATTTCCCTTAAGCATAATCATAGGAACAGAATTATTAGTTATAGAGGCCATAAATTTCAATTTTATGAGATAATATCAAACTGTTTTTCCAAGTGGTTTTACAGATTTCCAGTTCCAGCCATGACTAATCTCACCAAAAACAAATGTGAAAGTTGGTCACAAAATCACACCATTTGAAAATAATGGTAATTTTATTTTCTTCTTTTCAATTGTTAAGCATTGAATTTCCTTTTCTTATTGTAATAGCAATATTTAGCTGAATGGTAAATTATGCTTACAGATTTTCTAATGTTCAGACAGTCCTGCATACCTGAGGGAAGCCCAGTGTGGTATACGATAATTTTAATGCACTATTAGATCTGATTTACTAAAATTTTTTTGAATATTTTTACATTTATAGCAATAAGTGACATAGTTATACTATTATCCTTACTGCTCTTTGCTAGTTTTGGTATAAAAATTATGACCCTCATAGTATCTGATAGTATTATATTAACACAAGTTTATTATTAACACTTGCCTGTTTAATCATTTTATGTTCTTTTTATTTTTTGCATATATGTTGCTTTAGAATGTATTTAGTGAATAGCAAACAAATAGATTTTGTTTTTTTAATTTGGAAAGTTAGTTCATTTTCATCTCTAGTAGTTATTCACAAATTAGGACTTTCTTCTACTTTATTAGTTTATTATTTCAATTTGTCACAATTTGTATATTTTGATTACGATTTTAACGTTGTCTATATTTTCTCTCACATTAGATAAGGACATTCATATACTCTGATGTCCCTTGGTCTTCCCTTACTCTATTATACTGAGTTCATCTAGACTTTTCATGCTTGGTTTTTATGGACCTGCTTTTGTTTTCTTTTTTCTTTGGCCTTAGTTATTTTTGAAGACAACCACAGACTTTACAAAGATCTTTTATCACCCTTTCTTCACACATTTCTTCCGTCATCCCTTAAATTGCTTTCTATCTATGTAAGTACATCATTAAAAGATATTTTACGTATTGGTCTTGATGTGGCAAATACCCTGAGACTCTGTGTGTCTTGAGAGCATTGTTATCATTAATATTTGACTGAAGGTTTAGCTAGGTATGAAATTCTATAGTTTCATCCTTACATATGCCTGAAAACCCTGATATCAATATTATTCTTATTCTTTTGTAAGGGATCTTCTTTCTTTCTATTGGAAGTTTTTTGGGTTTTGTGTTACAATTTTACCTTATCTTTGATAGTCTTGTATTTTAACATAACATGTCTAGAAGTGTGATTTTCCTTATCACTCCTCTCTGCTATCTATGCTGCTAAGTCACTTTAATCATATCCGACTCTGTGCGACCCCATAGATGGCAGCCCACCAGGCTCCCCAATCCCTGGGATTTTCCAGGCAAGAACACTGGAGTGGGTTGCTATTTCCTTCTCCAATGCATGCAAGTGAAAAGTGAAAGTGAAGTCGCTCGGTCATGTCCGACTCCTAGTGACCCCATGGACTGCAGCCCACCAGGCTCCTCCGTCCATGGGATTTTCCAGGCAAGAGTACTGGAGTGGGGTGCCATTGCCTTCTCTGCTATCTGTGGTTCCTGTCAATCTGAGGCTTTTCATCATTCATTAATTCTGGGGGGATTATCTCCATTATCCCTTTAAATATTTCCTCTTCTCCATTTGGATCTATTTTTTCTTTTTCCTTTTTTCTTCCTGGGACTTTATATATCGTAAATATTTTCCATTTTAAAAATAATTTCCTGCTAAGGAGAAGTCCTCAACCTGATCTCCCAGTTTACTAATTCATTCCTCAGGTGAATTTATTCTACTAATTATCATTGTGCTCATTATCTCAACTATTATATATTCATATTCAACATTTCTACTTGATTCCTCCTATGGTTTTTGTTTTCTTTGTGTATTGCTAGAATCATTTCTTATTTTGTAAATATAAAAAAATTAAATTCTCAAAAATATATGTAAGTTCTTGGTCTGTCAGTTATAACACTTCTGGTTCCTATGGAATTTGTAACTCAGTTTGTTTTTTTTATTTTGTGAATATTAGTACTTTTCTTATTTCCCATGAGCTTTCATTCCTCTGGGGTTATGGGCTACTTGGCTCAGCACTTCTGATGGTGAAAGAGATAAAGGCCAGACCTTCCTATGTGTCAGTGTGTGTGTTAAGAGTCAGTCGTGTCTGACTCTTTGCAAGCCCATGGACTGTAGCCCACCAGGCTCCTCTGTCGTAAGATTCTCCAGGCAAGCATATTGGAGTAGGTTGCCACGCCCTCCTCCAGGGGACCTTCCCTACCCAGGGATCAAACTCACATCTCCTGCGGCTCCTGTATTGCAGGCAAATTCTTTAGCGCTGAGCCACCAGGGAAGCCCCTCTGTGTCAGCAGCAATGAGTTAAAAATGGGGGTTGAGGACAGAGGATAAACCCAGAAGTGGAGCATTCCAGGCATCAGAAAATCAAAGCTAATCACTCATCACCATACCAAATAGCTCTTTAGATGTATTATTCTTTATTTCAGGGAAAATTAGTCTCTAGGAGACTATAATCCACCAAACTTGCACTCCCCTGCTTTACACCGGAGGCACACTTGCTCAAAAACTCTAAGCTCCAGTCCTTATCTGTTCCAAAGCAGTAAGGGCGGGGAGGTAGTTGGGAAGAAGATCCTAGGAAGGGATGGTTACTTTCTTGTCTTATTCTGAAACAGCAGCTTAGGTATCCTATCATAGGTAAAGCCCATTTCAGACACGTGTATATGCCAAATAAAAAGAGCTTCTGCATCTCCAGGGAGTTCTTATAGCTTTCCTTGCAATTTAAAGTTTTTCCTCTGTAGTTCCTCAGAGTGGATCTCAAGGGAAGGAGCCAATAGTTCAGTCTAGTTCAGCATCTTCTTAGAAACCTCTCTTGACTTCTCAAAGGCTATGCACTCTTCTTCCCACTCTGCCTTTCTTTAACACCTGGGTGTCCCAGGCAACAGTCGGCTGAATACTGGTGTGAGTGGGTGCACTGGGTCAGTGCATCCACTTGGACTGAAAGCAGAGGCAGCACACAGGAGAAGCCGGGGCTGGGCTCATGCTCTTATTCAGTCGTTGACTTGCTGTGGACTTCCGCAAGTCATTTAACTTCCCTGAGCCTCAGGGTCCTGTTCTGAAACGTGAAGTTAATAATAAAACTGACCTCACCGGGCTGACTGCAAGATTCAAGTGAGAAATTGGATGCTAAAGGGCTTTATAAACTGATTTTATTGATCATCTGGAGGAAGGGAAAGGAGTCTAAGGCTGGGCGAAAATTCACTTGCACAGCCTCAAAATTTTACTGTGTTGGCCCTGCTAAGAAAGCCTGATGCAACTGAGCATTCTCTTATTATAGAAAATGACGAATCTGTGTTTGATGCCAGAGTTGTCACATTCTTCCAAGAGTGCAGACTTTTATGGGCCCCTGGAAGCTCTGCCGGGGACTATTTCTGAGGACGGGAACATTGTGCCTTGTTGGCAAGGTTTGTTAAACCAAGGCCACTTGTGGTCATTGAAGAATCTGGGTCTGCCTTTGCTATGGTAGGGGCGCGGCATTAATCCTGTCCTTTGATGTTTACAGATTTGGATACACAGCTTCTGCTGAGCTTGGTGCCCTTAGCGTCCTTGTTTGGGGAGGGTCTCGTTCCAGGCTAGTTAGGGGAGTGAGAAGTGGGAGAACAGGATGGAGCAGGTCCAAATCAGAGACAAGTGGCAGAGGTAGAAATGAAAAAGAATAATGTGTTCTCTCTGGGAATTTATACAAGGACAAAGCTAATGAGACTTTGTTTTCAATTACTTAAAATGTAGTCTGTCATTGAAAAGATGATGTAATGACTTTAAAACAGAAAACAAGCCAGAATCCTACAACATATTTAACTGCTTTTATTTTTGCACATTCTTGTCTATTTCTCATTGTCATCATGTATGCGTATTACGCATTTTATCTTACGGCCTGATTTTTTAAAAATTGTATAATATGAATTTTTCTTTTCAAGTTTGTATTTTAACCACTATATAATATAATTTTGATACTGTTTTATAATTAATGAAGTCATTTTTCTACTACGGCACATTCGGCTTCTCTTCAATTTGTTTTTGTGTGTTGTTTATTTGTTTGCGTTTTCACTATTATAGTGAATGCTGTTATAGACATGTTTGTACATTTTGCTTTTTGTTGTTGTTGAATTGCTACCTTTGCACAAATTCTGAAATTCCTATGAATGGGATGACTGGGGAAATATGCTTGGGATCTTCATAGTTCTCATATACTATTTAAAAAGTGTTAATTTGAAGTGTTACTAGCCAGTTTAACCACAGCTCTTTCAAGCATTAATTGTTTGCTTAGACCTTTTTCCTATTTTAGTCTATCAAAAACAGTGCTTCAAATTTGTTTTCATCTGCACTTCTCTGTTTAAGAGCAAAGTTTAATGTTTTTCACGTGTTTTTGCGTTTGTCTAGATCATATTATTAAAATGAAAAGTAAGCTACCATAAGTTTTGAGAATTTTTTAAAAACTCTCCCCAAGTGTTCCCCAAAATATTTATTAAGGAATTTAACTTTCCAAATTAATCAGATATAATGAATCAAAGAGCAGTGTCAAACTAATTTGTCTTTTCTTTAGTTGGTTAAGTGTCTTTCATGTGTAATTCAAGTTCTGTTAGGAATGTTTTAAAGGATCTTAAAAATAAGACATGGCTATTAACTCCCCAAAGTTTACATTCCAGTACAGTTATTACCATATGACTGATCGGGATTCAAAAATTGTTCAGTGTTATAAGAAGAGAACAGAACAAGAGTTATGAGGAAAGAATGGGGAAATTATTTCTGACTTTAGAGGTGGAGTATGAGGAGTCAGAGAAGGCTTCTTGGAGGAAATTGCATCTGAGTTGAATGAAAAGGGTCTCTGAGATAGGGACCTGTTTCAGGGCAGTGGGGGAAGTGTGTTGGTGAGAACGTTTTACTCATTTTTCATGGGGAGCTTCTGAGATTGTTTTCTTAATATTTTAATTGTATTGATTACAGTTGATTTACAATGTTGTATTAATTTCAGGAGTAGAGCAAAGTGACTCAGTTATACATGTACATATATTCATTCTTTATATATATGTGTGTGTGTGTGTGTGTGTGTGTGTGTGTGTGTATCTCCATTCTTTGAGTCTTCTAAGGCATAGCTACTCTCCTTCTTGTGGGAAAATGGAGCCAGGCAGGGATGACCAATCCATGGCCAGCAGGTCACATGAAAGGGACAGGTTTCCCTGTAAGTTTCATTTTAAAAACAAACATAAGACAAAAATTGACCAGTTTCAATTGTCTCCACAACAGTAAAATTATATTATGTATTTTGAAAGGCCTGAAATTTACAGTGAGGCTCAGTGCTTCCCAGTCCCTTCCAAGACATGGTACACAAAGAAACTGATAGTATTTCTTTGTTGTTCTGGAGTAAACATACCCACATGTTATTGGGGACAACTAGCTCAGAGTCCTGGCTATTCCTGGTCCTACTAATTGTCCAAAATGCTGAAAGGATAAATTTCTGGGCACTTTGGAACCCACTGGGTAAACATCATGTGGGAAATTCTACTAGTAGATAAAATGATTAGTAGAAACAGTTACTGGACATTTATTCTGCATGATAAATAATCAGTGAATTGGGCACTGAGATTGGTAAAGAATAAAAAGAAATTATTATAGCCCTTAATTGCTATGACTTTGGCCAGGTGATTTACCATGGGATAAAGAAACTTCTAGTATTACATACAAAGTAACATAATTGCACCCTGAACTTTTTACCATCAGCGTGATTGGATACGATTCTTTTTGTTATTTTCTAAAGAGCAAGCCTTCGCTAGCACTCTTTTTGTTCCCCAACACATTGTCTCAACAATTTATTAGAAAAGAAGTGGTTTCAAAGGTATCCTTAAGGGGATTCTAGTCTACTCTTCTTCCCAGTGAAAGAGTACAGTCTATAATTTTCCTGATAAGTCACTGGCACTGAGTTCAAAGTTTGAAAATCAACCCAAGAGACAAGAAACTTACCTAAAGAATATATTACAAAGCTGGCTGATAAGAATTAATATTTTGCATTTATATAGTGGTCTTGTTAGTTCAAAACTTAATCATATCCCAAAAGGTAGAAAGGTAGCAGACAGATTTCTTGAGATCGTCATTCAAAAAAAGAGCACTTCAGTCTAGTTATTTGTTTACTTAATTAAACCCTGTCTTGCTCTAGAAGTTGTTTCAACTAGACAGAGTATATTGGCCATTCAAGGATTCAATAGTTTAAAGTTTAAAGGTTAGAAAATGATTTAAAAGACAGTCTTCGCATAACAGAAAAAAATGTATTTGCAAGAATATGTTTTAAAAAGTTACACAATTAGGTGAAGTGCTCTTGTGGAAAAATTCCTGAAAACCTTTGGTATACCACCATGCTTATTATTATATTAGAAATTCTAGCAGCTGTGCTTTTCTTCTAAATTAAGAAAATTAAGCAATATCATGAGCTAATGCCACATCAAAGTGGCATATTTCAACACTTCAAGGCCATGTGTTGCCAGAGTTGAGTTTTCCAAGAGCCCTGGCTCACTCCACTCTTCTTGGGGGCAGATGTTGGAGTGGTCACTCCAGGCCAGGGAAGTCAGCATTTCTTGCTTCTCCTTCCAAATTGTGGTGAGATTGTGGTGGATTCACTTTATCCCACCTCAGTTTCTCGGGTGAGGTCCTGTGCCATGTAAAGAGGTTGTGGTCAAATGGGAATACCTGAAAGGTTGCCACATGGAAGAGGGATTTAGCCCATTCTGCACGGTCCCAGAGGAGGGAACTGGGACCAACAAGATGGTAACTGCTTCAGAGAGATGGATTTGGATTCTACACAAAGACGGAGTGTAAGGGGAAAAAAAGAAAAACAAAGAGGACTCCTTAACACTCCTTCTTACTAAGACAAACACCTCAACTAAGCTCTTTAATTCTTTCAACAACTCAACAGGTTAAATATTATTGATTCTTACAGACTAGGAAACTGATACTCAAGAGAGAAGAAAGGCACTTGGCTAAGGGCACACCAAGACTGAGGGAGCCAGAACTGAGACCCAGATCACATCAAAATTCAAACATGACCCACTGTATGGAATCAGCTCATGGAATTAACCACTGAGTTATGCTACCTTAAAAAGGGAAGTAGGGGGAAAAATATCAAAAATCAATCATTATTTAATAAGCAACAAGTTACTATGGGATTTGTGAATGATCAAGATGGACCTAAAGTCTAAGGGCAAAGAGTTAGGATTGGAGGTGGGAACACCAACTGAGGTCAACCCAACGGTCTTGTAAGAGACAGATCCCAAGGGAATAGCTGGTGAGCTGACCATAGATAGTATTAGGCTTGATTTAATTAAGGGAGCTGTTCGGTTTCCTTTGAAAAACTTTCTAATAAATGGAACTGTCCCAGATGGAACTAACTGCCTTGGGAGGCGCTGAGATCCTTGCTCCTGGGGATGTTCGGACAGCGACCGAATGGTAGATGTTGAGACAGAAGAAGATCAAGTTGTAAAGACCTTCAGGTCTCTTCCAGCCCAGAGAGTCTGTGGTTTCCTCTGTAGAGGGTGCCTGACCTAAAATATTATTAATAACAAAAGGAAGATAAAGGAAACCCATGTGAAGGAATTAGAGAAGATCAAGTCTGTAACATTACCTGTACTTTGAAGAGAGTCCCAGGCACTGGAAGAGGAGCTCCACCTGCTCCACCCCTACCAAGGAAAAGGAGGGAAGATCTTCCTTTCACGACCTTACAGAAGAGTGTACATTGATGACTTTAAACCATAAATCAGGTCCAGAAAATCAATGAGGTCCAGAAAAAGGAAGTGATCTTTCCAGCAAGACAAAGTCAAGCTCTGCATAGGGACCCAGGTTTTCTGACTTCCAAACTTCTGGAGTTTCTTCTGAGCAGTTCTGCCTGCTAGTCTCCTTCTTATTAAAGATCTTATTTTGCCATGGGCTGTGGGCTCTGTGAGGGCACCTTTCTCATATCATACCCTCATTTCTGCTCGCCCAATGCTAGGGCCTCCATCAATCCTTGGGACCCCAACCTACTTTCCTAATCTGATTTCCACACTTCCCATTTGCTAAACTAAGGTCCTCAGCTGGCCTAAAAATACCAGTTAGAAGTGAGAAGTGTCTCAGAGATCATCTAATTTAACCTTGGCATTTTGCAGATAAGAAAACAGGAAGTCAGAGAGGAATAAGGAGGCATCTCCGTCACTGATCAGCATCATGTGAATTGCCTATTATCTGGGATCCCTGGTGCTGGGAGATGCCAGGGGCTACCACAGCCTGTGAACCCCGGGCCTCTGCTCCCCGGGAGGACATAGAGCTAAGTGGGAAGATCCTGGCAGCTGAGGGTGAGAAGCAGGAGCTGGAGTTGATTCCTGAGTCCTGGTGTTTTTAGATCCACAGGCAGATGTCGCATGTTTTCTGGCTTCAGTTTCTCCAATGGTACCATGAGGGGGAGTTTTTCCCCATTTCTCCTCTTGGGGCTGGTGCAGTGATGGCAAGGTTGTACTTGGGGAACTTTGGAGAGGGTGCCCTGGAGAAGCTGGAATTAACATTGTATGTTCCCTGTGACCCTACAAGAGTATCCTGCCCATGAGCTCACATTGTGGAATTCAGGGTGAGCCTGGGAGAGACTGGGGGATGGAGTGGGGTGGAGTAAGGGGAGGGGAAACTCTATATTCCTACTGTGTACAGGTTTGATGATGTAGCGATCAAAATAGATTTGGCCTGGTATTGCCATATCAAAGGGATACTCCCTGAGTGAGTCACTTCCTTTGGGATAACTCCCTTTGCCTGGACTTGCTCCTGGAGTGTAGGGACCTCAGGGTACAGAGCCCAGCTCGTTCTAAGAACTAACCATATGTCATGGGTGTAAGCCTTCCTCCCACAATGAGCGTCTTAGGATGAGAATGGACTGCACTTACTTGCTCCATTTTCTCAAGTTATAAAAGTGTACACTCATTTTGCAAAGGACTCTGAATCTATTCTCAAGGTTAGTGGGGTGGCTGCAGCTTCAGGGAGGGTCTCCAGCATTGAAGGGCAGGACAAGAATATTTAATATCTGAGCACTGGGTCTGTGCTGGGAGAATTTAGGTGAGTCACAGACATCTGTACATAGCACTTCAGTATTTAAAATTCTGCGAATACATGATTTTATATCATCTTTACAATAGCTTTCTACACGTGGCATCATTTCCCCATTCCAGCCCATTTTACACAGAAGGAAATTGAGTCTCAGGGAGCTTATGGGACTGCAAGGATCCCAGGGGTACATGGCAGTGATGAACTTGGATATAAGTTATGCCAACCTCAGGGCTTTTTCCCACAAAGCTGACTTTATAGCCTAGGCCCCAAGTTTCCTCTCTGGAACCAAGAATATTTGGCAATCTCTGCAATCTGGTCCCATTCTAACATTCTGTGGTTCTGTGGAGCGGGTCATGTGCATTTTCTCTCTAATGCTGTGTCCTCAGAACCCGAGTTAAGATTATATTACCAAGCTGTGAGGCAGAGAGAGACATCAAAGCTAAAAGCGACATGATCACTATTACTTGCTGGGGGTGGGGTCAGAGAGGGAGAAAGGGATTGACTTGGAGCCAGACCAAGGCAGATGAAATCTTGACTCTTCCCATTTCTTAGCACTGAGACTTCGAGAGAATTACTCAACTTCTGTGAACCTCTGCCTCCTCAACTGAATTTTTCTTCAAGTTTTGATTGCACTGGGTCTTTGTTGCTGCGTATGGGCTTTCTCTAGCTGCAGCAAGAGGGGGCTACTTTTCATTGTAATGTGTGGGCTTCTCATTGTGGTGGCTTTCCCTGTTGCAGGACACAGGCTCTAGGCAAACAGACCTCAGTAGTTGCAACACGTGGGCTCAGTAGCTCGGGCCTTCAATCTTGCTGCCCATAGGCTGAGCTGCCCTGCTGCATGTGGAATATTGCCAGACCAAGGATCAAAACTGTGTCCTCTACATCGGCAGGTGGATTCTTATCCACTGTACCATCAGGGAAGTCCTCTCCTGAATTTTTAAATGGGGAAAATGATACCAATTTTGCAGGTGGATGGTTGTGAAGATCATATGAAATTGTTTTTAAAAACACTGATACACTTTTCACCTGTAAGGTAGGTAGTGGTGAAAATGATTAATAGTTATTGGAAGTTAGTTCCTTTATCTTACTTTCATCTGGTGGATATAAATATCAAGCCTGTTGTCAACAATACGGATTTGCTTAATGTCTGGTGGTCCTGATGGGAAAGGCTGTAGGACTGGAAAGGGGCCTAAGATTCCTGGCCTACTTATCTATTGGTATGTGCCCAGGGGCAAAGGAGAACAAATAGGTGTTATTTGGTTGGAGCTGAGAGTTAATGGACATGGCCAGAAATGAACTTGTGTGTGAAAAATGGTTTTAGGAATTGTCATTTACCTTAGATCACATAAATTATGTACATTATTCCATAATATATCCATGTTTACTTTGCTATTAAAACGGTGTTTAAAACAGTAGCTGGCATATAACCAAGGCTCAATAAGCATTGGCCAACAAAGTGAATTAATTTTTGATTTAAAAAATATGTTATGGGGAGGGAGGTGGGAGGGGGGTTCATGTTTGGGAACGCATGTAAGAATTAAAGATTTTAAAATTTAAAAAATAAAAAACTAAAAAAAAAAAATTATGTTTTCAAATGTTTCCCTTCAGGTAAAGTTGATGTTTCAGAAAGATGTATTAGGCTTGATGGTGGCCTCCAGTATCTGTTTGCATAGCCCTGCACACCCACCCTGAGGAACACGAGCCCTAGAGAGATTTAGCCTTTTATCCTACAGTTGAGAAATCTAGGTTCACATCTGTACAGCCGTAAGTCAAACTGGTCTTAAACCCAGGTCTCTTGATCCCTAACTCAGGCTCATACAACAATTCTTCATCCTCCTGTTTCAAGATCTTTGAGGTTTTGATTTTCCTGTGTTTACTACTCTGACTTCTCCGTATAGTACCCAGAGGCCAAGGCAAATTTACTGGAGATGTCTTTTGCTGGGACTGTGTTTCATTATTTTGACAGACACTCTGTTTGACCATGTTTGTTTCCAGAATCCCTCATACTAATTATTTGAATATTTGTGAAGGGCTTTATGACAGTTTTGTGGGTTTCTTCCATTTTTGTCTCAAAAGTATTTCAGTAAGGAGCATCTTAGACAGCAAGGAGATCAAGCCAGTCAATCCTAAAGGAAATCAATCCTGAATATTCACTAGAAGGACTGATGTTGAAACTGAATCTCCAATACTTTGGCCAACTGATGCGAAGAGCCAACTCATTGGAAAAGACCCTTATGCTAGGAAAGATTGAAGGCATGGGGACAAGGGAGCAATAGAGGATGAAATGGTTGGATGGCATCACTGACTCAAGGGACATAAGTTTGAGCAAATGCTGGGAGCTAGTGAAGGACAGGGAAGCCTCATGTGCTGCAGTCCATGGGGTTGCAAAGAGTGGGACATGACTTGGCAACTAAACAACAACAAAAAGGAGCACCTGGGGGCTTGTGAGAAAGATCCCAAATCTGGTCCAGTTTCTGAGGAAAGACACAGAGTGAAGAAAACGTCTCAGCCAGATGTAGTCCCAAGCATGGCAATCGAGCTCTCTCATTTTGTTCCTTTCGGGGACCTGTAGCAGACAGGTTTTCCCGCTTGGGCACAATCTCCCTGAGGCCTTGTCTGGGAAATCTTCCAAACAGAGACATCTAGTTTTGCTAACCTAATTGCCACCTTTCCCAAGATCTTCCCACCATCCCAACATTTCCTTTTTTCCGTCTTTGCCCCACCCTACCTTCCCTTGCCTAGATCTCTTCCTCTGCCCAACATTTCCCTGGCTATTAGGACTTGTTTGCTGCCAGCTGCCTCTCTCTAGCCTAGATCAACCCCAGTGAAGGATCCCTGACAAAACAGTGTGTTGTGCTGATGGAACAGCAGAAGGTGTCAAAGCAATTCAGTAATTCAAGCAGGGGGAGGTCAGGGTTTCCTCTGTCTGGAAAGACAAACTGGCTTACAAAGAGAAAGGCTAAACAAGGAAGCCAATTTCACATACCCTGTCTCTCCCTGCCTCTTGGCCGTGATCCCAAAGCCTTTGTACCTACAATGGATCCTCTTAGAGTCCCTGGACTGAGAACCCACTTGACTTAGAAGGTGTGGCAAGCCTGAACACCAAGGAATAGCGCTTTTTCAAGATTTCAACACACCGCTGTTTTTGTCTTCCCTGTTTGTTTTCCCACCAGCCCCACCCTAGGCTCCTGCTTCTGCAATGGCCCTAGAAGTGGCTCAACACCTCGGATGGGACATTGCTCAAAGAGGTGTGTGGGTGCAGAAGGCACAGTCTCCTCCCAGGAAACCAAGCCCTCGAAGTCACCCTCCCTTGAAGGTGCACTTGTTCAACACTCAACATTTGTGAATTCAGTTCAGTTCAATCACTCAGTCATTTCTGACTCTTTGCGACCCCATGGACTGCAGCATGCCAGGCTGCCCTGTCCATCACCAACTCCCAGAGCTTGCTCAGACTCATGTCCATCGAGTCGGTGATGCCATCCAACCGTCTCATCCTCTGTCGTCCCCTTCTCCTCCTGCCTTCCATCTTGCCCAGTATCAGAGTCTTTTCCAGTGAGTCAGTTCTTTGCATCAGGTGACCAAAGTATTGGAGTTTCAGCTGCAGCATCAGTCTTCCAGTGAATATTCAGGACTGATTTCCTTTGGGATGGACTGGTTGGATCTCCTTACAGTCCAACGGACCCTCAAGAGTCTTCTGCAACACCACAGTTCAAAAGCATCAGTTTTTCGGCACTCAGCTTTCTTTATAGTCCAATTCTCACATCCATACATGACTCCTGGGAAAACCGTAGCTTTGACTAGATGGACCTTTGTTAGCAAAGTAATATCTCTGTTTTTAATATGCTGTCTAGGTTTGTCATAACTTTTCTTCCAAGGAGCAAGTGTCTTTTAATTTCATGGCTGCAGTCACTATCTGCAGTGATTTTGGAGCCCAAGAAAATAAAGTCTGACACTGTTTCCAACCATCTATTTGCCATGAAGTGATAGGACAGTACGCCATGATCTTAGTTTTCTCTATGTTGAGCTTTAAGCCAACTTTTTCACTGTCTTCCTTCACTTTCATCATGAGGCTCTTCAGTTCCTCTCACTTTCTGCCATAAGGGTGGTGTCATCTGCATAGCTAAGGTTATTGATATTTCTCCTGGCCATCTTGATTCCAGCTTGTACTTCTTCCAGCCTGGCATTTTGCATGATGTACTCTGCATATAAGTTAAATAAGCAGGGTGATAATATACAGCCTTGATGTACTCCTTTCCTAATTTGGAACAGTCTGACTTGTGAATAGCCTGATATATTTTAGGGAATGTGGTTAGAGCCAGGGGAGGAGGCAAGGAGGACCCAGCAAGGAAAGTAAAATGGCTTCTGTTCTGCAGGAGCTCACTGCCTAATGAGATATCTGAACATGCCTGCAAGCATCACAGTCTGCCTTAGGCCTGAATATAGTTCTAGAAGCCTCAGGGGAGGATATGACCAACCCCTTGTGAGGGTCTGAAAGTGTGAAAGTGTTAGCTGTTCAGTCATGTCTGACTCTTTGCAGCCCCATAGACTGTAAGCCATCAGGCTCCTCTGTCCATAGAATTTCCCAGGCAAGAATACTGGAGTGGATTGCCATTCCCTTCTCCAGGGGATCTTCCTGATCCAGGGATCAAATCCCTATCTCCTGCATTGTAGGCAGATTCTTTACCATCTGAGCCACCAGGAAAGACAAGCAGTGTCTAGGATCCAATAACTGAGGAAGCGACACTTGAATTATAACATGAAGGATGATTAAGGTTTCTCCAGACGGGAGGGAGGAAACAGCGCATTCTAGGAAGAGGGGCAGTGAATTCACAGGTGGGAGGGCTGAGAGAGGAGATTGTTCTCTGAGAATATGACATTCATGAAGACTAAAATCAGGACTATGCTGGGGGTGGGTGGAAATGGGGCAGTGTCCCTGAATAAGTTGGTTGGAGCAAAACTGTGGATGTTTTTATTTTACTTTTTAAAAAGTATTTATTTATTTATTTGGCTGGGCCCAGTCTTAGTTGCAGCATAAAGGATCTAGTTCAAACCCTGCACTGCGAGAGTGGAGTCTTAGCCACTGGACCATCAGGGAAGTCCCTGGGGATGTTTTTAACATCTTGCTGAGGTGTGTGGCCTGTCCTGAAGGCACCACCGCATCAAAAAGAGATTTTTGGCCAAGGGAGAGATGTGAGAAGATCCACATGGCAATGGCAGTAATTCTCTTCCCCAATCATCTTCCTGGTGAGGTTCACACTCTCAGGTTTCATCTCATTAACATTCAGCCCCACTCTTCTCAGTCATCAAATAAGGCAGCTTTCAACACCAGCCCCTTCCGAGAATGAGCCTCTCTTCAGATGACCAACTGCAGGGTGCTAGAGGCCCAGCCATCTGTCTAGGGTGGAATGCAGAGTGGGAGGCCAAGAGCTTTGGCCTCAGACAGCCCTGGTCTTAAAAAGTTCCACTGCCTCTTATTTGGGCTTCCCTGATAGAGCCATGGGTTCAATCCTTGGGTCTAAAAGATCTCCTGGAGGAGGAAATGGTGATCCATTCCAACATTCTTGCCTGGAGAATCTCATGGATAGAGGAAACTGGTGGGCTACAGTCCATGGGCTCATAAGAGCTGGACACGACTTAGAGACTACACCACCACCACCTCTTATCAACTCTGTTATCTTGAGGAAATTATTTCCCTCTTCTAAAGTCTCATTTTGTGCTTTGTGAAATGGGCTTGAAGGACAATAATGCCTTCCTTGCTGGTTTCCTTGAAGAGGGCCTGATTTGCAGCACATTGAGGTGCTCCGTCAATTGTATCTACTAAAGATCTGCCAGCCTTGCTATCAATGTCTCTTAACCATGTTACTTATCATATCCATGTGACTCTTGACAGGAAAGAAGGCCACAGGTTTACCTTCAAGGAAAGATATTATGACATATCACAAACATGAAAACGAATAAATCTGATAACATAGGAATGGGCTCTTCTGTCATTCAGAATTTGTTACTCAGAGCTGACACAGCAAAAACCAACCAAAAACATCAGCTCTTGTGACAAACATCATTCAGGTCCCCAGATCTTCAGATCTTTTGCCCTATATCCTTGAAACAATGGGCAATTCTGTCTGGATGTTGTGAAATTCGGGGATTGTGTCACTATCAACTTTGCAAATACATCCTGCTTAGGAGAACAGGGAAGATTTGAATAGTTAAAGCACTTAGGTAAGAGAAATTAAACAATTAATTACCTTGTCACATCCTTCCTCTCAGATGGCATAAATGTAATAGATCCTCAATAAGAAAGTAGTGCTGAGTGTCCATTTTCTTGCTTCTGTTCATGCTCTAATTCATGACTCTGGAAGTATTCTGAATTAGTATGGATTTCTGGCAGGTTTTCACGGCAGTTGAGGAATATTTTGTAAAACAATTCATATTACTCTTAAATTTGCATATTCCCTGGTGGCCCAGATGGTAAAGAATCTTCCTGTATTCCAGCAGACCTGGGTATAATCCCTGGGTCAGGAAGATTTCCTGGAGAAGGAAATGGCTACCCACTCCAGTATTCTTACCTGGAGAATTCCATGGACACAGTGGACTACAGTCCATGGGGCCGCAAAGAGCTGGACACGGCTGAGTAACACTTTCACTTTACTTTCAGGTTGAGACATAATATCCCTAACAAGTGTGACAGATTCATAACATTTGCCATAAAATAGTCATTCAGTGCAGTTCAGTTCAGTCACTCAGTCGTGTCCGACTCTTGGCGACCCCATGAATCGCAGCACGCCAGGCCTCCCTGTCCATCACCAACTCCCGGAGTTCACTCAGACTCATGTCCATCAAGTCGGTGATGCCATCCAGCCATCTCATCCTCTGTCGTCCCCTTCTCCTCCTGCCCCCAATCCCTCCCAGCATCAGAGTCTTTTCCAATGAGTCAACTCTTCGCATGAGGTGGCCAAAGTACTGGAGTTTCAGCTTTAGCATCATTTCTTCCAAAGAAATCCCAGGGCTAATCTCCTTCAGAATGGCTTGGTTGGATCTCCTTGCAGTCCAAGGGACTCTCAAGAGTCTTCACCAATACCACAGTTCAAAAGCATCAATTCTTTGGCGCTCAGCCTTCTTCACAGTCCAACTCTCACATCCATACATGACCACTGGAAAAACCATAGCCTTGACTAGATGGACCTTAGTCAGCAAAGTAATGTCCCTGCTTTTGAATATGCTATCTAGGTTGGTCATAACTTTTCTTCCAAGGAGTAAACGTCTTTTAATTTCATGGCTGCAGTCACCGTCTGCAGTGATTTTGGAGCCCCAAAAAATAAAGTCTGCCACTGTTTCCACTGTTTCCCCATCTATTTCCCATGAAGTGATGGGACTGGATGCCATGATCTTTGTTTTCTGAATGTTGAGCTTTAAGCCAACTTTTTCACTCTCCTCTTTCACTTTCATCAAGTGGCTTTTTAGTTCCTCTTCACTTTCAGCCATAAGGGTGGTGTCATCTGCATATCTGAGGTTATTGATATTTCTCCCGGCAATCTTGATGCCAGCTTGTGTTTCTTCCAGTCCAGCGTTTCTCATGATGTACTCTGCAGATTAGAAGCTGGTATTTTCAATAGTTTAATTTTTTACAGAAATAAATACAATTTGAGTAAGTTAAAAATAAACTTAAATATTAGCTTTACTTTTTATTTAAAATGTTAACATCTATTAATTATAACATGTTTAGTTTCCTTTTTAATTTGAATTATTAATTTTTAATATTTGAGATATTTTTGAAGAAATATTTTTGAAAACATACATGCAAAGCAATTTTAATTTTAAAATGTATTACATTTACTTTCATTTACATTTTTGATGAAAATATATTAAAATTTTGTACACTTTGAATACAATTAACAATTTCTTTTATAATCTTTTATCAGTGTTGTCCATAGAATATCTTGCTATGATGGATGTGGTCTATGTCTGTGCTGCCAAAATGGTAGTCACTAGACACACATGGCTGTTGAGCATGTGAAATGTGGCTAGTGCAGCTGAGGAGATTTAATTTTAATTTCTATTCAATTGTAACTGATTTAAATTTAAATATCCACATGTGGCTGGTGGCAATTATATTGAGCTGCATGTTTTTAGATCATTAAAAATAAGAATACGTCTAGATAATAGAAATTGAAAAAGTACTGGAAGACTTCAGAAAAGATGAAAGTTTAAGGATAAAAATAAATAGAGAGATTGTCTGCCTAGTTTTTTAAAATAGAAATGATGAAAGTTAGCAAACTGAATTGCACACAGAAAAGCCCACAAAAGATTACATGGATTGAAAAATTTAAAAGGCTGGAAAAATAAACAGCAGTTGATAAAATACAACAGAGACAAAGCAATGTTAACATTTGCTTTGAATATTAGCATGAAGTTTTTAGGATAATATTATTTAGCCAATAATTAGCCAAACATATGTCAGTTTTCACAGCATAAATGGATCAATCATTTCAGGAAAGATCCTGGATTTAGTAAAAACTATTTGGAATGTCCCAAACATTGTTGTTGTTGTTTAGCCACTCAGTCACGTCTGACTCTTTGCAGCCCCATGGACTGCTGCACGCCAGGCTTCTCTGTCCTTCACTGTCTCATGGAGTTTGCTCAGATTCATGTCCTTTGAGTTGGTGATGGCATCCAACCATCTCATACTCTGTCAGCCACTTCACCTCCTGCCCTCAGTCTTTCCCAGCATTAGGTCCTTTTTCGATGAGTCAGCTCTTCACATCAGTTGGCCAAAGTGTTGGAGCTTCAGCTTCAGCATCAGTCCTTCCGATGAATATTCAGGATTGATTTTCTTTAGGATTGACTGGTTTAATCTCCTTGCTGTCCAAGGGACTCTCAAGAGTCTTCTCCAGCACCACACTTTGAAAGCATCAATTCTTTGTGTCCCAGCCTTCTTTAGGTCCAACTCTCACACCTGTGCATGACTACTGGAAAAACTATAGCATTGACTATATGGACCTTTGTCAGCAAAGTGACGATGTGTCTGCTTTTAATACACTATCTAGATTTGTCATAACTTTTCTTTCAAGGAGCAATTGTCTTTTAATTTCAAGGCTGCAGTCACCATCTACAGTGATTTTGGAGCCCAAGAAAATAAAAGCTGCCACTGTTTCCACTTTTTTCTCATCTATTTGCCATGAAGTGATGTGACCGGATGCCATGATCTTAGTTTTTTGAATGTTGAGTTTTAAGCCAACTTTTTCACTCTTGTCTTTCACCGTCATCAAGAGGCTCTTTAGTTCCTCTTCACTTTCTGCCATTACAGTGGTATCATCTGCATATCTGAGGATGGAAGACAGATTAAAAAGTAACAAAATGAATTTTGATTATTTGGGATGGCAATTTCAAAATGATATTATTCATTAAATGGATAGTAAAATGCAAAAAAGATATGTAAAATTTTAAAATACAAATATCACCCAGTACAACTAGATTCTTTCAGGGATAAATGTCATGAACAACTAACAGTTATTATACATGTTATTGAGCTTTACCAGTTAGGAAAATAAAGAAATCAAAATTAATTTCCTTGGTTATATGTTTCTTGTTAAAAAAAAGTTCAAGTTTTGATTTAAGTAAAAAATAAAAAGGAATTTTCATCTTTTGGTGTATATTTAAACAATTGCCTTTTGTATGTCTTCTTTGGTGAAATGTCTATTCAGTTCCTTTGCCCATTTTTAGACTGGATTATTTGTTTGCTATTGGATTGTAGGAGTTTCTTATAAATTTTGGATAATAACTCTTTATCGGATACATGATTTGCAACTATTTCTCCCACTCTGTTGGTTGCCTTTCATTTTGTGGATTGTTTCCTTCACTCTGCAGAAACTCTTTAGTCGGATGTAATCTCACTTGTCTATTTTGCTTTCACGACCTGTGTTTTTGATGCCAAACCAAAGAAATTACTACGAAAGCCAACGTCAAGAAGCTTTCTCTCTATATTTTCTTCTAGAAGTTTTATGGTTTCAGCTTTGATGTTTAAGTTTTTTTTTTAAATCTATTTTGACATAGTACCACTTATATGAGGAATACAAAATAGTCAAACTCATAGAAGCAGAGAGTAGGATGATGGATGCTAGGGACTGAAGAGCCAGAGAAACAGGGAGGTATTAGTCAAAGGGTACAGAGTTTCAGTCATAGAAGATGCAAGTCTTAGAGATCTACTGTAGAGCATAGTGGCTATAGCTAGTAAGACTATATTGTAATCTTAGAATATTGTGAAGAGGGTAGATATTATGTTGTGTTCTTATCACACACATAAAAACATTAACCCTTATAAAAATATTAATAACAAATAAGAATGCAAAAAGAAACTTTTGGAGGGAATGGATATGTTTTTTGACATGGATTGTAGTGATGGTTTCATGGATGGATACTTATCTCCAAACTCATTAAACCGTGTACATAAAATAAGTATAACTTTTTGTAAGTCAATTATATCTCAATAAAGTGGTTAAAAATGTTGCCAGAGGAAAGTCTAAATGGCACTTGGATAAAAAGGAAATAATGACTTGGATAATAAGGAAATAATGACAGGGATAATAAGGAAAAAGTTTATGAATTGGGATTCTACCCCCAAATTCAAGGCACTCTTTGTGCTATATATATGGTTCACAGTTTACATTTGTTACTGGAAGATGAGCCTCAGTTGTGCCCATTGAATCACATTCTTTGGAACAATTCAAAGATTATATTCTCTTTTTTTCTTGATCTGTGTAAAAACGAAGCACCATATATCATATTTGACCTGCCAAGCATTCTTGAATACACAATGAGGAATGCTATTATCCAATTAGATTTGATAGAAATAAGATATGAAATGCTCTAGAAGGAAGAAGAAAAAAATAGAATATTCTCAAAGAAACACTGAATTATGGTCTTTGAAGAAAAATATAATTAATTTTGACTCTACCTTCTGTTATTTGGTGTAAATGATTGCTCGTTGTTAATACTACTAACAAACTTTGGTTGTTGTTTAGTCCCTAAGTCATGTCTTGACTCTTTTGGGACCCCTATGGACTGTAGCTCACCAGGCTCCTCTGCCCATGGGATTTCCCAGGGAAGAATACTTCAGTGGGTTGCCATTTCCTTTTCCAGAGGATCCGATCCAAGGATTGAACTTGCGTCTCCTGCATTGTAGGCTGATTCTTTACCACTGAGTCACCTGGGAAGCCCTAGCAAATTTTTACAACAAAACAAATCAAAGTTTGACTTTTTCACTGTTAAATGTTTATTTGTTTATTTTTAAAAAATGGTTTCTCTAAATTGAAAAAGTTTTCTCAATTCGAAATGTCAAATATGCAATATAAGTGATACTCCAATAAAATATAAAGTCAAAAGAAAAGATCATAAGAGATACAAATTGTATATAAATAATCCCCAAACTAACTATAGAATCTATTTCCTGGCTATTTTAGGTCAAGGTATGGACTCTATTAAAGAGAATTTTGAATAAATTGAGTAATATATTTTTATATTCAATCTTTTGTTAGTGATATTCCAGTAGTTTTACAAATGGAAAAAAATGAAATGCTGTGGGCATGAGAACTTTACAGGTCTGTGAAAACTGTGATGTAGCAACAGAGATACAAAATTACTTTCTGTGATGGTGAAACTTTGCAATATGTGACCCATAATAATACTTAAAAGTGATATGTAAAACTTACTGGTTCATTTTCTAATCTAATATTTCTTTAATCACTTTATTAACAATTCCAGTTGCTAATTATCTGGGGCAAGTGGATGAATAGGATAGTCTGATGTTGAGTACCCCTGTCTCCCTTTAAAAAAAAAACCCTGAAATTCCTTTCTGAGAGCTATAGGACTCCTGAAAGACAGATATCCAGGTCTTTGAGGATGAGCATGGAGTGTTTCTGGTTTTGTTGTGATTATTTCCTTCTTACTGTTGACTTTTTACTTATTGAGAACGCAAATTGCTAATCTTCTGTGACCTCAAAGATATCTGGGTTTTCCCATTGCTAAGATATTTGGCAGTAACTCACAGGACTAAATGACAAGGAGACCTGAGAAAGACTGATGGTATCTGAGTATCTGGAAACACCGGAAAATAAGATCAGAACTTTTCCCGCTTGGATCGCTTAACCATGGTCTCCCTTAATTGTTACTTTCTCTTGCTTTTTGCAGGGCGTTGAAATCCGCACACTCATAATCTTTCCACTCTTCATATACAGGTATCACTTTGCATGAGGCATCTGATACTCATGAGGCGACTCATGAGGTCTGTCTATCCATACCTATATGCGTATCCATATGTGTATCCATATTCATATTGATACTTGTGGGTTCAAAGTCTTTCTGACCTTTCAAGTGCACAATTTCAAACTTGTCACCAGTGAAAGAAATCAAATCTGGACCTCTGTCTGAAGATGAGGGAATGGAAAGGATCATATCTAATGTTTAGCATCACTGAAATACTGCTGGGTGCAACATACCTTATGTTAAGGTGTTTTTCTTTTAAGTATCTGATTAACATAAATTTTTTTTATATTATACAAATACATAATATACCATGATTATGGAAATAAAAAGCCACCCACAAGCTTACTATCTTTATAAATCATCTATTTCCATTCTTTCCTGTCTTTTCCAAAAAAGCATATTTTCTCACAGCGTTGGACATGTAGCACAAATATATTTTTGCATTCTAATCTTTGTCATAAGCACCACACAATGAGCAATTCCAATGTGGTCTTTAGAACAACCTATTTGTATGCTTCAAAATATGTTCAGTCGCTGAGTTGTGTCTGACTCTTTGTGACCCCATAGACTGCAGCACACCAGGCTTCCCTGTCCTTCATCATCTCCCAGAGTTTGCTCAAATTCATGTTCATTGATTCAGGGACACTATCTAACCATCTCATCCTCTGCCACCGCCTTCTCCTTTTGCCTTTAACATTTCCCAGTGTCAGGGTCTTTTCCAATGAGTCAGCTCTTCACATCAGGTGGCCAAAGTATTGGAGCTTCACCTTCAAAATAGAACTTTAGTGAATATATTGTCATTTATATCAGCATTTTTAAATGATTCTTCAAATAACTAGGATATTCATGTTATCTCCATTTCACCTCAATAATATCTCTATGGGCAGTTTCCTGCCATCCCTTTTCCTAGGCTTGGATTATTTTCTTAGAATAAATCTTCCAACAGTACAACAGTTGAGCCTAAAGCGATGGGAACACGATGAAATTTCTGATGGTTTCTTCCTTCAATGTATTTATTTTTAATCATGGTCTTCTCTCATTTAGGAAAACTACCTTACTAGTTCACCAAGTCACCTAATCAGTTTCCCAGCTTGTACCTTTTCACATCTTACTGATTCACAGAGTCCCTCATATTTGCTTTTTCTGAAAATGAACTTCTGGTTCACATATTTTTACACAAGTAAGTTGCAGCGGTAATTTTTCTCCCTGAAGCTTCATCACTTCACAAATCTATCGTCTGGCTTCAAGGAATTCCCCATCTACAAAAGTGTCCATGAGACATAGTTTCAGTGATTGTGAAAGGGGCATGCTGATAAGCCAGATAAGGACTGGGCTCTTGGCCATCTACTTCTCTCCCTCTTATCAATTAAGTCTCTGCAAGACACCCTGGGCTCTGCCACCAACTTGTTCCACCAGCTCTTGCCAAACTTCAGGCAACCATGTGAACGTGGGCATGGGTACTCCCCAAACACCCACTCTACCTAGCATCGGCCTAAATCTCATGAAGGACCCACTCGGATTTTAATCTTTACCCTCAAGAACCCTTTGAAGAAATAAGATATATACAATCTAAAGATATTGCTGAGAGTCTATGACTCTTCAGAGGTTCAGAAGAGATAAGATAACATCATGGGCTCTCACCTGGGGCTAGAAAGACTGATAAAAATAGAAGAGGCAGAAAGGTATACAAAGGACATTTAGTTTAGAGGCATTAATTTATTTATCATTCAATCTATAAGCATCTACTGCATAGCAGGCTCTGAGCTAGGTACCGGGCATACACAGATAAGTTAAAAATAGTCCTTCAGGAGATCACAGTCCTGTGAGAGAGACACTCGTAAGAAGATCCACCGCATGTGGTATAACACATGCCACCCAGAGACACTGACAGAGCAATCGTCACGCCGTGGCCAGATCTGCCTGAGAAAGGCAAAGGGAGTAACGTAAAAGAGAACTTCTCTCTAGACTGAAGGGATCTGGGGTGTTTTATGAGGATTGAATGAACAAAATGGGGGTTAGCAGTGGTAGATTGGGAAGAAGACTCTGCTTTCAGCTGGAAGACCTAGGTTTTCATCTGACTCTACTCTTTTCCAGCTGTGTGATGGGAATCAGGTTCCTCAACGTCTCTGGGCCTCAATTTTGTCAAAATTTAAGTGGGGGTCACAATATTGGCACAGGAACTGCTGGGAGATTTAAAAAGAAAGGAGGTGATAAAGGGCCAAGTCAAAGAATTGATTGTTAATTATCCATTGCCAGATACAAAAGCACTTTGGAGATTCTCTGTCCCTGTACACATGAGCAAAATTATTGGTGCGATGGTTTTCATCACCACAGTTACCTGCCCTTGTCCTCCATGCTCTGCTTTACATCTGGAAACAGGATTGGCCATGAATGAGCATGGTTCACTCCTGTTACTCACATCTTTTTGCTTTGGGGAGAAGGCAATGGCACCCCACTCCAGTACTCTTGCCTGAGAAATCCCGTGGACAGAGGAGCCTCTTAGGCTATAGTCCATGGGGTCCCTAAAAGTCGGACAAGACTGAGCGACTTCACTTTCACTTTTCACTTTCATGCATTGGAGAAGGAAATGGCAACCCACTCCAGTGTCCTTGCCTGGAGAATCCCAGGGACAGAGGAGCCTGGAGGGCTTCTGTCTATGGGGTGGCGCAGAGTCGGACACGACTGATGTGACTTAGCAGTAGCAGCAAACCTCACCCTGGAAGGCCTCAGAATGTTACCTTTGCATCTATAAGTCCTCCTAAGCTTGATTCTCTGCAATTATTTTTTTCTTTAAGGAAATTGAATCATGTGGAGTTCACTAAACCTAAGGATATTTTAAGTGCATGGAGCATTGGCCACATGCCCAGGGCTCACCTAGTCAACCAGGCATTACTTCATAGGCCATTTATTTCATAATTTCTCATAAGAAACTGTGGCAATAGCCAGAGATGATAGAGGTGACAGATGAGTCAAGGAGAGAGACTGACTCAGAGGCAACCATCTTAGCGCTCGCCAACCCCCTGCAACTGGCAGCCTTGAGTGTGCTGGCTTCTATAGAGATTTATACTTTTGTTTGGATATTGCTTGAAGGAGATTAAAGGATCTGTATTCCTGGAAGCCTCCTTTCTCATTTCTTCCCTGGGGCCCTTCAGACCACGCTCCAATTCATTCCTTTGTAATGAGAAGAGCTCGCATTCCTTGGGAATCTATTCTATGCCAAAAATTCTACTCTGTCTTCACATTCGTTGCCTTATTTACTCCTCACCACTGCCACACAGGTATGATGGTTAACCTCAATTTACAGATGAGGAAACTGTGGTAGAAAGAAAGTAAGGAACTGGGCTAAGGTGAGGGACTCCAGGAAAACCCGGTAGAAGTGTAGATGCATCAGTAGATTGTCAGAGCCCATGCCTCTGACCATTCTGCTTCCTTCAGGTGGGAGAGCCTGCAGCTTCCATGTCACAACAACAATTTCAGTCACTTCTGTGGTGAGTCAAAGCTGAGGACTGTTTTAGGAATGGCTTCTCATAAAGCAAGAACTGGGGAAGAGAGGAAATCACTGAAGGATGTTCTAGGCAATCTTTTTCCTGTGCAGGCAGCCAAAGAAAGCCTGGCTCTGGGAACATGTCCTACAGAGCTCATGCAGGTGGATGGAGGCCACCCGTGGCTTACCTTAGTAGGGAAGAGAGCAACATCTCCAAAAGAGGAAGTTCCAAATTTGACAACTGTCTTCCAGACTCCACCTCTCTGATTTCTTGTGCAACACTTTTCCCCCCTCTTGAGAAAAGATGACTAAGTTGATCACCCTAAACACAGCTCTGATCATGTCTCCCACTGTTGAAGGATTTCCAATAATTCTTATGTCTCCCCCTATTGAAAGACCTCCAGTGTTTCTTATGTCTCCAATCAGCTGTCTCCAAACTTATCTGAGTATAGAGCCCTGCTGGTTAAAAAGGTTTATAATTTGTGTGCCCACTATATTATATACACTATAAAAATAAATAAAAACTAGAAATGATAAAAGGAGAGTTAACTATGAAATAAAGAATGCTTCAAAATGTATGCTAATTTTTATCACATCATACTATCTTTTATACCATCTCAAGACATAATTAATATTGTAGGCAGGGCTCACCATTAATCACAGGAATGTAAACCCATATTTCAAACAAACATTCTTCCTGAGAATTTTGAGGTTTTTTTTTTTTTTTTTTGCCTACAGCTTATTATATGTGATTAGATCATCATTGGCTTTAACCCCCGAAATGTAGCCAGTGGGAAGCCAAGAAAAGGAGAAAAGTTAGCTCTGCATTTTCTTGTTGTTTGCTTGTATTTGTTACACGAATCATTCTCAATCCTCAAGTTCTTTGTGGGGATCTTTCAAAACCATTTGTCCATTTTGTGAGAATGTATTTAGTTGAATCCAGGTAAAGGTTCCATAAATCCAGGAAACTAGCTAAACGTGAGCAGCATGGATGCCTCTTGGACACTCTGGGGGTATAGAATCCCTACCCCTCCCTCAGAACAACCTCAGCTGGAGATGTGACATAGAATCATTCAAGTTAGGGATCTAAAGTGGGTTCCCTAGTCAACCTATGTTGGAAATAATAGGAATTTTAACTTCTTTTATATAAAAGAAAATAGATAAAAATGAAGATTCCAATAGGATTTGCACAGCCTCCTGGGAGCATGCATGCCTCTTTGGAAATCCTTATCTACCAAAATCAGGGCCCTCAACTTCTAAGATTGGTGACCTACTTCTTTAGCCATACCTCCAACCATAGCTAATCCTGCCCATTCTCATGATCACCCACACATCGCGCTACACAAACACACAGAACCAGACATCTTTCTCTGAAAACTTAATTCTCCTGAGCCTTTGCCCAGAGCCTTCTTTGTGCTTGGAACACCTTTGCTTTCCCTTGTTATCTTTTGAAATTTTACTCAGCCCTAGAAGCTCACCTCAGCCTCCACCTTCCATGGAAAATAATAACAACATCAACAGACAGTCACTGACTCCTAACTACACGCTGGACACTGCATTATCTCATTTAATCTTCACAACAATTCCAGGACATAGATATTATTATGAGAAAGCTGAGGGATAGAGAGTTGCCCACAGCCACACAGCTAAGAAATGGGGAAACCAGGAACCAAACCAAGAAGGGCTTGAAATTGACACATTCTAGCACTGTCTGTGTGTTTTGATTTGATTGAACAGGTAAAGCCTACACTAAACCCTCCCCTTCTTCCTACTTGCTGGGAGCCTGAGGAGTTCTCAAGTTGTTCAACTTACGGAGTCGTTCTCTCCTCAAATTTCCGAAGCAGCTCATTTGTAAACACTATGTAATACTTACTTCACTTTGCTATACGTTGCTGTTATGTGTGCTCATCTCTCAAATCCCCAGCTATACAGTAAATTCTTTCGACAAGGGACCACACTGAATACTTTGCAGCACAATAGCAGAGACATAGTAAATGTGTCCAATGAGTGGGTGAATTAATGGATGAAAGTAGAAATGGATGGATGGAAAAAACCACCAACAACAAAGGTCCTAAGTCAGGTGTGATTTCAAATTAAAATGGAAGGCACGAATTCCATCTCCCAAGATTTATAAAAGCACTTAAGAGCTGTGTTATACTCTTTAATGAGTATTGACTGGCTGATAAAAATTTAAACCTGTTTACGTAATCTAACTTTCAAAAAAACCCAAATTCAGTAAAGGCTGTCACCTTACAAACTGCCACTTGCTATGTTAAACAGTGGAGAAGGACGTTGGGACAGACCAGTCTAAAGATGACAGTAGCTGGCACCATTTACAGAAGGAGCTTTAGCACACTTAATCCTGAAAAGAATGATCTTGAACACTTGTACACACACACATACAACCACTCACCCCACTGTTTAGAAATTTTTTTCTTCAACTTACTGATTCAGAACCAGGCTTATAGGGGTGAAGTGACTTGCCCAGTAATCACATAGCCAAGAAGTAACAGAGCCTATAGCCAAACCCGGCTTTGGAACTCAATCCCTTAATCTTTCCCTACTCTGCTCCTTTAACACAGAATGAATCGTAGAATGTCAGGCATCTGAGCCATCAGAAACTCTTTACCACAGGCATAGAATATATAGTCTCCAATGGGGTGTCTTTGAAATGCTGTTTCATATAAGCCCGCAGCCTTGAGGACTGTGCATGGGAGGGAGGGACCAGTGCCTTCTAATCCCTAGATGACTAAACAGAAGCCCAGTCCATCTGTGATAAATATGGCCCTTCCAAAGGCCACAGGTGCGCATGAGAGAGCAAGCATTTTTTTTTCTGCCTCAGTGGTGAAACCATCTTAGAAGCATTCCATCCTCCAAGTAATTAATCTCTCCTTTCTAAATTTTTTTATTAATGTTTTACTGTGTCCTTTGCAGAGGTACAATCCACAGTGCTCTGACAATAAGCTGCACAGTAAAATGGTCTGGCTGCCTGAAACTACTGGAGTCAGGGATATGAAGGCATAGCGGAAGGGCTTCATTCTTAGTCGTTGAGGGCTGGAAGAGACAAAGGCAGGGCCTAGTTCCTCAATGCTACCCTTCCAACCTTCTCTGAACATAGCATCCAGACCAGGCACCCATGGGCTCCCTTGAAAGAAAGGCTATTAAAGCCACCTTCAAGTACTTCTTATACATAAAGGATGGAAATGGGGGTATATGCTAGATTTACTTTGGGAAGTCCCTGGAGGACAGAAATAGAGGAAAGGGATGAAAATTAAAGGCAGCCAGCATCATAAGACAGAGCTTCCTGACAGATGTATAACAGAGCAGTGAGCTGCTTTCCAGACTAGTGAACTTGCCTTCACTGGAGGCTGGACCACCCCTCTTTGAGAATGGTATACAAAGCATATATTTAGACAGTAGATGATTTGGCTAGATTACTGCTAAAATACCCCTTCCAGCAATGGCTGGTATTTTGTGTGCCTCCAAGTTCTCCCCACATGAATGCTTTGGGAGATGGGTTCAGACAAAACTCGTCTGTTCCATAATACTTGGCCGCAATGCAACGGCTGCTGCCTGGTCACAAAGCATTTCATAGGCAGCTGTTACCGCCCTTATTTCAGAAGCGTGGTGAAAAGGGAGTGAGAGACAGGTGAGAGGCCTGCTACCATGAGAGCAGGTGCAAGGGAGCCCCTGGCTCCAGAGCTGCCCAGGGCCCGAGCCAACGCGCTTCTCAACTGGATCGGAACTCACTGATTTCCAACCACCAGCAATGACACCAACACCCCTAAAATGCCTTTGAGTTTTTCCTTTCTAGGTTATAAAGTCACCCAATCTCAGGATTCGAATAGCCTTTGCAGTTATGGAGTCATTTGGGCTCTGGAAGCCACAGGAAAGTAATGTTTCCCACTGACTCTAATTGAGAACTAGAAAATGGAATGAGTCCCAGGGAATCCTAAGGAGTTGTCTGGGCTCAGGGATAAATAGGGCAAAAGTCACAGCCGAGTCTCCCGCCAGCTTGCTCCAAGGAAGCACTGAGCCAGTCTTTGTGGCGGGAAAAGACTGAATTCCAGGAGTGGGGCAAATGTAATAAAGTTAAGGCTGCAAGTATTTGGAGCAACAAGAAATAATAACAGCACAGCTAGGAGCACTCTTTTTCTCTTGAAAGGTCTTTGCCTGTCACAGATGGGGAAGCAGCAGGATCTAAGAGAAAGCAATGAACTGAGAATCAGAAAACCTGGGCCACCACCGACTTGCTGTGTGATCTCAGAAGAACGCTTAACCTTTCAGAGCCTTAAGCTAACCTCACGAGGATGACAATTTGCACCCAGGCTTGGTTAGTGGATCCATGAGATGAGGGATGTGAAGCACTTTGTTGTTGTTGTTCAGTAGCTCAGTCGTGTCTGACTCTTTGCAGCCCCATGGACTGCAGCACACCAGGCTTCCCTGTCCTTCACTGTCTCCCGGAGTTTGCCCAGATTCGTGTCCATTGGTGCAGCACTTTAACATTAGACAAATGGGAGGTGCTGATAGTCATGCCTGCTTTGTGTGCTTTTCCTGAAGTGAACTGATGGTATCGTATGATTCTCTATTTCCAGATGTGGAAATCAAGGTACAGTGATGTGACGGGATGTGGGTCTCATTCCTTAGTGCCAGGACCAAGAGAAGGGGTCTCCCCACACGGGGAGGACCCCTGTGCCTGCCCATGGCCAGGTGCTTCCTCTCCCGAGACTAATCCCATTCCATGCCTGTCTCGGGCAGTGCTCCAGGCCGGGGAGTTTCTTTTGCTCGGTGGTGTGAGGTAGGCATACGATGGCAGGGTTTCAGGAAATGGCCACTTTCACATTCATTTGGAAGCCCTGGCACCTACCTCTCTTCTACCCACACATCCACTGTCCCCCCATCCATGCCCACCCCCCTGTTACGATAGTCCCTGCTACTGAGCAAAGGTTGCACCCTCCAGTGCTACCTCCGATCAGGGAAAAGGTCTCTGGCCTCTGCCTGGTTCTCTGCCTCAGAGAAGGTCCCACCATCAGCTACACCTTCTAACAGTCCCCAAAGTCTTCTCCCTTCTGCTTCCCCACCAACGTGGCCTCTTCTGCGAAGTTCTTTAACCATGGGTTTCCCCAACATCCCCCCCACCCGCAGGCTCCCCCTCACCATCATCTTCATTTCAGAAAATGAAATAAAAAAGAAATTCAAATGACTCATCAGTCCACATGGCAGGAAGGGGAGAAGCAGAGAGAGTGAGTTTGTGGGTCCAGATGAGGATTTCTGCAGGCCTCTTGCCTGCTTCCCGTGATCAGCTGAGCTTCACTAGAGGGAAGATATAAAAATCTGAGTGATGCCATATTGTCTCCAAAAGCAGCTAGAGTGAAAATGAAGTGTGACTGCCGCCTCCCCAAAACGCAGGGCAGCTCCTGCCTTGCGGGCTCAAATGTGGCTCAGTGGCTGGTGGGGCAGCCTCGGGACAGACGCCGGCTAGGTTAGCACCACTGAGTCTCAGCCGCTGTCCTGACCCGGGGCTCCCCCAGGCCTCAATACCATCCTCTGTGAGGCTGGGCGTCCACTCCTATTAGGCCGCCTGGGTATACAGCAGTGTCTGCTGGGGACACTGAACAAGGAGCCAACAAAGGGTGCTTTCTTGGGAGGCACAGCCCACTGGCAGCCCAGGGTTTGGCAAGCCCCAAATTCTATGCCTATTGGTTGGCTGGAGACCTGTTAGACCAACAGTCTGTATCAGACAGAGTGTGCTTGATGGGAAGAGTCAGAGTTGGTGGGCCTAGCCCTGCCATCAAAAAGAGGGGCTCTGCTCTCATCTGCTTTACATACTGGGCATCTGCCTGAGATTTCACCAGGGGGGATAAGAAACAAAACCAGAATCCATTGAAATATCAAACCAAAAAATGCAAACCTTAAAAGCCCCCCATCTATCTAGCCCTGTGCTCTTCAAACTTAAACATGGCTCAGATCTCCTGGAGGGCTAGATATAACACATATGTCTGGGTCGCTCCCCAAAGTTGCTGGTTCAGTATTTCAGGGTGAGGCTGATAGTCTGTATTATTAATAAGATTATAGAAGAGTCCAGTGCTGCTGTTCCAGGGACAAATTTGAAGAACCAGGGATCTAGCCCAAATTTTCTGGGATAGATGACTCCTCCAGGCTTTCTTAGCAAGTTACAGGTGAGCTAGAATAGACCCCGAGCTTCCCAGGTGCCGCTAGTGGTAACAAATCTGCCTGCTAATGCAGGAGACATTAAGAGATATGGGTTCGATTGCTGGGTCAGGAAGATCCCCTGGAGGAGGGCATAGCAAGCCACTCCAGTATTCTTGCCTGGAGAATCCCAGGGACAGTGGAGCCTGACAAGCCACAGTCCATGGGGTCGCAAAGAGTTGGACATGACTGAAGAGACTTAGCACACAGCACTTACCAAATAGACCCTACTCTCTGCCAGGCTCTCCCTGCCCTGTCCAGGCCTTGGACGTCATACCTGTACCTGCTCTAGAACATAGGGCTCGGGATGCAGAAGACTACTCTGGCCTGGGCTCTCTGGGGGCTTTATCCCCCGGAAAGTGATCCAAGGGGAGCATTCCTAACCCAGAGCCCATGCTTAGCTCATCAGTATTGATGACCAGAGGCTACTGCAGAATCTCAGAAAACCAGGCCTGGCAGACTTGCAGGGAGACTCAAAGCTGATGTTCTTCTCACCACTATTAATACAAAGGCTTTCTGATCACAGAAAATACTATACTAACTCATTTAATCCTGATAGTAGCTTCTAACTCTAATCTCTGTCCTTGTCACGTTTCTTGCCCTTTTATCTCTACTGATAGGTCCCCTGCCTGGCAACGTTTTCCTATTAGGGGATCAGGGCTTGAGACTTATTCCTTGAAGAAAAATCATGGACTGAGACAACCTCAGAATCAAGAAATCATGATCGATGTCGGAACTATTTATTCTCCTCATTTTACAGGTGAAGACACTAAATCTGTAGGGGATCAGTATCTTGTCCCATCTGGACCAGAGTCAGGCAGTCTCTCCCTACACCTTCATCTTGTTCCCCTTCTCCCACTTCCTGGGGCCAGGCTGGAGGCCCTGCAGCTGTGGCGAGTGCCAGATGGCATCTCAGCCACAGGGCCGAGGGCGTCTGAGGACCTCGCGGTTGGTCAGCCCCAGGCTGGCAGCCCGTCTCCACATCGCTGCTGCGGGCACAGGGTAGAGGCACTGAGTGAAAAGAGCACGCGCACGGAGAGGGCGAGAATGCAGTGACTCACACCATGTGCAGAGCTGCTCACAGCTGTTCCCAGAGCATCCTGGCCTGGGCAAGGCAGCTGCCAGCCTCACACCATCAGAGGGTCACTCTCGGCCTCGGCTGCCAGCATGGGAAGAGCAGAGGAGAGGGAATCAATGGGCAGCACCGGGCAGGCGAGCTAGTTCCCACCAGGGAGCTAGAAAGCCTCAGCTCTCCTCTCAGCTCTGCCCCTGCTCTTTCCAGCAGTGTGACCTTGGGCATGACGTCACCTGGACTTGATGAGCCTGACTCCTCTCACATATTCATGGTTGCATTGCCCGATGTGGAGAGTGACCGGTAGACTAATGCATGAAAGAAAAAAAGCCTTTTGCAAATCTAAAGGGATTCACACACATGTTTGAGTCTGTTCAGGCTGCTATAACTTAACACCACAGACTGAGTGGCTTCTGAAGAACAGAAACCCATTTCTCACAGTTCAGGAAGGTCTGGGTGCAGTCAGCATGGTGGCCTTCTGGTGACAACCCACTGTCCTCGGATGGAGGAAGGAGAAAGAGAGCCCTCTTTCATAAGGCGCTAAGCCCATTCCTGAGAACTGTTCCTTCCTGACCTGTAACACCTCCCAAAGGCCCTGCATCCTATCACCTTAGGGTTCAGATTTCAACACATGGATTTTGGTGCTATCGTCACTGTGAATGGTCATTGTTGGCAATTCACCATTCTCAAAGGCAACACGGTGGTAAAATATTAATATCTCTCTGTAAAGGATATATTTGAACCCTTTGTGCTGTTTTTGCAATTCTCCTGTAAACTTTAAATCACTTTCAAATAAAATGTTGTAAAAATGCTCCATTCTCTGTAATTATATTCTGTTTCATTCAGCCTGGTTCACCATGAGGCAGGCAGGCCTCAGAAAGATCACTGTCTTGTAGAGTTGACGTTCCAACAGGCAGAAACAAATATTAATCATCACGAGAAATATGAAAATTACCTGTGGTATCAGAGGGTGTTAGTTTTAGGGACACAAGTAGGATAGCAGAAGAGGGCATGGATGTCCTAGGTTTGGGGTGGTGGGGAGGGACTTGCAGCTGATAACATCAGTGCTCAAGGTGGGCCTGACGTAAGCAGCTATCCAGGAAGAATCTATGGGCCAGCAGACACGAGGCCAGCGTGACTGGAGCAGCATGGTTGGACTGTGGCGTGAAGAGTCGGAGGAGATTAGGTCAGCAGGGCCCTGCGTAGCCACAACCTGTGGGCCCATGAAGTCTCTTTGGAGGCTCTGGGATTTCTCTCTGAGAAAAATGGGGCAATGAGACAGAGATTTCAGCAGAGGAGTGACACAATCTCATACACATCCCGCAAGAGTTATTCTGAAAATGTACCAAGGAGCGCAAGGGTAGAAGCAGAGAGACCAGGTAGGAGGCGATTGCAACAATCCAGAGAGATGGCTACAGGGGGTGAAAAGTGATGAGGTTTGGGATTTGTATTCTAAAGGTGGAGCCAACACAGTTTCTTTGACCCAAATTCAGTTTCTAAGGCTCCTTCCAGTCCCAAGCCCTTTGTACTAGAATTCGATCACCACCTCCACAAACTACTCTTGCCCAAGTGTGGAGAGAGAGACACCAGGCTACTTTTAAAAATAGATACAAATTCTTTCATGGGTCTTGCTCCTTCACGTGATTTATTTTTTCCTTTCCTTTTCTTTTTTACTTTAAAACTGATGTGTAGTCGACATGCAATATTTTATAAGTTACAGGTGCATGGTAAAGTGACTCATAATTTTTAAAGGTTATACTCCATTTATATTTTTTATGAAATATGGGTTATACTTCCCATGTTGTACAATACAGCCTTGTAGCTTATTTTATACCTAGTAGTTTGTACCTTTTAATCCTCTACCCCTATAGTGCCCCTCTCCCCTTCTCTCTCCCCACTGGTAACTACTAGTTTGTTCTTTATATCTGCGTCTATTTATTTTAGTTATTATTCACCAGCTTGTTGTATTTTTTCTGGATTCCAATAGTTTGTTCCTCTTGCCCTCCCATTCCTATACTCTTCCTCTTTCCCTCCCCAGTGGTAACTACTGGCCTGTTCTCTAAATCTGTGAATCTGCTTCTTTTTTGTTATATTTGCTAGTTTGTCATATTTTTCAGATTCCACATTTAAGTGATATCACACAATATTTGTCTTTCTTGGCCTGACTTATTTCACTTAGCATAGTGCCCTCCACCTCCATCTATGTTGCTGTAAATGGCAAATTTTCATTATTTTTGATGGCTGAGCAGTATTTCCTTGTGTGTAATATATATATAGCATATCTTCTTTATCCATTCATCTGTTGGCAAGCACGTTGCTTCCATGTCTTAGCAACTATAAATAATGCTGCTATGAACACTAGGGTGCATCTATCTTTTCGAATTAGTGTTTTTGCTTTTAGACATGATTATTAAGCCCTCATGGAAGTTGTGACTCCCATTACATGGCTCAAGGTTTCCAGGATGATGTTTATTCAGTCTTATTCTGTGCCCAAGTATGAATATGGCAAGAAAGATGAACAAAAGTCTGTCTTTTTCTGTACGAAACGAACTGCCAAGCCCAGAGGCTAACCCAGAGGACAATGGAGAGGCTGAAAGTGTCCACAGAAAATAGTTGAGTAAGAAGGTGTCCTCCATATGAAGTGTCTGGTCCCCTAAGAAAAAACTTCATCCAAGTCGCTGTTTCTAAGACAGACGTGTATGATCCGTCATCTAGACAATTACTATAAGCTGCTACCTGGGCCCCTGACAAAGTGATGACTCCCGCCCCTCCACATTGCCCCCAGCTGCCTGATTCCCAAGCACAGTGGGGATGCATTCTTCTGCTCTTGTCCTGTCCTTGCTCCCCAGAATCTATACTGGGCCACAGCTTTAACGACTCTCCTCTTTAGACCCTCCCTCACGCTCAACTCTCCCAGGTGCCTTGTCAGTGGTGGAGAACATTCAGTTGGAACATGAGGCAGAGTGCCATTGAGAGGCATTGCAGTTTCTTGACCTCAGTTCTACCTCGGCACTTTCAGCACCATGCAGCCTTCTTTACTTCCTGCCCTAATTGCTGTGCAGCATTACTGGGGGCTGTTAAACAGCTGCCACCTTCCACCCCAGACATGGATGCCATCCAAGGGCAGGTAAAAATATTTCTCCCTTCACATAAGGTGGTGGGGGAGACCTCTGGAAGAAACAGGCTCAGAAAATCAGCAGCATCTCTGGGGCCATCCAGCGGCTTGGGCCTGTCCCCATCCATAGCCTGTTCTTTGGAACTGGTTACCTTTGTGGCCTTTCTTTCCCAGTCACACCCTTTTGTCCTTCCTTTTTAAAGTCTGTGGCTGAGGCTGAGAGTTCTGGCCTAGGGTCATGGGGGAGCACAAAACACTCCAGCAGTGGGGACTTCAGAAGCCACCCATTTCTTCTAAGAAGTGAAACCTCCTCCTTTCCCATCCCCTCCCCAAACATTATTTACATCCCCAATGCAGGGTGCATGTGAAGGTGAGGGGCCTTTGGTTGAAGAGCTTCTGGGGGGCCCAGTTTACCTCCCCCGCCAGCTCACCTTCACTGAAGCAGAAATCAAGTTAACGAACTTGTGAGCTCCTAATTTGTTCAAAACTTTTCATTTTACAGATGATGATCTTTGAGGCCTACAGGCTTATCCCAGTTGGCCCAGTGCATCAAAAGAAGAGGCAGGATTAGGACCTTGACTTCTTGCTGTTTAGCTCAGGTGGTTTAAGGAGCTTAGCAGTCAGGTCCTCAGGTGCAAAGAGTTCCTTGTCTGGACTGTAGGGCCCTGGGAAGGCCGTGGCCACCATGTGCTAGAGTTGCTCCTGCCACCTGCTAGAGCCTCAGCACACATATCCCATCTCTCCTTTCAATGAGTTCATGTCGAAAGCTTGAAATTGACCCTGGTGGGAAACTGGCAAATACTACAGATCGGGGCTTCCCCTCTCCCTCACCACAAGAGCTGATTATTAAACACCACTGGCTTTGGTATGTTGAGTCTGTTTTACCAGGTCCTGAAATAGACCTTCTCATGGAATGTGACCCTTGCTTCTCAGTCTTTCAAGACTTCCAGGGAATAGTCATGAAATGTGAGCACTCAAGGAGACCTTTGGGTTGATCTTTATCCAAAAAAGAGAGACTTAAATGCCAGAAGAACCAGTTGAGAAAGTAAATGGGCCAAGCAACTCAGTGGAAGGAAATAGAGAATAGTGAGGAATGTGGTGAAAGACCCCAAAGTGTTTAATTTTAAAACAACAACAAAGGTGGAGTTTGCTAGGGCTGCCATAACAAAGTTACAGACTGAGCGGCTTAAACAAATCAATCAGCAAGGTGTTGGTACTGTTGATTCCTTATAAGGTCTGTGAGGGAGGAATCTGCCCCAAGTCTCTCTCCGTGGTTTGTGGATAGCAGTCTTCAAATTCACATGGCATTCTTCCTGTAGATACATCCATTTAATAAGGAGACCAGTCATATTGGATTAGAACTCACCCCAACAATCTCATTTTGACTTGGTTCTTTCTGTAAAGACCTCCACCTAAGGTCATATTCTGAGATGCTAAGAGTTAGGACTGCAACAGATGAATGTGGGGGGAAACACAATTCAATCCATAATATATGGGCAGGACAAAAAAAAAAAAACAAAAAAAAACACAACAAATCTGAGAATCAGATCTGACCTGCTCACTGCCCCAGTTGTAATCCATTGGCTAAATTTGGCAGGTGTGGAAACTAAAGCACTGAGGGATGCAAGTGGCTCTCCAGAGGTCACAGGTAGAAAAAGGCAGAGGCAGGCCTCCAGCCAAGCTCCTCTTATCACCTCCCCAACCTGAGGCTATTTCTCCTTGTATGCCTTCTTGACACCCCTGGAGAGCCTGTGAAGCAGCCGAGGGTCAAAATGTATCTGAAACCCATCTCTAAACTCCCCTCAGCCTACAGCATGGGGAAACACACATAAGACACTAGAAAATGCATTCTGAGACTTTATAGACCTCGACCTCAATTCTCTGGGTTAGTAGAAGCTCTTGGTGTTTTGGGGCTCAAGGTTAATTGCTGGCTCCAGCTACAGTCCATGGGATCACAAAGGAGTCAGACATGACTCAGTTACTGAACAACAGCAACAACACTGTCGGTTGGCCTTAGATACTTTGAGGTCTCTTGTTTTCCATTCATTCTTTCTTACTATTGAACAACAAAGTGAGATCAGGGGAGGACTTCAGGACCCTCCCATTCTTGTTGATAGTAAGAGCAAGAAGAGTCAGACAATTTGGTTGAAACCCTGGATTTGCTAGAACAAACATCTACTGTAGGGTGATCACTTATAGACCCGCTCTGAGCCTCATTTTTCTCACCTGAAAATGGGAGACAAATAATATTTGGCTCATTCAATAACTCATTCATGTGTCCCTTCAACCAACACTTGCCTTTTTCTTCTAACACACACCTATAGATTCTCTTTTCTCAAACTCAAGACTAGAGATATAAGCTTAAGACGAAAAAATATATTTTAGTAATATGGCTTTAAAATGACTGAAGTCCACAGTTTATGATATTCTAGTCAAGGCATAGATTTTTTTATTGGAAAAACCTACATTTCAGTTTTCAGATACATCTTTTAATGCATATATATACATATATACTTACTTTTAAAAATGATTTTGGTATAAAACAAGCACTCTTCCTTGTCCACATAGGAATGTACTATCTTCTGACTTCAGATTTGAGTGAACACAATGTTATTATCTGTTTTGTAACCTCTAATGACCACTACACACCTTTCCCTCTTTGACCATTCTAGGTTTTTTCACACCAGGATTCTCAGCGCAACTGGAGCCTGGACTGAAGAATCTTCGTGAACTATCAGACTGAAGGGAACTCACTGAGGGTTCTGTTAATAAAACCAAGAATGAGAGCACCAACCTCCAGTGCACATGTATTTTTCTTGGAGTTTCTTCATAAAGTACGTGCCAACAGAAAAAAAAAGTCCTTCTTTTTTCAAAGTAATTTTGGCTTATAGTGCACAAATGAGTATTACTATTTTGACTGATTCATAGTCTGGTAACAGAATACCAGTGTGAATAGGGACAAGAGGGATAGGAAAATCAGGATAGGATTTGTTAGACTTTCAGTATTTATTTTAAAAATATTCATATAAAGACTAAAGATAGTCCTCCCTCCTTCCCTTCCCCATTTCCTTCTTCCTTCTCTTTTTTTTTTTTAAATGAAACATCTCTCTAATAATGTCTCTTTGTCCAGGACTTTGCCAGTGATAACACACATCCTCATTTTCCTCTTGCCAGCATACTGTAAGGAAGGTAACTTTTATTTTTATCATCATTCTCATTTTGCAGTAACTTGAACTAGTCCAAGGCCATATAGGTTGTGATCGACAGACTGAATTACCACTCTAGATTCTGGCCTCTATTTGTCGACTCATATTTCTTCTCCCATTATGTCTCCCTGTCTCTAAGATCTCTTCTGAGCTCTGAAATTGGGTGGAGTAAAAGCTTCATGAGGGCAGAGACCTTAACTGTTTGGCTCAGCATTCTATCTCCATTGCTTAGCACAGTGCCTGACAGGTCCAAGGAGTTCAATAAACAGTTGGTTTTTTATTAAATTGAAATCCATGCCCTCTATACATTTTATTGCCTCAAGAGTCGATGCTGAAGTGATGACTTGAATGATAATAAGCAGCTGGTGCCCAAGAACGTGACAAACTCAAACCCTATGTGAGACCCAAGGATAAGAAATTTACATAGACCCATGCCAGAGCAGCAACACAGCATCCTCAGGAGCATAGAGATTTATTCCACTTGCAAGCATCACCGCTGCTGGTGAGTTGGAGTGGGGTAAAGAGGCTGGTGGGACAACCCCTGACTTCCACTCTTGCATCTTTCTTTCCCTAAAGACATCACTACAGGATGTTGGAGCTCTGAGGGTTTCCTATAATTTGCTCTAAAAAAATTCACTGGGTTTTTCCAGTCTGTTAGTACTTCCTCCTAAAGCTTTAGCTTCTAAAATTGGTAAGCATTTAATTTCAGTTACAAAATTAGTTGCCTATTGGTATGACATATTAAACTGATAATCCACTCAAGAACAACCTGTTATAACTTGCACAGCATTTTCACGAGATGACCATTTTATAAAGAAAGAAAGATCAGGAAAGTTAAGTGTTTTGCTCTAGATTATGGAGCTAGTAATTTATAACACCAAACCCAGACCTGTCAACTCAAAATGCTCAAGTCCTTACATTATGACATTGCCAGCGTGACATTGGTACTTGTCTACCAAACAGTCCATGAAAATAATGGGCTGTAAAGGAATCAGGGAAGCCGACTCACTCCTACGCAGGATCCTTCCTTTACTCACGATGGACTCCATAAACACAGTACCCTCTTTCCCAATTCCTCTTCTCAAATTCTTCCTTTATTATGCCTGCAATGGCAGTGGTGGCTGTAGCAATGTCTGTGAATTTTAAGGGTGAAACCAGAGGCCCTCTCTTCTGAGCATTTTGCCTTCTTGTCAGCTTCATGAGAATATGCCCTGAATATGTACTCCCAGCATATAAAAGATTAAACTCATTATACCCCCCGCCCCCAGACTCTTTTTCCTTCTTCTATAGTCTCTGTTCCTGGTCTGCTCAGCCACCTAGTTACCTAAGTTGGTAACCCAGAAGTCAGCATGGGCTCTCTGACTTGCTTTTCTTCCCTCCATCATACAGTCCCTAAGACTGGTTGATTCTTCCTCTGATGTCTTTTTTTGGTCTGTGCCCACATTCTGACCCTGATGCTACTTTTAAGTCCCCGTCATATCCCTTTTGGGCTTCTGTGGTAGTCTCCCGACTGGTCTCCCTGGTGCTGTCTTCCATCGGCGTCTCTATGAAATGAGGAGCGTGATGTCTGGCTCTGCTGTATGCACAGTGGAAAGTCAGGGCCAGCATAACATGCTCCCCACCTTCCTCTGTCCACATTTTTCTTCAAAGAAACCACACTGCTGAACGACAGTTGGACATTCTAAAGTAGGACTCTATGCCTGGTCAGTAGGAAGTGATATCCTGACCCAGACCAGAAGGAAGATCACAGGCAACAATATCGAAGAGGAAGTGGACATGACCTCAAAGCATACGTTATACCCTCTTGCAGGGCAGGGGCTGGGACTCCCCCAGGAAGCTTCTCAGTGGATATACTCAGAGCATTTGTCTGCAGCCCTCTTAGGGAGCGCCCAATCAGTTCTGAATCCTTGTTATTCTTGCTCTGGTCACAGTTCCTTCCTTCTAGGGAGCTATTACACAGCAGGGACCAGGTGAGGAAGAAGGAGCAGTGGATGCAGAGCCAGAAGGTCCCTGGTGACTGGCTGTCTTCACCTCTTAGAGCCTGTTCCCCCACCTGTTAAGTGAGAATAGTGAGCTGTAGCAGCCGTACCGCCTGGGTCACAGTAAGAATTGAGATACACATAACACATAGAGGTCAGTCTTTGAGAGGGTGGGGGATAATGGTTCTGGAGTCAGAAGATCTGGGTTTTAGAGTCAAGCTGTGCTGCTGCTGCTAAGTTGCATCAGTCGTGTCCGACTCTGTGTGACCCCATAGACTGCAGCCCACTAGGCTCCCCCGTCCCTGGAATTCTCCAGGCAAGAATACTGGAGAAGGTTGCCATTTCCTTCTCCAATGCATGAAAGTGAAAAATGAAAGTGAAGTCACTCAGTTGTGTCGGACTCTTAGCGACTCCATGGACTGTAGCCTTCCAGGCTCCTCCGTCCACGGGATTTTCCAGGCAAGGGTACTGGCTACTCGGCATGTAATCTAGGCCCAGTCAGTGAGCTTCTCTGAAACTCAGTGTCTTCATCTGTTAAATAAGTTAATAATGCACCCTCATTCAAAGCTTGGGCTTCCTTGATGGCTCAGATTGTAAAGAATCTGCCGGCAATGTAGAACACATGGGTTCGATGCCTGGGTCAGGAAGATCCCCTGGAGAAAGGAATGACAACCCACTCCAGCATTCTTGCAGGGAAAATTCCATGGACAGAGGAGCCTGGCGAGCTGCAGTCCATGGGTTTGCAAACAGTCAGACACAACTGAGCAACTAACAGACACACACATTCAGAGCTCATGCAGATGAGACATTGCCTGTGAATCATAGAACCCAATCATATATAGTGAGGTGATCTGATTCTAATGTATGTGGAGTGCTTTCTAGAGCACTAGATCATCTCAGGGTACGCTCCACAGCCCAGCCCTGCTTCTTGCTCTTCAGAGGTTCTTGCTGGGTGTCGGCCCTCTAGGGCTCTCTGTACTGAGGCTCCCAACTCCGCCTGCTGAGTGGAGAGCATGTCCCTGGGGTACATGTGATGCTGGCCTGGAAACTCCTTGTTGAAGGGATCCTAGCATGCCTGGAGATGGTCTCTTGCCAGAGGTGGGAGGTAGGGGTGGGAGGGGATCTGGTCCCAATAATCATTAAGTATGAATCAGGCTCCAGCAATGGTCCACGGACCACCAGACGAGGCAGATCCTGCCAGCGTGGGAGCACTTACAGAATGCCTGGGAGCATTTTGGTTAAGGTTGCCTGTTGCTACGTGAGGGCGCTCATGTGTGTGTTTCAGGGGTGAGCGTGTGTGTATACATGTACATGTAAGAAGAGCAGACAGTATGGCCTGTCTTTGATCCATTCAGGTCTTTCAGCCCGGTCAGCCACGCCTCCAGCGGAGGGGGGAAGGATAGGAAGAGCACTACACCGGCATCACCAGGGCTTGGCTTCATCCTGGCCCTGCTCTCTCTCTAATAGCCTGGGCCTCAGCCACTCACCCCCTTTCCTGCCCCCCCCTCACAGAAGTCTGTGTGGGTCCTGGCAGGTGTCAGGGAGCAGAAAGCCCTCTCTGGAACTGGGTGGGTCCTTGTGCTTCAAGGATCCTCCAGCACAAAGAAGAGCTGTATTTCCAAAACCCAAGATTTATTTCTACCTGTAGGAGTGCTACCAGCTGCACCTGCCCTGGGAAAAGCTTTGCTTCCACGACTTCCTGGAAACTGTGCTCTGCCAGGCCATTCAAGGTCTCTCTGAACATAAAAGGCAGGCTAACTAAACTTCCAATTCTCTTTGTATTGGGGTAACATAGTTGAGTAACAATGTTGTGTTCGTTTCAGGTATGGCAAGGTAATTCAGTTATATATATATATACATGTGTGTGTTCTTTTTCAAATTCTTTTCCCATTTAGGTTATTACAGAATAATGAGCAGAGTTTCTGCAGCATAAACCCAAAGAGCAATGCACAGAGACACAGAGTAGTTAAATTGACAAAAATTGAAGACCAAGAAAAAATATTAAAAGCAACAAGGGAAAAGCAGCATAACATGCAAGGGAACTCTCAGATGCTCGATTCTTTATGGGTCAAAAGTAAATAAATATGGGTAATTCGCTGTTGGTCCAGCGGTTAAGACTCTATAAAGACTCAGTGCAGGGGGTATGAATTCAATCCTTGGCTGGGGAACTAAGATCCCACATGCTGTGTGGTGCGACCAAAGAGAGAAAAAAGTAAATAAGTAGGACACTGTGACCTAAAGACAAATTTAAGAAAACGGTGATCTAGAATTTCTAGGCTTGTAAAATTAAATAAACAAAAAACTCACTAAGGAGTCCATCTTTTCCTGGTAATGAGAGCAAACCAGAAGAAAGGGTGCTGGACCAGGGTGCAGGGACCATGTAGTTTTTCCCATTCTTCCGGAAAGAAGTTTTCCCAAACTTCGTAGTTTGGCCTGTTAAGTCCCTGAGGACTGGATCTTGTTTTGCTCATAAGTATCTCACTGCGCCTGTCACGTACTAGGAAGTTGATTAAAAGTAGGTACAGTAGTCTCCCCTTATCTGTGGTTTCACTTTCCAGGGTTTCACTTACCTGTAGCCAAACTTGGTCTGAAAATACTAAATGGAAAATTCCAGAAATAAGTAACTCATAAGTTTTAAGATTCGAGCTGTTTTGAGTAGCATGTAGCAATCTCATTCTATCTTGCTCTATCCTACCCAGATCGTGAACCATCCCTCTGTCCAATAACTCTATATGCTACCTGCAAAAAACCTAGTATATTTAGGGTTTGGTACTATCTGTGGTTTCAGGCATCCCCTGGGTGTCTTGAAACATATCCCTGGGGATCAGAGGGTCTACTATACTTATTCACAGCATATCATTGTGGGTTATAAAAGCACTCTGGACAATATGTGTATATTTCTTTAGAGAAAAGACTAGAAAGATATTAATATTGTTAATAGTAATAGCATTATCTTTTTATGATGGGATTGCAAGTTACTTTAATTTTCTTCCTCTTTATTTCTACTCTATAACTTTCTACATATAACATGCACTCATTGTTTAATAAAAAAATGGAAACTCTACAGATTAATATACAACTTTGTCTTCAATACATCATTCAATTTCTCTTTTTTGGGGCAATCTCAGTAAACTGAAAAATAGAGATCTGGGGTTTGAGAAAAATACAATGTCAATTCATAAAAAGATTGAAGTGTTTTCAAAAATTGGCATGCAGAAGCAATCATGGAAGCTACTTTGTTCCGGTGATGCACAGAGTACAGTTCCGTATGACCTACCAACACGCAGCAGGAGCTAAGAAAGACTTCATACTCTCTACCTATTAATTCCACTCAAACTGAAAACAACTCAGATACTCAAAAATAAAGACCTGGATCACCAAACGACGGGCTGCTACACTTCAGAACCCTGAAGTGTATGTAAAGTCATGGCCGACTGATGGTTTTGTATGGCAGAAACCAACACAAACCAACACAATATTGTAAAGCAATTTTCCTCCAATTAAAAAATAAATTTAAAAAGTCAAGTATGCAAATTAAAGCATTTGTATTAAAGAATACTAAGTTGCCTGTAGATACTTATTTACAATTCTGTGAAAAGTCATGTTTATTAAGAAAGATCAAACTTCAAACAATGTAAAATGGAACAAAGTATTTTGTAGTGTTTAGTTTTACAATTTTTATAAAAGTCTAGTGGAAAATAGTGAATGTCTATATAGCAGTAATTAAATAATTCTAACACTCCTTGGAATTCCACAGAATTGCAAGCAAAATGAATAATGAAGCTAATGCTTACCTGCCTTCTGAGAAATCTGTATGCATGTCAAGAAGCAACAGTTAGACTTGGATATGCAACAACAGACTGGTTCCAAATTGGGAAATGAGTACGTCAAGGCTGTATATTGTCACCCTGCTTATTAAACTTATATGCAGAGTGCAGCGTGTGAAACGCCAGGCTGGATGAAGCACAAGCTGGAATCAAGATTGCCAGGAAAAAATATCAATAATCTCAGTATGCTGATGACACCACCCTTATGGCAGAAAGAGAAGAATTAAAGAACCTCTTAATGAAAGTAAAAGAAGAGAGTGAAAAAGTTGGCTTAAAACTCAACATTCAGAAAACGAAGATCATGGCATCCATCACTTCATGGCAAATAGATGCGGAATCAATGGAAATTGTGACAGACTTTATTTTGGGGGGCTCCAAAATCACTGCACATGGTGACTGTAGCCATGAAATTAAAAGACACTTGCTCCTTGGAAGAAAAGCTTTGACAAACCTAGACAGCATATTAAAAAGCAGAGACATTACTTTGCTAACAAAAGTCCACCTAGTCAAAGCTATGGTTTCTCCAGTAGTCATGTATGGATGTGAGAGTTGGACTATAAAGAAAGCTGAGCACCAAAGAATTGATGTTTTTGAACTGTGGTGTTGGAGAAGACTCTTGAGAGTCCCTTGGACTGCAAGGAGATCCAACCAGTCAATCCTAAAGGAAATCAGTCCTGAATGTTCATTGGAAGGACTGATGCTGCAGCTGAAATTCCAATACTTTGGCCACCTGATGAGAAGTACTGACTCATTGGAAAAGACCCTGATGCTGGGCAAGATTGAAGGCAAGAGAAAGGGACAACAGAGGATGAGATTGTTGAATGGCATCACTGACTAAATGGAGATGAGTTTGAGTAAACTCCAGGAGTTGGTGATGGACATGGAAGCTTGGCATGCTGCAGTCCATGGGGTCGTGAAGAGTCGGACACGACTGAGCGACTGAACTGAACTGAATGCTCCAATGCTACACTGTTGCTGGGAATGTGAAAATGTAAATTAAAGTTTTCTAAAGAGTGACTTGGAAAAAACGTATGTCAAATTTTTAAAGTGTCATTGTCTTCATTCCATTGATTCTGTCTTAAGACTTTCATCCAAGAATAACCAAAGATCAAGAGACATTTATCTCACTATTATTTGTGATGGGAGAAAAGAGGCATTACTAAACTGTCCAGCAGTAATGACTGGGTTGAATGGATAAACCAACAGCATAAATAACTAGGCAACCATTGAAAACACCCCACAGGGGAGTACTTAATATTATGGAAACAAAATTTCACTAGAACATGCAAATATTAGATCACAAAACATGCCACATAATAGCAGTTTTTTTTTTAAATACTAGGAAGAATGTAAAGGCTTCCCTGGTGGCTCAGACTGTAAATAATTTGCCCGCAATGCGGGAGACCCAGGTTCAATCCCTGGGTTGTGAAGATCCCCTGCAGAAGGCAATCTCTACCCATCCAGTATTCTTGCCTGGAGAATCCCATGGGAGGAACCTGGCGAGCTATAGTCCATGCAGTCACAAAGAGTCATAAACCAAAACATTGATAAGGGTGGTTTCTAGGTGGTGGAATGATGGGTAGTTTTAATTCTCTCACATCTCTTCTAACTTCTAAATTTTTTATAATAAACATACGTTACTTTCCAGTTAATCATTGTTCAAAATAGGTAACAGGTAAAATTGTGAGGTGGAGTCTTTATTTCTCATTCAATGGAAGATAAGAGTGTCATCTGCAAGTCCTTCTGAACCTATCTGCAAGCAAACCCCTTCTCTCCTCCACTCCTCCATGATATACAAGAAAACCTCTCAGAGCAAGCCAGGTTCCTGGCAACACATACACACCTGCAGAGGTATGTACACACACATACATTTGACTGGATGTTCCTGGTGGGAGGAGTGGTGCCCAGAGAGCAGGGACCCTTCTGCAGCCCCAGCCCACTTCGCTGTTTGTAAGCCCTTAGGCAATGCATGCCCTTTCCCTGGGTCCCAATAAATGAATTGAATTGGAATGTCTTTAAAGACACTCTGCACTTGGTGCTGTTTCATTCCGGAGGATACGGTCCTGGATGGGACGATCTGTAAGGGAAAGGGAAATAAATCTCCTTAGTGGTTCTATCCCCAACCTCTGGATCCCTTTTCTTCTTTGGATTTGAAGTGAAGAAGAAGCTCTTGAGGCTCCTCTCTGGAGGTTTGGGGTGGGGTGGCAGGGGCTATTTTCAAAAGCTAGTTCTCAGAAATTGTGGGGATAATGAAAAGGCTTTATAAGTTTGGGTTAAAGTCCCTGGAAGGTGTGAACAGGACTTTCCTGGGCAAAAGGACTTTACTGCCAGCAGATCCTCAGGTCAGCCCGCTCGGAATCCCTTGTTTTAGTATCCTGTATGGGAGGCATGGGGAGTGCTGCAGGGCTCCAGGGAGCAGGTGGAACCCTGCAAGAATGGCAGCTGCTATTCTGGAGCTGGAGCCCTGGATCTCACCTGATTCCCCTCTTCTAGGCTGGGATGCCTTTACTCTGGACCTCTTCCCAAGATGGCTAGTGTCAGTCTAGGATCTGAGGATCTATCTTCTCAGAGTCTCAGTTTCCTCATCTGTGAATGAACTAGGTCCTCTTCAAGACTGGCCTCAAATAAAAGCCGTATGTTTGAATATTATAAGCCCTTTTTATTGTTTGGCTTGTATAGAGCGTGTGCATTACGTTGATACTGCCCATTAATGGTGCACTGAATGTGAATTCTCTCCTGCTATGTGAATAGTGGAACATTTCAAGCTGCATAAAGCTTCCAGACCTTCATGTGTCTTCCTCCTGTGTCCCAGAAGAGCAGTCCAGGCATTGTACCTCACTGATGTAGCAGCTGAGTTTTGTTTCTTACTGTTTTTCCTGCACATTTTAATTTCTTTTGCATTTCTTTCTTTCTTCTTCTTCTTTTGTTTTAAATTGGTGCATTGTTTATAAGATAGAGGCCATCAAATTTTCCCTACCTCTTCTAGATAAGGGAACAGGAAACAACCAATTTAATATTGACACACTCTATGGCCCAAGATACTCTGGCGTAAAGTCCAAACTTGAATTTTCATTCAAGTTGGATATCTAGAAATTGGCAATCACTTTAAAAATTAAATGGGAGTCCCAGTCCATATTTGCTACATACAAAGGGCAGTTTTGAGGTTGCATATAAGAAACAAAGTATTAAACAGGAATTGTATGCTGGGAATCTGTGTGGGAATTCCGCCCTCCAGTCAAGCTCAGTCCTCCATTCCAGGAGACTCACGGGGTTGAGAGGGCTCCACCCAGGGGAGGTGTCTGCCTGGACTGGAGAGAAAAACAGGCTCATCTGGTGGTGTGCTCATTGTCAGTCTGCTGCTCCCAGAAAGCATGCTAATGGCCTTCAGGGGATGCAAACTTCATGTGTAAACAGGTCTCTGGTCTACTAACAAGACCTTGACTATGGACTGTTTACAATCTCACCTTCCAGTCTGGGAGGGATAACATTCAAGGTACTATAGGACCCTAGATCCCAACGTTTCCATTGTCATCCACCCTCCATCAACTGGGTAGAAAAGTCATTCTATCCTCAGATGAAGTCGACGGATCATTATTTCATTCTAGTGCCAAAGCTGGGTAACAGGTGAGACTTGCTCCTTGAAGAGCTCATTCAGGGAGGGTCATAGTGCTGGCTCTGGACCAGGTTGCATGGTTTTGAATCCTGCATCCTCCTCTTTCTAGTTGGGAAAGCCTGGGCAAATCACTTAACTTTTCTGGTCCCCTGTTGCCTAGTTTATAAAATGGAAATAATAACAACAACACTTACCTCATTCAGTTGTTGTAAGAATTAATAGTGCCTGGCACAAAGTCAGCAAGCAGTAAATGTCAGCTATCCCTGCTAATGAGACAGAGAGACTGTCCGTAGTGAAAGTACAACACACTATGTTTTGTGCATTACTAGAAGGGTTCAGGCTAGAAATGATGGACTTTAGAGGCTTTACAGAAGACTCTTGATCACTTGGGGCTCTATCAGAGAAGCAGGACCACTGCTTCCACTGCAGTGCAGAATTAGAGATCAATTATCAGGCCTCAGTCCTCACAGTTATAGGATCCACCTGTCCAGTTGAGGTACGGGAGTTGCTTCAGAGTTTGGCGCTAGACTTGGAATCAGCAGGTCAAGTGATTAGGAAATAGAAATGGGCATGAAGTGGGGGGGAGTGTGATGATGGACTGCAACCTTCAAGGACCACCTGGAGTCCATTTCCACCTCTCATTGCCTTTAAGTGATGACCTTGGAGGAGAAGCTGGCCTTCCGCATGAAGCCCTACCTCCTGGCCCAGGGCTCAGAGGCACTACGACAGCTCTGATGGGAACTGGAGAAGCCAAGGACTCAGCCAGTGCTTCACTCTAACATATGATGCCCTACACCAACCTTCTATATATTATAACATAGTATAATAGCTTCACTTCTATGTTCCAAATATTGTGAAAATTATCTCTTGTAGCCAACACTACTATGTAAAGGGAGTCTGGGAACATAATTCCAGCTTAACTAAGTTACCACAGTCCCATAGAGGAAGTAATGAAATTGGTTCTGAAAGAGTGTTTGCCACAAGGGGAAAGGGGAAGGATATCCCAGACCCAGAGAACATGAGCATGAAAGGTCTGGTGTGTTCAGGATGTTCATAATGGGGCAGCATAAGGTGTTTTTGTTCCTAAACCATAGAACTTGTCCAATGTAACCACGAGCCACTGCAGAATGAGGAAATACAGATCTATCTATCCATTCAGTTATAATTTTTCATTAAACAAAGAATGACTTCTTTTCCTTCTCGGCTAATGTCTCACCCACTACCAAGGCAATTAGACAACAGCAGTGAAAGAAGCATTGAGCCTAAAGCCAGGAGACCTGGGTTTTAGGTCTCCAAGACCAAGGCCTTGTCCCACACTCTATGGGTGACCTTGGACAACCCTCCTACCCTCTGAACGCCAGTAACCTCATCTCTAAAGGGAGAAATTTGAGAAGAAGCGATAGCCAGCTCTCTGAAGGCATTTCAAACTTTGACATTCTCTGATTTTCAGGCAAGTACCAGGAGACGGAATGGGCACAGATATTTCATTCTGGTTAAAGCCAAAACAAAACGCAAGGCCCTTTGCGATGTCGCTTGACTGTTATATCTAGAGCCTGGAGGCAGGCACAGACTCCTCAATTGGAGGAGACTCAATGCAGCCTCCCACGACTGTTTCTGGGGTCTAGGTTAGACATGAGTTGGGTGTCCAAAGCCATGTCAGGACTAAAGTGTGTTTGTTTTGGTAATACTAGCCTTGCAGTATGCCAGAAGCATCCAGGGCTGTCAAAGAATGTTGGATGAAAGAACCTGTAATCTGGTCCCAGTTTCTCCATAGATTTGGAAACTGATGTATGGGTTACTTTGAGAAGACACTATACAGATTCCTGTCTTAGGGGAAACTATGAATCTGCAAAAGTTTCTTCCAGCCCACTCTAATCTTGCCCTATATTCCTGGGAGGACTACAGAATTGAATAAGAGAGAAGGGACCAGGACAAAAGCCTGGTGTCTGGTATGTGCTTGAAGTGATATAAATACTAAACAAAGAAGCAATCACCTCATCTTTTATCTTGTGGCTATATTAATAAGTATTTTGACTGAAATATTTCTAGACATAGGTATCCCCCTCTCTTTAAAATTCCTGGGGGAGAGAGATGACATGGGGAGGGAGGTTCAGGATTGGGAACTCATGTATACCCATGGCGGATTCATGTCAATGTATGGCAAAACCAATACAGTATTGTAAAGTAAAATTAAATATATATATATATATATAATTCATATGAATAAATTTTACCCATTTAATGTAAAAATAAATAAATAAAATAAAATTAATTTAAAAATAAATACAGATACAGATATAGATACAAACAACAAAAAATAAAATAAAGATAACTGTCAACTCAGAATGCTATTTATAATATATGTGGCAGAAATCTGATATTCCTAATAAATAGCATCTACAAATCTGTAAAAAAATAAAATAAAATAAAACAAAATTCCTGGGGAATGTCAGACTAAAGCTTCACATTCTTTGCCTGTTTCCGAAGATGTTCTTTGTGGGAATGCAGGGAAGCTATGATGTTGTTCTTTGTGGAACCCAATAAAATGCAGATACAGTTAATTTCTCTCTCTTATGGTAAGTCACTTTTGCTCAGACAACATGGCTGTGTTTTATCATGCAAATTTTTGATTGTGAAAATTCCTGTAGGCTTTGGAGTCAGAAAAACTAACTTCAAATCTGAACTTTACTACTCGTGTGTATACTAGGGAAGTTATTTCATCTCTGAGCCTTGGTGCTTTCTTCTGATTAAGAAAAAAAAGGCAGGATAACACTGATTGCTTAAAGATCTTAAATAAGATGCTGTATATAAACTGTGGGAAATGTTCAATAAATATTATTTATTTTTCTGTTCTGCTTTTAAAGGTAAAAATGATAAAGAGATCATATTTCTGAGTTCTCCTATTGCTACTTGCCTGTTATTCATTTATTTGTTGTGTTAATATGCTTGTAACCAGACAAGTGATAACAGGCACAAAGAGCTTGAGGGAAAAAAACGTTATGGAAAAAAATAAAACTGAACTTAGGTATTATTTTTTTGTATACAGATTGCTGAAAGACACTGTTACTATGTTTTGGATGAAGAATCCATTTATCCCTTTTAGGCTGAGAAATCTTGAGATATATCATGGTAGCAGTCAATTTCTGGCTTCAAAGGATCACATTTTAGGCATGACAAAGCTCTGAGTCTTGTCTCCTAGACACATGGGCCATCAGAACTGAAAGGTTCTTAGATGTCACCCAGCAAAACCCTTCCATGAAGTGGAAGACTGAGACTCTCAGAAAGGGAAGTGAGTAGCCCCAGATCTCTGACATGGCTAGACACAAAGCAAGGACTGGAATTTATGTCTTCTGATTCCTCATCCAGTAACAGTGTGTTGCTTCAGAGCCTTTGCTGATTCATCATGAAATCTTGGGAAATATCCTTGTTTTCTGTCTACTGATCTTTCTATGAAGCAAAAGATGGCAAGAATAACTCATGATCCATACCTCATGGAGGTGCCTGTGGATTAGTCACACCCAGGCTGCAATAAGCATTCAGCTCCCTGGAGTTGGGCGCAATCATTAACTATTTATAAAAAAAACACCTGAGTATTACAAAAGGCGCTGCTTTCTAATGCTCAGGTGGAAGGAGCCTCCTTCCATGCAGTGGGGAGAAACAATGGTGTGGTCCATGGATGTGCTGAGTAACCCACTTGCCTTCTCTCAATTCCATTACACTCATCTGTAAATGGAAGAGCATGGTCCAGAGAATCCCCGAGCTTCCTTCTAGCCCTAATAGTCTAACATTTCATCAGTTTCTTCAAATTAGGACTTGATTATGGGCTGACTGACTATACTTCTGAGCAATATGGACTCTGACCACCTAGAATCACTAGCTAGAAAAATCACAAAAGTTAATGAATGAGAATGAAATTGAAAGTAAGAAAGGAATATTGTGTAGATATTTAAAGCATTGCTTATCTGGTCTATAATCATAACCATGTAAGAAAACACTCAGTTCTCTTAAACTTGAAGACTTCCAATCACTGTTAAGGAAGTATTCCATGGTTCTCATCTGTCTTCTTTCTCAGGGTAAACACTTTCCATGGACTCAATCTGTGGATCTATATTGATAAACAGTAGTGAAAAGCTAGGCTAAGTGGGTCCAGGTTAGGATTTAAGACAAGGTTTTTGTCTTTATCCAATTTTACTTTCTCCCAGGATGAAAGACAGCATAGGGGAGAGCTACAAGCCCTGACCAGGGATTTGGGGAAGTCGGTCACTGGCTGGCTGTGTTAGCCTTGGTCTTGCCTGTTGTACTCTGAGCCTTGGTTTCCTCCTCTGTATGAGAAAGAGCTTGGGTTAGATCTCTTTGAAGTTTGTTTAAGGGCTAACATTCCACTATTTTGCTTACCTGAGTTTTTAGAGCAGAGTCCCCAATCTTTAGCATTCTTGACCAATCTTTGTCTCACAGCCCAGAGACCCCCATCTCTTTTCCCTCAAGGGTTCCAGCACAGGGGTTCTCTTAAATCCATTTGCAACTCATATCTGTTTCAATACAATGAGTATTTGTGTTCCAATAATTTCTTAAAAGCTTGCAATAACTAAAGCCAAAAACATTCCTCAAGGAGTTGCAGTTAAAGATGCATTAATGGTAGAGGGTAAAGACAGGAGGGGAGGAAAAGTTCAGAGATGCAGAAGGGGGACTCAGCTTTCCCTTCAAAAGGTAAAGACACAAGCTGTCACAGCTCTGGTACCCTGAAACTGCTGAGTTGACAATGCCTTATTGACATCACCTCTCTCTAGCCTCAGTTTAATAAGTTCCGGCAAGGAATCCTTCATCTGTGAAGACAGGCACAATTTGACACATTCATAGAAACTTTTTAAAAAAGAAGCCTAATGAGTTCACTCTCATTTTAGAGACCGGGGAACTAATCTGCGGATGAAGAGTTAAAATTTCACCAGCTTGAGCTGTACAGCAGGCAAGCCCCCACTGAACGACTGAGAAGTGAATGTGCCAACAGCAGTGGGCAAAGTTCTTCAGGTTGAAAGGTTTGTTTTGGAAAAGAACCCCTCAAATTCAGATGCTTTTGCTGAAACTTATCTGATTTATTCAAGCTGGGAATGGGGGCTGCAGGGGCATTTGTGGAGCCAACCAAACCTAAGATGTGCTCCACTATCCCTGGCTTTTTTTTCTAATTTATTTATTTTTAATTGGAGGATAATTGCTTTACAATATTGTGTTGGTTTCTGCCACACATCAATATGAATCAGTCATAGGTACACATATGTCCCCTCCCTTATAAGCCTCCCTCCCACCTCCCACCTCATCCTAGCCCTCTAGGTTGTCACAGAGCACTGAGTTTGAGCTTCCTGCATCATACAGCAAATTTCCACTGACTATTTCACATATGGTGATGCATATGCTTCAATGCTGGTCTCTCTGTTCATCCCACCCTCTCCTTCCCCCACTGTGTCCACAAGTCTGTTCCCTAAGTCTGCATCTCCCTTACTGCTCTGCAAATAGGTTCATTACTACCATCTTTCCCTTCAGTTCAGTTCACTTCAGTTGCTCAGTTGTGTCTGACTCTTTGGGACCCCATGGACTGCACCACGGCAGGCCTCCCTTTCCATCACCAACTCCCACAATTTACACAAACTCATGTCCATCAAGCCGGTGATGCCATCCAACCATCTCATCCTTTCTCATCCCCTTCTCCTCCCACCCTCAATCTTTCCCAGCATTAGGGTCATTTCAAATGAGTCAGTTCTTCGCGTCAGATGGCCAAAGTATTGGAGTTTCAGCTTCAGCATCAGTCCTTCCAATGAACATTCAGGACTGATTTCCTTTAGGATGGACTGGTTGGATCTCCTTGTGTCCAAGGGACTCTCAAGAGTCTTCTCCAACACCACAGTTCAAAAACATCAATTCTTCGGTGCTCAGCTTTCTTTATAGTCCAACTCTCACATCCATACATGACCACTGGAAAAACCATAGCCTTGACTAGGCGGACCTTTGTTGGCAAAGTAATGCCTCTGCTTTTTAATATGCTGTCTAGGTTGGTCATAATTTTTCTTCCAAGGAGCAAGTGTCTTTTAATTTCATGGATGCAGTCACCATCTGCAGTGATTTTGGAACCTCCCAAAAATAAAGTCTGCCAGTGTTTCCCCAGCTACTTGCCATGAAGTGATGGGACTGGATGCCATGATCTTAGTTTTTTGAATGATGAGCTTTAAGCCAACTTTTTCACTGTCTTCCTTCACTTTCATCAAGAGGCTCTTTAGTTCTTCACTTTCTGCCATAAGGGCAATGTCATCTGCATATCTGAGGTTATTGATATTTCTCCCAGCAATCTTGATTCCAGCTTATGCTACATCCAGCCTGGCGTTTCTCATGATGTACTCTGCGTAGAAGTCAAATAAGCAGGGTGACAATATATAGCCTTGACATAACTCCTTTTCCTATTTGGAACCAGTCTGTTGTTCCGTGTCCAGTTCTAACCGTTGCTTTCTGACCTGCATACAGATTTCTCAAGAGGCAGGTCAGGTGGTCCGGTATTCCCATTTCTTTTAGAATTTTCCACAGTTTATTGTGATCCACATAGTCAAAGGCTTTGGCATAGTTGATAAAGCAGAAATAGATGTTTTTCCAGAACTCTCTTGCTTTTTCGATGATCCAGCGGATGTTGACAATTTGATCTCTGATTCCTCTCCCATTTCTAAATCCAGCTTGAACATCTGGAAGTTCACGATTCACGTATTGCTGAAGCCTCGCTTGGAGAATTTTGAGCATTACTTTACTAACATGTGAGATGAGTGCAATTGTGCAGTAGTTTGAGCATTCTTTGGCATTGCCTTTCTTTGGGATTGGAATGAAAATTGACCTTTTCCAGTCCTGTGGCCACTGCTGAGTTCTCCAAATTTACTGGCATATTGAGTGCAATACTTTTACAGCATCATCTTTCAGGATTTGAAATAGCTCAACTGGAATTCCATCACCTCCCCTAGCTTTGCTTGTAGTGATGCTTCTTAAGGCCCACTTGACTTCCCATTCCAGGATGTCTGGCTCTAGGTGAATGATCACACCATCGTGATTATCTGGGTCGTGAAGATCTTTTTTGTACAGTTCTTCCGTGTATTCTTGCCACCTCCTCTTAATATCTTCTGCATCTGTTAGGTCCTTATCATTTCTGTCCTTTATTGAGCCCATCTTTGCATGAAATAGTCTCTTGATATCTCTAATTTTCTTGAAGAGACCTCTAGTCTTTCCCATTCTGTTGTTTTCCTCTATTTCTTTGCACTGATCACTGAGGAAGGCTTTCTTATCTCTCCTTGCTATTCTTTGGAACTCTGCATTCAAATGGGTATATCTTTCCTTTTTTCCTTTTCTTTTCACTTCCCTTCTTTTCACAGCCATTTGTAAGGGCTCCTCAGACAAGGCTTGTTTGCATTTCTTTTCCATGGGGATGATCTTGATCTTTGTCTCCTATACAATGTCATGAACCTCCGTCCATAGTTCATCAGGCACTCTGTCTATCAGATTTATTCTTTGAAATCTCTTTCTCATTTCCAGTGTATAATTGTAAGGAATTTGATTTAGGTCATACCTGAATGGTCTAGTGATTTTTGCTACACTCTTCAAATTAAGTCTGAATTTGGCAATAAGGAGTTCCTGATCTAAGCCACATTCAATTTCTGGTCTTGTTTTTTCTGACTGTATAAAGCTTCTCCATTTTTGGCTGCAAAGAATATAATCAATCTGATTTCGGTGTTGACCGTCTGGTGATGTCCATGTGTAGAGTCTTCTCTTGTGTTGTTGGAAGAGGGTGTTTGCTATGACCAGTGTGTTCTGTTGGCAAAAGTCTATTAGCCTTTGCCCTGCTTCATTCTGTACTCCAAGGCCAAATTTGCCTGTTACTCCAGGTGTTTCTTGACTTCCTACTTTTGCATCCCAGTCCCCTATAATGAAAAGGACATCTTTTTTGGGTGTTAGTTCTAGAAGGTCTTGTAAGTCTTCGTAGAACCACTCAACTTCAGCTTCTTCAGCATTACTGGTTGGGGCATAGACTTGGATTACCATGGTATTGAATGGTTTGCCTGGGAAATGAACAGAGATCATTCTGTCATTTTTGAGATTGCATCCAAGTACTGCATTTCAGACTCTTTTGTTGACTATGATGGCTACTCCATTTTTTCTAAGGGATTCTTGCCCACAGTAGTAGATATAATGGTCATCTGAGTTAAATTCACCCATTCCAGTCCATTTTAGTTCGCTGATTCCTAAAATGTCAGCATTCACTCTTGCCATCTCCTGTTTGACCACTTCCAATTTTCCTGATTCACGGACCTAACATTCCAGGTTCCTATGTAATATTGCTCTTTACAGCATCAGACCTTGTTTCCATCACTAGTCACATTCACAACTGAGTGTTGTTTTTGCTTTGGCTCCATCTCTTCTTTCTTTCTGCAATTATTAATATACAATATTTGTTTTTCTCCTTTTGATTTACTTCACTCTGTACAAAATAAGCTCTAGGGTCATCCACCTCATCAGTATTGACTCAAACATGTTCCTTTTTTATAGCTGAGTAATATTCCATTGTATATATGTACCACAACTTCTTTATTCATTCATCTGTTGATGGGCATCTAGGTTGCTTCCATGTCTTAACTATTGTAAACAGTGCTGCAGTGAACAGTGGAGTATGTGTGTCTCTTTCAATTATATTTTCCTTAGGGTATACGCCCAGTAGTGGGATTGTTGGGTCATATAATTTCATTCCTAGTTTTTTTCTTAAGGAATCTCCACACTGTTCTCCATAGTGGCTGTATCAATTTACATTTCCGCCAACAGTGCAAGAAGGTTCCCTTTTCTCCACACTCTCTCCAGCATTTTTCATTTGTAGATTTTTTGATGATTGCCATTTTGACAATGTGTGTGAGGTGACAGCTCATTGTCATTTTGATTTGTATTACTCTAATAAAGGGTGATGTTGAGCATCTTTTCATGTGTTTATTAACATCTGTCTGTCTTTTTTGGAGAAACCCTACCTTTGCTTTTAAGCTTATGAGTATTTTGAGGGGAAATCTAATCCACGTATTTCAAGTCCTTTGCCCTTGAATGCATGGAAATGCTAGTTGGTGAGAAAGCAACTCAGATGGCTAGGTGACTGCTAAATAGTAGGGAAACTCTCTAAGCAGAAATGCATCAAATAATGGAGAAGAGTCGTTTCCCCAAGTGCAGCAGAGAATGAGCAAGAAAAATAGTCGATACAGAGCAAATGGCAGAACACAGCCAAGTCTGTGACCCCACATAGAAGTAGGAGGATAGTACAGAGAACTCTGAAGTTAGATTTTAGAAAACTGTGGCTTAAATTTCTTTATCAAAGTTAGCCTTAGTTTCCTCATCTATAAAATGGCTATTTTCATCAACAATTCCTTTTCCATGTAGTTGTGAAGATATAATAATGTTTATTAAAATTCATTGTCCTATGCCTGTCACATAATAGGCACTGAATAAATATTTATTTATTATGTTTTAAATATTTCATTTAAGTTCAAAGCAAATCCTGATTCCTGCGTGTGTTCCCCAAACTGGTTTATCCTGTCTCCCACCCTCAAATCCTAATTGTCACCCTGAAAGTAGCAAGAAGTACACTCTCCCTGGAAAACAATATAAATTGGCTCATAGGTTTGGTTTCGGGTTTTTTTTCCACACCAAACAGCATGATTTCAAAATGCTCAAAAAATCAGAGCCAAAGCAAATTCCCTCTCTGTTCCCCCCAACACAGACACGCACATACATGAACTTTTAAACCCTGGAAATCAGAAGAGAGAGAGAGAGAAGCCAGCCTTCCATTGCTTCACATCATATACATATATATATATGTATGCATACATACATATATATATATATATACATACATATATATATATATGGAGAGAGAGAAAGAGTTCACATTGCAAACACAAGGTGCACTGTCAGAAGTGCCTTGGGCAAAGTTTGTACTCTGCTTTGAATTCAGACTTTTGTTTACCAAGGCAGTAAACCGGTCCTCTGCTGCTCCAGGTGTAACGCTATTATGAAAAGGCCTATTTGTATTTCACCCCACCTCAGATGTACGGTATGTGGGACTCCCGCAGTGTAAGAGCAGCCGGGATTTATTTACAGACAGGGGCACCCAAGCAGGTACGGGTGTCGTCAGGCTGGGAAAGGCTGGGCCCTGGCAGAGAGGGGCCACCTCACTCACCTCTTCCTCTTCACAGGCCCTTCAATCGCCAGCACTTGCCTCCTCTGCATTGGCAAATAACCCAGCCTACAGGTGACCCTCCAGGGCCTTTCATATCTCTGTTTAGACAAGTTATTAATACATCCTCTTGGGCTTTTTGTCCTCAGCTTTCCAGCCGACCCATTCCTGACACAGCCAGGAGAGGGTGGAGAAAAGCAGTAGCTGCCGAAACTTTTGCACCAATCCCGGGCCCGAAAGTCTCCACGGTGTTCCTTCCTCCTCATTCTGGCAGGTTGTCACACCCTGATGGGTTATCTGAGGCCTGGGGTGGGTGGAAGGAAACTTTCACCCAAATTTCTGACTGAGCTAAATGGCCTGGAACCCGCTCTCAACTGTCTGCTGCAACCTTGGCACGGGAAGGAGGAAAGGATGTATGGAAAAGGGCAGACTCAGACTGCCAGGCCCTTAGCCTGGGCAAGTGGCAGAGCCGCTGAGGGGTTCCAGCCGCGCTGTGGCCTCCAGGCAGGTCTGAGAGACCACCCAGAAACTTATGCTAAGGCACACAGCTGTGGCAGCGTCTCAGCTAAACACATAAGCTGCAGGACAGAAGCAAAGCTCTCAGTCCTGGGCTGGAACTGCGGCCTCTGTTATTTTCTGGGAGGTTGTTCCAACTTCCTTAGAACTTTGGGTTCCCATGGTCCCTAAGCCCCCACTAGGTGCAGGAGCTTTAACCAGGGCCTAGCACTAGCGTGATGGTGGTTGTTTAGTCGCTAAGTTGTGTCTTACTCCTTGGAGACCCTAAGGACTGTAGCCCGCCAGGATCCTCTGGCTATAGATTTCCCAGGCAAGAGTCCTAGAGTGGGTTGCTACTTCCTTCTCCAGGGGATCTTCCTGACCAGGGATCAAACCCATGTCTCCTGCTTGGGAGGCAGATTCTTCACCACTGAGCCACCTGGGAAATCCCCTAGCACATTTTTAGGTACTCCATAAATGATTTTGAGCAATGAATTAACACCAACTTTGTTCCTTGAAAAAGCAAGATCTTGCATGAGATAATTAAGCTCTATGAGCTCGGATTCATCATCTGTAAAGTGGGGGTCGTAATAGCCATTTCCTTTCAGAGTAACTGTTAAGTATCAAGTGAGTAACCCTTTGATAACTCTAAAGAACTACACAAACATTGGTAGTCATAGCAACACAGAACACCTTCTTAAACTCACAAGGTCAAGACAGACCCTGCCTTGTCACTGTCTCCTTCGTGCTGCCTGGAAACCCAAGGCAACACACACCCATCAAGCATCTATGAAGGCTGAGGCTCCATGGAAGCCATCAAGAGTCCAGAGATTAATATACAGGGAGTTTGGCAGGTAAGTCCTGAGCATAAGGAAAAGACACTCCATCACTGAACATATAATTACTGAGTGTTTAGCAGTCAGTTATTCAGTAGCTGTTGAGAGCCAATTATGGACAAAGCTCTGGGAATTCTTGGCAGTGGGAGTTTTTTTGGTCAGGATAGACTAAGGTAATGACTCAACACAAAACACATTTATTTCTTGTTCACATAACAGTCCTGGATGGGTATGTAGGTTGCTGGGGCAACCCTTCTTCACTTGGTCATTCGATGGTCCAGGTTCCTTTCATCTTGTGCCTCCACCATCCCAAAGGGCCTTGTCATCATCTGGTAGAAAGGGGGAAACATGCAGGAGTGTGCATGAGAGGCTTTCATGGGCCAGGTCGGGGAAGCAGCCCTGACTGTCTCCACTCCTGTTTCATTAGCTACAACTCTGTCCCGCCTAGCCGCAAAGCCTTACTTTGTTTCCAGGAAGAAGAGAGAGATTTTGGTGAACACCTAGCCAGTGCTGATACAAGGATATAGCAAGTAGCAAGACAGATCCCTACCCTCAAGGAGCTTACAGTTTGGGGAAGGTTAGGTACACATATAACCAAGATAATTTCACATAATATTTTAATAGCTACTCTGTAGAAAATAAATAGGGGAATATGATGGTGACTTTAGGTGAGGGGGTTTATTTTAGATGGGAGAGGGTATTATATAAGGGGAGACTCCAATGATAAAAAGTAATCAGTTAGGGGAGAGACAAGAGGAGGAGCAGAGGCCTCCAACAAACAAGTGCAAGGCGGCAAGATGGGACTTGCCTGGGATGCTGAGGATGGAACAAAGGCCAGCACGGTTGGGGTGCTGTGAGTGAGGGGAGAACTTTATAGGATGAGGGCACAGGAGTTAGAGGAGGGCTAGGTTAGGTCAGGTCTTAGAAGCCACAGTGAAGAATTTGGATTTTTAATCAATAAACTGTTGAAGATTCAAGGCGATCAAAGTAGAAAAGAGTTGTGTACCAGTCTGGGACCTATTCATCAGCAAATGCTTTCATCCGTTTGGAGTTGTTTCCCAGCTCTTTTCTGACCTGCAGAAGGGCTGTGTACCCAGGCTCCTGTGTCACTCGCCTTCCAGCTGGTAATAGTCAGTGGAAGGTGTTGGCAGGAGATTGGAGGGTAGGAGAAAGGGTGAAACTGGATATATACCTCTCTCCCCTTTCTGCCTCAGGAAGCTTCTACAGCAGGGCTCTGTCCCCTCCATAGACAGGCCCACCTTGGTCCAGCTTCTGCCAGGTGATCCTCTGGACTCAGGATATGACCTCCTCTCTACGTCCTTCTCTAGTCCAGCCTAGTAGAATGCTAGTAGCAACCGCTATTATGGCTAAAGGCTGGATTGGCTTTGTGGCTTCTTCCTATCACCTATTTAGCCAATGACTGGCCATAGATTTCCTGCTTTTAGACACTTAGAGTGGCTTCAGTTTCCCTGATTGGACCCTGATGTAGAAATCACCACCTGGTACCAGGCTGGGTACATGGCAAGTCCATGGTGACAGTCTTCGTTTCCTATGACTACTATCACAGCGCAAATATTACAGCTCTGGAGGTCAGAAGTCTGAATAGGTCTGTCTCACTGGGTTAAAATCAAGGAGGCTTTAGGGGAAAATCTGTTTCCTGTCTTTTCCAGATTAAAGAGACAACTCACATTCCAAACTGAAGAGACAACTCACATCCATGGTTCCTTCCTACATCTTCAAGGGCAGCCACAGCAGGTCAAGTCTTTCTCACCAAGCCGCCACTCTGATTCTGACTCTTGTGCCTGCCTCTTCCGTATTTAAGAACTTTTGCGATTACATTCTGGGCACATGATTAGTCCTGGATAATATTTCTAATTTTTAAGGTTTTTTTTGTTTTTGGTTTTGTTTTTAAGGCTGATGAGCAAGCTTAATTCCATCTGCAGCCTTAATTAACCCTCACCATTTAATATAACATATTCATGGGTTCTGGGGATTAGGACATGCACATCTTTGAGGGCCATTATTCTGCCTGCTGCAATGACTCACTGAGCAAATAAGTCAGAATAGGAAGAGAGAGGTCATGGAGGCTTGCTGAAGGGACAGTTGCTTGGTGCCTTACCCTGCACACAGGGACAATTGATGCCTGTGAGCTGAAAGGAACACAGAGCGTCTAGTCCTGCGGAGAGAGCATTTGTGTCCTGTGGTTCAGAGGGTTTCTCCAGATACCCTTGAGGCTAGGCTTGCTGTCAGGAACCCCTCTGAATCTTCTCTTGCCTGTCACTCCAGGGATGCAATGCTGGGACCCAGCTCCTGTCCATCTCTCACCCAGAATGGCATGTAGGTTTCTTGTTTTCCCAGAGGAAGGTTCATTTCAGAGAGTAAGTGGGTGAAGGCAAACTGTTGGCTGAAGCACATGAGGCCCATCAGTTCCAATTCGGGGACAACTGCAGTTGATGCGGGCACTCCAGCCAAATGTAATCAAACGCCTCCTGCTGCCAGACGCTGTGTTGTTCAGACAGGGGCTGCTGGGGTGGGGTGGGGTGGGGTGGGGGGGGAGGTTTGTTGTGAATTCAAGATGCCTCTGTATCTTTATCAGATGGATCCTCAGAGGCGAGGAGGGAAATTCACTGTACTGGCAAAGGAACTTCAAAATCGCAGCCGATTCCTGAAAAACTCTGAAAACTGCCTACAGAGGAGAAAATCTGCAAGCTATGGTGGCCGGCACACACTCGGAGTGGGAGGATTTGTGACCACATAAGCCCATGGGGCAGCATGTGGCACCAGATCTCCAGGAAAGAATCCTGGGCCCCTCCACCACTTCATTGTGTTTAGGGCAGGGAGGCGAGTTTGAAGAGGACAGAATTTGGGTAAGTATAGAATGGCTTTCTCTATTTTGAGCTAGATCTTATGGAAATGACTTTTAAAAAACCGCTTCTTTGGAGCTGGAATTCCCCCACCCACTCTTCCTCCACCTCCCAGCCCAGCAAGCACAGGGGGGCAGAACACCATGAGGATGGCCCTGCCAGGTCTGAGCCTGGGAGTAGGAGGGGCCTAGGACGTGGGCCTGGGGTTAATGTCTTAGTCACTGCAATCCAGACACACAGAGACTCTGATTTCAAGTTCTGAGCTTTGTGAAGATTCAGATAAATCTTTGGAGCAAAGAGCTGTTTTTAAGGGAGCGTATCATGTTTGAGAACCTCCAACTGTCTTTGTGGGTTAAGAATGATCTTTAGGAAGAGATGCAGAATGCAATTCTGATTATGTTACTGGCATCCAGGTGGTATAATTGCATCTTTCTCAGCACAGATTACATTACATTAGTGACATGCTTTGATCTGATAGATAGTTTTTGGTTCTTAAGAACCCTGAAGGACTAAGGGACTTTTTAAGGATTAAAAATGGACAGATATAAGCATCAGGGCTTCCCCGATGGCTCAGTGGGTAAAGAATCTGCCTACAATGCAGGAGACACAGGAGACGTACGTTCTAGCCTTAGGTTGGGAAGATCCCCTGGAGGAGGAGATGGCTACCCACTCCAGTATTCTTGCCTGGAGAATCCCATGGACAGAGGAGCCTTGCAGGCTACAGTCTATGGGGTCGCAAAAAGACAGACACGACTTAGTGACTGACCACACATAAGCATCAGACTCATTTCAAAGGAGATGTAGGAGACTTGGGAGAAATTTGGATGATGAGAAACAGGAGCAAGAGAGAGACAGTCTTCTCCCCGCCCCTTTTGTGCCTTTTAAATTGTGTATGTTATGCGTGTTATTTATTCTAAAAATAAACTCAGAATACTTTGTAAGCTACAGAATCAATATCATCTTCATTAAGTCAAACAGGTAGAACAAGAGAACTATAGTGAAATTTAATAGTACCCCACTTGCCATGATGAGATTGCTTTTCTTATACCTACCTTTGAATATTTTCTGTATCTTCCTCAATGAACAATCATAATAAATAGAGTTTTTGAAATGATTGTGAAAGTTACATTTTTGAAACAATCGGAGGAAGCAACATTTCCATAGGCCACGGCTACCTTAATCTATAGATCAGACCGAAGCTGATAAGATAGTCCCCGCCCAAATGCCTTTTCCATTTTCCAGTTTCTTCTCAGTTTGCCAACGAGTGGGCTGTGTTTCTAAGTCTGATTTGTGGATCTCCTGTTGTTCACTCAGTCATAGTGAAACGTTGTGCGTACATCACCCTTCGTGACGGCTGGGTTTCGGTTCAGTTAACCTTCCTCTTATCACTATCATCTCCACTGTCAATCCAGCACCATCACCCACTGTCAGCAAGCTTTTCTCAGTTCAGAGCTGTGTGCATTTTCAAGTGCTTGCAACCTCGAGCCATGTGCTGTGAGGGATGTGGAGGTGAATCCATTCCACCCTCTAAGATACTACGTAGCAGAAGCGAGAGACCATATAGGGAGTCAGCTTCCATTAGGACTAGAAAGTGATGAGGGCTTTAAAAGGTACTGTGATGTATTGCAACTGGCAGATAGGAGAAGCGGGAAGGTATGCTTCAGGGAGGAAACCTTCTTTCCTTTGATCCTCCTGGGTTTCTTCATCTGAGCTTTTCTCTCCAGGCTTTATCACAGTCTGCCATGTGTCATATCCTTATCTTGATCCTTTTCCTTGCCTACCAAGGCCCAAGTGAGTGTCTTAGTGTAACAGAGATACCAGCAAAATACTATGGAGCTTGGAGGAAGCTGAGATTAACCCCGGAGGCAGAGCGCACAGAAGAGCTAGCATGTGAGCAGGCTTGGGGGACAGATGGCATTTAGATAGCGGAGGCAGAGGAAAGAGAGGCTTCAGAGGAAGAGGAGGGCACAGATATGTGGGGGTGCTGTGAGGGACGCGCTTGTCTGAACTTTAGACTCCACTTCTGCAAAGTGAAGATGATCACACCACTGACCTCAGAGGTTGCTGTGAGCATCAAGTCGCACGTCGAACAGCACAGCTGATATTCACAAAGCACACACTGCAGGTCCAGGGCCACACAGCTGATAAGAAGCAGAGCCCGGATACACACTTGTGGCTCAGAAGCAAGGCCCTGAGCCACTATTCTATACCACCCCCAAAAGATGAAAGGGCAGTCCATGCGCCAAAGAATTCACAAGTGCGTGTTACACTACCCCTTCTCACTTGAACCTGTCCCTTGGACCAGAGAGGTTTCTGCTTTGAAACTCTAGATTCTTTCTGAGCTAACTGATCTTCCTGGAGAGTTGCCCTGGGCCTGGCCTGATTTGGCTTTGGGCCTGAGGTGTTGGAAGGGTCACCCATTCTAGGCCTGACTGTGACCAGAGCCCCTTCACTCCTACTGGGAGGAACCAGCAACCATCAGAAGAATTTCTTAGTCCTAAGGTTTTCTGTCGTCAAAGACAGGAGTCCCTGAGGCCTCTTCCAGATTGAGAGCCCCATTGAAGAGTCAACCCAGCACCAAGTTACTTCCAGGGATGTGAACAACTATCTGCTCCTCCTTGCCTTTGCCTGACAAACACCACGACACCTTCTTGGAGGAGGCTTTTCATTTTTACTGGACAAATGCTAACAAACTCAAGCCCAGTGGAAATCCAGTCTTAAAAGTGGTGCTGGGCAGTATTCTTTAGGTGTTCTCTATTATTCGTTCTCATATGGCTGTGGTGCCACCTGCAATGGCACCATTACCGCTTTTGATAGGAAAATCATTCCGTAATAACGTCCCTTTTCTGTGCTCTCTTAGAAAAATCAAACCTTTTTCTTTGGCTGCACTGCTTGGTATGTTGGATCCTAGTTTGCCAACCAGGGATTGAACCCATGCCCCCTGCATTGAATGGGCAGAGTCTTAACCACTGGACCACCAGGGAATTCTCCCCAAACATGAGCCTTTAGAGTGATAACAAATATTTGACATTTTAGCTCACAGTGTCTTTCACATACATAACTTTTGGTCCTTCTGCCAATGTTTTGGTGGTGTGCATGGAGGCTGGGAAAATGGAAGGGAGATGCATGGAGACGAGGTACCATTTCCGTTGGATTCACAGGGACTCAGGCTCAGAAAGGTCAGCGACGTGAACGTCAAAAAGCCAGTCAGTGATAATGTAGGGCTCAAATGCTAATTTCCTGCCTCCAGACTCCATGCACTTCTACCTTTCCTGAGCTTTGTGGGAAGCCCCATTTCCAGATCCTTAGGCGTGAAGAGAGGCTGTGCCTGGTTTCCGCACCCTCCCAAGTCCATCCTCAGCTACACTAATCTAAGGAATCTTTTATTTTCAGTTGGGAATGCAACTCATGGCCTGTGGTTCTCAACTAGGGGTAATTTTGCCCCCAGGGAACAATTGGCAATGTCTGGTTGGGTTGTTACAACTGGGGAGAGGGAAGAGGATGCTACTGGCATCTAGCGGGTAGAGATCAGAGATGTTGAAAGGCGTCCTACAATGGAAAGAACAGCCCTTTACAGCAAACAGTTGTCTGGCCTCAATGTTAACTGTGCTAAGGTTGGGAAGTCCTAAGTCAGAGTAAAAGGAAAACCCTCCAGTTCCCAGATCCCATGCACAGGGTTTTCATGTATGTCTCCTTTAAAAAAAGAAAAAACTCCATAGCTGTTTTCACAGACTTTTCCTCTCCTACCCTAATGAGGATCTGTCAAAAATGAAAGGGGAAAATAAGCCCAGAGAAAAGAGGTGAGTGCTCAGGATCACAAGCTCATATGTGTTGGAGAAGGAACAGCCCAGTCCTCCTGACCTGAGTTGAATGCATTTTCTACTTCTCATGCTAAATTCCCCGCTCACCAGCTCTGCTTTGAGACATTTTCTGACTCACTGATTCAACAAATGTTGTGATCTGAATACGCTCCCTGACACAGACATGCTTATAGCTTATTCTAACACAGAACAAGGAGACGAGAAGCAACCTAATGCAGTATGAGAACTTCTTTGATTCTGCCTCGGTTCTCTGTGTGTCGGTTCTCTGCGTGTTTCCAGAGGCCCAAGGCCCTGTACCCGAGGCCCTGGTACAGCTGCTGGGCAGGGTTGGGGGGCTGGGCAATTCTTTCCATCTCTCCTAAGGAGACAGAAGATCAAAACTCTCTACTGGAAATGAAACTGACACCATCTAAGCCCTCAGGCTTCCTTGCAGGAGGCGCATTACTGAAAATACCTAAGTTTCTTGGAACTGAAAGATTTTTTTCTTATTTGATTTTTCATAGCTTGTTCTGTTGGTTTAATGTTTGTTTTTTACTCAGTCAGTTAGTGAAACTGGGTTGGTCAGTGAAACTTTCTAGGGATGCAGGTTTCACTTTCAGGGACTGAAAGTCTGGGTTTGGGCTTTTAAAGCCTCAGTAAAGGCAATCAACACTCCTAGGTTCAGAGTGAGTTTAAAATTACATGAACACACACACAAAAACACTTAGATCGTATTTATTGAGTAGGTTCATTCATCCCAAATATTTATCCAACATGTGATCTATATTAGACTCTGCTGTGGGCAACAGACAAACAGCCCCGAGCCAGACAGAGACATTTCCTTCCCTCAACTGCTTACTGTCTGAGTGGGAAGTGAATCAGTAAATAGCTCTGCTCTTCTCCTGCCAAACACCCTTTATCCACTGTATCAGGGTCTTAGCTTACATTTTATTCTCTTACAAGAACACTTCTACCTTTTTCTCTTTGTCAAATTCCTACTTAGTCTGTAAGAGCAAAATCGGAGCCAACTCATTCAAAAAAAAAAAAAAACCATTAGAAATCTCCCTAGCTGACCAGGAAATGCTGGTTGAGTATATCTTCAACTTCTCCAAGTGGCTACAAAACTATTTCACATTTATCGTGTCCCTTTGTAGGCAAGCAGTGGAGCCTGGTTGTTAAGTGGCACCTGTGTTCAAATTTGAATTGTATCATGTACCTGTTGTTGCCTTGAGCAGTTTACTTAGCCTCTTTGTGAGCTTAGTTTCCTGGTCTGCTGTAAGGAGAAAATATCACAGAGCTTGTAACAGTTGCACCTGGCAGGTGGCAACTGCTCAGCACACAGTCAGACCAAGAAACAGGCACTAGGCAGGCTCTGTGCTATGAAGGGACCAAGAAGACAAAGGACACGGACACTCCCCCACGAGAGCTCATCATAAGAAAAGCGGACAAAAAGCTTACAGAGTCTCTGTAGAACAGAGACGTAGGTGTGTTAGGACATTTGCTATAAGACGTATTTGGGAACAAGCGAAAATTAATTCTGAACAAGTGGATCAGATTCTCTGCAAAAGTTCTTGGAAAGAAGAGGGTTTGGGATTGAAGTGGGATTGGATATGGGCTGATTAACAGACTTAGTTGGAAACATAGTTAAACCCAAAGTCTTAAAGGCTTAAAAAAAAAAACAAACGGCTTAATTGGGTCTTCACTGAAGCGCAAGGGCTTCTCTTATTGCAGAGCACAGACTCTAGGGCACTCAGGCTTAGTTGCCCCAAGGCATGTGGGAATTCTCCCAAACTAGGTATCTATGTCCTCTGCATAAGAAGGTGGATTCTTAACCATGGGACCACCAGGGAAGTCTCTTAATGGCTTTAAATGCTCAGTATGAAGGGTTGGACTTTCACACAAGAGCAAAAAGAAGCCACTGAAGCTTTATGACTTGGAACTCTGGCTTAAGTTGAATAGATTCCTATCAAGGAGCTCACAGTCTGGTCAAGGAGAGAGACAAATGGAGAATAAACAGTAAAAGGATGTGATAAGTGAGATGCTAGAGGCATGAAAATAACTGCTTGTGAGATGCGTGGATAAGGGAACAACTGAAGAGGAAGGTTTCGTGAGAGGAGATGAAGAAATACAGCATGAGCCAGGTTAGACCCTGCACCACCACAGTTCCACATCAGGCTGTACTTAATGCTTTAATTTTCTCTGCCTTTCTGGATTGTGAATTCTTGAAGCTTTCAGGCACAGAAACTACACACAACGAATCTTCTTAAAACACTGATTAAAATCAAAGACTGGAGATAACTCTAGGCACAGCACACAGTGGATTGAGAAGGAAGGGTATTAAGGCTGGGAGACCACTTAGAAAGTTTCTGCAACAATTCAAGTGAGAGCTAGTGAGGCAGAGAGAAGAGTAAAGCATACAGGGAAGGGATAACATGGCCTGGAGTTAGACACTGAGAAAGAACAAACATCAGGGACTGGTTGAAGGTGAACAGGGTGAGAGAGGAGGAGGGGCCAGAATTTACTCAAGATGTTGGATGCGAGTGCTTGGAAGGATGATGATGGCCATCAGCCTATCAAGGACTCAAATCCTATGGACAAAGCACAAGTAGGAATTCAACAAATATTTGTGGAAAGAATGGATGGATGGATGGATGGACTGATCTTCAATGCTAATCAGGGAATTAGGGACTCATTTATTATTGTGGCTGAAGGGGAGCTTACATGTCATCAACCCACTCATTCTATATATGAGTGAAATGAGGTAAGATGAGGGAACTGACTGCTTTTGATCACAGAGCTACTAGGTGATAAATTTAGGGCATGAAATTAAATCTCTGGATGCCTAGGCTAGTGTTCTTTCCAGTATGTTATATGGTTATTTTCTTCAATTCTTAAAAAGAATCTCAGAGGAAATGGTATGCATGAATATCATATACCACTTGCAATTTGTTTTTTTTTTTTTTAACTAAAAGCTACATTGGAATTTCATTTCCGTTTCACTGATTAAAATAGGAATTCTGAAAGTCATGCATATTGATTGAGGAGTCCTCGACTTTGGGGCCAAATTCTTCCAGTGGCTGTTACCTTCTACAATCCTGTTTCCCCAGACATTCCTCTCTGGCCGACACAAGTGCACAACTTGCAACTAAAAATGTGGGACATGCCTTGGTGAATACGTGCAGAAGACTGGCTAGCATCATTCTGAGGGTAGTTCTGAAAGTATGTTCACTACTTTGCAAAGATGAAATTGACTTTTGCATAGACAGCCACTTGGCAGTTTAGTCAATCAACATCTATGTGGCATGACTAAAACAGAGGGACTAGTTTCCTACCCCTTCTCCAAAACCCAAAACCGTGTTCCTTACTGTCCCCCAATTTGAATGTACTTAGTGCCTCCTGTCTGCTCCTCAGCACACTAGCTGGCGAGGTGGAAGAGAAGATAATAAGTTCAAGATACAATTCCTACTTTAAAGAGTTTATATCCCAATTGAAGAGAGGAAACTCACACAGACAAAAGTCACACAATAATTTATGATGTAAAAGCACATTCTCTTAGGTAACTTTCAGCATTGAACAACTAACAGAGTGAGAGAATCTCAAATTCAGAAGTTTATCACTCCAAATTTCTTTGGGGTATTTGAGGATAATGACAGCATCCTAGCCCATAGGCCATTAGTCTCCGAGGTTAGAGAATGCACCTTCTCACTTGCTGGTCCTCCTAGAACAGTACTGTGGGGGACAAAGAACCAATTAATTAAATGGGATGTTGTGAAGAAGTGCTCGGAGAACAGGAGAAGGGCATTCCGCCCAGTCTGGGAGGAGCCACTTGAGCCTCCATGCTTCTGTCCTGTCTCCTCTCCAATCCAACTTCCAGACTGTTGTTGTTCAGCCACTCAGTCATGTCCCACTCTCTTGTGACTCAGTAGACTGTAGCCTGCCAGCCTCCTCTGTCCATGGGATTTCCCAGGTAAGAATACACACCAGTCAGAACAGCCATCATCAAAAAGTCTATAAACAATAAATGCTGGAGATGGTGCGGAGAAAAAGGAACACTCTTGCACTGTTGGTGGGAATGTAAATTGATACAGCCACTGTGGAAGATGGTCTGGAGATTCCTGAAAAAACTAGGAATAAAACCACTGTATGACCCAGTAATACCACTCCTAGGCATATACCCTGAGGAAAACAAAATTGAAAAAAACACATGTATCCCATTGTTCATTGCAGCGCTATTTACAATAGTTAGAACATGGAAGCAACCTAGATATCCATCGACAGATGAATGGATAAAGAAGTTGTGGTACATATATACAATGGATTATTGCTCAGCCATTAAAAGAAACACATTTGAATCAGTTCTAATGAGGTGGATGGACCTAGAGCCTATTATACAGAGTGAAGTAAGTCAGAGAGAGAAAGGTAAATATCATATTCTAACAGATATATACAGAATCTAGAAGAATGGTACTGAAGAATTTATTTACAGGGCAGCAATGGAGAAACAGACATAGAGAATAGACTTACGGACATGGGGAGAGGGGAGGAGAGGGTAAGGTGTATGAGGAGAGTAACATGGAAACTTACATTACCACATGTAAACTTACATTACCACATGTAAAATAGATAGCCAATGGGAATTTGCTGTATGGCTCAGGAAACTCAAACACGGCCTCTGTATCAACCTGCAGGGGTCGGGTGGGGAGGGAGATGGGAGGGAGGTTCAAAAGGGAGGGGATATATGTATACCTATGGCTGATTCATGTTGAGGTTTGACAGAAAACAGGCAAAATTTTGTAAAGCAATTATCCTTCAATTAAAAAACAAAAGAATACCAGAGTGGGTTACTTTTTCTTCCTCTAGGGGATCTTCCCAACCCAGTGATTCAACTCATGTCTCCCGCATTGCAGGCAGATTCTTTACCACCTGAGCCACCGGGAAGCCCGGGCTGAACCAGCTGTTAAAGCTTCTGAAGGACTCCTAATGTGGCAGTATGCTTAAATCATAGCTATGACCAGCATTTATTGAGCATTTACACTACACAAGGCTTTCTCCTTAATACTCTGTGTGCATTATATCATTGTATAGTGACAACAGATCAGACATCTTGGTTGCCAGCATTGCCAGTACCTGCTGCTGCTAAGTCGCTTCAGTCGTGTCCGACTCTGTGCGACCCTATAGACAACAGCCCACCAGGCTCGCCTCGTCCCTGGGATTCTCCAGGCAAGAACACTGGAGTGGGTTTGGCAGTACCTAGGTGTGTGTTATTAGAACTGCTGATTCTCTCTAAGCCATTTCCTCATCTGGCAAAGGAGGAGGCAGTTCTAGTACTGGAGAGCAAGTGTGAAAGAAGCAGCCCCATTCAACTGTCCATAGGAGTGTAAACCATTCATAGTATAACTCTTTTCAAAGGGAATGAGGTAATTCCTAGGAAGGTTTTAAATGTGCATAGTCTTCGATTTAACAACCCAACCTCCAGGAATCCATCCTATAGAGATCATAGCAAGGGCACGTCAGGATTCACATGCAAGGATGCTCAAGGTAGCGTTATTTGTAAAAGCAAACATGTTAAAGCATCATCTATGTCTATTAATCGGAAAATAGTTGAAAACTTTTCGTCTGTCTAGTCTAAGGACTAGACTGCTTGTGAGATATGGAGTTGGAGATTTTTTTACAACATATTTTTAAACTAAAAAGCAGATCAATATGTAAGGCATAATTTCTTTTCTAAAAATACATGTGTGAGTGTACATGTATATATGTGTGTGTGTGTGTGTGTGTGTGTGTGTGTGTGTAGAGGGAGATATATTTGCTTTAACTCGGGAAGATATCTTGACTGATAAATGCTAACAGACTGAAGGAGGAAACTTAAAGTTTGTTATATAATTTTTTAAAAGAACAGCATAGGATAATTTTTACTTTTGGGGACTTTTAGAACTTTTCAAATACAAACCAACACCTGCCTATATGGAAAGAGAATCTGGGCAAACAGGAGGCTCTTTTTTTCCCTGATTACTTACTGTTACCTAAAGGAGACCCAACAGAGAGAAGTTTCTGTGCTATGGGTGGGGGCAGTCTGGAGGGCTGGGTGAGGACTTGAGATGCAAAAGAAGGCAGAGAAAAGCCCCTGAGAAGGCAGAAAGCTAGGGGTTCACCGCACAAGGCAAAGCATTCAGTGAAGACAGCCTACAAGTTCACAAGTTCCGAGGAGAGGACTCACATATTCAGCTTGAAATTATTTTATTTTAGTGTTTGGCCACGCCACATGGCTTGCAGGATCCTAGTTCCCCAATCAGGGATAGAACCCATGCCCTCGGCAGTGGAAACACAAAGTCTGAACCATTGAACCACCAGGGAATTCTCCAGTTTGAAATTATTTGAGTTACTATCATGCTTCCTTCTTCTGTGTCCAGCCCTGGATATTCTTCAGTGAAACCTATTTCACACACATACATTCATGTTAAAATTAAAAATATGTGTAACAAGGACAAAGATGACTTCCATCATCCCTAAGCTCCCTCCTGACTAAAACCTGGGGTGTCTCTGTGCCTTGATGTATGCAGGTCAGGAAGCAACAGTTAGAACTGGACATGAAACAACAGACTGGTTCCAAATAGGAAAAGGAGTACGTCAAGGCTGTATATCGTCACCCTGCTTATTTAACTTCTATGCAGAATACATCATGAGAAACGCTGGGCTGGAAGAAACACAAGCTGGAATCAAGATTGCCGGGAGAAATATCAATAACCTCAGATATGCAGATGACACCACTCTTATGGCAGAAAGTGAAGAGGAGCTAAAAAGCCTCTTGATGAAAGTGAAAGAGGAGAGCGAAAAAGTTGGCTTAAAGCTCAACATTCAGAAAATGAAAGTCATGGCATCCAGTCCCATCACTTCATGGAAAATAGATGGGGAAACAGTAGAAACAGTGCCAGACTTTATTTTGGGGGGCTCCAGAATCACTGCAGACGGTGACTGCAGCCATGAAATTAAAAGACGCTTACTCCTTGGAAGAAAAGTTATGACCAACCTAGATAGTATATTCACAAGCAGAGACATTAATTTGCCAACTAAGGTCCATCTAGTCAAGGCTATGGTTTTTCCTGTGGTCATGTATAGATGTGAGAGTTGGACTGTGAAGAAGGCTGAGTGCTGAAGAATTGATGCTTTTGAACTGTGGTGTTGGAGAAGACTCTTGAGAGTCCCTTGGACTGCAAGGAGATCCAACCAGTCCATTCTGAAGGAGATCTGCCCTGGGATTTCTTTGGAAGGAATGATGCTAAAGCTGAAACTCCAGTACTTTGGCCACCTCATGAGAAGAGTTGACTCATTGGAAAAGACTCTGATGCTGGGAGGGATTGGGGGCAGGAGGAGAAGGGGACGACAGGGGATGAGATGGCTGGACGGCATCACTGACTCGATGGACCTGAGTCTGAGTGAACCCCAGGAGTTGGTGATGGACAGGGAGGCCTGGCGTTCTGCGATTCATGGGGTCACAAAGAGTCAGACATGACTGAGTGACTGAACTGAACTGAACTGAACTGAACCTCTTATGTGCACCCACCTCCATCCTGCCTCTATCTCCTGCCAGGCCCATGTGTCTACTAAGGAGGCTCTCCCCGTTCAACCCCCAGCTGAGCCACCTGCCCTTTCATACCTTCCAGCTTTTACCTGTGCTTCTCTTGGTCTAGAGTCCCTCCGCTTTCTCTGCCTGGAGGATCCTACTACTACTAATGCCAGCATGCATGCATGCATGCTGAGTCACTCAGTCGTGCCTGACTCTTTGTGTCCCCATAGACTGTAGCCAACCAGGTTCCTCTGTCCATGGGATTTTCCAGGCAAGAATACTAGAGTGGGTTGCCATTTCCTCCTCCAGGGGATCTTCTTGAACCAGAGATCGAACCCACGTCTCCTACATCTCCTGCATTGGCCAGTAGATTCTTTACCCTCTGAGTCCTACTTAACCTTTATGGCTGTGCTCCGATATGCCCTTCCTAGAAACCTTGGTTGTCCTGGAAACAGAATCAGTCACTTTTTGCTCCCAACACACTGTGCAAGAAAGTGAAAGTGTTAGCCATTCAGTCATGTCTGACTCTTTGCGACTATGGCTCACAAAGCTCCTCTGTCCATGGGATTCTCCAGGCAAGACTACTGGAGTGGGTAGCCATTCTCTTCTCCAGAGGGTCTGCCCGACCCAGCTTTGATCCCTGCATTGCAGGCGGATTCTTTACTGCCTGCGCCACCAGGAAAGCACTCCATGTGTACCTTCCTTCTGTTTTGTCGAGTAAAGGAAGCAGTCACCATTGTCCTCATCCCTGAGGGTGTGTTTACTTATCTCTTCAGCCTCCAGCACAGGACCCCATCCATTGTAGATGCTCAAAAATTGTTGGAAAAATAACGAATGTGCAAATGAATGAATCTGACTTTGTCTGTCTGTGATTTCAAAGTCCTTCCTGGCTCTGAATCTTTCTCGGCTGTGATGAACACCCATTGCTCCAAGATCTATGGGAACATTGTGGTCTGGACCCCTCCTGCTTCAACAGCAAATAATATCGCTCCATCAACTGGACATTCCAGGCTGTGCTGGCCCCTGGAGGGTCCCCAAAGCCTGTTCAGATCCCCAGTGATTGGTATCCCCAGGCCAAGGGGTGCAGCTTGACTGGGTCTGGGTCTAGGCCTGGCTAAGAGGTGGTAGCCAGGCCAGCAGAGGGGGCGTCAGCCTGGGAAGAGAGTTTTTTTCACTGAAAAGGGTGATTCTGCCTTGTAGCTGATGGCCTGTTAATAGCTTACTGATCATGTGAGAGTCCTTGGCCCGGCCTGCTCCGGTGCTGAGAACTGGCAGTGCCAGGCCTAACACAGGAGAGCCCCACCCAAGTTAATTGATCTGTTTCTGTCCTCCGACAGGCCCTGGGAAGGATCAGCACATTTTCCTCTCTGTCCAGGTCTTTCCTGTGCCAGACTCACAAATGAAATTTTTCTGAGCTGAGCAGGTCAGGTAGATGTTTAGTTGTCCCTGTCTTGTGCGGGTACCCATACCTCTTCATTGCATCCCTCTTCTCTCTCCTAGAGTTTTCTCTCATTCCCAACTTAGCTCTGATTTTCTCTCTGGAGTCTCTGCCTGTCTCTTTTTAGCCTTTAATGCCCCTTCCTTCATTTCCTTTCCCTTCCCCTCCCTCCTTTCCTTCCTTCCTCCCCTTCCTCCTTCTTTCCCTCCTTCCCTCCTTCTTCCCTTTCTTCCCTCCCACCATCCTTCCTCCTTCCCTCATTCTCTTCTTCCCCATGTTTTTTGTTCTCAGTTTTTCTTATCTCTGTCTCTCATTCCTCTGCCCTCAGGCTAGACTCTTCCTCCACCTCCTGTCCGCAGGGACCTCATCCACTCCCCCATCCTCCTGCCATCTCATCTTGAGCTACTGAGAAACCTCTCCTTTGCTCTCTTGCTTGTACTGTTGGACAGAAGTCCCGTAGGTCTTTATATTATCTCCCCATCCTTATCCTCCTCCAAGTTTCTGAGTGAAAATGTCACTTGATCCAAAATTGTTTCAGGTAGCACCCTTACTGTCTGTCTTTTGCCAGGATCCCCTCCCTATGGCCAGGTTGACAAATGCTTATGAACAGAGAACAGACCTAGGTCCCTAGCCAAATTCAGTGGGGGATGGGGCGGGGTGCTGACTCTGGAATGAATCTCAGGATCCTGAGTCTGACAACCAGAAGTTTAAGAATTGGCTTCTTGCTCTTTTTTCCCATCTCCTAAGCCTGGGCAGGGTCCCTCTGTGTACCCTGGCCACCTATGAGTACTCAGAGACATAAAGTAGGAAATCCAGTGATGCCAAGCCAGATACGCCCATTTTCTGACCTTTTCTGATTCCTCATAAAGGATGAAACAGAGGCCACTGCTAAGCTTATCATTACTCTGAGGGGCTTCAAGGGCACAATCTGGATACAGATGAAGTACCTCTTTCTTCCATGAATTCATTCAGTTGACAACTGGGCATCATTTCTGGCTTTGTAAACAGTGATACAAAGATGTTCCCAGTTCTCAAAGAGCTTATGACTTAACAGAGGCAATGGATCCATACACAGGGCTATTAGAAAAGCTCAAGGAAAGTATGGACAAGGCGTTGAACTAGAGACTGATTGGCAAATGGAAAGATATACAACAAGAAGAGAATTCAGCATTTAATCTTTGCCAAAAAAAAGAGAAAACATTTGTGTGTATGCATGGTGGTTGATAGAACTGGAGAAAAATGAAAAATTATGGGGAAAGTATGAAAAACTTGGTGACACCCCAATTAAAAACTACTGGTCAAAGATTTAATTCACTCCCACCCATACAAGAATCTACTGACATTTTATTTCAAGTGGACACATGTCATCAACCCCTAAGCCCTGACTCTGGTTAGATATACCGAAGCCAGAGGAAGAAAGACAAGCTGGAAAGAGGATTTGGAACCAACAGATTAACTCATAGTTGTCTTTAACTTGCCGCTTTGAGTGAATCTCTTCTCCTTCAGCCCTCAATGATTCCGAGGTCCAATCAACTTTAAATGTGATGTTTGTTTTACAGGTCGATAGCAATCTGCTGGGCTCTTCCATGGCCCTGCCAAGTGGACCTTCTGTGTCCTTCATGTCGGTCCTGTGTTCCTAAAGCCACAGCCTTTTGGGGGAAAGAAGTATGGGGTATATTTTTCACACGTTTTATGAAGAACAGAAAATTATTTGAGTCCTGTGCCTTACTTCCCAGCCCAGCATTCACCACATCTTCCCATGCAAGGGGATAAAAGGAAGCAGAAAAAGACTTGAGTTTTCAAAGGGTAAAAAACCCGCATGGAATAAAGCAAGAAGATAACCCTGCTCAGCCCCTCATTTTAAGGATAGAGAAAATGAGGCCCAGAAAGAGCAAAGGGTTTGGCCAAGTTGACAGTGCAAGTTAGTGACATAGCCTAGACTCAGAGTCCCGTGGAGCCAGCGGCTGGAGCTCTTTATCACACCTGAGTTTGTCAGGTCCCCACTTGCCTCTGCATTCTGACCACAAATGCCAATAATAAAACTCCATCCTTGACATGTCCTAGAGAGCGTGTGACAGGCCACTGTTACAGGTGCACTCCTGGGTTCTTCGGAGCTGCTGCTCTTTTTCAGTATGTACCACTGGGGCTTTCTCCAACAGGCAGGTGTCCCAAGGCCAAAGGTCGACACTGCTTCATGCAATGGGCTTCTAGGGGCAGATCTTCTGAGCATCCTGAGACAATGAAGATCCTCTTGTCATTTACACTGATGGTTGGTTGCGGCCCAGACTCACTCCAGTGAGATGGAGTCCTAGCTATCTGTGTGTTAGAGGCCACACACCTCTCAGTTTTAACTGGGATAATATGCACAGAATCCATGGTTCCCCCTCCTTACCCTCCTAAAAGAAATCAGATCCTTTAGCCATTGAAATAGCATGACTGAGGTCAGGAAGGATGTGTTGAGGTCAGTTGTGGACATTTATATAAATAATAATTTTCCAGTGGGAACTGTGAACTCTCCTTGTCTCTTCTATTTTTAAATGCTAATTGCTTCTGATTTTGTTGATATAGGCGGAGCTAATAAGAACGTTTGCTTCCTAACCATTGAACTTAACGTATCTGTTCTTGGACACTTGTGATTTATTTTTGCACACATGCTGCAAACTGGTGCTAATTACTTGAAAGGATCAGGGTTTCTATTCCGAGAGGGATGACGACAGAATGTCAATTTGTAGTCTCTGAGCATAGTGTCCCAATTATCAATGCATTCCAGACCAGAATGGACTTGGCACCTTCTTGAAGGGATTTGGCTGTTCTTTTATCAGCCAGTCCCTGGACGTAGGTTCATGAAAACTTGCTTTCTAGTAACTTGTGGGTGTGCCTGTTCTTTCCTCACTCTCAAAGACCATTTAGTGACGTATCAGTGTCCCAAATACCTACCATACCATGTCCAGCTTGAATGCTTCTCTCTCAGAGCCTTCTTTGATCTCTTTGGCTAAAGACAAGTTTCACTTCCTTATCAAAGTCCCAGAGTATTTGGCTGATCCCTTCCTCAAAGGACACAGCACTTTCTGCTTTGAATTGAAATTATTTGCCCACCTTCTTATCTTCTTTCTGCATTATAAGCCCCCCAGGGACAACACCTTATCTGTGTTATATTTGTCCCCACTGACAGCACACAGAAACTTCGCCTAATGCCCCATGTTTCATTCATTGGTTTAGCTGAAGTGCTTTTCCTCTAATATTTCACCTGCTCAAGAAAACTGTAAGGTAGGTTTAAGTAAGTATGGGACAAATGATTGACTCTATCTATACACACACAAATAAAATGACTAAAGTCTATAATGATTATATGAAGTTTAGCTGGAGAATCCAACTTTTAACTATCATACCAAGGAAAAAACAAAACACTGTGCTGTAGGGAATGGTTGGAGAATAGTGACAAAGGATTTAAAACTTGATCTACTTAGCAAGTGTCTATGCCAAGTACTGTGTCTACACCGTGGATACAAAGGTGAATGAGAACATACTAGTTTAAATTTTTAGTCCAGGGGTCAGCAAACTATACCCAATGAGCCAAGTCTGGCTCACCATCTGCATTTGTGAAAAAAGTCTAATACACTTGGTTTGTATAGTGTCTGTGGCCACTCTCCCTAACTACTGAGTTGAGTAGCTCTGACCAAGGCTGTATGCCTACAGAGACAAAAGTATTTATTATCTGTAATCTATCCCTTTATAGAAAAAGTCTGTTGAGCCATTTTTTACCCAGGTTTAAAAGTCCTTAAAATATACCAGAGACAGAACCATGTAGAGTGAGGACAGGGTTCCATATGAGACCTAACAGACTTGGAAAGTCAAGAAAGGCCACTTGTACTGGAACCATGGGGGCAGAGACCACTTAGGTCTTGCTTGCTGCGGTATTACAAGTGCCTGTGTGGTGTCTGGCACATAGTAGCTTGCTTAGGAAATATTTATGAAATGAATGAATGAATGAGTGGGGTTACTTCTAAGGTGGGAGTGAGAGGATGATTGGAGTGATTTAGGAGGAGTGTGGAGGGATCAGCAGAGAAGGAGGATAGCACGTGCAGAATGCTGAAGCAAGAGAGAGCCAGATGCCATGGAGAGCACAGGCGGCTCAGCTGGTGGGAGTACAGCATTCAGGAGCAGGGTTTGCCGTTATCTGTCTTAACCGTGGCAGTGTGTACATGTCCATCCCAAACTCCCGAACTATCCCTCCCTTACCCCATCTTTCCCGGAGCAGCCACAAGTTCCTTCTCTAAGTCTGTGAATCTCTTTCTGTTTTGTAAATAAGTTCATTTGTATAATTTCTTTTTAGATTCCACATATAATGGGTGTCATATGACAGTTCTCCTTCTCTGACTTACTTCACTCAGTATGACAATCTCTAGGTCCATCTATGTTACTGAGAATGACACTATTTCATTCATTTTAATGGCTTAGTAACATTCCATTGCATATATGTATCACATCTTTATGCATTCCTTTGTCAATGGACACTTAGGTTTCTTCCACATCTTGGCTATTATAAACAGCGCTGCAATGAACGTTTGGGTGCATGTACCCTTTTGGATCATGTTTTCCTCCAGATACATGCCCAGGAGTGGGATTTCAGGGTCATATGGAGCTCTATTTTTAGCTTTTTAAGGAACCTCCATACTGTTCTCCACTCTTCGCATCTGGTGGCCACCTGATGTAAAGAGCTGACTTATTTGAAAAGACCCTGATGCTGGGAAAGATTAAAGGCGGGAGGAGAAGGAGACAACAGAGGATGAAATGGTTGGATGGCATCACCGACTCAATGGGCATGAGTTTGAGTAAACTCCTGGAGTTGGTGATGGACAGGGAGGCCTGGCATGCTGCAGTCCGTGGGGTCGCAAAGAGTCAGACATGACTGAGTAACTGCACTGAACTGACCTGATACTGTTCTCCATAGTGGCTATACCAATTTACATTCCAGCAGCAGCATAGGAGGATTCCCTTCTCCAGGAGTGGGGTTTGGAAGTCAGAAGGCTGGAAGGTAAGAAGGAGTCAGACCACGCAGGCCACTGAAGCCTCCTTATGGAGTTAGATCTTTATTCTGGAGGCCATAGAGAGCCACTAATAAGTTGTAAGCAGGGCAAGAACAAGTTTAGAGTGCTGCTTCAGAAAGACCACTTTGGTTGCTTTATGGAAAATCAGTTACAAGTATGGTAAGCCCGGCACACAGCTGGTTAAGAGCTGTGACAGAAATCCAGGGGCCTGCCTTAAGGTAGTGACATTGGTGAGAGGAATCAGTGGACTGATTTGAGAGATGTTTAGAAAGGAGAGTTAATAGGACTTGGTAGTTGATTGTTGGGGTAATGAAGAGTCAGAGGGATGACTTAAAGAGGATGACAAGAGCTCTATCTTGTCATAGATGCTGGGTAGAAAGTAGGACCCTGGGTGGGGGGAGGCACATGAGGAAGAAAAAGTTAAGAGGAAGGAAAAATATGGGCTCTGTTTGGGGCATGCTGAATTTGAGGTGATATTTACAAGGTAGTTAAATACATGTGTTTGAAACTCAAGGGGGTCATCCTTTCTAAAGACCAAAACTTAGGAGTCATTAGAATCTAAAGAGTAATTAAAGTCATTAGAGTCAATTAAATTTCTTTGGGAGGGTATGTAGAGTGAGAAAAGAAAAGGGTCAAAGGAAACATCTCAAAACTCCAAGGAATGCCAACATTTACTAGAGGAAAAGAACTCAAGCAGTCCTCGAAAAAGCCTGAGAAAGAGAGAAGATCCAGGGAGAAAAACCAGTACAGTTTTGTGTCACGGAGTCAAGAGACATGGTCTAGCAGTGGTGAGAGTTTCAAATGATTAAGACATGTCTGCTGTAATAAAGAGGGAAGCAGAGATACAGACACATTTACTCTGGCACTTCAGGATGGCAGCTTGGGTAGGAAGGTCAGAGCAGAAGCAAGACTCCAGTGAGCTGAACCATAACTGGGAGGTGAGGAAATGGAGACATCACAGACCATGTACAAAGGAATTTGGGTGGGGAGGACAGCTGCTGATGGATGTCTCTTTTCTTTTCTTTCGTCTTTTTTTTTTTTTTTTTAAGTTGGGAGAAATTTGATCATGCTTAAACATTAGCTGGGAGGAAACAATGGTCTCATTTTAATAAATCACTAGGGAAACTTGGCTTCTGCAGATGACTTCACAAGTCATATCTCATTAGAAAAAGAAAATTCAGTAACCCAATGTGTTCTCTTTTTGTAGTTAGTTCCAGGAAGCTTAGAATCAAATTCAGTTCCTTCTAGGTGTCTGGTAGTATTTGCTGTCACTTCCTTCACTTGCTTTCTGTTCTGTTTTGTATCTCAGTATCTTATTTCTGAAGAATAATTATTGTGAGCTGTTTACAAGGCCCTTTCACACATGACCGGTCACAGCGTTCATCCTCCATTCCACTCGCATTTAATTTGTGTCCATGGCGGCCATGAGCTTTGCTCTGGGTAGCAGATACAATGTAAATAAAACAGCTTGGTGGCTTGCAGTCTGGTTGACAAGACTGACATCAACTGAATGAGTACAGTAATAATTACAACCGTGGTAAGTGGAACAAAGGAAAGTACTAGAAGACCTCAGAACTGAGGGGTCAGGAAGAGTGTCTGAAGCAGGAACAGAGACTTGGAGATGGTGGGGGGTGGGGGAACTCCAGTCACAATGAAATGTCCTCTATGGAAACCCTGTGATGATCATCCAGCTCCTGCCTGGACACTGGCAGTAATGGAAACCAGTGCTGCATTTTTGGACGGTACCAATAGTCAAAAATGAGCTCACGTCACCTCTGCCCGGAGACCTATACCTTGAGCTCACACAAATAAGTTTAACTTTTTTTCTAGCATGCTCTCTCACAGCTGGGAAGTGGCAGCAGAAACGCCCATGTGCATATATTTACAGATAGATTTGTTCTCTCAGTTAAAAACAGGTTTTCCAATTTTCCTTTTCTTTATTTCCAGATGATGACTTGTTAAAAGAGATTTCTGTTTACAAATATCCATCCTTAACTTCTTCTACAGATCTACAACTCCTTGCTTCCTTATATAGACTGGTTAGCTAGATCCCTGCTGCCCATAATTCCAAATATGGGACCAAAGAGTTGTAACAAAAGACTACATTTCTAAGCTTCTCTTGCAGCTAGGTGCACTATATCACAAGCAAATTTTAAGCAGTCAGCTCTCTTAGAAGGAAAAAAAGCCTTGATTCATAGCATTTGCCAATTTTCCTGGTGTTAATTCTCCTGAGACTAATTTAAAGCTGTCAGCATGACTCACTGAATGTGGAGTTGGGAGGAAATGCACACAATGGGCTTTCACTTGCCCCGGGACTGACTCCAGCACACCATTGACTAAATGGACCAGAAGATGAAGTTACCAACAGGATGCGAGGGAAGCAACGTGTGCAACTGCCCAGATGTGTGCTAAAAGGAAGTGGGGTACCTCCATCTCCCCGGTTCCTCCTTCCAATGGTCTGGAATACAGACATGGTAGAGGCTCTGTTCTATACCACGGAGAAAAGGACAGCATTCTAGAGACAGCAGAGCAACAAGATAGGAGGAACCTGGTTTCCAAATTTTTTAAAGCTACCTTACTAGCCCTAATTTCCTTGTGGATAGTTTTTAATGTAAAAAAGAAATTTCTAACTTGTTTCTAACTTGGATCCCTCATTTGTTGTTCAGTCACTCAGTCATGTCCAACTCTTTGCAACCCCATGGATTTCAGCACACCAGGCTTCCCTGTCCTTCACCATCTCCTGGAGCTTGCTCAAACTTATGTCCATTGAGTCAGTGATGGCATCCAACCATCTCATCTTCTGCCACCCCCTTCTCCTCCTGCCTTCAATCCTCCCGAGCATGAGAGTCTTTTCTAATGAGTCAGCTCTTCACATCAGATCGTCAAAGTATTGAAGCTTCAGCTTCAACATCAATCTTTCCAGCGAATATTCAGGATTCATTTCCTTTAGGATTGACTGGCTTGATCTCCCTGCAGTCCAAGGGACTTTCAAGAGCTTTCTCCAATACCACAGCTCAAACGTATCAATTTTTCAGCCTTCAGACCTTTATGGTCCAACTCTCACATCCATACATGACTACTGGAAAAACCATAGCTTTGACTATACACACATTTGTTGGCAAAGTTGTCTCTGCTTTTTAATATGCTGTCTAGATTTGTCAGAGTTTTTCTTTCAAGGAGCAAGTGTCTTTTAATTTTGTGGCTGCAGTCACCATCTGTAGTGATTTTGAAGTCCAAGAAAATAAAGCTTGTCACTGTTTCCTTTGTTTCCCCATCTATTTGCCATGAAGTGATGGGACCAGGTGCCATGATCTTTGTTTTTTGAATGTTGAGCTCATAGAACAGGTGAAATTGTATCCCAAATGACAGTCATCCATTACAGAATGGCAAGGAGACCACATCATGTAGAATTCTGCTACTTACAAGGTACAGTGAGAGCAGATGAATTAGATATGCTCCTGCTTCAGGAAGCCCATCCCAGGATGAAAAACATCATGTACTCAAATTGCTATGAGGCAAGGTAGAGGTCATGAGAGCTCTAAGGTAATGCAACTGGTCAATCATGCAGATTTAAAGGAAAGGATGATGGTCATGGTGATGATGAGACAGTATGTGATTCCCACTTTCAAAGATGGTTATAACTTTGACAAGTAGAATGGAGCAACAAAACATTTCAGGCAGAGGGATTGTACTTTTCATTCAGATTTTAGATTCCAATCATTCTGAAAATGTGATCCCTCAGAAAATCTCTAGACTGCTTTTTCTTCCAAAATAGAACAAATTAATATTGCAAAACTATGACAAAAATGTTTCAGATATTTAAGAGAATCAATTGTTTTCTGAGTCTCTTATCCAGCCATTTACAAAGAGCCCTTGACTTGTTCATTTTGAAGCATTTTGGTGGATTAATTCAAGCATTCCTCTGAGTGTTTTCCTAAGCAGATCTTTCTGGCTTATTTTTAACTGTGCAAGGTGTATAGAGACACTAAAATTTCATTCCTTAAAAACATCTGTAAGGCAAACTTTTCACTAATGCAAAAGGGCTCTCTTAATTTTCCTTAAGGGAAAAAAATAATGCCTTATGTTCCTTTTTCATTGCTTCGCAGTGCCCAGCATAGCACTGAGCACAAGAGAAGCTCTCAGTAAATATGTATTCATCCAAGTGTGAGTCACAGATTTGAGATTCTGAAGGAAGATACTGGGATTATGGAGTGAGGAAGGGACCACACAAATGGCCTGGGGATGTAAAGAAAAGCCTGGTGTATGTGTGGTAAAGTCTTAGGAATGAGCCTTTGAGGTCCCCCAGCAGATGCTAACAGTAAAGCCCCAATCTCCTTTTCTTATCCTTGCATAGATCAGATGGTAGAGGCCCTGAAGGAAAATGGCCTTGATAAAGGTGACAAAGCCACTAAGTTCTAGCACTGGGTTTAGCTTTCTAGGGCTCTTCTGGGCTGGCCCATCTTTGTCTTCAAGATTTTTTTTTTCCAAATTCATGTCACCATAAACATAACAATAAGAATACTATGCATTTTTGGACATTCAAATTCACAGTGTTCCTTCCTCAGAAAATGAGTGCGTGAGTCAATATAAAGTAGTGGGAACAAAGCCATATATTGAAATTTCAAGGCTTGAAAATGTGACTCCTTTTGGCAAAGGAACTAAAACCTTAAAATTGGGGAGTTCTCCCAACCCATCAGGACATCTAGGTGTTATCTGCTTAGCCTCTCCCTCTCAGTGGAGTGAGAGTATACAAGTCAGGCAGGCAGATTCCTTAAAGAAAACTGAGAAGAAAATATCTAATCTCCACGGGGTTATGTGAGGATGGAGAGTGAGGCAGGGAGGGAGATGAAGGAACCAAGCTGGTGTGGTCAGGACAATGTGGATGGAGCTAGTTCTTGTCAGAGGTCTAAGAAATGCAGAAGACTACAGTTCTTAATAAGAGCGGCTGTAAATGATACACTCCAACCCTCCTTACATATTAGCAACAGGATATGTTTATAACGAAAACTTTATGGAGGAAGCATCATGCTGGAGTGAGAACCAAGTTCTGGTCCAAACTTAGTAAACTTTCTGCAACTTGGACAGTTTATCTCCCTCCTGAGTCTCATTTTCTTCATGGACAAACTGGGATCTCTTCCACATCTAGTGACTTGTGTCTCTTTCACATGTTAAGATACTAATACTTAAATTTCTGAGACAACTTCAACTTTTATGATTGCAATATACTCTATCATGAACTTCTATAGAGCTCTGAGAATTATTTTCTTTTTCGTCATCACTTAACAACTGGCTAAGATATTCAGCTCACAACCCATTTAGTGACTCAAGTTATAGAAAAACCAAGAGAAGTGATATGGAATGTTACTTTATTTTTCAAAGTTGGAAGGGGAAATTGCCTATATACTTACCAAAGATAATGACTTATTTGTATTACCCTAGAGAAGTAGAATTAGTCACGTAACTTTAAATAGAGTTTAAAGTTTCCTGTACTCTCTCCCATGGTTCAAGTCTTTAAAGATAAATTATCCTTAAGTTTGGCCCAGAGATTCCTTTTTATTTAGGGCCAACAGGAAAGCCTACTGTGGTCCAAGGCACAATCATTTTAGGCTTAATCTCTTGACATAGTCCATTTATCTATCTCTGTTCTCCCCGCCATACCCACCTCCCAAGTCCTTTTCCACGTAGCAGCCACGGTAATCTATTTAAAAGCCAAATCAAATGGTGTGACACCTCTGCTTAAAGTGCTCCGGTGACTTCCAGCCTCACTCAGAGTAAGAGCCATACTTCCACTCAGGCCCTGCCAGATACAACTGCCCATCAGATTTCCACTCCTACCCATTCCCCCTCACAAACTGCTGTAGCTACAGTGGCCTCCTTGCCGTTCCCGGGACACCCAAGCAACCTCTCAGCATAAGATCCTTTCTGGTGATGTCTCCTTTGAGAACATTCTTCCCCAGATAGTAACAGGGTGCACTCCTTCCCTCAGACCTCGACTCAGAACTCACCTCCACTAAATAATACTTTCATGACCTTTATCTTTCATCCCCTAATGTATTCTGCATAGTACCCTTTGTTATATTTGCTGTCTGTGTCTTTCCTATCTGTTCCTTCCCATTAGAAAATAAGCTCTGTGAGTTCAGAGATCTTATCTGTTGTGTTCATTCACTCTTATATCTTTAGGGCTTAGAAGTTCATGTGGCATATAGTCAGCTTTCAATAAATGTTTATTCAATGTATACTCAGAAGGAGTACTTTTTAAATATATTTTGTGTTTGTTTTGTACATTGATTTATTTTGTTTTATTGGGCAATGTGTACAGAATAATTTGAATTGGAAAATTTTACTTTTTTCTCAGTTATATAAAACAATGACCACAGAGAATGTCAAAAGTCCCTGTGAGATCATTGCCAAGCGTGGCAAATTTCAGGGCAGTATAGAAGGGCTGAGCTGGTGGTCAACCAGATAAAGTTGAGGAAACTTGAAAAATGCAGAAGTTTGACACCAAAAGCCATGGTGGGGCCATTTCTACCAAGCTGTAGAGTATATGCAGGTAGACAGCACTTTCCTTTCCTCCTGGGGAACTTAATTTTACAGCAGAGGTGCTATGTAGCTATATCACCTGACAGTAGCTGTACTGATGTGGAGATCTTCCTTTAGATTGTCAGGACATCATATTACCTTGATTCTACAAGTGTTAACATCATTGGATGGCTTGGGCTTGGGCAGGCGTGTTACTGTCCAGTTGACTAAGGCATTAAGATGCGGGAGAGATACACACAGGGAAAGGGTGTTGGGAACAGGGCCCAGAGCCTCTGTAGGTGATTTCAGATCTGGTTTCAGCTACTCCACACTGGGTGAGCTCAAGAAAGCTGCTTAAGTAACCCAGAGCCCATTCTTCTCTTCTGCACAACATTAGTCACAAACAATTCCTACCTTACCACCTCATGGCATGAAATAGCCAGTGTGAGAATTTCTCAAAGTAAATAGAACTCCATGCAAACCACTCAGTAAATGACTAAATGCCATTGCTGGGGTTCTTTAGGCTGATTTCTGAAAAGATTAGTAGGTATGTCTAAGTAAACAGTCTTATCTGAGTACTGCTTTTCACCAAGAGAATGCAACCAGGATTTTATGTCAGTTTTATGGAATTTGAATTTAGGAGTTGTATCTGGGGATCTGTTCATTCATCTAACACCACATCTTGTGAGCACAGCCCTGATCAGAGTTTTAAGTTCATACTAAGGGCTCCTAGCTCTTCTACTGGGGAAGATGGGTCTGTGATATTAAATTCTTGAACATTTCTGAATCCCTTAACCAGATACCAAACAGTGAGGACTAGAGCAAGTCACTTTCAGTTCAGTTCAGTTCAGTTCAGTCGCTCAGTCATGTCATACTCTTTGCAACCCCATGAATCACAGCATGCCAGGCCTCCCTGTCCATCAGCAACTCCCGGAGTTCACTCAGATTCACGGCCATCAAGTCAGTGATGCCATCCAGCCATCTCATCCTCTGTCGTCCCCTTCTCCTCCTGCCCCCAATCCCTCCCAGCATCAGAGTCTTTTCCAATGAGTCAACTCTTCGCGTGAGGTGGCCAAAGTACTGGAGTTTCAGCTTTAGCATCATTCCTTCCAAAGAAATCCCAGGGCTAATCTCCTTCAGAATGGATTGGTTGGATCTTGCAGTCCAAGGGACTCTCAAGAGTCTTCTCCAACACCACAGTTCAAAAGCATCAATTCTTCGGCGCTCAGCTTTCTTCACAGTCCAACTCTCACACCCATACATGACTCTGGAAAAACCATAGCCTTGACTGCTGCTGCTGCTGCTAAGTCGCTTCAGTTGTGTCCGACTCTGTGCGACCCCATAGACGGCAGCCCACCAGGCTCCCCCGTCCCTGGGATTCTCCAGGCAAGAACACTGGAGTGGGTTGCCATTTCTTTCTCCAATGCATGAAAGTGAAAAGTGAAAGTGAAGTCGCTCAGTCATGTCTGACTCTTGGAGACCCCATGGACTGCAGCCTACCAGGCTCCTCCGTCCATGGCCTTGACTAGACGGACCTTAGTTGGCAAAGTAATGTCTCTGTTTTTGAATATGCCATCTAGGTTGGTCATAACTTTTCTTCCAAGGAGTAAGCGTCTTTTAATTTCATGACTGCAGTCACCATCTGCAGTGATTTTGGAGCTCAAAAAAATAAAGTCTGACACTGTTTCCACTGTTTCCTCATCTATTTCCCATGAAATAGGGACTGGATGCCATGATCTTCGTTTTCTGAATGTTGAGCTTTAAGCCAACTTCTTCACTCTCCTCTTTCACTTTCATCAAGAGGCTCTTTAGTTCCTCTTCACTTTCTGCCATAAGGGTGGTGTCATCTGCATATCTGAGGTTATTGATATTTCTCCCGGCAATCTTGATTCCAGCTTGTGTTTCTTCCAGTCCAGCGTTTCTCATGATGTACTCTGCATATAAGTTAAATAAGCAGGGTGACAATATACAGCCTTGATGTACTCCTTTTCCTATTTGGAACCAGTCTGTTGTTCCATGTCCAGTTCTAACTGTTGCTTCCTGACCTGCATATAGGTTTCTCAAGAGGTAAGTTAGGTGGTCTGGTATTCCCATCTCTTTCAGAATTTTCCACAGTTTATTATGATCCACACAGTCAAAGGCTTTGGCATAGTCAATAAAGCAGCAATAGACATTTTTCTGGAACTCTCTTGCTTTTTCGATGATCCAGCGGTTATTGGCAATTTGATCTCTGGTTCCTCTGTCTTTTCTAAAATCAGCTTGAACATCTGGAAGTCACTTTACTCCCCCTCAGATCAGTTAGGTAATAATGCCTCCATTTCAAGAGTTGTGAAAATTAAGAATTAGAACAGACAATGTTTGAAAAAGCATTAGGAAGTCACTAAAGGACTATATAACTACTTTGCTTCAGTAAATGACTCGTGCTTTTCCTAATCCAAATGTTAATGATGATACTGTTTACACTATTTTACTCTAAGCCTTCTCAAATATGTTGATTAAGTGGGTAGTCAATAGCTAATAAGTACATGAATAATTAAAATCTTTTATTGGATTTTTTTATCTGACACCTTATCAAAAAAGAGGAAACTGGCTTATAGCTTATCATTATGCCAAGATGGTCATAGAGACAAAAAATATCACTGTTTCACTGTTGTCATACTAACAAACATTTACTGAGTACATGCTATGTGACAAAGACTGAGCTAGGTACTCTATTCCAAAGACTGAGCTAAGTATTCTATTCTTCATCATCTCATTTAATTATCAAGGAAGTGAAAGTGTTAGTTACTTAGTCGTGTCCAACTCTTTGCAACCCCATGGACTGTAGACCCCCAGGCTCCTCTCTCCATGGAATTCTCCAGGCAATAATACTCGAGTCAGGTAGCCATTCCCTTCTTCAGGGAATCTTCTGAACCTAGGGACTGAATCTGGGTCTCCTGCATTGCAGGCAGATTCTTTATGATAGGAGCTTCCCTGGTGGCTCAGAGGTTAAAGCATCTGCCTCCAGTGCGGGAGACCTGGGTTCCATCCCTGGGTTGGGAAGATCCCCTGGAAAAGGAAATGGCAACCCACTCCAGTACTCTTGCCTGGGGAATCCCATGGACAGAGGAGCCTGGTAGGCTACAGTTCACGGGGTCACAAAGAGTCGGACACGACTGAGCGACTTCACTTTCACTTTTCTTTCTTTACCATGTGAACCATCAAGGAGGCCCCAATTACCAAAGGGGCCCCTTTGGTATAGGTAATTACCTATACCAAATTACCTATAGCCCCAAGTACCAAAGGTACTATTTTTATTCCCATATTATAGAGGAAACTGAAGCCCAAAGCGTCTAAGTAACTTGACTAAGTTCACACAACTATTAAATTTAAAAAGACAACTTTTTAGATGTACATACAGTGTACTTGATATTACTTTATACTGCTGTTGTTGTTTAGCTGTTAAGTCATGTCTGACTCTTTTGCAACCCCATGGACTGTAGCCTACCGTTTTCCTCTGACCGTAGTATTTCCCAGGAAAGAATGCTAGATTGGCTTGTCATTTCCTTCTCCAGGAGATCTTTTCAACCCAGGGATTAAACCCATATCTCCTGCATTGACAGGTGTTTTCTCTACCACTGAGCCACCAGGGAAGCCCTACTTTATACTGAATCTGTCAAAATAAAACTTTTGAAATGTCTTGAGTGACATGAAGTTGAGGTCACTAGCGCAAAAGAACATGGGCAAAATGTTAATACACAAGTAGTGAACTTGTATGAGGATGTATGCATGTTTGTCCGAAGGGATGGGAAAAAAAGCAAAGAAGCATAAGAAAAGTCTGCTGCTGCTGCTAAGTCACTTCAGTCGTGTCCAACTCTGTGCGACCCCATAGACGGCAGCCCACCAGGCTCCCCCATCCCTGGGATTCTCCAGGCAAGAACACTGGAGTGGGTTGCCATTTCCTTCTCCAATGCATGAAAGGGAAAAGGGAAAGTGAAGTCACTCAGTCGTGTCCGACCCTCAGCGACCCCATGGACTGCAGTCTTCCAGGCTCCTCCGTCCATGGGATTTTCCAGGCAAGAGGACTGGAGTGGGGTGCCGTCTAGTTAAAGAAAATCACTGCAGTTGCCTACAACTTGTTGCTCTGCACTTCTTTACATGGAGAGACACTTGCCAGCTTACTGACTGATTTGCTAGTCAACAAATATACTGAGCACTTACTATGTGCAAGGACAGGTATTCAAGTCTAGGGAACAGAGAACACAGTCACAGAGCCTCCTCACTGCACCGCACAGACTCCTGGATAAATTGTGAGATAAATGCACTGTGATTATTTCTTATGTATATGTGTACTACCTAAGTAAATTTCCTCTGGGGTAATGCTCTTAAGTTAGTTCTTACCCAAACTGTCCTTTTACACAACTGCTCAAGAAAAGAAATAAGGGAGAATGTCCAACTTTGTAGAATTTGGGGATAGGATTTGGAGAAGAAGGTGAGTTATTTAAATTGGTCAAGATGTTGGGACATAGGATACTTTTATCTTCAGCAGTACTTTAAGCTTTGGGGGGAAAAAAATCCAATGTCCTGAAAGCTAAATAAAGGAAACTGGGCCTCTGATTCCCCAAGGTTCAGATTAAGGGCCCAACTCTTCTATGAGGTTTGGGAGGGATGAGAGACTAGATTTCCATTATAAGTAACCCTGGAGTTCAATCAATGTGTATTTCTTGTGAAGCTCTTTAAGAAACCTGGGATAAGGCCAAAGGGGATATACCCAGTAGGCCGAGTCAGGAGAGCAGGGAATGCCTATAGCTGATTTCGCTTTGCACAGCGTTTACTGCTGTGAATCACAGCTAAAGAAAGCAGCCAGTGGTGGCAGAGGTAACCCCTGCTGGAGGCCTGGTCATCAGACTGTCTCTTCTCCCCCATGCAGGCAACATGGGCTTGGTTTCCATGTGTGGTATATGTGCACTTCCCCACCTCAGAAAACAGAAGGTCTTGTAATTAGAGGCCATGACATTCATAGCCCAGCCCAGCTAAGCACCAGTTCTTGCTACAGGCAGGTTGTCTTACTTCTCTCTGTGAGTTTCCTCATCTCCGTCATGAGGCTGACTACACAGAGCTACTGAGTCACTCAGGTGACATGAAGGACATTCATCTACAGTCTGTCATACAAAGGGAATCCAGAAAGAGAAAAACAAATATCATATATTAACACATATATATGGAATTTAGAACAATGATACTGATGAGCCTCTTTGCAGGCCAGGAATAGAGACGCAGACATTGAGGGCCGATTTGTGGGCACAGCAGGGGAGGGAGAGGGTGGGACGAATTGAGAGAGTAGCACTGGCGTATGTACACTACCAGCTGTGGAACAGATAGCCAGTGAGAAGCTGCTATATGGCGCAGGGAGCTCAGTTTTGTGCTTTGAGCTGACCTAGAGGAGTGGAATGGGGGAGACAGGAGGGACACGCAAGAGGGAGGGATATATACACACATACAGCTGATTCACGCTGTTGTACAGCAGAAACTAACGCAACTTTATATAGCAATTAGACTCCAATTTAGTAAATAAATAAGCACACTGGGAGGTGATCAAGTTTCTCAAACATGAAAGTGTAAATAATTTAAAATCTAAAAAGCTTTGAATACAGATGACCATACCCATCCACAGTCAAAAACAAAAGTGAAACTAATGACTGATGCACACAAAGCCCTGGCTACACACCCTGTTGACACAGAACAGAGCTCCAACTCACTCGCTGATTTTCAAGGTCCTCCCCGAGGTATTTCCTTTTTACTATCATTGCCTCTTTCTCTAGCCCCCTTTTGTCTCTTGTAGTCTTGTCAAAGTAACTGCTCAGTAACTCAGGAGCCAGAATACAGGCGTGTTATACCTCCATTTATTTGTTGGGCCATTTCCACCTTCTGGAATGCTTTCCCCTACACATCTGCATATCCAAACCTGTTTAAACACAGCCTTCTCGAGGAAGGGTTCCATCTCTGATTTTTCCCTGTTTGCAAATCATCTCTACTTAATCTGAGCATCCCTAGCATTTTTATTTGTACCTCATACACTAAAAACTTATATACTCATGAATATCCTGGTTCCTTGAGAAGGATTATGTCTAATTCCGCTTTGGTTCTTTTTGTTACTTACCAGGGACATGATAATAGCTAATGGCTAAGATTTACTGAGCACTTAACATGTGTGATCTCTTTTTAATCCTCACAGCTAACTGAGGATTCTGATACTATATTTTCCTCATTTTGCAAATAAGGAAACAGGGAGTACACAATGGTTATGAAAGTTGCCCAGGTACACAGTTATTGAGGGGTGAAACCAAGTTGAAAACCAGGAATTTCCAGTATAAATCTACAGTTTATTCTTAGCATAGGAAGTACTCAGTAAATGCTTGTTGAGTGAATGAACACATGGATGAATGAAGAAAGTGTGAGTCTTTAAGCGTGAATACTCCCATTCTATGTATAGGACTTCAGGTTCTATTTCAGGTCATGGACACTCAAGGAATATTCGCAGAGTTAATAACTGAAAGAATCAGTACTAGAGCAGATGTAGGGGACTGCTTAGTCTAGAAGGTTCTCAAAAGGGAGTCATTTGCTCCTTCTTTCAACATTTACTCACCACTATTTATTCTTTCAGCATTTATCAAATAACTGCCAAACCCTGGGAAGATGACACGGCCTGCTGCCTGCTAAGTTGCTTTATTTGTGTCTGACTTTCTGCTACCCCACGGACTGTATCCCACCAGGCTCCTCTGTCCATGGGATTCTCCAGGTGAGAATATTGGAGTGGGTTGCCAGGCCCTCCCCCAGGGGATCCTCCCATTCCAAGACGACACTGAATAAAGAATAAATCAGACATGAGTCCTGGTTTGCGGATGCTTATGTTTTGGTAAATGAGAATTGACTGGTGTTTTTCAAGTCTGAAAAAAAGGCAGACGTTGGCAGAGTAAAGGTAACTCAAGCTCAGGGAATGACCAACCAAACATTCAGAGGTGACCAGTAAGGTAAGCCTGGTGCTGAAGGGGCAGGGGCTTCCCCTTAAAGAGGAACTGCAGCTGAAGATCATGAAGCGCCTGATGACTCACCCATCAAAATAGGAAACTCTGTCGGATACGGAAGGTGGCAGCATCCAGGCAGCTGAAACCACGAAGCTCCTACACAAACACTCACCACAGTCGACTTCATCCTTGCTGCTTGGGCTCGTGTCTGAGGAGGGGAGGACCCGTTTACTGGCCAGGGCTGGAGGCAGGGCAGCATTGTGGTGAGAGACCCCAGGCTCTTGGAGTCACTGTCTAACTCTGAACAAAGACTCCTTCCTGCAACAGCTCTACAAATTCGGGCATTCAGGAAAGCACATAATCACAACACCTTTTGCACTAGCTGTTGTGAAGATCGAAGAGCTAATACCTGAAAAGAACATAGAACAAGCCTGGCTTACAAGCAGTTTAGCTATTTTTATTACACTTCAGTCATTGATTCTAATTGTTTTTATTGAACAAACAATTCAAACAATATATTTGAACCAAAGAACCCCTAGTGAATTTTCAAAGGAAGAGAGGATGTTTATATTTCACTTGGGTATGAACCAGGAGTATAAATCACACATCCTACACCTTATAACTACTTCATTCCTAAGATGACAGTGCTCTCATTGGCCCAGGGCCTGGCTTCTCTAAAGCGCCATGCAGTTTCTCATGTGGCAGAATTCCAAGTAGATGTCGATGTTCCATGTTTGTGAACTTTAACCCAAGACTTTAAGAGGAGCATAGGATAATTCTGCCAAAGCGACACAGTTATATTTTCTTTTACTTTACCAGAACACTGCATCTATCAGAATCCACATTCTATTTTTTGGTATTTAAATGTTACCCTAACCTAAAACGTAGATATTTCTTTATTAAGGCAAGTGTTGATGTAATCCCTATATTTCTTTTCCATTTAAAATATCAAATATATATCTTAAGACATATATATTATAGAAAAAAATTTTAATTTATGTAAGTAATTTACAAACTGATGCTGGACCTAACTCTACAGAAAAAAGAATTCTGATTTCATATTTCACATATAGCCTTTTCATATAAATATGTTTTAGTACAAACAGTTTTTAAATTTATGACCAATGAATAAATTTTTTCAGAAGGTTATTGTTTCTATTTATCTATGTTTACACATAGAACATTGCAATTTACCACCAGATGCTAGGGTCTTGGTTTGCCCTGTTTTCTATAAGATTCCTTAAATAAAAGAACACACCGGTAAAAGGGGAAGAGACTTCCCAAATTGCCTGAAGGGATAACTTAGTTGAATAGTTAAGGAATTTTAAAAAAAATCTCTACTTTGTTACACACTAGCACCAGTCATAGAAAATATTTGGGGCTAATTGGTGGGTGAGGCACAGGGGTAGGTTTGAGATAATCTAGAAAAGGTAGTCGGAGAAGGCAATGGCACCCCACTCCAGTACTCTTGCCTGGAAAATCCCATGGATGGAAGAGCCTGGTAGGCTGCAGTCCATGGGGTGGTGAAGAGTTGGGCACGACTGAGTGACTTCTCTCACTTTCTTGCATTGGAGAAGGAAATGGCAACCCATTCCAGTGTTCTTGCCTGGAGAATCCCAGGGACTGGGGAGCCTGATGGGCTGCCGTCTATGGGGTCGCAGAGTCGGACACGACTGAAGCGACTTAGCAGTAGCAGCAGCAGCAACAGAGAAGGTAGTGGCTATGGTAAAAATCACAGACTTTGGTGCCAAGAGGACTAGGTCCCAAATCCTGACTCTGCCACACTGGCTATGTGGCTTCTGAGCCTCAGTTTATTCACATGAAAAACAATCATAATAACATCAACCTCACAAAATTGTTGGGAGGCTTAGAGCTAAAAAAGTTATTTAAAGTGCTCGAAACAGAGTGCATGTGGATGCTCACTCTCTAAGTTTTGTCCAACTCTTTGCAACTCCATGGACTGCAGCCCACCAGGCTTCTCTGACCATGGATTTCCCAGGCAAGAATACTGGCATATGTTGCCATTTCCTCCTCCAGGGGATCTTCCATACCCAGGGATTGAACCCACATCTCCTGCCTTGGCAGGTGAATTCTTTACCACTGAGCCACCTGGGAACATAGTAGATACACAAATAGCTAGCAGGTCTTATGATGAGGATTATTTTGATATATTTGCATGCAGATACAAGTAGATGGTGTTCACAGTGTATTTTGTTGTTGTTGTGTACTGATAATTTTCAAATGCATATTAGCCACTTCCTTGAGGTTGGCACAATGGGATCTGAGAGAAGTTGGCTCATTCTTATACTCCATAAAACTTTCTATAGCGCCTGACCCAAAGCACACTAGAGACAGCATCACTCTATACATACTCAGCACATCACCACTGATAATGAAGAGCAGCGCACTCTACTAGGAGTAGGGAGACCAGTGATTTAGTCCTGAGTCCATCTCAAAAGGGCTCTGTGATCTTGGGGCAGATGCCTCCTCTTTCTGGGCCTTTGTTTCTTAGTTTTAAGATAGAGAATTCAGATGAGATTTCTTTTGGGAATTTTCCAGTCCTAAAACTGGATTCAGCACCCAAATCTATAATTTTTCTTACCTAGGTATAGGTCCAAGAGGAAGAAAACCTGTGGAAATGACTAATCTGATGGGAGAGATTAAATGTCCATTGGTGTCTGAAAAACTATGATATTGACCTGAATTTCACATGTTCTCTTGAAAGTCAAAGGTGATTAGATCAAGTTCTTCTCTGTGACCAATGAAGAATTTTCACACAAGCTTTATCACAAATACCTAAGGCTGTCATTTGAATGTATATCACTAGCCCTGACACTGTGTACAGCTGCCAATATTTTTCTGTTCACTCTGCTGACTGAAGGCTTACATATGGGTTGGGATGTAGGGTATAGTCTGTGATCGTGGATCCTATTTGCATCCATTATGGTCACCAACCTACACACAGCCCCAAATATCTTTGGTGAGCGCTATCTTGCTGTGATAAATCACTTCCTATAATTGAGTCAATAAATAAGTCGAAGTTTAACACACCTAACTTCTAAATCTGATCAACCATAGAATGGGCCACGCTGGGAGGTAGAAAGTTCCCAGCCTGGAGATATCTAAGAAGAAGCCTGATGGACACTTTGTTAGGGGTATCACATAGAAGATTCAGGTATGGAGTGATCTCTGAAGTCCTTCTGAACCCAACAATTTTATGATTTGGGGGTTCTACCTAATATTATCAGGCTAATCCTGGAATGTGGGTAATGGTTTTATCTTTATATTAAAAAAAGAACAGGGCTGTTTAACCCTACTAAAGAAGAGAGGCTGATGTTTTACATTGGATAACTGAGTCTTTTAACACTAAAGACATTAACATTCCAGGTTTCTGAGCCATGAATTATAAATTTTGATTAAATATGAAAGGCAGCATTGTGCAAAAAAAATTCAGTAGAGGAAACTGACATGCCTAAACCTGGACTTGGCACACAAGAGTGGGCACGATCACCTAGCTGGTATTTTCTGTGATGCTCAACTATTACCTGCCAGCCCACTTCTCCCTGGATCTTCTGAGAATCCCAGGAGCCAGCTTGGTTTGTGCCTAGCTCTATGTCCATGGTTCAAAAAACTGTTCTCCTGTTTAATTCAGTCCTCCTTCCCTTGGCATGCTGCCTGCTCCAACTCAGAAGTTATAAGGTTGCACTTCCTTAAAATGTAGCATTTCCCAACCAAATCTGCATCAATCAACCGATTAGCATAACTACACATGCATTGCTCAAGGCACAACACTGGCTAGTGATCACTGGCTTTGTTTTCTACCAGGCTGTTCTTTCCTTGATCCAGCAGAGAACAGACAACTGGAGAAAAAAGATAGACGTGAAGATGTAAAATGCAACTGAAGAAGACCGTGTTGAATTGTCATAGCCATTGGAGGCAGCGTTTGCAGCATCTATCCTGAACTGGTAAGGTGGTTGAGTCTTGGTTTGCACTGTGGGGTGTGGAGAGTGACTCAGGAGTTAAAGAATGGCTTGGAAAAGGAGTCACTGAAGAGGTTTCCAGCCCTAACTCTCTCCTTGGGCTCTCTACATGGCCTGTGCCCTCCTCTGTAAAATTTTCTGATATGCATGCCTTACCTTGGGTTTGCATTGATTTGCTGGCTGGATGAAGGAGGTGTGCAGTCCAACACTGGCAAGGCTGGTCGCTTGGTCTGTGTGGATCAAGAGGGTTCTGGATCTTTACAGGACTCACCCTGGCCTCAGGCAGGATCCAAGACGAACGGGAGAGGCCCATCCCTGGAAGGACTGTACCTGACAGGCCAGGTTCATGCTTGTTAACGCAAGGCAGGTGTTAAGGCTTGGCTTGCTCTGTTCTGTCTCAGGAATCACAAATGGGTGGTAACATCACTAGCTGGAGAGCAGGCAGGGCTCATGTTCCTGCTCCTGCCTGCTCCTGTCTGGAGTTGCTCTAACCTTCTCTGAAAAAAAGAAAAAAACCGTTTGGCTCAAAACTAAAATATAGGTCTCATTAGCTACCCTCCTTCCAAAGAATATAACCCAACCTTCCTGTTTCTCCTCTCTTCTATTCCTTGTCTTCTGTCTTCTTTTCAGCTGTTTAGGTTATTATATGCATTCGCAGCTGATTTAAACATTTAACATGGTCACCAGGGAAGCCCAAACATAAAGGTCTTGAATCTGTTGGGGAAAAAGGGGAAGTGATACTGGCTATGGGGTGAGGGTGACATCAAAGAGAAGCCGAGCTCTATTCCCTACAGTGTGGTTGGGATTTTTTATTCCAAGAAGAAAATTAAACAACAGAGCTTTCTAGGAAAAAAAAAAAAAAGAAAAAATTGCTCCTTCTACATTCTTTTCTCAATCCCTTCAGAAATGCGTATATACATTTGATACCTGGAGACCCATTTCATTTTGTGCAGAGGACTGAAGCTGTTGAAAACTAGAACTAAAACTATAATTGATGAAACGATAGTCTTCAAATAGTTTTAAACCTACTGTGTTGGTCCTCTGAACAACACACCAGAGTTTGAACGGAGAAGTATGAATATTACCCCAGGTTTCTGAGAAAAGCAGGGCCCCAAAGTGAAATGACTATCTGGGGTCATACACCTGATGGACAGAAGCATCAAAACAGCATCACTTTGGGACTTCCCTGGTGGTCTAGTGGTCGAGACTGTGTGCTTCTAGTGTAGGGTGTGTGAGTTTGATCTCTGAATGAGGAACTAAGGTCCCACATGCTGCATCACATAGCCAAAAAAAATTACTTTTTTTACTTTAGGCTCAGTATGATTTTTTTACTACATCTCTCTGGCTCTCCCTACACAATAATCTTTTAAGATTAAGTTTTTAGACTCTAGAGCTGAGTCCATGGAGTTACTTAAAAGGACTCAGAAGAAAAAAAAAAAAAAGGAGCTTTCTGAAGGTTATATTGTCATCCATCTTTCTCTGCTCAGTGTCTGGGAATCAAGGGAAGGGATTATTTTTTAAGACTGCTTTGAAAATTTGCTGGCCCACGATTACTTGACTAATGCCAATAACAAAATTCTGTATATCAAAACCATACTCTCTTCAGTTTTTCTCGGCTCATTAGTTGTCTTAGCTGAGTGGCCAGCTATGGGCAAGTTTATTGGTAGGGAGGTTTTCTGGGAGCAATGACTGGTTATGTGGTTTCTGTTGAGATTCAGGAGCAAATTTAGGCAGGTCCACTTGTGTTATCAGGGAGAGGGGCCTGATAGAGAGCACACTTTCAGCTGGTTAGCCCAGGAGCTTTGTCTAGCAGAGCCTAGACTGATCATACCTGGATCACACCTGGATCACTCCTCTCACTGGGAGTTAATTAGAATTAACTCCCAGTTAATTATTAATCAGAAGCTTTAATGCTTCTGTATCTGCCAGATGTGTGACCCTGGGTAAGGCATTTCACTGGAGCCCAGTGTCTTCTACAGTGGGCAATCTGGGATCTTGAAGAAAACTAACCAATTTAGGGTGGCTAACCATGGGAGAAAGTTTCCAGTTCCTACCAAGTACGGCGAAGATTAAATGGCTCTTGCTCTCTTCCCTTTCAGTCACTATCAGCATCATTAAATCAATCATGGGTGGGACCTTGGAAAAGTCAAGGTATGGTGGCCAGTGCACTCAACTAGGAGCCTGTTTCTCTCCAGGCTGTGTATGTCTTAGACAAAGTGACCTGCCTTTATGGGTTTCAGTGTCCTCGCCTTAAAGATAGGGATTGGACTACATAGCCTTTGACATTTCCAGTCCTGACATTCTTTGGCTCTATCTAGAAAATCAGATTCTGGTCCAGACCTGCTTCACAGAGAATGTTAAAAGATTCTCAAGCTTCTTGCCTTTGGTTTGCCTCTCTCTTCTCGGGGTTGCCAGGGTGACAGTGGACAGAAGAAGCAACACATTTCCCCACAGTAGTCAGAGGTCTTACTGTGATCACCCACCTCCAGACTTCCCTGGTCCTTCCATCTGCCAGTGACCTTGTGGGTGGGTGTGTATGTGGTCAATCACTTCAGTCTGGTCTGACTCTTTGCAATCCCAGGGAGCATAGCCTAGCAGGCTCCTCTGTCCATGGGATTTGTCCAGAAAGAATACTGAAGGGGGTTGCTATGCCCTCCTCCAGGGGATCTTCCCAACCCAGGGATCAAACCTGCATCTCCTCTGTCTCCTGAACCGCAGGTGGATTCTTTACTGCTGAGCCACTGGGGAAGCCTTCCCAGTGACCTTAGGCTTGGGTAAATGAAACATGCAGACATGATAGGCATCCCTTTATGCCGACGGCTCTTACCTTAGAAAGGAGAAAGGGAGTCACAGGAAGGGTGAAGACAGTCAGTTCCTCAGGGGGACTAGGATCCAGCCCAGACACACTGACATCCCAGTTGAGTGCCTGTTTCGTGGCACCATCATGCTGGGTATTTTTCTTTTTAAAGCTCTTACTTGGATATGATAGTATCTTCTGTTTACGACTTTTAGAATCCTGAGGAAATACTTCTTAACTTAAATCAAGTTCAAGGAGTTATCTGGTCTGCATTTCTATTCTATGTCCATTCTAACTCCTTATCTCTTCTCCATCATTAGCACTATAATCATATGTGATTCCAATAATTTATCTTGTGGTTTTTTAGAGGAAAAAAGATGTTAGGTAAGAAAGAAGTGAACAACAAATAATTAACAATTAAATAATTTCTGATCTGAATACCTGTTCAGTGTACAAAATTAGAAAGCAAGTAAATGAAAGTAAGTTAAGACACTCATTTTCCCATTACTCAGAAATACTCACTATAACATTTCGATGAGTTTCCTTCCAGTGTTTCTTCTATACATACACATGCATACTCTCTATTTTTATCTTTTCATTGGTACTTCAAAGAGGTTTTTAGGACTTATCTTAATATACACCTTTGGTTTTCTATCAGTTGTGCAAGAGCTAATTCCTGTAATTCCATATCACTTTTCTTTCCTAGTTGAATCCAGATCGATACAGAGCATGTTGTTGAAACTCCTAAACCCTGTCAGGTTTGGATTTTAGTATTGGCTTCCCCACCTGGACATATTTCTGAAATAAATTTTGAAGCATCAGACGATATGTTTCAAAAGAGCTCCAGGGTTGTGTGTGTGTGTGTTTTTTTTTTCCTAAAAGGTCAGCTATTGACTAATACAGTTAACATTTATTGAACATCTGCTATACATATCAGACACTGTACCAAGTGACTTACATATATTCTGTTGCTTAATCTTAACTCCCTGCAGGTAAATATACCATTGTTCCCATTTCACAGATGAGGAAACTCGGGCTTAGGGAAGTTCTATGGCCCAACATTGCATAGCTAACATAAGTAGCAGAGTCATGATTCAAGTCCAGGCAGTTTGGTTGCAGAATTCATACTCTGGACTCAAAGTTAAGTCACTCTCCAACACAGCAAGCTGGAGGGGAGTCACCTATGGATAGGAAGGCAGGGTCTGGGGCAGTCAGCCATACAGTCAGATTGTATAACCTTGTGAGACTGACTTGCTGGGAAAGGCAGCAGGTGTGCTGGGTGAGCACAAACACTGAGTCAAACGAACATGGCCTCCATTCCTGCTCTTCCAACTCTCCAGGCATGTGACCCCAGACACGTCACTTTCCAGTCTGAGCATCACAGCTCTCACCTGTAAGAGTGGGCAGTAGGATCTATCTTAGAGGTGGCGGTAAGGATTAAGAATGATAATATGTAAAAGCTCCTGGCATGTTTTCAGGCATATAGTAAATGCTCTTAGAGCTTAGTTGAATCTGATTCTGATCAGAAAGTTTCAGGTTGAGATCTGATTTTTAATCTTGGATCCAACACACTTGGTATGTGATTTTAAACAAGATGCTGGGGACTTTCTAGGCCCAAGGACCTCATCTTTCGAGGAGGTCTTTAGACTAGATGATCTCTATGACCTTGTCTAGGATCCTGGGCCTACAACTGGTCTTAAGAGGAAGGAATGTGGCAGATGGTGTCTCTCCTTCTCAGATCAATATGAAACAAGGCCAGAGTCTAACAGTATGTTTCTCCTTAGCCCCTCTGACCAGTGGATGTTCTTGACTAGATCCAAGCTCTTGGAACTTTCTGAAGTGTCTGCTGGAAATCTCAAATATTTCTTAGAAGAAAAGGGTGAAGCCTTTGATTGTCAGAATGCTGTTTCTTTTATTAGCCCTTCTAGGAAAAGAGAGGCCACAGCTTAATAGGTTTCCCAATGATGAAAGAAAAGAACTCTCTGACTCGCTCCAAAGAATACAGTTGGGGAATCATAGAACCAGATGATTTCTTGGGTCCCTTATGCTCTGTCATTTTGTGATTCAGCTATAAGTCAGCCAGCTGAGTTTTAACGGAAGGGCTCTTAGGTGCTGAGCATTATGGAATGTGGAGAAGTGATGTGGCTTTCACTCTAAAGATGCCTGAGTCTGCCTCCACCCAGGAACATAAAGCAAGAGTTAAAAAGGATAGACAAGTTTTGTCAAGATTCCACAGATAGGATATCAAGGTTTTCCCCTATCTCCCTGGCCATTACACATTCATCTTGGCTGGTGAACTTCTTCCAAACCTCTGACTGGAAAATGTCCTAAGGCACCTCTTCTTGTTTGTCCTCAGTTCCCTGAGGATCCTATTCAGTTTCACAGTTTTCATAAAATCTGAACAATAACAACTCCTAAATTTGTATTTTCCACTTTGATTTCGCTCTGGGACTCCAGACTCCAAAATCCAACTGCCTAGTCAGTCATTGACCTTTGCCTGTATATTTCGCTTCCCTGGCTGAATACCTCCAAGTTGGGGTTCCCTGTGTGCCCCTAGCTGTTTCAGATCTACTTCACCTTCAGCCCTTCTTTATTTTTTTGGTAAATAACAATTCCACTTGTAACAGTGGCTCAGGTCAAAATACTTAGAGCTGTGTTTGATTCCTATTTCTTCATGAGCTACAGCCAAACTACCAGTAATACTGTTGGCTCTGCTTAAAAAAAAAAAATAGAATTTGAACACTGCTCACCATTTCCTTCTCGAAGCCACCATCGTCTTTCTCCAGAATTATTATAATGCTTCCTAAATAGTGTCTATACTTCCACCTTGCCCATCTCCACAGAGCCTCCAGAGGGATTCTTCAATGGCTTTCCATCTCATCCAGAGTCACAGAAAGTCCTTCCAGTGCCCAATGGGATGTGCGCAAATGTACTTCACTTTCCTCTCTGCCCTCCTCTCCCGCTCTCTGGCCTCTGCTCTGCTCCCATGACGCCAGCCTCCATGCTGTTCCTCCAACACCACACGCACGTTGGCTCAGGGCCAAGGTCTGCGCCCTCTCCCTGCTGCTCTTACCCCATAACCAAATGGTCTGTTCCCTCATCTTTCAGCCTCCAGTCACCTGCTCAGAACATCTACACTAGCAGCCTGTCTCACTTTGCATCTTTCTCCCTCACACACGCCCTATCCTTCTTCCCGGCTTTTTTCCCGTTTTGACTTTTATTATCATCCAAGCTAGTGTATGTATTCCGGAGAAGGAAATGGCAACCCTCTCCAGTGTTTTTGCCTGGAGAATCCCATGGACTGGGGAGTCTGGCGGGCTGCAAGTCCAAAGGGTCGCAAAGAGTCAGACACAACTGAGCAACAAAACACACCACACAATGTACGTGTTTACCTTGAATTTAGTATCTGTCTCTCCCTGCTATAATGCAGCAGAGCACAGCGTCCAGCGTTCAGCAGACTTTAGATAATAGAGTGGGTGGCTGGCCACAGACTGCGTGGAGAAGCGTGGGTTTAAGTGACGCTCTGAACCACAGGGAGGACCTGAGTGAGCGGAGCCTGAGAAAGGAGTGACTGGGAGAGAGGAACACTGGGCAAGGGCCAGATTCGGGCAGTGCCAGCCTAAGGAAACTGTTCTCTGTCAGTCTATTCCTTCCTGGTTTTATTTCTTCCAGAAGATCTATTGTCTATCCTTTAATTTGTTTTAATATTTTAAAAAATGTTTGGCTGCACTGGGTCTTCTTGTGGTACACAGGCTTTCTCTAATTGCCCCAAAGCATGTACGATCTTAGTTTCCCAACCAGGGATCGAACCTGCGTCCCCTGCATTGGAAGGCATGTTCTTAAACACTGGCCCACCAAGGAGGCCCCTATTGTCTGTCTTTTAGTATGCAGCAAAAATCCCATAACGGTTTGGTATAATAGAAAACTCACAGATAGAATTCAGAGTCATAGAAGGCCTGTATCTAGAAGTGTGACCCTGGGCTAGCCACTTAACCTCTTTAAGCCTTGGCTTGCTCATCTGTCAAAGAAGTAAAGTATCATACCACTGGCTTGGGTTTTGATATGGTTGCTGTGAAGATCACATGAGGTGACGGATGGGAAAGTGCTTTCCACTCTGAAAGCAGGACGATTGTAGGGGATTAGCAGAATGCATGAGACTGTGCTGAAATAATCACTCAGACTCACATGTAGGTTATCTACCTCAGTGACTAGGAAGGCAGGCAAGGGCCCCACACTGGTGATGAATTCAGAAGTCCTTCATCAAGGCTTTAAGATATGGGAGGGACACAGAAGAGGGGATTGGAAGATGTACCTTCCTGAAGACAAGGACAGTGCCTAAATGAGGTGCTATTTATCCCCTGGGCTACTGTTAAATGACAATTTCATTTGTTACCCTTGCTCAGGCCAAAAGACTTGGAGCCATGCTTGACCCCTGTTAGCCTTTATATACCAGGTTCTGGAAATTACTTTTCTATTTATCTTTACATACATTTGTGAGTTGGGTACCACTCCTCCTTTCTTTAGAGCTAAGAAAACCGAGACTCAGAGAAGTTAACTTGCCCAGGGTTACACAGGTATTTGGTGTCAGAGCCAGAAGAAACTAGCTTTGTTTAAAGAGCCTGTGCTTTTTCCACGGGCTGCCTTTTCAAAGACCTGCTGCTGCTGCTGCTGCTGCTAAGTCGCTTCAGTCGTGTCCGTATCTGTGCGACCCCAGAGACGGCAGCCCACCAGGCTCCCCCGTCCCTGGGATTCTTCAGGCAAGAACACTGGAGTGGGTTGCCATTTCCTTCTCCAATGGATGAAAGTGAAAGTGAATTTGCTCAGTCATGTCCGACTCTTAGCGACCCCATGGACTGCAGCCTACCAGGCTCCTCCGTCCACGGGATTTCCCAGGCAAGAGTACTGCAGTGGGGTGCCATTTTCTTCTCCGTTTCAGAGACCTAGATACAGCTAATTCAGCAACTAGCAGCGCTGCCTTAGTCTCCTGAATTTGGGCAAGTGAATAATATATGAGTTTAACATCAGGGGTCCAGGCAGATAATAGACTAAGCTGTTAAACGTAATTCAGAAAGTGAAAAGGAAGGTCCATGAGCCACCTGTGAATATAAACCCTTCTCTAGGCCACTGCTTTGTGCTATGAACGTGATATGTGTGGCAGCAGTACATGGTAACAATTAAGAAGAGACCAGGATTTTGAGCTAATTTTTCAGTAAAGCATAGAGTAATATAGCTCATAGCAATGTCTTCTGGTCTAAGTATCAGAATTTTTTTTTTAAGTGATAGTATAAGAAAAGACTTTAGAGATAGTTAACAATCCAGTCTAGATTTAACCTGTGATACTTCAAGCTAGGTAACATACGGGATTTAATCAATGTCTACTGAATATATGCAGGCATCTCCATGCACATCTATGCCATGTATGTAATGGGTGTGATTTTGATAATTATCTATGTAAATTCATGTGGATGGATAATGGACATACAGATGGATGGATACTGGGGCCATAGGTCCGAGAAACGCAAAAAATTAAAAAAAAATCTATTTCAGTGTATAGGTTGCTGTTAGAATTAATGTCTGCTTTACCAATGTATGCATCCAAAAGTATATTAAGCACCTACTGGGTGCTGGTGGAAGGAAGTGAGAGGCATGTCTCTTTGCTGGCCTCAGGTAACAAAAAGAAACATATGGAGACGATTTTAAAGAACTTATTTTTATAGGTAAGAACTACTTGAATTTGGAGGCTAAGGGGGACCATTCTCTGATTGGTGTGAAGCACCAATAAAGTGTTAGGGGTGAAAGAGGCCTGGGGCAGCCAGTGCGCTTAGATATTTCAGACCATAAAATTGAGCTGCATAAAGCAGGGTTACGCAGTGATTCATAGACAGGCTTCTAAAAAATAAGAACAACCCCTTCTCTAGCCACCAGTGCTTTCTGAAGGTGCTATGGAAACCTTGAAAAATCGGTCAATGCAAGGAATCAGAAAACCTGGTGAGATGGTGTAAGGTCAAGACCATGGGCTTTGGTTTGAACTCAACCAGGCTTTGAACCACCCCCTCATCTGCTTACTAGCTCTTTGATCTCAGGGAGGCTATTTCCATTTGGAACCTCTGGGTCTGACTTATAAAATGAAGACCCTGCCTATGTCTCCTGTCAGTATAAAATTAGATTATGTCCCAGGGGCTCTCTCCTCCCCACACCGCCTCCCCCAGCCTCTAACTTCCTCAGGCAAGTGCCTAACCTTTAGGCAAGGCACTTAACTGCCTTCTCCCTCCTCATCTACTGCGTTCAGGTATTGGAGCAGATGATTTCTAAGTTTCTCTTAAATGAGACTGAACTGTCTAGTACTTTCTACCAGATGGGATAGCTGGACAGGATATCAAAGAGTCTATTTTCTATACATTTATGTTAATGAGCCATTTACTGTGCTTTACCATATTTAGTCCTCAAAAGAATACCTGTGAAGTAGCAGTTGCTTTCCTCTTTTATAAATCAGCAAACCAAGGCCAGAGGCATCAGGAGAGACATCTTAGACCTCTAGTCTGGCATCCGGCTTGCTGGGAAGACTCTTTTGAAAGGCATGACAACAGCTTAAAAAAAAAACAAACCCCTTCATTATATTGTTGGCCTGAAAATCAAGTGAAAACTTGCAAGTTTCACTCTATCCATTACCCCCTACACCCCTACACCCCCTACACCCCTGCATTAAAAGCTCTAGCCATTTTATCTCTCCTTTTTTTCTGGTCTTTTCCCAATGTTGCCCTTCGAGGTTGAGGTCATGACTCTCTTAGAGCCTTCATCAAATCTGGAAGACAACAGGACTGAAGACAGTCTTTCCTCTTCCCTACCTGATTCTCCAACTGAACATGCACAAACAAAGTTGGTGCTCAGGAATCCAGCCCTTGCTGCCTCAGGCCATAGGGCTAGCTGTGAAGTTTTACCAGCTCTTGCTTGATCGGCTTTCTTTGGCATTTGACATACTTGTCACCGGATCCACGGTACAGGCAGTCTTTTTCTCTAGCCACTAATTTATACTTCCCCAGAGGGCCTAGAACTATGCCCTACACAGAGGGTACTCACTGAGCTGGAATGGTACCACCAACCAGTGCAGACCCAGATTACGTCAAGAATTTCAACAATTGCACCAAATTCCTGGCCAGCCTCGAGGGTTTGGTCAGCCTCATTCCCAATCTTTCCCCTCAGAGACTCACAAGGCCCAGGTGTAACTAATTCTTAATAATACAATTAAAGTTTTGGAAACTGAGCCGGGTTTCATATTTAAATGTTGACTTTCACCACACAGGAAAGGTTGGCCAAATGCAAGGAGTGACTGGGAGATTTTGGCAAAGAGGTGAATTGGATTTTTCCATTTTTAGAGACACTGCTTGGGCTCACACACGGGTAATACTCCAGCGTCAGGGGTTCCCAGGGGCCAAAGAGTAGACAAAACATGAACTCAAAACTCAACATGCTTGTAGGGAATCATTAGTAGTCTCAAAAAAACAAACAAGCAAAAAAAGACGTAGAGGCAGAGTTGAAATATTTCCTCTTTGAAAATGCAATAACACCTACCTCTAAGGGGCATTGTGGAGATGAAATTAGAATATATACAGAAAGAGAACAAACTTATAGTTGCCAGGGGGAAAGAATGGGGGGAAGAGACAGTTAAGGAGTTTGAGATCTACATGTGCCTGTGTGCATGCTCAGTCATGTCCAAGTCTTTGCAACCTTAAGGACTATAGCCTGCCAGGGTCCTCTCTCCATGGAATTTTCCAGGCAAGAATACTGGAGTAGGTTGCCATTTCCTCTTCCAAGGGATCTTCCCGACTCAAGAATTGAAGCCATATTTCCCTTGGCAGGTGGGTTCTTTACCACAGAGCCACCTGGGAAATCCCCTGCAATCTACATGTACACACTGCTATATTTTAAACGGATAACCAACAAGTTTCTGCGGTATAGTACAAGGAACTCTGCTCAATGTTATGTGGCAGCCTGGATGGGACAGGAGTTTGGGGAAGAATGGATACATGTATCTGTATGGCTGAGCCCCTTTGCTATCCACCTGAAACTATCACAACCTTGTTAATCAGCTATGCATGCGTGCTCAGTTGCTAAGTCATGTCCAACTCTGCGACCCCATGTACTGCAGCCTGCCAGGCTCACCTGAACTTCAATATAAATTAAAAAAAAATTTTTTTTTGTAAAGAAAAGCCTAGCGTGGGGCCTGCTTAGAAATGGGAACATTGAATATATTTAGTTGCTTACACTACAACATGGGAAAGGGCACTGGTCTCAGGAGACAAGACTGGGTTTTGCCTCTCACTGTATATCTCACTAGCCCAGCTGGTGCCTTCCCGTCCTGACTCCCAATTTCCTCATCTTTCTAACTGGAATAATAATCACGTTATACTCCACAGGGTCACAAGGACAAGAATGTTAAAGACTGACTGAGAAAGTTCTTTGCAAACTAGACAGCTTTCTAGGCAAAATAACGCATCATTAGGCGATACCTAATCTGTGTGCCTTTGTTTCAGCTCTCCTCTGTGTCTGAAATACCCCCCTTCCCCACACCCCTTCTTCTGAACCTGGCTGTTGAAGTCCTCTCATTCATAAGGCAGGAGAGCATGAGGTTTCCATCGCTAGCACTCAAATCCCTATCTCTGCTGTGTGTTAGCTATTTGACCATAGGGAAGTTACTTTCTGGGCTTCAGTTTCCTGTCTCTAAAGTGACGATAACAGCACCACCCAATTATGTAAGATCGTTGTGAGGACTGAAGGCTTCCCTGGCAGTCTAGTGTTAAGATTTCACCTTCCAATGCAGGAGGTGTGTGTTTGATCCCTGGTCAAGGAGCCAAGATCTTGTATGACTCATGGCCAAAAAATCAAAACATAAACAACAGAAGTATTATAACAAATCCAATAAAGATTTTTTTTAAAGTGGTCTACATTAACAAATCTTAAAAAAAAAAAAAAGATGGCTGTGAGGATTAAATACACTCACAAATGTAAAGTATTTTCACGAGTATGTGCTAAGTCCCACATATGTGTTAACTCTTACTATTTCAGAGATTTGTTATTTTGATATTTATTTCAAGGATATGTTCATTATTTTACATTACTTTATTACTATGTTCAAACTCCATCCCGCCAAGAAACATTTTTAGATCTCTCAGTTTGAAACAATCATGCTCCCATATATTTAACCAAGGACACTGGTTGTAGCTCAGAGACGGCCCTCGACATTGCTAGTGTCCAGTACGTCTCTCTCCTGCACTGGCCTAATAGCCCTGAGTGACAGAGGCTTTTCAACTCTGTACACACGGTTGATGCACACAATATTCATCTAATCGGATGGCAGGTACACAAACGTGTACAGATGAATAAGCCTAAAGATACTGGACAAAAGCTAATCACAACTATGACATGATACCTATATTTAAAGACTGAACATGGTTAGAACCTTTAGCACCATTACCTGACACATAGCATATGCTCTGTAAATGTATTTCCTTGGAAGAATGGAAAGATAACTAAAGGTGCATTAAATCTGATGGAAGGTTTCAATTTATCAGGTTCCTCTGATTCAAAACATGTATTAGATGAGTAAGTTACTTATTGCAGGTGTGAGAGTGAGATTAAGATACATAACAAGAAAAGTAAAAATGGCTCCTGAACTTCAGGGACTCACATTTGGGAAGAGAGATGGTCCAGTTCCTAAATAATTGCAGGGACCACAGGTGCAAAGCTGAGTAGGACAGAGCTACACAGGAATGTGGCTTTAGCAGCTTGGTACCCACTCTAAGGCATGGACCCTCTCAATAGCAAATTGCCAGATATGTTCCTTGTGGATGACTGTCTTTTTCGTAAGTAGGGAACCAGCAGAGACAGAGATATGACACCATGAGCCAGACCTATAGAATTATGTCTCACCCAATACCTCAGTCTACATCGTTTTGATGTCAGATGTTGACTGCTGCTGCTGCTGCTAAGTCGCTTCAGTCGTGTCCAACTCTGTGCGACCCCATAGACGGCAGCCCACCAGGCTCCCCCCTCCCTGGGATTCTCCAGGCAAGAACGCTGGAGTGGGTTGCCATTTCCTTCTCCAATGCATGAGAGTGAAAAGTGAAAGTGAAGTCGCTCAGTTATGTCTGACTCTTCGAGACGCCATGGACTGCAGCCTACCAGGCTCCTCTGTCCATGGGATTTGCCAGGCAAGAGTACGGGAGCGGGTTGCCATTGCCTTCTCTGCAGATGTTGACAGAACATTGTAAAATGAGAAAAGTGCTGCTTCAAAAATGAGACCGAGTCTCTTATTAATTCCATTTCCACCAATGGCTTCACTTTAGTTCCCAATTTCACTACCAATTGAGAAATGAGTTTGGACTGGAGTATTTCTAAGACATGTTCCACCTTTACTATTTTTTATTCTATATTTCAACTCCTGGTCTGATATGAAAGCCAATCTTTTCTCCTAGCTTCAAATTCTAGCTCTATTTTGATGGCTCCCAAATTGAGACATCTCTTTTGAGATCAGGTCTTAAATATCCAACTGCTTACTTTGACATCTACTCCAGAGACAACTGAAATATACCACATTCGAAACAGAGTTCTTGATTTCCAGCAATTATCTCCCAGCAAGCTCCCCCTTCACAGTATTTTTAACTCAGTAAATAGAAACATATCCACCCAATTACTTAAATCGGAACCTTGGGATTCATTCTTGATACCCTTCTCTGCTTTACCACCCACTCCTACTCTACCCAATCTTTCTTTCAATCTTGTCAAATCTACCCTCCAAGTATGTGTCAAACCTTCTCATACCTCCCCACCTGCACTGCCACTTCTACAGTCCCAGCTACCTTCATCTCTCTCTGGGACTCTGACCATAGCCTCTTCAAGAATCTCCTGGTGCTTCTTCCTAATTCACCTTCCACACACGAGCTGGGCTGCTTTTCTTAAAATACAAGTCATATCATGGCATCACCCTGCCTGAAAATATTAAATAACTTCTCACCGCACTTAATCTCTAAATTTCTGACCATCATTTACAAAGACCTACATAGCGCAGCTCCTGATTCTCCCTCCAAATCCACTGTCTCTGTGCCATGCCGGCCGCTTTCAGCTCTCCGAATGTGCCATGGTTCTACTCCCTTTAGGACTGTTGATCTCTGTTCCCTCTTCCCAGTATACTTTCCTCCTCATTCTTGACCTGGCTAACCTATCCTCTTTTTTCAGATCTCAGCTTAAAGTTGACCTTATAGAGAGGCCCGTACATTAGGTAAGTTCCCTCCTTCTCCCATGCCAGAGCACGTTACCTATGCCTGTATTTCAGCTATCATAATTTATAATGTATACTCACCTGTGGATTTACTTGTATAATGATTGTCTCCTTGACTAGATAGACTACAAGCTTCTGTTTCGGCAGGTCTGCAATTGTTCTTTGTGTGTGCAAAGTGTAGCCTAGTACTTAGCATAGGTGCTCACTTCATTAATTCTGTAGCTGTAAATTGATAAGACCTGAAAATATCAACACATATTTATTCCATGCTGAAAGAAGTCCAAGCAAATGAATAATAAAATAAAAGAATACAGTTTAATATTTTCTGTTTCTCCATCTTCTCAGTTTCTAGTTCCTAGAATCTTACAGCACTCCTTCATTTTCTTCTGAACCTTCCCAGCTTTCAGTGTTGAAAAGGGAAGTATCTTTATGTTACTTTCTCCCAGGGCCATCCCCCTCCCCCACCCCCCACCCCCAAAAACACACACATATTTAGCTTTGTGCAGGAATGCAACTTCACAGGTATGCTCGGGTTAGAGGTGTTGGGAATGGGAAGGGTAGAAAGGGAAAAAAAGGAACCATATGGGGGAGGTGGCTGCCCTTGCACATCTTGGACATTGTCCCAGCGCTCCCACGTTGGAGGTTTTTGGTTTTTTTTTTTTTTAATGCCATATACATCCAGTATTCTCTTCTTCCCACCACTAGGAATCCAAAAATAAGTTAGCTGTTCATCATGGGTTTGGTGCTGGCAAAACTGGCAAATATGGGCAGACGACGTCTCAGTTCTAGGAACTTTCTCTTGCCACACGTCCTGGCCCTTTTGAAGATTTGTCTTTTTATTTCCCCTGAGTCCACCTGGTATTTCGTTCCTTTTAGGTACCTATTGTCGTAGATTATAAGAAGTAGAATCTAGACTTTTGAGTAGATTTTTTTTTTTAATTCTAACAAAGGTCTGTTGCTTCAGCTTACACATTGCCTTGTTTTGTTACTGGAGTGAAGCCCTTACCTTCTCTCCAGCACCCATGTTCATGTTTTGTTTCCTCCTCCTTATCAAGACCAGCTTGTTCCTAACTCTTTTTTATATTCACTGTCACATCCATGAAATCTGTTCTACGTTTGTTGGGGAGGCAGAAGGGATAGAGAGATGCATGGATTCTCTTACAGGACAAAGCTGGTCCAAGGTTCTCTCTGTCATTTGCGTTGGGCCTTTGGTACAAAGCTATCCTACCTTCCTGTTTTAGTGACTCACCCATCAACTCAAGAACTTAACTTGTTGCTCCTAGAAAACAGCCCTGATGGATTTGTGCTTTGTTAATACCTTTTTCCAAGACTAAAGTTAGCTCAAAACAAAAGACTCATTCCATTTGGGTGCAAGGGAGGGGTAGGGAGGGGCCAAGGTAGAAAGAGGAGGAAGAGGAAGAAGGTACCGAAAAGGAGGATCTAATACTGGATTTCAGTTCCCATTACTGGGAAATGGGTCATTTCCAATTCTGCATTTCAAGAACATGAAGACTTTCTGATGATCTTTTTTATTTTCTATGGATGAGTATGAATCCTCTGCAGTAATTTATGTCTTCCTGTACTGAAAGAGTTAAATTATTTCAGGAAGTGAAATAACCATATTTAAGGATGGTTAACAGTCAAGGCAGGACACTGCAAACACATTGTTCCCCAGATATAATCTGAATCGCAAAATCGGTTATGGAATAACCTGATGGCTTCACTTCACTGTGATGATTCACTCGTTAGTTTGTCCATTCACTCAACAGTCAACAACTACTTTGAATTATGCATTATAATTTCCAAAGTACTTTCCCCTCCATGGTACTTGACTCTCACGGGAATCCTGTGATGTCGTCCCTGAACAGAAATTACCATTTTAGAGAACAAGAAACTGAGACTCAAAGAATTTAGTCAGTTGTGGAACTTTAACTGGAACCCAGATCATCAGATTTCACATCAAATTCTCTTTCAGTTCTACCTACTTGAATTCAATCAACATTTCCTAAGTGAGTACCATGTGTTGGACATAAGTACAATTCAACAAAAATGAGGTATTCTTGTCTTTGAGGAGCTTCTAGCCTATCAAAGGCAATGATCAAGCCCCGGGTGTGGAGTGGAGGTAAGTGTCTGGGTCCTTGGAGAATGCTAAGAGTCTGGGGTATAAAACTGTTACAGGAGACAAGACCAGGAAGAAGTTTGAGGGCCTAAAGTGCTTGGTTATTGATTTACCATCACCATCGTCAAGTCTTCTCAATATATATTTCCAAATTATGACCTTTATTAATGTCATTATTAATCTTTTTCTGTCCCATTTTCTTTTGAGCATTCTGCCAGCATTTCAGTGCCAGTGCCACCAAAGGGTGAGCTGCAAGCTGCTGCTTCATGTGCCTCCCAACTAATTGAAGATTGTTGAAATTGTATCAGGAATTCTTAGGCCATTTTTATAACCAACTCATCCTTGCCTGGCCATAGAAAGGGAATGGTTACGATTCCTGGCACATGGGTCCAACCATCAGGCAGGCTGGGCCTTGGCAACTAGTGTACTATGCAAAATGGTCTGGGAGCAGGATTGGTACCTGGTTTTATCACTTGTTAGTGTATTACCCAAAGGTCCAGGATGCCCAGAGGGTTGGGGTAAACTTGGATTTAGTTGAGAAGGCATCAGGATCTACTAGGTGTTTAGATCCTGTTAGATATTGTATTGGGTTCTGGATTCCAGGCTGTGGACATTACTTGAGGCTGTGTGCTTTGGAATAGCGTGAAGCTGTGTTCGTTGTAGAACCTGTCAGGCATGCAAAGATGTAAAAATCACAGTCCAGGCAAAGCTCTGGCCTGTAGGCTGAGCTGACCAGGTGTTGGGGGTGGTGAAGCTGCATGTGCTTCAGGCTCTTGTGGATTTCTCTGCTTTGGGTATTGGGTGCATTGCATAGTGTAGCCACCATTGCTGGATGGTACATTGAGGCAGCTGAGTTATAGTCTGCTCTCATCAATATTGAATGAAAAACTCAGAGGCTGAAGCTGCCCAAGGAGGCAGTCAGTGCCTGGCACTGGTTTGGAGTGGGAGGTAGACACAGCATCTGAGAAGAAGCCAGAGAGTTTTATTTGGCTCAGAATCAGGATACTGGGGCCCAGCCTGGCAAGGGGACTATCTTTTGCATGACCTAGGGCAGATTTTGCACCATTCTTGGCCTTTGCTTTCTCAGTAGACTATGTGTCCCCTAGAGCCAAAGTCCCCTGTTGTATTCATGTTTATTTTCCCAGTATACAGTGAAAGTAGTGTCTCTCCCCCAAAAGGCTCCCAATGAACTGTGTGTTGTGTGAATGAGTGAATGAATGAGCTTGAGTATGAGGAATTAGATCAGTGGTCTAAGAGAAGAGGGCTTAACAGAACCATGGTTCTTACCTCACCTCCTAGATCCTGCCATCTCCCCTCCATGCCCTTTTCTGAGAACCAGAGATTCAAACGATGGTAACTGCCCACCCCCTAGAAGTTCCTAACAACCCTGTGATTCTCTGAAGGGGGAAAAAATTGATAGTTTGTTTTTAAATTGTTCTCCTTAGAATTCACTAGTCAAACAGGTTATAAGAATTAAAAACAAATCTCCCATAGTCCCAGGAGGATCTCAAAGAAGGTCTCTTTACCAGGAGATCTCCTGGGTGGCCTCATAGAGACAGTAAAGCAACCGGGAAACCCTTTGACATTTGCAAATGCTGTGAAACACCAACAAACCAGATAAGCACACCAAGACCCAGGGGGCGGAGACAGATCAAAGATTTACAGGATCCATTCAACTCTTTATGGTCAATGTGCTCAGAAAAGTTTTGTTGGTGTGGAGACAAGTGTCTCCCAGAGTAAAAGGTCTTCTCCAGGACTGAGTGGGCAGTTCTCACTTTTGCTCTAGGCCTCAAAGATGTGGGAGGCTTCAACTTTTAGATCAAACATTCAAAACTGTGAATTACAGGGCTAACTGCTTGCATTTAAAAGACGTCACTCAGGGCTTTTCATGGTCTTGAGTATGTGCTTATGAGATAGATAGCTATCAAACTGATATATAAACATTATACAGTTTGGAAGACAAAAAATAAAGGAGAAAAAAGTATCCATGATCCTACCTCCTTAAGAGAGAAGCAATGTAAATAGTTTTTTTTGTTTGGGGTTTTTTTTTTTTTTTTTTTTTGGTAATTGTGTACTTTTATTTATATCTAGTTTATTTTTTATGTATAATATTTTTAAACAGAGTTATAAATACACTGGGCTTTCCGGGTGGTACTAGTGGTAAGGAAACTGCCTGCCGATGTAGAATACATAAGAGACTCACTCAGATTCTACCTCTGGGTCAGAAAGATCCCCTTGGGGAGGGCATGGCAATCCACTCTTGCCTGGAGAATCCCATGGACAGAGGAGCCTGGAGAGCTACAGTCCACAGAGTCACAGAGTCGGACATGACCAAAGTGACTGAGCATGCACCCACACATAAATACACTACATATACATTCTACCTCTTTTCACTTTATCTGTTACCACAAGTATTTTCCAATCCTGTTTTTTTTAAATTAGTTGCATTTATATTTAACCATTCTGTGTTCAATCCCTTTCCTCCAACCCATCATAATGGGAGATGTAGATTGTTCAACCATTTTGCTGCTAGATATAATGCTTGGATGCATATATTCATTCAAAGATTTCTTTTCCCCCATATGTTGAATTGTGCCTTGAAGATAGATTCCTAGAAGTAGAATTACTGGGTCGAAGGGCATGACTACATTTATGATTCTTGAGACATGTGACCAAATAGATTGCTGAGAGTCATGCTACCCAAATTGGACTGTGATAGCATTTAGTCTCACCTCATTTCACCAAGAAGTATTTAAATAACAGCCTCCATCGTGAGTATAGGTGTTGGTCCAAGGATCTTATAACCACGTGGCAGAGAGGTTGATGCAAGTGGGAAAAGGTGAGAAAACAGGGAAAGAAGGAAGAGACACTTAAAACGCAGTGCAGCATCGGAATTGGACACCACTGCTAACTGACAGTGAGAAATAAATGCGGCATTTCTGAAATAATGTATTAATACACTAATGCAATGGTAGTCCTCAGTTTACTAAAGAGAATACTGCAGCAAAAAAACTTTATTCAGGGTAGGTTGGTTGACGGGAATCAACTCTACCACTAATTTGTGGGGTGGTCTTGGCAAACCATTTCTCTCTCTGGATTTTTCTAGTTTAGATTAAGGGGGTCATAGTCAGAATGAAGACAAACTCAAGAGTTATGGGGTCTAGCCAGCATTCTTCTCTAGACCCAGAGTTAACCTCTGATGAGATGCACAGATCTTCTGGAGTTGTACAATGAGATACCAGACATTCTGGAAGGTCCTGGAACTCCCCCAAACTCAGTGGTGAATCCCTAAGTATTGTGTGTCCTGTATGGACTGAAGGCTAGATCTTTCAGGACCTTGTTTCCATGGAGGGTTTTCTGAAAGAAATATAGACGAAGTAGATTAAGGAGGTGGCTTGAGTCATCCACCACCATGACAACACTTGGTCTTCGGTGCTTCTCTGGTGTTCTGACAGCTCTGTGTCCAGATGGTGACATACAGAAATTAGCTAAATTGCTTTCAATTTAGTAAACTGAAGAATACATGCAGGTTCCCTCATTTTCCTGACTCTATTTGGGGGGCATGACTGAGTGAGAAGAAAATCTCCTAGATTTCAAGAGACCTAGCTCATTTTCGGAAGTTTCTCATATTGAAGGAAAAAAAAAAAAAGATATGCCTCCTAAATATTTTTTACCACTCCAGTACTCTTGCTTGGCAAATCCCATGGATGGAGGAGCCTGGTAGGCTGCAGTCCATGGGGTCGCTAAGAGTCGGACACGACTGAGCGACTTCACTTTCAATTTTCACTTTCATATATTGGAGAAGGAAATGGCAACCCACTCCAGTGTTCATGCCTGGAGAATCCCAGGGACGGGGGAGCCTGGTGGGCTGCCATCTCTGGGGTTGCACAGAGTCAGATACGACTGAAGCGACTTAGCAGCAGCAGCAGCAACTCATTTTCTGAAGTTTCTCATATTGAAGGAAAAAAAAAAAAAGATATGCCTCTAAATATTTTTAAACAGATATATTGAGAAGATAGAACAACCCTGTAACCATTTTCTCATTATCATTAACATTTTATATTACAATGGAACATTTTTAACAACTAATGAAACAACACTAATGAAATATTATTAACTAAATTCTGTCAATTATTCAGATTTGTCTGGGTTTATCTTTTTCTGACCCCACCAAGGACTCTACATTATATTGTCATCTTGTGTGAGGTTGCTCTTGGCTGTAGCAATTTCTCAGACTTCCCGTGATAGTTTTGGGGAATTCTGGTGATGTCTTTTGTAGGATGCCCTTCTGTAGAAATCTGTCTGATACCTTTCTCATAAATAGTCTGGGGTATGGAAGAAAGATCACAGAGTTAAAGAGCCATGTTCGGATTCCTCATATCAAAGGTACACACAGTCAACACGGTTTACAATTGCTGATGTTGCTCTTGATGAAGTGTTGTATGTGAAGTATGGAGTAGTGTTTGCTAGATTTCTCCATGTAAAATTATTGCCTCCCCCGTCCCTTCCTAAACTGTACTCTTTGGAAGGAAGTCATTACCCATAGCTCACACTTCAGGAGTGAGCAGTTATATACCTATTCCCATCCTTGACAGCAGTGTATCTACACAAATTCTTTGGAATTCTTCTGCAAAAGAAATTTTTCTCTTTTCTCTTTTGTTAATTTATTTAGTAATTTAGATCAGTGTAGATTCATGGATATTTCTTTTATACTTTGGGTTGTGATCCAATACTATTCGATTTCTTTTTCTTGCTCCAAATTTTCCAGCTTTGGCCATTGGGGGTTCTTCAGGTGGCTCCAGTCTCTTTGAAATACTCTATGGATGCCGTTTTTGTTTTTCAGCAATTCCTTATTTACAGTGCTATATAATGTTCCATTCTAATTTCATATATACTTCTTGCCCCAGTCCTAGCCTAGAACCAGCCATTTATCCAAGGCTGGTTCAAGAAATCAAGAACTGGCACCAGGTGGGCTCTTGGCTATCGTAGCATCATTGTTTCTAGGCCAAAAATATATTAAGTTTTACACTTTTAATACCAACGTACACACAATTACAAGGCAATCGCACTACTCATGGATAATTATAGGTTTATTAACAGTGATAAGTCACAGTGCCATAGGAAACTGTGAGGAATCCTCTACAGCGTCCCACACTGGGACCCGCAGGCAGAACTTGGGAATGCCAGTCTGCTCCTTTCCATACTGTCACTGTTCTGTTAAGACTGATGTAGAGCCTCAGTGGAGATCATCTCAGGAGTCCAGAAGTGGGGACTTCTCTGAAGGTCATAGAAAACGTAAGGCTACAGAAAATGGCTCTTTGGCAGGTCTGCCCACCCCATATCCTCTTCTCATGATAAGCTATGGAAAAACACAGCGGATTTAGAACTAGGACATCAAAGTTCTGGATCTGACTCAGCCTGATCCAGTGTGTGTGGCAAATACTTTCTGTGTGGGCCTCAGTTTCCAATGATACAAAATCAGTTGTGTGGGATCAGACAATTGCTGAGGACAGAGGGCTTCCCTGGTAGCTCAGCTGGTAGAGAATCCACCTGCAATGCAGGAGACCCCGGTTCAATTCCTGCGTCGGGAAGGTCCACTGGAGAAGGGATAGGCTATGCATTCCAGTATTCTTTGGCTTCCCTGGTGGCTCAGCTGGTGAAGAATCTGCCTGGAATGCAGGAGACCTGGGCTCAATCCCTGGGTTGGGAAGATCCCCTGGAGAAGGGAAAGGCTACCCACTCCAGTACTCTGGCCTGCAGAATTCCACAGACTATATAATCCATAGGGTCGCAAAGAGTCTAGACACCACTGAGTGACTCACTTTCACTTCCCAGTGCTAGCCTATTATAACTCTCAATAGTTTTTCATTGAGAGAATGGAACTGGCTCCATCTCTCCTTGTAAACAGGCATCAATATTCCAGAAGGTTTAAATGGAGGGATGGTGGTGGTGGGGAGGTCACTGTTAATAAATAGGAGTTACTTTTATTTCCTGAAGATTCCAAGGTCCGTTAAAGGCCTTTTGCTTAAGACAGTCAGACCTTTCTTTTTAAAGAATGGAGATCATAGAAGTATAGGAAATATTGGCAGAAAGGATCTCTATCATTGCCTTTGTTTTGGTAGAGGAAGGGCTTTTTTTTTTTTTTTGTAAGGTCAAACTCCTCATCTGTTATTTCCTCTGACTTCAAATAATTACTTTTAATGCAGTGATGGCTGAGCTACCTCTCAGTTTCTTACCAGGAATTTCTATCTAGGTTTTTTTTTTTTTTTTCTTCTCCTTCTGTATGAATATTATGACATATTTTTTACATCCACATGGGACCCAGTGGCTTAGAGTGTGCATGGTTTATAAGTGTCAACTCCTTCCTGTCACTGACTAGGACTGATTCCAAAAACAAACAGAAGTGGTGGGGCGGGACAGAACTGTGGTGCAGAAAAGACACTTGGGAACTGTCACATCTGATTAGGAATGCAGGAGATCAAAGGTACAAGGTCTTAGAACTGGCACTTCCAGCTCTTAACATTTGAAATCTTCAATTGGCTTTTGGACCTATTCAGCATAATCTCAGACTTTGGTCTACAATTGGTTAAAAATTGATAGGGTGAGGATTCTGGGACTGCCTTCTTTACTTAGAAGTTTACATTTTAACTCTTTCTCCCACCTCAGGGACACATATATACTCAGCTTCTTTCCATTCCCCTCTCCACCTTAAAGTTACAGATATATATATATATATTTAGACATAAAGGTATCAAATTTAGAACTGATAGACATTCTGCAGACACTGGGGTTATACCTTCACACAGTTAAGGAGGCTGAGTCCTGACAAGTGGTTTTGTTCCACATCAGATAAGGAGTTCCTGGCAGAACTGTAATTAGAAACCAAGGTCTTCTGGCAGCAAATCCAGTTTTGTTTTGTTTCTTCTCCTACCTCACACTGTGCCCCCGCAGAGTTACACAGTTTTTTGCGTGTGTCTCTGTATGTACATGTGTTACATAGACGTTGACATGGAGGAAACATGCATCGGGCATCTGTGGTCTGACCTCAGGGAACAGTTTAATGACTCGGATTTCAGGCAGCTCAAAGGGTTCTGCGGGTGGAGGCTGAAATAAACAAGAAAAGCCACTGTGGAGATGTGAATGGAAAAGTACCGAGTACTCCCTCCCTCCCCCTCTGCACATTCTTCTGCTCTCCAGCTCTCCCTGCCATCAAGCCGGCTTCAAATAGGCTTTGGCATGGTCAGGTGTGCAGAGGGCGGTGTGGAGAAGAAAGAAAAAAAAAAAAAAAAAAAGGCAGGCACAACACGCAAATCAAGTTTCTCCACTTCTAGCCTTAGGTAGTAAAGACAGCTAAGTACTGCTGCAGCCGGCAGCCAATGGCAGGGTGGGCCAGCCACCCTGAGTTTACAAACACTCCGGTGCCTTCCTCCCTCCAACCCCCTCCTGGTCCAGCTGTTGCTTTCCCTCATACTAAGGTTTCAAAGGAAGTGAAAACCATGTTATTCAAAACAGTGATTGAATGCAATAAACAAATGATTATGCACCCCCAATCACTTCTCTATTTTAAGCTCCCAATATTTATTTCCATTTTAAATTAGTGAGAAGAGTATGGAAAAAATCAGTGTTTTGGGGGTAAACTCTGAGCTAGGCTGAAAAGGTTTCTAAAGGAAAAAAAAAGTCTCAGAATAATACAGGCTGAAAGCAGGCAGCATATGGATCAAAATTAAACGTTGACACTGCTTTTTCTGAAGGTAGTGACTGGAAATCATCTTTTTAAAAAAAAAGTCTCAAAACTTTCTGCTCAATTTTTCTAAATCATACCAAGAAAATGCTTCTCTCTCTCCAAGGAAATATAAGGGGCTTGTTTACAACAGCTCTAAATGAAGGATTTGAAATAAAATGAATGGGCACATAAAATCTCCCATACCTATCAAAAGTAGCTGTTGAGTACCACAGTATAGGCGACAGGCACCACCAAGTCCAAATGACTGTCAAAACTCAATACTCATTGTGACTTGGAGTTTGTTCTGAGAACCAGTTTACAATTCACACAGAGCCCAAAGCAGCCTCGCTTTCCTCAATTCTGTCAGAAAACGAGACACCCACCTCAAAGCCCAGGTAGTCAGATCTTCCTGATTCTCTAACACAGGACCATAGAACCACAAAGACCTGTTTTCAGTTGTGTCTCGGGGTCCCGAATGCCTCCAGTGATGGCCCTCCTGTCCTCTTGAAAGAAGGAAGCCTCGAGGAGTTGATTGATCTGCAAAGTTCCTTCCAGTCCTAAAATCTATAATTCTCTTATGTGACAGTTTCAAGATCTACCAAGGTGCCAGAAATCCCTGACAGGTGAAACCAACTTCCTCTTGGGAGTCCCCTTAGAAAGAGGACAAGACAGTGTTTACTCCAAGGATAGCTCCTTTACAGCTGTGACTGTGATTGTGGGGAAATTTGTGAGGGAACTGGATGCAAAATCTGTTCCTTTCCTTAAACAGATGTAATATTAAGACCAAGCTATTTTATTTTGCAACAAAGCTTATATTTATCCAGAACCTGTGATTAAGAACCTATTACCATGCCCAAACCACCAGGCAAACAGGCTAACTTGATCCTCTACTTTGAGTATTAATAGCCAGAAGCCATTAAATCATAGGACTGGTTTGATACATAACCCACCAAGTTCACAAGAATCACACATAAGACCCCAGACATGAAATCTCTTTTCAGGTCTTCTTATGGATGATTTGAAAGAATTTGAATATATTCAAGTCAATCCTTCCTTTAATCTTATCACTGCTGGGGTGAGGGAGGTTCACAGAGTGATGCCAACTGGTTACTAATGGGGAGAAATCAAGAAATGAGAGAAGGCAGGACATTACGGAAGAAATTCAATGGGCATAAAACATCTGATAAAGTTACTTTCCTAGTAATTGAAAAGAGATTGAGAGGTGGGTGCACAATTTTCCTCACCACTCATTTGGAAACGAGAAGGGGACCTACAAAAATGCAAATCCTTACTTTTAAAATATTTTCAATAATTTTTTTTTCTTTCAACATCTCCTGGTTAATTTCTTAACGGGGTGGGGGGCGGGGGGGGGTAGTATTAGAAATGTGGGACTCTGGCACTTGGCCCCAGAAACGGTCTGAGGACCCTGGTGACGGGATTAATTAGCTATAAACCAGGCCTAGTGGGGTCTTCCTTTACAGACTTCTCGCAGAGAATTAGAGGGCTGAGGAACTAGAAGGGTAAATTCACTCCCAGCCCCCACTCTGGCTGGTTCTACTGCTAGAGAGCAGATTTCCCTTTGCTCTGCAGCGCCCCCATGGGGCTAAGATTGGAGTGGCAAAGAGAACGCGAGAGGGACAAGCAGTGTGTTTAAAGTGGTGGTGGGGAGGACCCACTGAGGCTGGATGGCAACTTTGACAAGAAAAGGGACCCCACATCACAAAAGTTATCACACTGCAGAATCAGTAGCAGGGGAGAACCACACAATTCACATTCCAAACCACACAGATACACCTGAGAACATACTAATAAAAAATACAAAAATTATCATCCATAGAAATACACAAAGACGATCGCTTCAGCAAAATCGGGTGTCATTTAGAATCCGGTGGGATTCCTTTAAAACTCTTTCGAACTCAGGAGCAAGGGGACAATTTAAAAAACAGTCTGCCTTCTGGCAAAATGAATCTGCACTTAATGATAACGTGTGTCTTCTGGGGTAAAATGTTCATTTCCACAAGGGTGACGGGATTAGGCCTATGTATATTTTTCAAAAAACCTTCAAAAGACAGGCTTTTCTGCAGAAGCTGCAGTAATCCATCTGTCAATAAGTATTAAAATATTCAGATTTCAAAGGGACAGACACACTTTAGGCATTTTTCCTAAGCTCCAGCCCTTGTGGAAAACAATCGACCCCTTCGATCTCTCCTGGTTCTAAAAACTCCAACACGGCCTTTTCAAAAGGGGGGCTGCACTGACATTTTCAGCAACAGATCTGAACTTCTTAGAGACTTCTGGGAAAGAGATCCCCAAATATCCCAGGAAATAGCCAGTAATCTCTCTGCTCACTTCTCCACTATAAACCCAAATTTGGAGAGGTAGATTATTTGGGGAGATATCTTTATTGGAAATTAACATGTGCAGAAATTTTGTGGAACCTTTAAGAACTCCTCTGTAATTTAATGAGTCCGCCTGAAGGACTTTCATAGCCAAGGCTCAGAACAGCCTGACCTTTGAAAGCTGCTTCTGGTCCAAACATTTTGGGTTAATACTTGAGGAATCTGAAATATTATTTTCCCCTCACACCCTCTTTTAAGAGAGAGACATAAAAGAAACAAGAGTCTCCCTCATTCAGGGATGAGTAGGAGGGGAAAAAAACCCCAACCAACATTTAAATAGGGAAACTGGCAGTTCTGAATAAACAAACCAAGGCCCACAGTGAAATGATTCTGCACTGCATTTGCCTTTAAAAAGAAAGGAAGGAAGAAAGAAAGATTTCCCCCCTTTTCCTCCTCCTCCTAACTCAGCTCTAAAACTAAGAGGACTGTGCTGCGTGAACCGCGTTGTAGTTGTAGCACAGTCTGTTCTAAATCCACGCAGTATCTGTGATACTGGCACCGCAGGCCTTTAGAATTCCCTCCGGCTGGTCTCTTTAAACACAGACAGGAGAGATTTTTAACAACGACCTTGAAACGAGCTGGGAGAGAGCGGGGGGAACCAAGACCTAAAGAAAAAGCAGAACACAAACATGTATTTGGCTCACAGAATTTTGTAGAACACACGCGTACGCGTACACATACACATACACACACGTTTCTTGCAGCAAGAATTTTCCTAAGAGTCAACAATAACAGAGTAAACCCACCACTTGCTGTCCTGGAAAGAAACAAACCAAAACAAATCCTTTGAACATGTCTTTCTAGCGCAGGAGAGCGTCCTCTCAGTAAAAGTCCAAGGGAAAAAGGAAAATTGAACACCCTTCCCCGCCCCCCTGAAAAAAGTGGGGGTCGGAATTGTTACATATGACAAAAAACTCAAGCTTCTTTCAACACTATCAGTATTAAAATAACACGTCTTCCTTAAATCGTTTGAGACATTTCATAGGGGTAAAACAAAACAAAATCCAACCGATGCGGGATCCTACGATTTACGTAACATCACAAAGTTGCAAAAGGCAAAAATCAGAAGCAAAAATCCGCAAACCATCATAATACAACCACCCCAAATCCCAAACCACCACACCAAGGAAAAAAAAAAAAATCCCAAACTGTCCCAAATAAAAATAAAGCAAATGAACCCACCGAAAACTGCTTGGCAAATATTTTTCTCGTGGTGCCTAATATTCTAGCTGGAAAGAGCTGTGGTGTTTTTTTTTTTTTTTTTTCCCTTACTCGCCCCGAAACCTACTATATATAACAGACTTTTCCCAAAGGTTCGAACCTCTCGCTTCCTTTTGTGTTTTGAGCTCGGAGGAGCTGAGTTTATGGGGAAGAGAGGAGAAATGAGCCCCAGACCCCGGGGAAGCAAAGCGCACTCCCCCTCTTATGTCACCGAATAGCAAATTAGTTCTCAGAATTCCAGAGGCCGAGCTTTGCTACAGCGAAGACGCCGACGTCACAGAGGGGCGCCCACGTGACGGTGGCGGAGCAGGCTGTACCACCGACCGGGGGCCGGGGAGGGAGAGCCACCGTCCGGCCCCTCGACCCTCGCGCCGAAATCTCCAAACCCGAGACGTTCAGCCCGTGAGGACCCCAAAATCTGCGGGACAGCGGGAAAATATTTTGGCTTGGAGGGCTTTTTATGGCCCGGAGGAGGCATAAGTCGTGGAGAGCTGACACCGAGTCCTCCCCTGCTACGTAGCAGTGGTAAAGTCCCCAGCTCAAATTCCGAGAATTGAGCTCTGTTGATTCTTAGAACTGGGGTTCTTAGAAGTGGTGATGCAAGAAGTTTCTAGGAAAGGCCGGACACCAGGTGATTATTGCTGTTGCTGCCGCCGCTGCTGCTGCCGCCGCCGCTGTTGCCGCTGGTGCCGCTGCCGCCGCCGCTGCTCATGATCATTATTTTACCTTTTAATTCTTTTTTTCTGCTCTTGCCAAATGCTTTGGCTCCAAGTTTCCTATGTGTATCTATTGATGTAAATGTATATATTTATTTATTGTAGCTGTCAGGTGTTAAAATAAATGCCGAAGATTAGTCCCACGTCTCTCCCACTCTAGGATGTAGATTTTTATATTTTTATTATTTTATTCTTGTTGTCTTTGAGTGAATTGGCCGGTTTGGGGAGGCTTTTGCCACCCTCCCTTGTGTTGTTTTGGTTTTTGAAGAGGAGGTGGAGGAGAGGAAGGAGGGGAATTAGGGGGCGGCCGGAGCAGAAAGGACGAGACAGTGCTTGGGGGGTGATTCGGGCAAGTCTGGGGGCTGTCTGGCCCCAGACGGCGGAGAGGACGCGCGCTCGCGCTCTCGCTCTTTCTGCTGCTGCTTGCGTACGGCTTGTGATCTCGCTGGATTCGTGCGGCTGTGTTTTTTTTTCCCTCTTTTCTCGCTTGCAAACTGCCTTCCTTGCTCCCTCGCTCCAGCCTCGCCTTCCTTCCTTCCCTCTCCTTTCCCTCGCCTCTCCTTCCTTCCCCTCTCCCGTCCTTCTTGGTCACTCCGGGAGGCGAGGAGGGAGACTGCCCTTTCGCTCGCCCCGCTGGCTCCCTTCCACCGGCCTCGGTCCTCTCGATTCCCCACCTCCGAGCCGAGATTTTGGAGGAGAAATGCAAGCGAACTCCTAGTGGATATTTATTTTTTTTCCCCTTCATAAACCCAGATGAAGTGTTCCTTTCTGAGCCGCGATCTTCCTAACGAGATCCGAGCGTTTTGGTGTCCCCTTCCCCTGCGTTTTGGGGGAGGTTTAGCTTGCCTGGGGGCGGGGATGTTGAATAGTTTGGAAATCATTCTTTCTTGGTTGCAGTCTAGGGAGTCGGGAACCCCCGCGCGCTCCCTCTCCCGGTCCTGGGGAGAGAGGCTTGTGGCGGGATGGGGATTTGGGGGTGGGGGTGGGAAAGGGGTGCGCGTTTGCACCTGCGGTGCTGTTCAGAGTGCGGGGACTCCGGGAACCTTCGCAGAACGGCCCAGCCAAGCGGGAAGGTGGCGGGATTTCTGGCGGTCGTGGTGTTTGTATTTTGGGCGCTGCGTGACTCGGTGTTAGCTCCCAATGGCTGTTTCCCTGCTTTCCTAAATTTTTATTTTTCCCGTGGTGCAAGCTTTGTGAAAACAAACAAAACAAAAACTGCGGGTCGGAGAGTAGCGGCGTCAGGCTTCAGATTCCCGAGGTCTTTGCACAGGGCGAGGGAAAAAACAAACAGCCCCAGCCCGCGTTCCTACGTGCAAGACCCGGGAGGAGAGAAGGGCACTTTGTGGCCCTGGCTGGGGGACCTGGCGCCGGAGGAGGGGGCGCGGGCGCGAACGGGAGATCTTTGTGAGTGATTTTGCAGAAATGGATTGCGAGGTTGGTTGGATTTGCAACCTGTAGCTCTCCTCGAGGGAGTAGGAATGGGGGAAGGCGGCGGCGGCGGCGGCCGGGGGCGGGAGCCGGTAGGGAGTGGAAGCCTCGGAAATCGGCTGCGCTGGGGAGCCGCGGGAGCGAGGGGGCCACTCCGCTGCCGGATGTAGTGACCGTGGTAAATGTCTTGAGAACTGTAGATTGCGTTGCCGTTATGATGCCGTGTTATTGGAACTCTGGCCAAATATGGAACTCGTGTTGCAATAATTGAGTTTTAAAAGCTATCCCATGGAAAACAAGTACACAATCCTACAAATTAAAAAAAAAAAAAGCTTGAAAAGGATCCTGTTTATGTTGTGCCCCTTCTCTAAATGTTTGTCTTGGTGGTGCGGGTCCTGACAGCTGAGCCGAAGGAATGGCCCCAAACTGGGCGCTCAAAGTCAAGAACTGTTACTGGGTCCCTGACCTCTTCTGTGAGCTCGCCATCCCCTCCAGGAAACTGATTTAATCCTTTCGGATTTTTTTTTGTTCAATCAGTTTATAGTTTCCAGGAGGAGAATCTTGTAATGCCCCCCCCCCCTTTAAAGTAAAGTGAGTGTCAGTAGATGCATTTTTTTTTACTGTCAAAAAGGAAAAAAAAAAAAATGGGGCAGGAGAGAAGGAACCAGGGAAAGGGCTGTTTAGAAATACAGTTTGTGGCTCAGAGCGATGCCACTGGCTTCCTCTACAGAGACTGCCAGTTTCCCTTTTTCTTTGCAAGGTGTGTGTGGTTTTGATAAATAACTTAAGAAAAAAATTAAGAGGGGGCCCGGCAAGATCCGTCAGGAGACAGGTATCTATTTTGCTCGCTATTTACTACCAAGAGCCTTTGGCACTTGAACAGAACCTCGTAAATCTGCAGCCCAAGTTGAAGTTCATCTGGCCCTAGTCCACACGCTATTCCTGGAGGTAGCAAACATGAGCTCAAAGGAACGAGGTGAAATCACATTCTCGCTTTAAAATATATGCTTTTTTTTTTAAAGGAGAAAAGATAATGTGTCTCTGGGGGAGGAGGAAATGGAAAGGGAGTACCAGGAGATGGGCATTCCCTGCCTAAAATGACTATAGTTGAGTTTTCAGGCCAAAATAGAAGCCTGCGGATGGGAAATAGTACCCCCCTCTCCATTTATAAATAGAAGTTTCCAATATCCTACTTGGAAGACTTTCCAATACTGCAGGCCCAAACATTGACTGATTTTAAGGGTCTGTTGATAGTGACGATAAGGCTATCTGTAAAAACCGAGCAACCTGAAGGAGAAAGCAGATAGAAGTGGGAATTCTCCAACTGGTTATTACCGCAATGCTCAGTTTCTGAGAGTTCTACCCCCTTGCTTTCATGAAAAACAAATGTCCCATTTTTATTCTCGGTTTGGGACAGGAATGGGACTCTAAACTCTGTCGTTAGTTGAGCCTTAAAGAGTTCCAGTTATTGGTTGAGTAAATGGTAGCCATGACTAGATGTCAAAATTCTTCCTTCCCTCTCTCCTTTGCTGGGTAGCCACACTCACAACCCACTTTGTTGTGAAAAATTAAGATTCAGAGAGGTGGCGCGGCAGCGCCACCCCTCGGTGGATGAAACTATCTATTTGCAAAAGTCAAATATTTGAAAAATATTGTGAAATGACCTTATGAGGATTTTTTTTTCTTTAGGAAGGAGAGAGAAAGCTAGCTTTTAAAAAAGTTGATTTCTCAAAAGGAGGGAGAAAAACGGTTTTCGAGCTAGGATGGTGTCAAAATAGGCGAAGTAGTTCGTGTGTGTGTGTGTGTGTGTGTGTGTGTGTGTGTGTGTGTGTGTGATGGGGGGAGGGTTGCCTGGTTGGCTTTACGTAGGCGAGTTTTACAGGCGGAAGTAGCGCCCCCCTCCCGCCCCTTGGACTTGACTTCTCTGGGCACCCGAATTCTGCTACCTGTCTGATATTGAGATAAGAAGGAATGTTTTGGTGTAAAAACAAAACAAAACATACTGACTGGAAGTCCTGTAGTTTTTGCTGGCGGTGGAGATGGTGTCTGTGGGGGGTTGGTTGGAGAGGGAGGGTTGTGGATTGCCAGGGGCAATGGCAAGCTGATCTGTAGCCGGTTTGGAGACCTCTGGGAGCTAAAGTAGTGTGGCGCGTGCCAGTTTCCTGCCCTGCGCAACAAGTGGGAAAGCTGCCGCAGTGATAGGAGCGAGAGTGCTGGGTTGTGGGAAAGCTGGCCGGTTTCTCCTCGTCCCGCTGGAAGCCAGAACGGCTCCTCCCTACCCTGCCCGCCTCCCACTCCGAGACCACAGCCCCACCAAAGACCGAACTCGTCCCCACTCCCCCATCCCCGATTTAGCCAAGCGCTATAAGACTGGGTGGGACCCTTCTTCTGCCCTTGGCCTCCAGGGTCCCTTTTCTCCGTGGGAATCAATTTGTATCCGACTTTTTTGGTGGTCGACAGGGTTTGGCAGGAACCTCTGCCAATACTGCCGAGTGCCATCCTGCTTCTTGAAGACAAGTGCATTCTTTCTTTCTGTTCCCAGTACATTTAGGGCTGGAAAAATCTACGTATAATACACGAACGCAGCTTCAGATATTGCGTTGTGGTTGGTAGAGGTGTGAGCATGGGGGAAAACGAATTACCTTCTGTAAATTAAAATGTTTTCCTGCTTTGCCCTATGGTGGCAATCCCCTCCCCCTAATACACCACAACAGCAAAAAGGTGGAGGGCAGTCGAGGGTAGAAGGCTGTGGTCGCGCGGCGGTTTTCGGACGGACTGAGTCCGCCACCTAGTGGTAGGTCTTGGCGGAGTTCCCCGCTTTGGGCATTCGACAGACCGAGTCACCTTCGGGTCCCTCAAGTATCTCAACCAGGTGCTAGGACTGATGGAGGGCACCCTCCAATGAGGATGACACCCGACCTCCAAAGTTTTGGTAAGGCGGAGGAAAATTAGAAGGCCTGCGGATGCTTACCCCATCCACGTCGCTCAGCCACGGGCAGATATCTGCATCTGCTTAGAGAACCAAAAAGCACCCCCTTTTGAAAACCTCCCAGTCGCTGTGGCCTTTCCCGGGGCAAACTCTACAGTGGAGGGATACCACAAAGGCTCTAGGACATACAGCTCTTTACAGTGAGGAAACAGCCTTGATGTGAGGGTTAATGGGGAGTTAGTGACCTAACCGGAACCAGATTAAGCTTCTGAATTCCAGGTCAGTGACTTAAAGTCAAAGGCGAGTTTGTCTCCGCCCCTTCTAGGTAGCTGAGAAAAAGGAGCAGAAGTCAGAGGGAGCCATAATTTTAACCTCTTAGGTAACCATAATGAGAAAGGGTTCCTTGTCCATATTTCTCCGAGCAACTTGTTTACAAAGTATGGCCCAAGATTTTCAGTAACAGACTTTGAAAAGCCCACTGATGCGCTGAGGGGTGGGAGCATCAGAACTTGGGGAGGGGGTTGTGCGTGTGTTAGGGCGTGATTAAAGCCCCGTCCCTAAACTTTCGGAGATTGCACCTCACTGTGTCGGAGGCTCACATTTGGATCCTAAAATAGCTCTGACCACCCTACCCCCCACTTATAAACTTTGTTTAGTGGATTGGTGAGAAATCAGTTGTGTGCGTGGGTCCTATGGACAGGCAGAGTGTAATCCACAACAGCTTCTCAGTAAAGTTTTCTCGCTTGGAGTTAAAAACTTTAAGATGGCAAACGCGCGTCCGCGTGCTGGCGGCCCCTAGCGACCACTGGCACGCACACCCGCGGGACAAGCCGATGATTCCACCGCCCTGGTCAGCAGGAATCAAGTTCTGCCTCTCCCACTGCGGGAGCTGTTGCAGGCCGCGTTGCAGAAACGCGCCTCTGTTCGGGTTGGAAACGAATCTGGGGACGTGTTTGAAGAGCGGTCAAGTTTGACTCATCGTTTTCCAAGGACAGTTAGTGCCTTCCATCTTCATTAACGTGAATAAAGACCTTGGCTGACTTCTGTCCAGATCGGATTTTTAAAGGCATTGTTTGCTTGGGGAGATCATGCTTCTGCCCTCCCCCGCCAGCCTTTTGCAAAGGCCGAGCCCGCTCCAGCCAGGATGGCCAAAATATCTTTGCTCGTGGTCTGTTGGCAATGACTGCCGGCCCTTTCTGGAAGGCAGTCGCGAGCTGGGCGCCCGGGGAGTGTCCCTTCTGCAGCTCCTCTTCAGATCTTGATGATAAAACACATCCCTCTATTTTATTGCATTTCCTAGAAGCTTGCAGGCTTGCAAGAGCGCTGTTGGCAGGAAGTGTGATAGAAATGAAAGTCAGGACATCATGTCCCTGAACACCTCCTCGGTCACCCAAAGCGACTGCAATAGCCACCACGTTATCAAATTCACTTTCATCTACGGTGTCCAAACCCTCCCGCCCCCCAGACAAAAGCGTGAGGGGGTGTTTCTCCCCCAGAACAAAAACAACTTGGCGGTTTGACCCTACCCCCACCCCGGTCCCAACCGCCAGACCCCGGAGACTAGACCCGGGCGGCTCCTTAGCTGAGACGCTGCGGAGAAAGGGAGCGCTGCGGCCAGAGCCCTGATGCGGGCTCCACTGCGGCGGCTCCGGCCTTATTAAAATGCCTCGTCCCTGCCTCTGAAGAGTGCTTTGCACTTCCTGATTCTCCTCTGGATTTCTCAACAAGTTATTGGAGTTATTAGATTACCAATAATCCAAAACCCACCGGGATAGAGAAGGGGGGAGGGGGAAAGGTTTTCTCCAAATCCGGAGACTCAATCTAAACTAGGTCAATAGGAAGGAGGGGCGGGGCGACAAGGAGGAGTCGGTTTTAAGCCTTGATGGAGGGCTCTCTCTAGTGTCAGGCAGCGGTAAAACAGGATTAGGTTTGAGCTCCCGGAACCACGGGGACTCCTAATTTCCAATAAATGCATTTAATTTTAGCTTCCCTTCCTAGATTCTCACCCCATCCCGTATTAAATTGCAGCCTTCGCTTTCACCTTTATTCTACCCGGCGAAGGGATGAGAAAGTGGGATTTTATGAGGCCAAAGAGGCCCCGTCTTTACTGACCCCGCCCCCGCTGCTGAGGTGCTGCGCGGCGCAGTGTGACGCTACCCGCCAGTTTTAGGACTGCGCTGCGGCCTAAGAGGCTGCATCTTTCGCGTCCCCTACTCCCTACCACTGGGTCCCGCAGGTGCCTCTCGGAGTCCGATGCTGAGACCGATTAGGAGATGGCGCCCGGGGGTTCTAACTCCGAGGAAGGCCCGGGGAGGGCAAGGCAACCTTGGAGTGCGCCCATGAACGCGCTAGAGTTTGAGCCCAAGGCTTGTGCCAATCCCGACCTTTTTAATCTATGGTTTCAGAGAAATCGGATTCGGAAATTTCGAAACTAGCCAGGTTCGGCCTGGCAGCTTCTATTCTGGGCGGAAATTGAGCTGAGCTGGGTTCTCCTTCTTGCCAACGTAGGCGGAAGGGGCTTTCGGTTTAGTTTTCCTTCAGCTCGGCTGGGGCGCGCTGGATGGGACTCCAGCTGTAGGGACTCCATCTTTTTGACTTGGGGGCCCTCGACCGGCCAATCCCTTTCAAACGAGGGGACGGGGGCGGAGGGGCAAGCAAAGAGAAAGAGAGAAAAAGACACACCAGGCAAACAAACGCCGTAATGGGGCAACTTGAAGTCAAGCCTGGGATAGAACGCGAAATCCTGGCTTTCAGACTCGGCTGTGCTACTAACTTGCCTGACTTTCCCTGTTTAAAAAATTGTTGTGGGGGAAGGGTTGGACTAGGTGAACTCTAATAGACTCCTGGACCTGGCGCGGATGAGGGATTTAGGGGAAAGTGCGCCGTATTCCCCGCGAGGCTCCCCAGGCGGCCCCCCCTCGCCGGGTGAATCCCCGGCGGCCCGACCGGCGCAGGCAGCGATCCTGGCTGCCGTCGGGGCCGGCAGCTTCCTGGAAAGTTACTTCTCGTTGGAGTCGGCGATAGGCAGAGAGTGTTCTGTGAAATCCGCTGAGTTGAGATCGACTGTGTTCCGGGAATGAGAGGGCTGTGCCATTCCCCTCACTGCCCCCTGCCTTGACAGCGTAACAGGAAAAAAAAAAAAAAAGCACACATAATGTTAGCTACTGAGGTGCACTAAAAGTTTTACTTGGATGTAACCAAATTCACGGCTATCGCCGGGGCTCCGCCGCGCCTGCGGGGGGCTTCTAGGTGGACGCGCTGCGGTGCAAGCAACACGCCCGGGGGTGGGCGGTCCCTAGCAGACAGGTACGGTGTGATGGGGGTGGGCCAATCTGCGAATCTGCGCCGGCTTGCCCGGCTGCAGGGTTAGAGTTTGTGCCCTTGTGTGTGAGCAAGAGAAGAGGGCCGCCTCTGGAGGTGGGAGGAAAAGGATGGGATCTTTTCATATAGGCTGGCTTAGCCCTTCCTATATCTTGTCTCTCTTTGCCTTTCTGTTGTCTTCTTTACCTTTGCCTTTTTTTTTTTTTTTTTTAAGGGGAATTCCCTCGTTTCTCATCAAGCCCTTTAAAGGATCTGCCTTCTCAAGGTGCCTCGTTTACACAGGGAAAGCGCCAAAGGAGAGAAAGTGTATGGGGGTGGAAAAGACCAGTCTAACTTTCACTTGGTGGTTACTGCGGCTGGGGCTGGGATGGTGTCGGGAAAGGTCTGGACTCTTGCAGATGTCAGTTTCTTCTTGACACCTCTGCTCTCTTGGTTGCTTCTGTGGAAGGAGTCTTGTGCTGACATTGGTGGGATGGCTGAAGCTAGTAGGCAGGGTTTCTAGCAGGCTTTGCTTGGAATTAGTTCTGAGATCCTGGGAAAGACTTATCTCATGCAGCCTCACTCTCCTCCCAGTAAATGGTGGCTATTATAAGGATCAGACACAAAAATGGATGAGAAACAGCTGAGTGGTCTGTGAAACGCAAACCAAATGCTAGTGGTGCTCCCACACCTGCAGCATCTAGAGGGTGGCATCGTTGTCCACACCCACCATGACTGACATACTCACTGGCTTGGGGGGTTCCTAAGATAAAGCTAGCTTGGAAAGGAGTGCACTTAATAAGGGGAGGGGCCTTAGTGTATGTGCATTATTTGGTCAAGCCAGGCGAGAGGTTTACAGTGGAAAGTGCCCAGCCAACAACCTGACTGACAGTGGACCCAGGGGGCTTGTTTAGTTTGTTTGTTTCATTCCACATCAGGAGTGAGTCATTGCCACTTGTCAAGGTGAAACGGCAAATCTCCACTTCCTGTGGTTCCTAGAGTCTGTGTGACTGGAAGTCCACAAGCGAGAGGGTGGGTGAAGCTGGTTAAAGGAGAGCCTTAAGTATCCCAGTGTTGTTGAGGGATCTCTTCCATAGGGGAAGAGGAGAAGGTTTATAAATAAACCTCACATGTGTCTGCGGTATTCCTTTTCCAAGGAGACAATCACTGAACTTTGCTTAGGACCGATTCCATGCATCTCTCTTCGCCAATCCAAGTTCGGATGGGGAGAGGAGGAAATAGGTTCTTTTGTCTTTTTCTATCCTCTCTCTTCCCCTGTTTCCTTCCCCGCCTCCACTTACTCACATGCACACATTAACCTTGAAGCCTATGAGATTGAGTGACTGGCACTTGGGACCACAGAGAAATGTCAGAGTGTTTGGTTACAGACTCAAGGAAACCTCTCATTTTAGAGTGCTCATTTGGTAAGACTCAGCAGCCTGGAATGGGGGCAAAGTGTCTGTGTGGGGGAAGGAACTCAGAAATGAGATTCACCCACATCAGGGTGCTGTCTTGCATGTTCTACAGCACGTAGGCTGATTTGGAAAGGGGACAAGAATTTGAGCCAGAAGACCTAGGGCTGGGTCAATCACCATTTATGTGGCCCAGTATGACCTCCTTGGCCTCTGGCCCCTTTACCCAGAAAATAGCTCTGAAAAGCTACATTTTAAAAAAGAAGAGTTGGGGGAGGGTTCAGATATTGTTTTGTTTCTGCAGCCCGTGTGATCATAAGTGAGTCTTTCACGGAGACTTTAAATGATTTTGTTTTAGAGAAACCAATTTGGAGAGGGTCCGTATTTCTTGAGTGCTCCCTGGCCAGTTCTCAGCTAAACCACACAGTTAAATCTCTCACCAGCAGGGGGAGGCACAAACTTGGAAGTTTGTGGCACTATATGTGCTCTTAGACCCAGGAGAGATGGGATTGGAAACTGAAAAAAAACAAAAGAGTAGATAAACCATCTCAGGTTGGATTCTGCAGATTCCTTATTTAGTCTTAAGTGCTTCAGACAGTCAGGAAATACTGCCTGGCTGTTTGTCCTGGGTAAGCCACTTGAACTCAATTTTGTCCTCTGTGAACAAAGGATAAAGATATTGACCTTGTTGGTCTTGTGGAATCGTTCTAAGTTTGAAAGATAGTATTTTAGCAGGTTTTGAAAAGCATCCGGAGTTTTTAGGCCCCTAAGGATCATTTCATTAATATTGAAAGAATCACTTTTCTTATTTTTTTTCTTTCCCATAAACTCAATTACCTTTGGATGGCATACATTTTTTACTTTGAAAAAGGAATTAAATTTGTATACACGTATGTAATTAATGTATGAAATTGTATTCTGAGTACTCAAGGTAAAAACATTATTGTCGAGTAGCTTCGGGTGCCTGTTGTTTCTGTAAGAGCCGAGCTGGATAAAGTGTTTGCTCACTTGTGGTAAAACCGCACCAGCTGGCAGGCTGCAACTATCAGAGTAAAACTAAATATGTGTGTCCTAAAATAAGACTATAGTGGACAATCTTACATTCATTAAATCAATTTCTGCTTGGTTTTTCTCTTCCCTGCAGGTTTTAAGCAAAATTTTAGACTGTGAATCAAGGCACTGGGTAAGTAAATTGAATTATACGATTTACAGTTTTGTGGACAAACTGTTTCTTTTGAATTGCCAGTGAATGTGTCTGTGAACGGTGCCACTTTTCTTTAGATGAGAGAAAGGACAGCTGATTGCCTCTCCATCACACCCACCACCCGCCCCCCTTTGCCCCTGCATTTGACTATCTTAACACTGTCATGTGACCTTACTTGTTGCTTGGTTCACAGTAATTTTGCTGCCTACTATGCACCAGCAGTTCTGACAGTTGCATTCTGACAATTCTGAAGTTTAGCAGGGGAGAGACAGATGGTGGCTAGGATGATGAGAGGAGATACTGATGAGAATAGCTATGATTTTTGAGAATCTAGTGTGGACCAGGCACATATCTCTAAGTTTTACCACTGCAGAGGAATTAGTACTCCCCATTTGGGGAAACTGAAGCCCAGACATCGTAAAACAACCTGTTTCAAGTTATACAGCCTGTGAAAGGTATGGCCCACGTGCTAACCTTCAAAGCATGCTTTCTCTCCCCTGTCATTCACTCACTGCCTCTCAATGTTGGCGGTGCGTTTGGTATGTGGAAAAAACGTTCAACAAATACTCATTCCCTTCCTCTTTCCCCTATAGGGTTTTCTATTAACAAGTCAGGTAAAGATGATTATCTCCTAGTATAGACATGAAGAGAAATGCCCAGAGGTGGGCCATGAGTTGTTCAAAAGCAAACACAAGGGAGCAGGCTGAATCACCTGCTCTCACACTCCTGGTAAGAAGGAAACAGGTTCTGGAGGACTAACAGGATTTTGACCTTTTCTTTCAGGTGAAGAAAAATGGCCTCGCCGGCTGACAGCTGTATCCAGTTCACCCGCCATGCCAGTGATGTTCTTCTCAACCTTAATCGCCTCCGGAGCCGTGACATCTTGACTGATGTTGTCATAGTGGTGAGCCGGGAGCAGTTTAGAGCCCATAAGACGGTCCTCATGGCCTGCAGGTAAGGGGTCTGGAAGTAGAAGGCAGATGATGGATATAATGGGAGCAAAGGTGCTGGCTGCCAGGGTGGAGGGTGGGGGCCTCTCGCAGTGTTTGGGGCCACATCTCATTTGTCTCTAGGTCCCCAGCACATGGCCTGGCAGAGTGGGTTCCCAGGCAGCAAATGAATGAATACACTTTTAGAAAAGAAAGCGTTTCCATTCTGTGGGAATAGAGGGAGAAGAAATCAGATGCTGTCTCCAGAAGAGATGTGTTTAGGGCAAACGGGATGACTTTAATTAACCAATGGGAAAAAAATGAAAAGTGAAAGTGAGTTTTAAAATATTTCTAGCAAGTTACCTTGAGATCTTTTGCTCTTTTTTCCTGTGATTGTATTTATTTATACTATGATTATATTTCCGTGGGTGTTTCAGAGAATATCTAAGTTGGTGAAAGTGAGCTGGCTAATTCTTCATATTTGTCAAGTGTTTCAAATGTTCAGAGCAGTTTTACACTCCATAACCTCCCTGGATTTTCAAAGTGGCCTATATTATGGATGGCATGATTAGCTCTATTTTATAGATGATAAGATGAAGATGTTTATAGGTGAGCTGATGAGAGTCAGGAATCTTGATTGCAAGTAGAGGACATACAGAACATCTACAACAAGCACCTTTAAAAAAAAATAGTGGTAAAGTTTATAGAGAGTTAAAATAATAGATGATACTAACCAAATGCTTACTGTGTTCAGGCATCAGTTTGTCCCCTTTACATTTTCATGCTTGCCACAACTGTGTAAGGGAGACATTGTCATTCCTGCTTGCAGATAAGGAAACCAAGGCACAGAGAAGTGAAGTCCCTTACCCAAGGTTTCATAGTTACTTGCTAAAGTCTAGTAAGTCTAGCTCATTTCTGGCAACATGCTCAGGAAGAGTAGAATCCAGATGACAGTCCAGAATTCTGGCCTCTCCCTGCATGCTCTTTCCTGAACCTGACATCATGGTACCAGGAGGTATAGCTTGACACTGACTTGGCTCTCCTGGGAGTATTGACCTTGTGATGGACTTTTAGAAAATAATCTATGGACTTTTAGAAAATCAGTAAACTATAGATATAGGTATCATTTTATTTGTTTGTCATCAATACCCAATTTGCTTCTAAAAAATGCAATAAGATTTTTAGAATAAGGATAATGTGGTAGAGCAAGAAAGGAAATGCTTATCCCAAAGAAGTAAACTAAAAATAGTTACTGCAAATGAGTGCTAAATTTAACTCTGGTAATCTGTGCAATGAAGACCAAAAGGAATACAGGTTCTGTGACTTTGAGAAAATTACTTGACCTCTTTGATCTTAGTTCCCCCATTTGAAAACGGAGAGAAGGATAGAATCTATCTTATAAGGTTGTGAGAAACACAGGAGAGTAGACGTAAAGTGCTTAATGACTCTCTGGCATTGAGTAAACTCTCCATGAATGGCAGCTATTGTTAACTTGCATGGAAGGTCCAGAGCTAGGTCCAGGGAAAAGGGGCTTAGCGCCCCCTGCTAACCATAATTGATGACAGTTTCTGTAATTGATGTCTACTATAGTGAGACATTCCTTTGTTTTACAGTGGCCTGTTCTACAGCATCTTCACAGACCAGTTGAAATGCAACCTCAGTGTGATCAATCTGGATCCTGAGATCAACCCGGAGGGGTTCTGCATCCTCCTGGACTTCATGTACACATCTCGGCTCAATCTGCGGGAGGGCAACATCATGGCCGTGATGGCCACAGCTATGTACCTTCAGATGGAGCATGTTGTGGACACTTGCCGGAAGTTCATCAAGGCCAGGTGAGCTGCCACCCGGATGGAGGCCTTGGAGATGGAGGGGATCGCAAAAGATCAGTGGCCCTTGATAGTGCATGAATGTAGAAAAAATAATCCTCTGTGATACGCCACAGCCTACTTTCCATTGCTTTTGCACACTCCTGCTATTCAGATATGCCATGTGCATCCCCACTTCTTGCTTCCTTCCATTCACTTGATTGACCCTTTCCTCCCACCCATCCTGTTGACCATGCCCGGATGCCAGCTTCTTCACTGTGCAATAATCACTTTGCTCTTTCCGCAGCTTTTCAGTTGTTTCCCAGAGCCCTTTGTATTCCTGTTAGACTTTGCTTCTCTTTCACTATTTGCATGCGTGCTTTTGTTCTCCTTTAGGCTTCCATTGTAACTATTTACATACTTAGTTCCCCCACTGGATTGTTGGCTGCTATACTCATCTCTTATGTCACTCTGCTCCTAAACTAGAGAATGTTTACTGAATTACATTGGGTTCACTGGGTCTAACCCCCTACCTGGGATCTGGTGAGATAGGACAGTCACTGAAAGATGAGAAACCTGAGAGCCAAAAAAGTGAAGAGCTTTGCTAAGTGTAACAGACACTTAGGCCTTGACTTCTGTAGAATCATTTGATTCAGCTTCTCTAGGGTGATCGTAGCCCTTCTCCAGCAGAAAGGTTTCCAGCCTCTGTTTGAACATCTCCAGGAGCAAGGAACTCATTGTTCCCAGAACCACGCAGTTCTACCTTGGACAGTTTGAAAGTTGAAATCTGGCTCCTTTAACCTTCATTCCTTGGTTCTACCTCTGTTAACTGCAATCAGACAGAGCGGGCCCACTTTTCGCCCACGTAATGTCCCTTCAAGTACAGGCAGCTTGAGCTCTTTGTCTCCTGTGGGTGATCATGGTGGCAAGATCATTTATAAGTGCTTTCCCTGGGTCCAGCCTTGTGCTGGAGCCTTCAGTAACTAGCTCCAGGTCACGGAGCTGCTGAGTGGCACCACGGGGACTAGAAACCAGGTTCTGTTGCTGCAGAGCCAGGGCTTCCCACCCTGGCACCTGCTGCCTCTTCTCCAAAAGGAAACTTCCCTGTGACTCCAGGCATCTCACAGGGTGAGTTCCTTCTTCACAAGCACCAGTTTGACAATGACCCCCCTCCAAACATGTGACACCAGCATGCTATACTCATGCTATACTCATCTATACTCATGCTAAACTTCATCCCTGAAGCTCAGGTTTCACATGTGTAAAACGGAAACAATAATGCCTTCTCAACCTTCCTTGCAGGATTCTGTAGTGATGAAATGAGATAAGGGCTCCAAAAGCTTTCCATTTTATAATAGCAGAATAGTTAGAGATTCACATGTATACAAACATATGGGACTTACACAAAATCACACCTGAACAGGCACTGATTGTGTGGCTAATTCACTTAGCTTCTCTGGGCTAGATTGCTAGACTTTTAGCAGAACTGCCTTGTAACTACAAGTGTTTCCGTAGTCCAGGGCCACTTTGCCTATGTCTAGCTGACCCCCACGCCTGTGTGGGTTTCATAGGCCAGTGTCACTCGGAAGGTTCTGATTAGGAGGCCGGGGTCTTCTCTCTGTTTCCCTCCTGCAGTGAAGCAGAGATGGTTCCTGCCATCAAGCCTCCCCGTGAAGACTTCCTCAACAGCCGCATGCTGATGCCCCAGGACATCATGGCCTATCGGGGCCGGGAGGTGGTGGAGAACAGCCTGCCACTGAGGAATGCCCCTGGATGTGAGAGCAGAGCCTTTGCCCCCAGCTTGTACAATGGCCTGTCCACACCACCAGCCTCATACCCTGTGTATGGCCACCTTCCAGTCAGCAGCTTCCTTTTCTCTGATGAGGAGCTCCGGGATGCCCGAATGCCTATAGCCAACCCCTTCCCCAAGGATCGGGCCCTCCCCTGCGACAGTGCCAGGCCAGTGCCCAGTGAGTACAGTCGGCCAGCCATGGAGATCTCCCCCGGAGTGTGCCACAGCACCATCTACTCGCCCAAGGAGGCGGCTCCTGAGGAGGCGCGGAGTGACATGCACTACAGTGTGGCCGAGGGCCCCAAGCCTGCTGCACCCTCAGCCCGGAGTGCCCCATACTTCCCCTGTGACAAGGCCGGCAAGGAGGAAGAGCGGCCCTCCTCGGAAGATGAGATTGCCCTGCATTTCGAGCCCCCCAATGCACCCCTGAACAGGAAGGGTCTGGTTAGCCCACAGAGTCCCCAGAAGTCTGACTGCCAGCCCAACTCACCCACGGAGTCCTGTAGCAGCAAGAACGCCTGCATCCTCCAGACCTCTGGGTCCCCGCCGGCCAAGAGCCCCACTGACCCCAAAGCCTGCAACTGGAAGAAGTACAAGTTCATCGTGCTCAACAGTCTCAACCAGAATGCCAAACCGGAGGGGCCTGAGCAGGCAGAGCTGGGCCGCCTTTCCCCTCGAGCCTATGCTGCCCCGCCAGCCTGCCAGCCACCCATGGAGCCCGATACCCTTGATCTCCAGTCCCCAATTAAGCTCAGCACCAGTGCAGAAGACTCCACCATCCCACAGGCCAGCCGGCTCAACAACATCGTCAACAGGTGATTTCAGAGGGAGTTGGGACTTGGGGCCAGGGCTTACCTGAGCAGGGTTCTGGACTCACTTCTGATGGATGCAGAGGTTGTGTTCTCTTGTCTGACATGCTGAATGTACTGGAGGTGTGGGCTAAAGCCTATTGACTGAATTAGCCTAAGTAAGGAAGGTCCTTAAGGTTCAGTATATTTTCATAGTGAGAGAGAGAATTTCCCCTCCATGGTAGATGAGCAAGAATCCTAAGCTCCTGAGGTCTTGGTCTCGGTATGGCACGGGGCATCCTCCTGCTGTCTTGGACGGAGGATGGCCATGGACAGCAGCACCAAGGGGAGGGAACTGAGCCTGGGAGTGAGGTTTGGGCTCCGTGTGACCCCCATCGGTGATCTTGGTATGTCCGCTGTTTGAAGGGAGGCTTGGGGATGAGTAACTCTGTGGTTCCTGATCTCAAGTGGCCTCTGGGCTGCCCTGAGCACAGGGAAGAGGGATGCATGGAGCCCAGGTGGAGACTCTGCCCTGCTCCATCTGCTGAGGCCCTTTCCTCCTACCCACAGGTCCCTGACTGGCTCCCCCCGAAGCAGCAGCGAGAGCCACTCGCCGCTATACCTGCACCCCCCCAAGTGCACGTCCTGCGGCTCACAGTCCCCGCAGCACGCAGAGATGTGCCTGCATGCCGCTGGCCCCACGTTCCCCGAGGAGCTGGGAGAGACCCAGTCTGAGTACTCAGATTCCAGCTGCGGTGAGTCCCTTCCCTGCCCTGGTCTCTGCTCCAGAGGTTTGTGTGTCTATTCACTGATTGGAAGGAGCCCCTCATTGGAAGTCCATTGGCATTTAACTCACCAGCCAAGATTCCCACTCTTGGAGACCTTATGTAGGGAATGAAACTGACCAAAGCAAGGGATAAAGAATCTGAGTTATTCTTGGGGAATAGAGAAGGATCACACAGCTCTCAATGGGGCTGGCTACCACTAGCTTCCAGAGCCTTCTCAGGCCTTCTGGACCCAAACTGATTGTATGCATACTAGTTCACCTTGCTAGACTGTACATTCTAGAAAGAGAAGCATCTGCCTTATTCATGCTTGTGTTTTCCACAGGGCCTAATGAGTCTAGCACGGAGTAGGCACTCAGTTAATATTAGCTGAATTTGATTCACTGAACAGATTGTTAATTGACATTTTTGGATAGTTTGTGATTGGCACCCCCAGTTTTCCCCTCTTCCCCCAGCTCTAGCTCCAGTAGGGTAGCCCAGCAATACTTCTTTTAGGGGTAAAGTCACCATGATATGTCATTTCCAAATTGTTAAGACAAAAGAAAAAGATGAGTTCCTTATACTGAGAGGCTTGGCACAGGGCCATGGGCCAATAGTTGGGAGAGCAGGGAGGGACTGTCCCATCCTGACTCCCCGGCTGTTCGCTCTACACTCCAGTTCTTTTTCTCTGGGCCTCTGTTTCTACGCCCACCATCATCTTTTGTCTCCCTATCTCAGAAGTGCTTGGGAGACATAAAGTCTAGATGGGCACAAGGGTGACCACAGTCATTGTTAATTCCTCCTTCGATGACCTCAAAGTATTTTTGACTCTGAGATTCGTATCTTACATTCCTGTGATGCTTGATGTTATACAACATGCTTCTGTGAGGTAGGCAGGACAGGGGTTTATTATCTTGATTTTGAAGATAGAGACACAGACAGAGGCTGTCTTATCTGAGGGCTTCTGTGCATGAATGTAAGCTGGTACAGGCCATGTGGGTACCTTGGGTGTGAGTTTCCCTTTTCTACCTTAATATTTGAATCTGTCTCCTTCCTCGGTTCCATGATTGAGACCCTAAACACTAAGAAAGAGGGAATTCTCACAGGCCCTTTGCTCTGGGCTCCCATGAACAATGGGCAGACGGGGCACTGGGGGCTGAGTTTGGCCCTGGGGGTGGCTCCAGAGAAGAGGCCGTGGAGCCCCACCTCCCTTGACGTGCTGACCCTGGTGTTCCCCTCACCCTCCAACAGAGAATGGGGCCTTCTTCTGCAATGAGTGTGACTGCCGCTTTTCTGAGGAGGCTTCCCTCAAGAGGCACACGCTGCAGACCCACAGTGACAAACCCTACAAGTGTGACCGCTGTCAGGCCTCCTTCCGCTACAAGGGCAACCTCGCCAGCCACAAGACCGTCCACACGGGTATGGCTCTGTAACCCATCCCCAAGCTTGCCAGGGTTCCCCGGGGCAGAACAGGGCAAGGATTCTAGAGAAAGCAGCGTGGGGCTTTGGGGCCTGGTGGGGTGAGGTAGGGAGCAGGGATTGTCCTGGCCTGAGTCTAGGCCTGGCCTGTCATGTCTTGGCTTAGTGACCCAGCCATTCTGTGTTCCCTTTGTCTTTCCTTTGAGATGCTCTGTGTTGCTTCACCTTCACTGGGGTCAGAAGTGTTCGTCTTACTATACAGGGGATGAACCTTGGCTGAGAGAGGCAGAGACAGGTTGGTGTTTATAAACCAGAAAAACACTAAAGCCTCTCCAGTCTCTCCAAGGGCTTGTTCCTTATCAGCTCACATTCCTTCACCAGGTAGCATCTCATAACCTGATTACTGTCCAAAGTTGCCTCTCTCCTGGGATTTTAAATGGGCCCATTATCCCAGAAACTTTCCATGAAGGAAGACGTGGCCCTTCTATTGGTTTCCTCTGTTTGAGCATCTACTCCAACTCAGACCCCACCTCTCCTGCAAATAGAATCCAGCTGTAGTTGCCGCAAGCAGAAAGGAAAAGCATGTTTTTTCTCAAAGACAGAAACTAGAGCAGCCTGAGTGTTACCTCTCTGAGGAATGGGTTGACTGAATCAGCCTTACCCAAGGGAAGAGCTAGCAGAGCCTTCCTGGGTCATCTCAACTCATCCCTCAGGTGCCAGAGAGGGAAACTGAGGCCCAGAGAAGGCAAGTAACATATCCACATCCTGAAGTGAGATCATCCTGATGACAAAGCTGGTTCCTGGGACCTCAGTTCCTCCCTGACCCATGCCTGACACTGTCTCTCCTCCTCCATATCACCACCTGCTTCTTGACCCCGGTCATGGGTGAGGTGTGCTGATGTGTGTGTAAGAGAGGGGTAGCAGGTAGGGGTGGCAGGTCCCTGACACCTCTCTCTGACCCTTTCCAAGGGAAGGAAAGCCGAAGTGGCACAAGGAAGGGCCAATTGCTTTGCAATCCAGGGCTCAGGGACTGTGGGAACTTTCTCTAATTATGGCTTTCCTGTTCTCTCTGCAACAGGTGAGAAACCCTATCGTTGTAACATTTGCGGGGCCCAGTTCAACCGACCGGCCAACCTGAAAACCCACACCCGAATTCACTCTGGAGAGAAGCCCTACAAATGCGAAACATGCGGAGCCAGATTTGTCCAGGTGAGCAGGGGGCGTGGGCCAAGGACCCCCAACCCAGTGTGCTGATAAGAGGCTTCAGGGGGTCTGCAGCCCACCTCAACCAAGCCTCTCAGTTTGTTTGCTCTTCGCTCTTCCATGCAGGTGGCCCACCTCCGTGCCCATGTGCTCATCCACACTGGCGAGAAGCCCTATCCCTGTGAAATCTGTGGCACCCGATTCCGGCACCTTCAGACTCTGAAGAGCCACCTGCGAATCCACACAGGAGAGAAACCTTACCATGTACGTGAGCCTCTTGTGGCCACTGGCTGGCCTGGGAGAGGCGGGGAGGTGGAGGGCTGGGGCCACAGGACTGCTCGCTTCAATCTCAGGCATGCAGTGGGATGACCACTGAACTCTCATGGTCCTAAAACCAGATCTCAGTCTGATTTTCAAAGACAACCAGCTTGAGGTTGGCCTGAGTCTTAGTTTGTGGTTGTTGTTGTGCAGTTGCTGAGTCATGGCCTGCTCTTTGTGACCCCATAGACTGAAGCATGCCAGGCTTCCCTGTTCTTCACTATATCCCAGAGTTAGCTCAAATTCATGTTCATTGAGTCAGTGACGCTATCTAACCTTAGCATCCTCTGACGCCCCCTTCTTTTGCTTTCAGTCTTTCCCAGCATCAGGGTCTTTTGCAGTGAGTAAGCTCTCCACACCAAACGGCCAAAGTATCGGAGCTTCAGTTTCAGCATCAGTCTTAGCTTGCTCATCTTTGAAGTTGAGGGTATTGGGTTAGGTAATCCAGGCCTTAAGAAAGAGGTCTGGACTATGGTTACATAGACATCAGAGTCATTCATTCCTTCTACAAACACTTACTGAGTGCTTCCAGCTGTCCCTAAACTGGGCTAGATGTCTACTTCAGACGAGCTAAAGTGTTTGAAAAGAAGCAGTCACAGACTAGGAGGGGAACCAGAGAAAGGTGGTGATAAAAGGGGGAAAAAACTAGAGAAAAGACAGCTGCAAATGACCAGAAGCAAGAGGCCATGATCGGGCCACTGGAATCAGTGTTCTAGAGTGGAGTCTTGACTAACTATGGCTTATGGGTTAATTTTTGAAATCCCATGAGCTAATAACGGTTTTTATACTTTTACATGGCTAAAAATATCAATAATATTTCATGACATGCAAATTATATAAAATTTAAATTTCAACGTCCATAAAGAAGGTTTTGTTGGCACACAGCTAGGCTCACTTGTTGACGTATGTCTCTGGCTGTGTTCACGCTACAGTGCAGAGCTGAGTAGTTATGTCAGAGCATGTCAGGCCCACCAAGTGTGAAATATTTACTGTCTGGCTCTTTACAGAAACAGCTTGCTGATCTCTGCTGTAAAGTAGAAAGATACTGGCCAGGGAGCTGAGATATCTGCATTCTTATTTGGACTTTGGCAGTGACCCTTTTTAAGGCTGTGGGCAAACCCCGACCCTCTCACTGGGCCGTAGTCTTCTTTCTCTATGAAATGGTGAGAATGAGGTAGATGAGCAGGTTTCCAACTGTGCTGTTTCAATCACTGAAACCCTGCAGGGCAGGACTGGAATGATACAGCAGCCTGTTTCCCTTTCCAGTTTCCATTTAATTTGAAGAAAAGAATCCCATGTCCTACAAGTGTAGAAACTACTGTTATAGGTGAGGCTGGCTTTGCTGAACTTATGACATCTCTGTAGGTAGTGATGGACACAAGGCTGAATAAAGGAATGGTTAACCCATATCAAAATGTTAACCTGAGAAGGTGGTTATTTTCATTCACTTGTTTATCGCTCCTTGAGTGAATATCTTCTCACCTGATTTTGTTCTTGGGCAAATTAATTATCTTCTCAGTACCTTAATTTCCTCATCTGAGCCTGATAATAGTGCTCACTGCACACAGTCATGTTAAATTAATGGATTCCCGGAAGTGTTCAGAACTGTGCTTGCCGCATAGTAAGAGTCCGGTATGTATTTGCTGTTATAATTATTTGCTGGACATTTAGATACACAGGATATCAGAGTTGAGCGACCTTCAGAGTGTACTGACTCAGTCCCTTACAGGAAAGAAAGCCAAGGCTCAGAGAGAAATGCCATGCTCAGGGCACATGGCAGTGGGTCGCACAGGTATGAGGGGCCCTTGTCTCCCAAGACTGGGGCTCTTTATACTCACTGCACACCTGTTTTATTTCTAAGTTTGTTTCCATTTTTACTTTAAGACATATTCTCTATATGAATGTATTTTATTATAGTTTTATTAGAGAATAGTTTTAGATTTGTAGAAAAGTTGCAAAGATAGCACTGAGATACCATATGTACGCAATTTCCCGTTATTAAATCTTATAACTAGGGTACATTAACCACAACTAATGAATCCATACTGGGTATATTATTATTAACTAGAATCCATACTTTATTTTTACTTTCTTAGTTTTTACTTGGGCTCCCCAGGTGGTGCTAGTGGTAAAGAATCCTGCCAATGCAGGAAAGGCAAGTTCAGTCCCTGGGTCAGGAAGATCCCCTGGAGGAGGGCACGGCAACCCACTCCAGTATTCTTGCCTGGAGAATCCCGTGGACAGAGGAGCCTGGTGGACTAGGGTCACAAAGAGTCAGACACGACAGAAGCAACTTAGCAGCAGCAGCAGTTTTTGCCTAAAACATTTTTCTGTTTCAGGATTATATCAGGGTACCACATTACATTTAGTCATCCACTTTATTTTTAAAGAACTTTTCCACTAAAATTATTATTACCCATTCTTGGAATCAAAACGAGAAACAGCTTCACTTGCTAATGGCTTGTTAGCTGATCTGAGGTCTATGTGTGCAGATGTGCTCCATCACTTCAGTTGTGTCCGACTGCTTGTGACCCAATGGACTGTAGTCTGCTAGGCTTCTCTGTCCTTGGGATTTTCCAGACAAGAAAATGAGTGGGTTGCCATGCCCACCTCCAGGGGATCTTCCTGACCCAGGAACCTGAACCAAAGTCTCTTGTACTGGCACGTGGATTCTTTACCACTAGTGCCACCTGGGAAGCCCTCTAAGATACATACACTAAGTTAAAGGAATATAACTGCCTTTTAAAAGCATATCTGAGATTTCCAGAATTTTCATTTGCAAAATTCAGACTGTTCTAATCCATTTGTCCAAATATATTCAGATGTACTGCATAATTGCCTAAGAGGTATATTTACAGGTACTGGGAAGATTACAAAGTTTAGTGAGAAGTAGTCGTCATTGTCAAAGCATTCTGCATCTGAGAAGGATGATAATTTTTGGGATGCCAAGGCTTTTTGGCATTAAGTGGCAAGGCTGGAAATCTTACAGAGGTCAAAGGAAAGGAACTATTTTCACCTTAGAAAGATTCAGGAAAACTTTAAAAATTAGAAGAGTTTGCAGCTGAACTGCATTTTTGGTTTAGACTTGAATTTGTTGAGTTAGAGCAGGGAAATGAATCTCAAGCAGGGGAAGAGCGTGACCAAGACTTTGGAAAGCAGGGAAGAGATATTTGCACAAAGTGTACTTGTCCCTTAGCAGAAGCCAGCATTTCTGTGGGCTCTCACCTGCCCACAGGAGGGAAGGGAAGAACTGCCCCATCCCTGGAAGGGAGAATCTCCTTCTCAAGGTCCTTGAGTAATGACACGTTTCCTGAGTGGATGACTTAACAGTTTGCCTCTGGTTCTCCCCCAGTGCGAGAAGTGTAACCTGCATTTCCGTCACAAAAGTCAGCTCCGTCTTCACTTGCGCCAGAAGCACGGCGCCATCACCAACACCAAGGTGCAATACCGCGTGTCCGCCACTGATCTGCCGCCGGAGCTCCCCAAAGCCTGCTGAAGCATGGAGTGTTGATGCTTTCCATTCGAGTCCCTTTTCGGAATCTACCCAAAGGATACTGTAACACTTTACAATGTTCATCCCGTGATGTAGTGCCTCTTTCATCCACTAGTGCAAATCCTAGCTGGCGGGGGCGGGGTGGGGGGGGGGGCGGGGGACGGGGCGCCAAGGCAGCTCCCCTTCCCCCACTGCCGTAAAACTTTAAGAAAATAATATTGCTTCTTCTCCTATGTGTACGGCGAACCATGTCAGCAAAAAGCAAAATCATTTTATATATCAAAGCGGGGGAAGTACGCAAAAGTTCTGACTTGACTTAGTCTGCAAAATGAGGAATGTATATGTTTTGTGGGATCAGATGTTTCTTTTGTATGTAAATGTGCATTCTTTTAAAAGAAGAGACGTCGGTATGTTATCAAAGAGAGGGCTTTAATTTTTTTAACCAAAGGTGAAGGAATATATGGCAGAGCTGTAAATATATAAATATATATATATAAAATAAATATATATAAACCTAAAAAAGATATATTAAAAATATAAAACTGCGTTAAAGGCTCGATTTTGTATCTGCAGGCAGACACGGATCTGAGAATCTTTATTGAGAAAGAGCACTTAAGAGACTATTTTAAGTATTGCATCTGTATAAGTAAGAAAATATTTTGTCTAAAATGCCTCAGTGTATTTGTATTTTTTTGCAAGTGAAGGTTTACAATTTACAAAGTGTGTATTAAACAAACAAAAAGAACAAAAAAAGCTGCGGAAGGAAAAAACGTGTAGTTTTGTTCTAGTTATCGGTTTGTATATACCTGTACAACGTGTCCTACGGTGCCTTTTTTCATGGAAGTTTTCAACAGGGGACGACCGCGCCATCCCTTTTGGAAGTGTAGGCAGACACAGGGACTTGGAGTTGTCACTAACTAAGCTCTCTTTGGGAATGTTTGTCTCATCACATTCTGCGTCATGCTTGTGTTATAACTACTCCGGAGACAGGGTTTGGCTGTGTCTAAACTGCATTACCGCGTTGTAAAATATAGCTGTACAAATACAAGAATAAAATGTTGAAAAGTCAAATCGGTTTGTTCTGGATTTTTTTCCTTGCGCTGGAGTCAGGACTTGAATGGGTCTGGTTCCCCAGCTCTTCACCTGGGTGGGCAGTGCTCATGGAGGGCAGGGAAAGACTGAGGCTGGGGTTTGCATTTGGTTGCTGGGCAGGGCCCGCCTTCAGCTCTTGGCAGAAGGATGGACCGCAGATGCCAGATTCTGCTCATGTGGCGCCCAGGTTGGGGATTTTGAATGGACCTGTTGCCTCTTATCTCTGGCTGGTTCCCTCCTTTTTCTGTTTTTTTAACTGTCTTCATTCACTATATTTTTCACTCAGAGCTCTAGGCTGAACTCAAAATGAGTGACCTCAGTTCTAGCCCTTCTGAGACCAATGTGTGGGTCCTTTCCTCCTCTGAGTCTTAGAGAGTTTGCTCATTCTGTGCAGTGAGAAGGCTCATCTTGCCTCCTGGCTTCATAAACAGTTTCTCTCTCCTGGGGTCCAAGGACAGTATGGGAAGCCTCAGCTTCGACTCTTGCCTTCCTCACCCTTGGTGCTTTTGGAGGATTTTTGCTGTCTGCTAGGTGATGGATAGACATCTATAGACATCTATAGAAGCTTTATGAATCCCTATAGGCCAAGCCAAACCCCATCCCTGCAGAAGCGTTCTTTGCACCAAGAACTCTGTGGTGGAAGTCAGCCGCCTCTTTCTGAGTGACAACCATTACCCCTCTGAGTCCCTTTCCCACCCGCCCCTGCGGGAATCGGATTAACTAGATTGTTTATGATTCCATGATTCACCCTGGCTTGCTTTGGCACCGGTTTTATTTTACCTCAATCCCCCTCAGAAACCAAGTTTGACTGACAGGAACTAAGAATGGTGAGGACAAGTGTGGTCATGGCCGCCTGCCCAGAGGAGAAAGTCCTCACCGCCCTGTCCCGTTCCTGGGTGGTGGTGGCGGTAGGGGGGCGGGGACGTGAGGCAGAGCCTTCCCTGGGCCCTCAGGCCACTGTCTGGATGGTGGTGTCCCTTGGCAGTGCCTCTGCAGCAGGCTCCACGCACGTGCTGGGAAGCCTGCGGGAGCTGACCCCTCAAGGCTCCTGAGAGAACCTCAGAAAGTCACATTGCCCCTCTGCCAGCCACATGGCCGGCCTTGCAGCTCAGGTTTCCTTTGAAGATGACTTTAAAGGACTCTCCAGCTCAAGGCCTCGGCTCACCCTGCTCTTTGAAAGGGGGGAAAAATGATCCCTCTGCTCCCATAGACACTTGGCAGAAGAACTTACAAAACAGACAGCTTCAGGAATGACAATTCACAGGCCCGAGGGAGGCTGGCCCCAGGGCTGCTTGGCTCCCCAGGGGCCTCCGAGTTTGTTTACACATCATTACTGTTTAATAGAGAGAGAGAGAGAGAGAGGAGGCTGGGGCAGACAGTATGGGTGGCATTCAAGTTCAAACAAAAGAGAAGATCAAAGAGTAACTGCAGCCAATTGACAATCAATAACAGGCAAAAGGCAAACGTCTCTGAACAGTTAAGCTGGGGCAGAGGGAATACAGAATTTTCATTACCAAAGCGTGACTGGAGCACAGCTTTTCACAAATGCATAACTTTTAAAACAGGGTGTCTGATGCTTTTCTCTCAGTTGTTTAAGGTTTTGAGAGGAAAAGTTTCTAAGGACCAGCGTAGTGGTTGGAGGGTGGACCTGGAGAGAGGGAGGGGTTGGTTAGAATCAGCTTAGGAGCTGGAAGGATGGAGGATGGTAAGGATCACCTCGCTGAAATCTGTCCTTGACCCAGGAAGGGACTGAGGTGAAGAAACTAGGCTACCGTCACCCAGGGCACGGGGGCAGAGGGTAGCGGTCAGGCTCCTGCCTCTGACCCCACCCGGAGGGAAAGAAGATCAGTAGAAATGAGAAAGCTGATGCAAGGACTTGTCCAGGGTCACAGAGCTAAGATGTGGCCAACTAATCTGAGTTCTTACAACTGCTTGTTGGTGCAAGTTCAATCACCTCTTTTTTGGGGGGAAAATGAGCTATTTCCTTTGAAATATGGGTTCATTTGCCTCTCTGTGTCACTCAGAGTAGTATATTTCTTAAATATGGTATATGGTATATATATATGGTATATGGTATATATATATATAATATATATATGGTATATAACATCTGGCATTTGTGAGGCGCTTAGGATTTTCAAAGCACGTTGGTATCAGCAATCACATTTTATCTCATAACTACTCCTCAGAGTAGAGGTGTCGGGGGCAGGGAGTGGGGGGATACACACACCCACCTCAGAAACTCCAGAATAGCAGCAGTTCAAGTTACAGTGGAAAACCAGGGGCCATAGTAACACATCAAACTGCACCTGCACACAGAATTCCAAAAAAAAAACAAAACTGCTTTGCCCCAGCCCCAATGGAGGAGTCAGACCTTGGGCAACCACATCTCATACCACGTGACCTACCTCCCTGATTTGTCTAAGGATGGACACAGGACCCCAGGGCAAAGTGCTGCCTGAGAGAGACAATGATGAGTTGGGCCACTAGAATCTTATGTTCTGGGGATTTACAGTGACATTTGGAGACAACCAGCCAGTCCAGTGTTTCTCCAGTTCCAGTGATTTGTAATCCACTTTCATGATTTTGCTATCTCATCATACCTTGAACATTTATGTACTGCTGCTGCTGCTGCTAAGTCGCATCAGTCATGTCTGACTCTGCAACCCCATAGACGGCAGCCCACCAGGCTCAGCTGTCCCCGGGATTCTCCAGGCAAGAGTACTGGAGTGGGTTTCCATTTCCTTCTCCAATGCATGAAAGTGAAAAGTGAAAGTGAAGTTGCTCAGTCGTGTCCAACTCTTCGTGACCCCATGGACTGCAGCCTACCCAGGCTCCTCTATCCATGGGATTTTCCAGGCAAGACTACTGGAGTGGGTTGCTATTGCCTTCTCTGACATTATGTACCAGTTTTCTTTAAATCAACTCACTTTCAAGATATAGTTCTTCCAACATAAATAAAAATAGTCATCATTCATAATAAAAATGTTCACTCCGTGCCTTCTAGAAACTATATGTTCTATCAGAGGTATGTTTGGAAAACACTAAGAGAATTGGGATACGGAAAGAAAAGGAAAGCGATGCAGAGAGAAGCTGATCCCCTGGGGAGAAGCTGGATGTCATTAATGGCACCACAATGAGATCCCTGGACAAGGATTTTAACTAGAATGCCCTGCCACCACCAGCTTGATTTCTAGAAGATTCCATCTCTTTTATAACCACTTCCTAATAAGGTCTCTGCCTCTTCTCCTATATCACCCATCACACTTGGCCTGGCTTGAGTGAGTCCCTGTTTCCTGGAACCAAAAGAGCACAGTTTACACATGTACCCAGGTTTGAGGTATGTGCCATCAGAGAGACCATTCGGTACTCTCAGATTGGGTTCAGGGTTCTCAATAAGAGGCTAAGGAATGCTATAATCCCTCCCATATAAGACACAAAGCATGGTCTACCCAATGTACTGTAACCACATGGAAAGACCACGTTCCTCCAATCCCTCAAAGCAGTGGCAGGAGGCTTCTCAAAGGCACACAGCTGCCGAGACCTGGTGGATACCGGCAACACAGTCTCCAGGGTCAGGCACCTTCACTGAAGGAGGAAAGGCTTCAGCATCACTAAGGAAATGGCCTTCTAGAAAGGCAGGCGCTAAAGCAGGAGGGTCTTGGAGTCTAGGAAGAGCACTCAATGGGGTTTGGAACCCATAGAGAACTATCTTAACCCTAAGACTCTGGACAATGGAAACAGTGACAGACTTTATGAACTCCAAAATCACTGTGGAAAGTGACGAAATTAAAAGACACTTGCTCCTTGGAAGGAAAGTTATGGCCAACCTAGACAGCATATTAAAAAGCAGAGACATTACTTTGCCAACAAAGGTCCATCTAGTCAAGGCTATGGTTTTTATAGTAGTCATGTATGGATGTGAGAGTTGGACTATAAAGAAAACTGAGCACCAAAGAATTGATGCTTTTGAACTGTGGTGTTAGAGCAGACTCTTGAGGGTCCCTTGGAGTGCAAGGAGATCCAACCAGTCCATCCTAAGGGAAATCAGTCCTGAATATTCATTGGAAGGACTGATGCTGAAGCTGAAACTCCAATACTTTGGTCACCTGATACAAAGAACTGACTCCTTGGAAAAGACTCTGCTGTTGGGAAAGATTGAAGGCAGGAGGAGAAGGGTTCGACAGAGGATGAGATGGCTGGATGGCATCACTGACTCAACGGATGCATGAGTTTGAGTAAATTCCGGGAGTTGGCGATGGACAGGGAGGCCTGGCTTGGTGCAGTCCATGGAGTCTCAAAGAGTTGGACATGACTGACCGAACTGAACTGAAGCCCCTGGAGTCTTGCCCCTTTGTTAAATGATTCTGACTCATGTAATCACAAGAAACTAACTTCTCTGTACCTCTAAGAGATGAGTTTCCTGGGTCCCTCCTCCTTTAGTTCTTGCAACAGGCAGGTTAATTAAATAACAAGCATGCTTAGAATCAGAATCACAAAATAGCATGCCTGTACGGGCCATAGCGATTAGGATCTTAGTCTGAAGAAAGAAGAAAAATGTTAGTCACTCAGTTGTGTCTGACCTTTTGTGACCCCAAGGACTGTAGCCCACCAGGCTTCTCTGTATGTGGAATTTTCCAGGCAAGGACACCAATTGGTTGCCATTCCTTTCTCCAGGGGATCTTTCCAACCTGGGAAATGAACCCAGGACTTCTGCATTGAAGGCAGATTCTTTACTGTCTGAACCACCAGGGAAGTTTGAGATTCTGGGCTGTGTGCGTGCTAAGCCACTTCAGTCATGGCCAACTCTTTGAGACCCTATAGACTGAAGCCCTTGAGGCTCCTCTGTCCATGGGATTTCCCAGGCAAGAATACTGGAGTGGGTTGCCATGTCCTCCTCCAGGGGACCTTCCCAGGCCAGGGATTGAACCTGTGTCTCCTGCATTGACAAGTAGGTTCTTTACCACTATCACCACCTGAGAAGCCCAGATTTTAGTCTATGGGTGCCGAAACCAGGGGAAAGGCAACAAGCTGAAGGCCACACCCAGAATTTTTAACCAAGAGGTCTCCTAACACCCAGGTAGTTTATAACATGGTCCCAGCCTCCAGGGAGTGTGCAGTCACTTGGAAAGACAAAACATGGAGAAACATGGAAGTAAAATCACAAAGAAACATGAGACGTGCCATTGTGGCTAAAAAATGATGTTCCTGACTATCGGGAGGGGAGAGGGGTGTGGCTTTGAGGATTCCAAAACGCTAGGAATGCAAGCTGCTCTTTAGGGCAGCACAGGGTAGCAGGCCTGTGGAGCTGGGGCTGGGTGGAAGCACTCCCAGGACTGGTGAAGTCCTCCTCTTTTCTGTGGGACTGCAGTGCCTCCTTCCATCTGTGAAGATCTCTCCTCCTTGATGTCACTCATAGCAGCCATCTCTGGAGGTGGTTGGTTTGCTAGGGCTGCCTTAATAAAGCACCAAAAACTAAGTGGCTTGGACTCAGAAGTGGGTTGTCCCACAACTCTGAGATCGAGGAGTTGGCAGGCTTGCTTCCTTTTGAGCTCAGTGAAAAGAAAGCGAAAGTCATTTAGTCGTGTCCTACTCTTTGCGACACTGTGGACTATACAGTCTATAGAATTCTCCAGGCCAGAACATCAGAGTGTGTAGCCATTCTCTTCTCCAGGGGATCTTCCCAACTCAGGGACTCAACCCAGGTCTCCCGCATTGCAGGCAGATTCTTTACCAGCTGAGCCACCAAGGAAGCCAAAGAATACTGCAATGGGTAGCCTATCCCTTCTCCAGTGGATGTTCCTGACCCAGAAATCAAACCGGGGTCTCCTGCAGCTCAGTGAGGCAGGATCTTATACCAGTTCTCTCCTCTTGCTTCAGTTAGTTTGCTGGAAACCCTTGTGACTCCTCGGCTGTAGAAGCGTCACCTTGATCTGTCTTCATCTTCACCTGGCATTCTCCCGTGTGTATGTGTATGTATCTTTGTATTTCCCTTTTTAATAGACACCAATCAAATGGGAGTAGCACCCACCATACAGACTTCATCTCCACTAATTATATCTGCCAAGATCCTGTTTCCAAATCAGGTCACATTCTGAGGTACTGGGGGATTAGGATTTCAACATAAGAATGGGGGTGTATACTTCAGCCCATGGCCTCCAAGTGGTGTTAGCAGTAAAGAACCCATCTGCCAATGCAGGAGATGCAAGAGACATGGGTTTAATCCCTGGGTTGGGAAGATCCTCTGGAGAAGGAAATGGCAACCCACTGCACTGTTCTTGCCTGGGAAGTCCCACAGACAGAAGAGCCTGGTGGGCTGCAGCGCATATGGGGTCTCAAGTGTCAGGCGGGACTTCAGCGCACACAGCACAGGGGCAGCGATTCAGCACATGACAGGAATTATCCATGGGAGGGGGTGGTGAGATGCTCTCAGAAGCAGCACCCCCCGTACATCTTTACACCTTCTCTTTACTGTCCGAGGGGCACAGGGCTTTGCACCCTGGCCTCAGTCCACACTGCAGGGGGTGGGGAGGGGCACTTACTTGACCTTTCCCAGACAAGAGGTCACTTGGTAGGAGTAGGGCAGTGCCTCTTCTCTTTCCCTTCTCAGCCACCTGTCCCTCTTTTCAATGGTGGCCGTAGGGGAGGGAGGGAAGTGTGTCTCATCTCCGAAGAGCACAAGGAAACACGGTAACTGAGCTCAGCGAGTAAGGACACTTCCAGTATGCAGAGGGGAGAAAGCTCTAAGAGCCACGGGAATCTCTGCAGAATAGGGATCTCTGAGAATATGTATACAGATCGTTACAGGTTTGATAAAAGTCCCCTAACAGGAACAGGAGACTATTATAGTTAGTGGTATTTTGAAAAGCCCCGGAGAGTTTGCGCTGACCCTGGTGGTGACCTAACCCAGACCTCTGCCTTAGTGAGCATGTAAATGTACTGCTGCCTGCTCCCTGCTGAGAGGTGAGACCCTCGACTCTCATCCAGCCCTTCACTGTACATAAAAGGATGCCAAGTGACACTAAGCAAAGATTCTAGGAGGACTCAGACACACCTTTCCCAACACCCAAACCAGTATTCTTTCCAGTAAAATCATTGCCATGATTTCTATTTCTACAACCTGAGTGCAGCCACTAAATGACTGTCTTCTTCCTATGTCTCCCTGCATGGCATCACTTCTTCAGTGCGGCCTGAGGGGAGTGAAACGTGAGCCAAGATTTATAAAGAGGAGGAACTCAATTGGATTGAGGATTTTCACATATGAAGGATTTTCACATAGATGTCTAAGGATGGGATGGGCTTTGAGGTGGCTTCTGAGCTCACTTCTGAGGTGATGAAGTGGAAAATGCACAGTGAGGTGGCAGTAACTTTGACTTGCAGGGAGAGTTGAACTAAATCACTCTAAGATCCCATTCAAGCTTGCGATTTTCCTAAGATCCCATCCCACTGAGAAACTGGTTCTGATCACGGAAAGAGTCAAGAGCATGGGTCTGTTTATGAATCTCAAAAGAGAAAAGAGCACGACCACGTGAGTCTGGGGCTATTTTGTGTAGAATGACAGCTTCTGTACCCCTGGACTGAGCTGCATTCCAGGGGTGGCCTGGGTCCCTCCTTTTTTCTTGGGGGTTCACACACAGCATTTGTTGAGAGTGGGACTACGCCTCATCTCCCTCTATTCCTACCTGGAGCTCCCTATCTTTTAGTCTCATGGAGAAATTCATCGTTTTCCCAACATACCAGTCTTCAGTGTCCTTGTACGTATCACAGCCTCTGCTTAGCATGTCATTTTTTCTTCTTCTACTTTCCCTCACCCTGGGGACTCTTCAAAGACCATACATTCATGAATTTTCTCAGCCTGGAAACCCGTGAGCATCTATATAGTTTTCTTGAATGGCAGACTGAAAGAGTGAGTATGTGATTAAGGGTTCCAGTTGGTTTTATAGCTCTCCTGGCACCCAGATTACATGAGGCAGTTTTATTAGTGCAGTCTAGCAAATAGCCACAAGGTGGCAGGGTAGACCAAGCCGTGAAGGCCGCAGGTGCCACTGGTTCCAGAGAAAGACTGTAAATGAGTATCTCAGCGGCAAGTCTTGTTCACCTCTCTGTGACCTCATGGACTGTAGCCTGCCAGGCTCCTGTGTCCATGGAAATTTTCAGGCAGGAATACTGAAGTGGGTTGCCATTTCCTACTCCAGGAGAGCTTCCCAGAGATCAAGAGATCTTCCTAGAGACAACCATGTCTCTTGGATCTCCTGCTTTGGCTGGTGGATTCTTTACCACTGTGCTACCTGGGAAGCCCCAAGATGTAAATGAGCCTGTGCAGTTTTTGTCTAATTGGCCTCCTATGCTTTGTGCTTCTTCCCTTTCTATGACCCTCCTTCCTTAGCAAAGTTATCCAACAGAATTGGCTGGTGGCCCGTGGGATGTGACTCGAGGTCCTTTGGCCCTCAAATCGCTCCTTCAGAGACCTACTTGGGAGTGTAAATTTCCACTCAGGAAGTCATTCCTTTGAGTTTAGCTTTTGTAGTTCTCCTTGGAGAGTGTGTGTGTGTGGAGGGGAGGGGGTCATAGGAGAGATACTAATAAGAATAACTTTCATTTCCAAGAGCTCACTTAATCTTCAATGCCATCTTGCCAGTCAAGAAAGAATCCATTTGGCAGATGAAGAATTTGAGGCTCAGAAAGGAGAGCGCATGAAGAGTAAGCGGTGGGCTGGGAGTGGAGACTTTGCCTTCCAGCTTGTGGTTGGTGGTTGCTCACTAGACAGTACCTTTGTGTGCTGGGTGATGAGGTAAAGATAAATTCTGCATCATCGTGCTGTCTTCACGTGCCCTAGCGCGTGGCTTCTCTGACTGTACAACACAGGCTCAGAAAAGAGCTCGGGACCTCAGAACTAGAATTCCTTTCCATTTAAAACAAAAACTTTTAAGGGAGAGGGAGAGGGAACAGAGAGGCATGGCGTGGAACACAGCATGACATGGCAACAGCAGCCTCGTGTCAGAGTGTGGCCCTGAACCTCGGGGGCCTGGCATCAGGTGTGGACTGGCTGCCTTACTGCTCCCTTTCCGTGCTGAGGACCTGGGGAGGCGCCATGAACTGTGCTCTCCTAGTCACATTCAGTGACCCTGGGCAGGTGTGTGTGTGTGTGTGTGTGTGTGTGTGTGTGTGTGTGTGACATCAGCCAGTCCCTGCTGATGTGGACTTCACGCAGTGCTATCTCCTGGGCAGGTGTGTGTGTGGGTGTGGGTGGGTGTGACATCAGCCAGTCCCTGCTGATGTGGACTTCACACAGTGCTATCTCCTGGGCAGGTGTGTGTGTGTGTGTGTGGGTGGGTGTGACATCAGCCAGTCCCTGCTGATGTGGACTTCACGCAGTGCTATCTCCTGGGCAGGTGTGTGTGTGTATGTGTGGGTGTGACATCAGCCAGTCCCTGCTGATGCAGACTTTACACAATGCTATTCCAGGCAAGCAGCTCTGGCCCTTACTTGAGCTCTTTGTTCTTGGTCAGGAAGCTTCTTCTGGTCTTCAGGCTCTGGCTCTAAATGAAAAGACAGTCTAGGATTGTCTCCCAAGCCAATAAGAAACCATGACTGTGGCTTTTCCAGCCTGTGTACCTGGCAGATGGGAGACAGCGGTGGGTAATTTCTCTTGCTGGGGGCGTCCTGGGACTAGAATTCAGGCATCCAGACCCCAGAATTCTAATTGCTGGAGGCTGGCCCCTTCTCATCTGTTGTTCCCAGTGTTTTCTGCGTCCAGGAGACCAACATTTTGGCTTTGGGGCTTCCCTGCTCAAGCCTTCTGTTACTGTCACAGTTCAAGAGTGGCTTACAAAAACTCTACTTAACAGTTCCCATGGGGCTTAAAGTTCACACATAATTATAATTCGTAACTGCTAAGGCATAATCTTTCTTTTAAAAATAACTTATTGCTGCGTGTTTAAATAACATTTAATGAATATTCACAATGTTCTAGGATCATTAAAATTTTTTTTTTACTTTTAAATAATTATAGATTCACGGTAAAGAACTGCCTGCAATTTGGAAAATCTGGGTTTGATCCCTGGGTTGGGAAGATTCCCTGGAGAAGGGAATGGCTATCCACTCAGTATTCTTGCCTGGAGAACTCCATGGACAGAGGAGCCTGGTGGGCTACAGTCCATGGGGCCTCAGAGTCGGACATGACTGAGTGACTTTCACTTTCACTTCTAGGATCTTTAAACAAAATTTTTTAAAAATTTTTAAATAATTATAGATTCATAGGAAGTCACAAAAGTCGTACGCAGAGGTCCTGTGTGCCGTTCGTCCAGTTCCCCCGGTGGTAAAGTATTGTAACTATAAAGGGTTAGTCTTACAGTTGTGTTGTGACCACATGGACTGTAGCCCACCAGCCTCCTCTGTCCATGGAATTCTCTGGGCAAGAGTATTGGAGGGGGTAGCCGTTCCCTTCTCCAGGGGATCTTTCTGACTCAGGGGCTGAATCTGGGTCTCCTGAATTGCAGGCAGATTCTTTACCGTCTGAGCCACCAGGCACAATATCAAAGTCAAGACGGTGATTCAGCTGGTGTAGCCACAGATCTTATTCATATTTTGCCAATTTTACATGAACTGGTGCATGCACACGTGTGTGTGTGTGTGGATAGCCCTGTGCAATTTTATCTCTCCTGTATAGATTTATGGCCACCACAATCAAGACACACAACTATGCCATCACCACAAAGCTCCCTCGTGCTACCCCTTGAGTTATCCTCTTTCCCTCTTCAACCCTAATCCCTGACAACTACGAATCTGTTCTCCATCTGTATAAATTCATCATTTTCAGAATGTTTCATAAACGGAACATACTAATAGCAATATAATATAGTGAAATAATAATAATAAATACCATTTGTGGAGCATTCACTATGTGCCAGGGGCATTCACATGTGCTTTTAGTTTTGTATAAGTATGAATTCACTGATCCTCCCAATACCATTGCAAAGTCTCTATTACTATCCCTACTTTATGGACATGAAGACAGATAATCAGCCAATTTTACGCTGCCAGTAACAGGCAGAACTGGAATTAAATACAGATATGGCTCTAGAATTTGAAGTTTTAACTATAATAATATACCATCTCTCAAATTATATTCAATACAAAATTTAAAAGCCTAAATATGGAAAAGCACAATAAAGAAAGGGCAACAGCAGCCTCAGAAAATGTCAAAGGTTAGATACCATTATAGACTGCATTCTCTCAGAACAATGCAATTAAGTTAAAAATCAGTAACAAAATGAGAACTGGAAAAATCCCATTTTTCTGAAAATTAAAAAAAATCAATAAAACACTAAAACAATTCATGGGTCAGAGAAAAAGAGAAGGAGCTTATTCTAGCAAGACGGCCACAGGTTCATGGAAAGACTGTCATTGCAGCGAAGGTACAATTGTTTCAAGACCACAAAGGCAACTCTATGCTGCCTCAGACTGAATCTAGAAGAGCAGGGACTGCATTTTGTTCATCCCGATAGCCTCAGAGCTTCACTCTGCATTGACAGGGAGTCAATCCATAACTGTCTATTTATGAATTAAAAAATAGATCTTATGGTGGACAATACCTATAGTCACTTGAATCCATAAGACAAAGCTGGAGGAAGCTGAGCTACCAGAAGCAAAAGCGCACAGAAACACAGACAGAGGTTGGTAGGAACAGTGAAATTAAGGACTGGACATCTGTATTAAGGTTGGTGAGAGCACTTTGCTTCTCATGGTGCCTCTAGACATCAAATCTCATCAGTGACCAGAGCTGGGGAGGTGAGCACTTCTGACGTTTGGAAATAGAAGAATCAAAGTGATCGATCTGAGCTTATCACCAATTTGAGATAAGTATCCAGGTCTCTGTCTCACCATAGAATGGTTTATGCCAAGAGTAGACCCTTCACATTGCCGGAGACTATTTTTTTTTCAGCTTTTGAGAGTCTATTTTTACACAGAGGCAGTATCGTAATGACGTCACAAGGTACGGTGTGGGCAGCAGCACGTGCGAGGCTCAAGGGGACGCTGCAGCTAAGGGGTTGATGGCAGAGCCAGATGGGGTGCCTGAATGCAGGCTCGGGAATAAGGCTCTGTGTTTCATAAGTCATTATATACCAAACTAGGAATATATCAGTGCTATACAACACTAAAGACCGTTACACTCCCTTTTTAATTTAAACACATTTTATAGTCAAATAAAGTAAAATTTTTTACCAGTAATAACTGGACAAAATAGTGAAGGGCAGGGAGAGGTAGGGAGAAGAGAGTGTAGAACTTTGGCCTATTCTTTAATATATTGTGTACTGCTTGACATTTTATAGAGAGTCTATTGCTTTTAAAAAATCTGGACATAGGGACAAGCTTAAAGGATAAAATGGACATATTGGTAAGCCAGATTGTTTGGGTCCAAATCTTGGAACTGTCACTGATTAACCAAGTGCATGCGTGCAAGCTCAATTGCTACTGTTGTGTCCCACTCTTTGTGAGCCTATGGAGTAAAGCCCACCAGGCTCCTCTGCCCATGGGATTCTCCAAGCAAGGATACTGGAGTGGGTTGCCATGTCCTCCTCCAGGGGATCTTCCTAACCTAGGGATTGAACCTGAGTCTCCTGCATCTCCTGCATTCCAGACCGATTCTTTACAGCTGAGCCACTGGGGAAGCCCATTAACTAAGTGACTGCCAGTAAATAACTTAGACTTTTGATACTTCAGTTTCCTCATATGCAATATGGGGATAATAATTAGATTATCAACTTCATAGAATTCTTGTGTGTTTAAATTAATTAACATATGTAAAGTACTAAGAAAAGCTCATGATGCAAAGTAAGCACTCTGTCACTATTAACTTTTACTATAATTAAGGCTAATCAGGATTTTCCTTCCAACTAGATTTTAAGGTGAAGAAATAATCTGCTTGTTTTCTTGTTTCTTTGTTTCCTTAGCTGTTTCCTGATGTCTCAAGAACTGGTTTGTGACTTCTGCTGTTTCTTACATCATATAAAGTCTCTTGGAAGAATGACTTGGACTCCCATATGGAAACTGAAGCTACCCATGAGTTTGGTGTACTCTGACCAGTTTACATCAATAGGTCCTCTTGGACATTGAAGCCATTCTGGATTGAAGCCCAGAGTTCCCTCAACCTCTTGGACTTAACTGTGCAGAGAGCAATACAGATTAAACAATTATAATGCATTTTGCACATTTGGCTACTTTATCATCACAGAATTTACTCTCCAGTATAAATTATTTTTCAAACTCTTTTTTTCCCATCCTTACTGGTGTCAGTTCACATTAAAACTTTCCTGTCCTTCTATGCATGATGTGTGCTCAATCATGTCTGATTCTTTGCGACCCCCAAAACTGTAACCCGCCAGGCTCCTCTGTCCATGGGATTTCCCCAGCAAGAATACTGGAGTGAGTTGCCATTTCCTTCTCCAGGGGATCTTCCTCATCCAGGAATCGAATCCACGTCTCCTGAGACTCCTGCTTTGGCATGTGCATTTTTACCATTGAGCCACCTGGGAAGCTTTCCTGTCCTTCTATATTATCTTCTAAAATCTAAATAGGGGACATTTCTCTCTTCTGACATGGCCCACACTGTGTCTGTGGAGTGTGTTTCTTTCTAAATAAATCCACTTCTTACCTATCACTTTGTTTCTCACTGAATTTTTTCTGTGGTGAGACATCAAGAACCTGAGCTCCATAAAGTCCTGAGACCACACAGCCTAACACCACACAAAAACAAGCTCAGAATGGATTAAAGACCCGAATGTAAGGCCAAGCACTGTAAAACTCTTAGAAGAAGACAGAGGCAGAGCACTCTGACATAAATCACAGTAAGACTTTTCAATCCACCTCCTAGAGTAATGAAAAAAAAAATACAAATGGGCCCTAATTAAAACCTTTCACACAGCAAAGGAAATCATAAACAAAATGAAAATACAACCCTCCAGAATAGGACAAACTATTTGCAAATGAAGTAACTAACAAGGGATTAATCTCCAAAATATACAAACAGCTTATGCAGCTCAATTAAAAAAAAAAAGCCCAATCAGAAAATGCTCAAAAGATCTAAATAGACATGTCTCCAAAAACGAAATATGATGGTTAAAAAGTACGACGTCACTAATTATTAGGAAAATGCAAATCAGAACTATAATAAGGTATCACTGCACACCGATTAGAATGGCCATTATCAAAAACTCTACAAACAATAAATGGTGCAGAGGGTGTGCAGAGACGGGAACCCTCCTACACTGTGGGTGGGAATGTAAACTAATACAGTCACCATGGAGAACAATATAGAGGTTCCTCAAAAAACTAAAAATAGAGCTACAATATGATCCAGCAATCCCACTCCTAGGCATATATCTGAAGAAAGCCATAATTTGAAAAGATACATGCACATCAATGTTCTCTCCAGCACAATTTACAATAGCCAAGACATGGAAATAGTCTAGGTGTCCATCGTGGCAGAGGAATGAATAAAGAAGATGTGGTAATATACACAATGAAATACTACTCAGCCTTAAAAAAGAATGAAATTTTGCCATTTGCAGCAACATGGATGGACCTAGAGACTGTCATACTGAGTGAAGTAAGTCATACAGAGACAGAGAAGTATCATGGCATTGCTTATATGCAGAATCTAAAAAATAAAATAGAGTTACAGATGTAAAAAATAACCTTATGAACCCTGTAAGTCTCAATAGTTTGTTCAGATCAGTAATGGCAGTCTTTGGAAATGCTACTGAAAGAGATATTTCTTTCTAAACCTGTTGTCAACTTTATTAGTTACGTTATGTTAATAAGGAAGTATAAGTCTCCCCTCCAAAAAGATCCTGATGTGTTTCATGCTGCGCAGTCTACATATAAGAGACAGAAAATTTAAAAATGACCATTTTTCCCTCTCTGGAAGTTACAGTTGGAATAAAACTGAAGTCAAAGTGAAAAAAAGAAAATAAACTTACAATTAACACTGGGTAAGGCAGGAGAGATAAGTTGGAAGATTTGAGATTGACATATACATATTGCTGCTACTGCTAAGTCACTTCAGTCATATCCAACTCTGTGCGATCCCATAGATGGCAGCCCACCAGGCTCCCCCGTCCCTGGGATTCTCCAGGCAAGAACACTGGAATGGGTTGCCATTTCCTTCTCCAATGCATGAAAGTGAAAAGTGAAAGTGAAGTCGCTCAGTCGTGTCCAACCCTCAGCGATCCCGTGGACTGCAGCCTTCCGGGCTCCTCCGTCCATGGGATTTTCCAGGCAAGAGTACTGGAGTGGAGTGCCATTGCCTTCTCCCATATACATTCTGCTATGTATAAAATAGACAACTAGTAAGAATCCATGGCGCAGCACAGGGAACTCTACTCAATACTCTGTAATGGCCTAGATGGGAAAAGAATCTAAAAGAGAGTGGATATATGTAAATGTATAACAGATTCACTTTGCTGTAGACCTGAAACTAACATAACGTTGTAGATCAGCTCTACTCCAACGAACATTTTTTAAAAAATATGGCCGCCCTGCGGAGTGAAGCTGCCAGTGTGTGATGTGGCCACAGCTACATTAGTGAGCTCTTACACTGTGGCTCCAGGACCAACCCAGTGCTCTTTGCAGACAAGTGAGGTTGTAACTGTGAGGTGTAATTTGGTTGTATCACAAGCATTTCTTCTTGAGAGAAAACAGGACTGTGGTACGGAAGGATGACTTATATTGATCTCTGTTTAGAGTTCTCCCACTCAAATTAAGTATCATTCTAGGCCTAAGGGGATTGCATCATTTGAGTAAAAGCAAGCAGGTAAACCCTGACAATCCTGCCCTCTATCTTTTTGTGTTTCCTTCATTGTCATTTGTTCTGAGAACAATGACACAGTATTTTCAAGAGAGTAACTCCTGGCACATGGCTCTGGGCTGGGTCGTGGGCTCCTCAATTCATTTAGTGCCCAGGACTCCCGGGAACCCCCAGCCTGCCTGGCTGGTAACTGACTGCTAAGAGCACCTCCTTTGAGAAGCGAGCCGCCCAGTCCTGAGCCCAGGAATTTCCCTGGCCAAATCATTTCCATTTCTGGGCAAAAGCTGTTTTAATTCAGCATCGTGAGATTTCAGGTAAGAGATGAGGAGCTCAATGAGGAAATCAGATATTTAAAAATAGAGTAGCCCCCGGCCCGTCGCAAAAAAATAAAGGGTCCCCCTAGTGCTCTCAGTCAAGGTCTCTAAGTCACAGTTTTGTCGGTCTTCAGCACACAGCTGGTAGAGGACACGTCCTCCTCTGAGAGGCGTTCCAGTGGTGTTTCCCATGACCTCACCTGAGGTGAACAGCACTCAGGGCAAAGACCACGTCTGGAGTTCAACACTGAAAGCTTTCTTTCTGGCTCCTTTTAGCTCTGCATGCTCTTCACTCTGTGATCCAGTTTCCTGGTTGAAGAACAGAAAGATGACTACCCCCAGAGTACATGTGTGCTAAGTCGCTTCAGTTGTGTCTGACTCTTTGTGACCCACCAGGCTCCGCTGTCCATGGGATTCTCCAGACAAGAATACTGGAGTGGGTTGCCATGCCCTCCTCCAAGGGATCTTCCTGACCCAGGGATCGAACCTGCATCTCTTATGTCTCCTGCATTGACAGGTGGGTTCTTTACCACTAGTTCCACCTGGGAAGCCCAGACTAGAGCTGGAAAAGCCCTTCTATCACAGCCTCCCCTGTGTGGGTGAGGAGACTGCACTCCACTATGGGAAATGACAGAATTCTAAGACCATGTAGACCTTGGGGCAGAGCTGGAGTCAGCTGCCAAGGCGCCTTATCTTTTCCCTGCTGAGGCTGCCTCTCTCCAGTGACTGTGCCTTCGTTTGGATTATGCAAATATGGGGCCAAGTTCCCTGCTAGTCTCAAAAGTACTTAAATTGGGCATCAGGGAGCTGTGGGTACCCTATTGCCTGCCTGTTTCAGCAGCAGCGGAGGCAGCAGTAGCCATCAGCACAGAACGAGCTTGCTCCCCCAGCAGCTGCCTGGGATTAGGAACCGAATACAAGCTCAACAATTCTATGAATTTCTGAATCTGAAATGTTATCACCATGCTTCTCACAGCATGTGAAGTTATATTCTGTCGCACCAACTGGTCTGTGAGCTCCCCAAGCAAGGGAACCACATGTCAGCTCTTTCACAATGTGTCACGTCTCTTATGTGTCAGGAGTGCAATAGTACTGCAATAAAGACCCTGATGCTGAGAAAGACTGAGAGCAGGAGGAGAAGGGGGCAATCAGACGGTTGGCTCGCATCACCGATTCAATGGACATGAGTTTGAGCAAACTCTGGGAGACAGTTAAGGACAGGGAAGCCTGGCGTGCTGCAGTTCATGAGGTCACAGAGTCGGGCATGACTTAGTGACCGAACAACAACGAAATGAACATATGGGTTTGGGTTTGGTGGAGCTGAATCTGGCTCATGGATGAGCCACTTGGAGGTGTATAAAGCTCAGCCTCCTGATCTGGGTGAAGTGAGGTGGGGGTGGGGGTAATCCCTGCCTTGGCCAGAGCACGGGTCAAGCAGCTAGTGCTTGGCACATGGTAAGTGATGGTTCCAGCATGTCAGGGGACGTGGGTGCCATAGGCGCTGCATTTCCCAGTCCCTCATTTCTCCGTGGTCCCCTAGGGTGTCCCAGTCTCCATAGCACATGAAGTGGAGAATGCCTAGAAGACCGGTAGGGGTGAAACACAGCCACCGAATCGTCCTTGCCTCCTGGAGCCCTGGGAAGCCTGGGTGAGTGTGGTCCGGGGCTCAGCCCCTACCCTGCTCACTGCCCTCGGATCACTGCCCAGCCCTGCATCCCCAGCCTAGCTCAGGGCCCTGGGACTCCCCTTTGGGACTTCCCTCTTCCCCAGCCCTGGCCTCAGCTGCCATGGCAACAGGTACCAGGGTGACAAAGGAGGTTGCTGGATCCTGTTTCCTTCTGGTCCTGACAAGGAAGCTTTCCAGGCCTCAGAGATTGCACTGCTCTGCACCCACCTGGCTGTTCTGTGTTCTCGCTCAGGCTGAGCTCAAACTCCCAGCCCTGCCAACAGGACCATGTGTACCAGCCTGACCACTTGTGAGTGGAAGAAAGTCTTCTATGAGAAGATGGAGGTGGCCAAGCCAGCCGACAGCTGGGAGCTCATCATAGACCCCAACCTCAAGCCCAACGAGCTGGCCCCTGGCTGGAAGCAATATCTGGAGCAGCATGCCTCAGGCAGGTAAGAGGTGGGGTGTGAAGGGCTGCGGGGAGCCCTGTGGCACAGCCCTGGGGGGCACCTTCCAAGAGGAGGCAGAGATGCGTGGAGCCCCATTCTAGGGTCAACTCAGGTTAGAGCTTAGAGGCCAGAGAAGGAACTGCCAGGTGGGTCGAACCAGCTTTGATTCTAATCCCAACTATACCACTAACTCCCTGAGTGCTCCTCCTAGCAAGCTGTATTCTGTCTCTAGGTCTGTATTTTCCATAGTAAAGAGCTGTGATTCTTCAATGCTCCTGCAATCTCTGACATTTTAAATGTCTTCACATGTTCCTAATTTCTTAAAGATTGGTAGGAACAAAGCGGAGGAGGCCATGTGGTCCACTGGGGAAAGCTCTTTCTGGTCCTAGGTCTGTGCAGTCAACTCAATGAAATCAGATTTGAATACAAAAGCATTTATTGTTCACCTGCTAAGTTCTAGAAACTGGCTTTGGAGCTAACAGCTGTGAATTTGGGCAAATCCTTTTCCCTGTGTAGTTTCTGTTTTCATATTTGCAAAACCAGAGAGTGGGCCTGAGGTAATCAGTCAAATCTCTTCCAGCTCTTTTATCTTTGGGTCTCTGACAAAAAGATCTTTGGGCAGGAGTTCAGTAGGTCCTCAGGGCACAGCATCACATTATGGGATAGGCGCTCCATGTCTTTCATACAGCAAGGGGTCCTTGGGTCAAGAGGACACATTCATCTGAAGTCCACTTGCCTCTCTCTCTTCTAGATCACAGTTGGGGTTGGGGCCAACAGAATGCCCTGCCCAAACTGCCTCAAGCTCCTCTCCAGGGTTGATGTGGGACTCTTCCCTGGGTCCACTGAATTAAGGGCAGATGGTAACTCTAGGCTCCTGAGGTGGCTGTGTTCTGGGGGTGTAAACACACAGAACCTGGACACACAGACTGGGGAGTTCCCACGTGCTTGCTTGCCTGTGGAGTTCCTTGTGGCACTGGGGGTGAGACAGAAGGAGGCAGGCAGTGGGTGGGTAGCTTACTCTTGTACTCCTTCCCCAAACGTGCGAATGTTAGCCTGAACCCGACTGTAGGCAAAAGACAGAGAGGCAGGGGTCGATTGGCTCATTTCAACTTAACCCCCCACAAGACACATCTGATGGGCACGTTATGGGCTGGGCCCCAGCTCTGTCTCTGACTAGCTGTGTGTGTGCAGAGGGCTCTCTTTCCATGAAATGAAAGGCTGACTGAATGATCCGAAGTTTCCCTCCTCCTGGACTTTGAGATATAAGACCTGAGGTCTGGCTTGAGGGAGGGGAAAGATCTCCAGATTGGTTTGATTTTAAAAGGTGCCGAAGGAGGAGACTGACAATGTGAAGCTCTGAGTTGGCAAGTGGAAGGGGTGGAAGGGCTGGAAACTCAGGTGCAGGGGCCCAGCAGGTTGGAGGCTGAGCCCCACAGGCTCGTGGCTCCTCTCGCCTCAGGGCTCAGCTGGTCTTACTCCCGGCTCCCAGCTGGCCTCAGGTGGGGCTGGAGAAGCATCACCCTTGTGCATATTCTGCACAGAGACTTACCCTTACCTATAAGTGCTGGGACTCAGTAACCCTGCTGCCCCGCAGCTCTGGCCTAGCACAGGGAGGCAGGATGGAGGCGGACACTCCCCTCCGGCTCAGGGCCAATGAGGACGCTCTGGCCTGCCAACCCTGCCTCAGGCTGCACTGGATCCTGTGATGGGCCTGTGCTGCCTGTGGGCCCTAGGGTTTGGGGCCATGCTTGGCTTCATCTCCATTCCACAGCCTGGGCTGCGTGGTGCTTGGCATCACAGTAGTTGCTGTGCAGGACCTGTTGGACTGAATTGAGTTCTTCATCAGAGGTCCTTCAGTGCTATTTACAGGGGTCTTGGAAAGGGTCAACAGTGAGGGCAGATGCAACTCAGTGGACCCAAGACTGCCATACAGCCTCAGGAACAGGGCCCTGGAAGAGCTCTATCTCAGGGGTGGAAGGAATTGCCATTGGTGGTAATGAGTTCTCTGTCACTGAAGGTGTGCAAGCACTGGGGAGAGCTGAGATGAAGCCTAAGCCATATGAGTCCCAGGCCACTTCCCTTGTACTTCCTGAGGCCAAAACCCAAAGGGGCCTGGTTAGACAAAGCAGCCAGTGTATATGTAAATGTGGTGTGTATATGTGTGTGGAGGGCCTGTGAGTACATAAATATGCATGTGTGTATATGTGTGTGGAGGGGTATGCAAACCAGGATACACCTTCCCAACCTCTGCTGCAGCCCTGGATTGGGATCTAAGGATGATCTGTCAAGGGACAGGCGAGTGCGCTTTGTGAAGGTGCAAGGACCAAACTCTATAGTCTTCTGCCTGCTGGCCCATCTCACCCATCTGCCTGCCCGTCCTGTGAATTCTCTGTGTTCTGTGTTTGAGACAGCTAGAGGCAAATCTTTGCCCCAGAACAGACAGGATGCATGAGTGAGATGTGTGGTCATCCTCTTTATCAGAGTCATGAGAGGTCTGAGCAGGAGGATTCTTACTGGACACAATTATCCTGCATTTCACAGATGAGAAATAAGGTCCAGACTGGCAGGAGTGACCCTGGGCAGCATCCAGACCCATGTCAGGCTAAGGGAGGGTACACAGGAGGTAGGCTGGAGAGCAATGCTGGAGGCCAGATGGCTCCAGTGTCTGGCTTATGAGGATGCTGTCCTAGGCCCAGGGGAGTTCTCCAAGAGGAGGCTGGGACTTCGGCTAAGGCACTAATGTACCCAGGGGGCAGTAAACACTCCACCTTGACTTCCAGGCACAGGCACCCAGGGCCCTTCCTTTCCAGGCTCCTCCAGGAGGGCTGTCTGGAAGGGAGGCCCACCTTGTCCATCCCTGTCTCTCTTCCCCGCAGGTTCCACTGCACCTGGTGCTGGCATACCTGGCAGTCAGCCAACGTGGTCATCCTCTTCCACATGTACCTGGATCGCGCCCAGCGGGCGGGCTCGGTGCGCATGCGCGTCTTCAAGCAGCTGTGCTATGAGTGCGGCACGGCGCGGCTGGACGAGTCGAGCATGCTGGAGGAGAACATCGAGAACCTGGTGGACAACCTCATCACCAGCCTGCGCGAGCAGTGCTACGACGAGGACGGCGGCCAGTACCGCATCCACGTGGCCAGCCGCCCGGATAGCGGGCCGCACCGCAGCGAGTTCTGCGAGGCCTGCCAGGAGGGCATCGTGCACTGGAAGCCCAGCGAGAAGCTGCTGGAGGAGGAGGCGACCTTCTCCGGTGCCTCCAAGTCAAGGGCCCAGGAGGGATCCGGCTACAACTTCTTCTCCCTTCGCTGGTGCCTCTTTTGGGCCTCCCTCTGTCTGCTTATTGTATATCTGCAGTTCTCCTTCCGAAGATCGAGCTTCTTTTAGTGCAGCGGGTTGAGGGTGCGGGAGGGCTCGTGGGGGTGAGAGTGGGGATGCAGGGGGTGCAGTTCTGATCCTGCTTCTGCTACAGATTCAGTTTATGACGCTGGACAGCCCAGTTACCTCTCTGGACCTCAGCTTATTACCCTGCAGAATGAAAGTTGCTCCAGGAGGTATTTAATAATCCTTCCATTAAAACTCACAGTGATGGGGGCATGGGGAGAAGGGTCTAAGGTGGATTTAGAACTCTCCAGGTCTGGTGTTAGTACTTAGCTTACAGTGGGCAGCGCCCCCCCCCCCCCCCGCCCGCCCCCCAACCTCCATCTTTACCCCTTCTTCTGCTTCATTTTCATATCCCATATCCCCTTAGGACCCCCTTAGGTCCAGTCTTGTCCCTGCCTGATTCTCAAGTTTATCTTCAGTTGCTTCTGAGCATCCCACCATGGCTCCCTTTGGGGCGGACTGCAGCTCCACCCGAGGCATCTTCAGTCAATATTCAGTGTGTCTTCACCCTGTGCCTCTCCTGGAGAGCCAGCTCCCACCATTCTGAAAGGCACCATTTATTTATTTTTTTTAACTCTGATGCTAGAGCCTGCTTGGCTGGAATTATTTAGAACTGCACTGTCCAATACTATTAGTCATTAGCCATACGTGGCTAAGTTTAAATTAATTAAAATAAAATGAAAAATTCAGTTCCTCAGTTGTACCAGGCATATATCAAGGACTTAGTGGCTAGTGGTACTGTGCAGATATAGAACGTGCTCACAGAAGCTTCTACTGAATAGCACTTGTCTAGAATTTGAAATTCCCATGTCAGTGTATGTGGTCTCATAAAATAAGAGGTGGGTACAGGAAGTGTCTGCAGTCTAGGGCCTTCTGGGGACAGGGACAGATTGTGGGGTACAGATACACAAATAAATATGTATCCTCTGTGCTCTGTCAGTTGACTGGAATTCTTGAATCCCAATGCTACCTAAATTTATTTCCTGGGAAGGAGGCCTTGTAAACGTTCACCGCAAGTGATGGCTGTGTGTGTGTGTGTGTGTGTGTGTGTGTGTGTTGGCTTGGGGCTGGGAGAGTGTATTCCTGTGCTCTGTAGAAGTATGTGAGCTGTGGCACCCCTGTTTACATGTGATGCAGTATGATGTGTGATATTGCCATCCTGTATGGAAATACCTTGTAGAAGATTCTATAGCTGTTCTAAATGCCGAGGATGCTGAGGGAAAGGGCAGGTGAGGCAGATCTGGGGATGTGACTCCTCCAGGTGACAGTGGAGCTGTATATCTCTGTTTAGGGTAGGCAATGACCAGGGGGACACATGAACAGTGGAGACAGCGCCTGTCTGCCAGCCCCTCCCCCTTTCCCAGTCCACAAGATTGCCCACTGAGGGAGAACGCATTTGCTTTATCTGTTCTCTCAGGCATAGCTGTGACTTGGATGATTAGACTGGGTAATTTGATTCATGATCTGGTATCAGATAACCCTGTGCTTATTATTATCTGGAATAGGAAAAGAAACTCTCCCATTCAATACTCTGAGTTGTTTTGTGACATTCACACTTTTCTATAGCTCACCTTTAGAGCTTCTGCCCCAAGTAGGGCCTGCAAACTGAAGATGTGAGTTCAAGGTGGTGTGTTTGTGTGGACGTGATTCCAGAGATGGGCTGCTGTGGACGCTGCTGTCAACTGTACACTTTCGTGCAGGCTGGCTTTACCCTTCTCTGGCTTTGGCAGAGGGCTTCTGGTGACTTGTCCAGATTCCTCCATAGACCTGCAGGAGCAGAGAGCTAGGCTGTCTGGGAAAATCTCCATTTCTTCGACTGGGTGCAGGAGAGGCACAGGAAAGTTCAGGCTGGTGCATTTGCCAACTAGCGGGCATATGGGGGTGTATTCACCTCTTCCGGTCACAGAGGAGGCCCACCTGGGCCTGGGCCTCTGCAGAGCATGCGCCTCAGGGGTGTTGCTCAACTGCAGACACGAGGTGGCTTCTGGAAAGATGAACATGGCAGTCTAGGAATCATGAGGTTTCCTGAGGTCTCCAACTGTTCCCAGCTTGATAAAGCAGCACCAGCAGCATTTATTACTGAAACTGTGGTATGTGAGTTTAGGGCTAGACTGCTGGGATTGCGTCACGGGGAGAGTCAGGCCTCAGGTGGATCAACAAAGATGGAGCCTCTGAGGTGGGCCTGGGGGTTGAAGAGCCACTAAAAACTGGAAGGGGATGAGGGGACTAGAGCAGGAGGAATGAGACGAGATCTGGGGAAAATTCAAGGAGATGAGCATCTTCTCCTTTAGCAATCCCTTCTTTTCAGTATTATAAGTGCACCTGTATCTTCTTCATATTTAACTCAAATGAAACTTCCCAGACGTCACATCCCCTCTAACTACTATCAGGTATTTTAAAAAATTCCCTCAAAGACATGTTTCTCAAAGAGTAGATTATATTTATCTTTATTTCTCATGTTCTCCTTAATTCTTCGGAGTCTCATTTCCATGTCCTTAAAACTGTCACCCTGCACCCCACTGCCAAACCATCTCTGTCCCACTGCTGCCTTTTACTCTCCCTCCTTGAAGGTTCCAGGTCAGCATTTGCTCCTTAGTCTCCTATTTCTGTTTCCTCTCTGCTGCTACGGCATTCTTTCTCTCAGCATGCTTTACATTCCCTGGGATTCTCTCGCTCTGCTGATTTTCTGTTATATGCACCCCCCGTGACTTAGGTTTTCAGTATATATGAACTTCTGGTTCTTATTGATTCTCTAACTGTTTCTACCGAACTCCAGATCTCCAGATCAATTGACCTTTCCACCAGGAGTTGCCTCAGCATGACCAAAGCTGATCTCATCATTCTGCCATCCAAACTTGCTCCTCCTATTTTAGAAATCTGGTGTTTTATCTCCTGACCTCTTGTACCGCCCTTCCCCACCCTGGCCGAATTGGTCACCATGCCCTGTCGATTGCTCTCCCCAAGCACCTCCAGGGTTGATACCTGAACTCATCATTTGCACGCCTTGGCTCTGTAGTCTTCATTATCATCATGGCTGGAGCCTCCCCCACCACCCATAGCCCACCCGCCACACTACCACTACCCCAGGGTACTTTTCTAATAATCTACATGGTTGAGTCACTCCCTTGCTTGCACTCTTTCCTGCTAATGGATGAAACTCTCATTAGCCAGCCACACCTCATTTCCAGATGCTAATAATGCATACCATTTATTGAGGAGGACTCAAGAAACGCTCGCTGTTATAGTCATTGACTGTGTGCGAGGCGCTGTGCTAAGCCCCGGGAGGTGCCAGGACCTCGCCCCTTGAAGCTGCCTCTGCTATTGCACTTCGCATATTGCCACCATTCGTATGTGTGCCTGTCCCCCACTGTCACTTGTTTTTCATCCCCAGGACCTGACACAAAGTCACTGCTTAATCAGAACGGTCGACTGACTAAATCCTTGTCTTGCTGCTGCAATATTCTCTACCACACCTTTGTTCCCACCGAGAACAATCCTGTGCATTCCACGTATTGTGATACCCCAGCTGGAAGTGAAGGGAATGCAGACTTCATGTCAGCTAGTATTTCTAATCTCCGCTTAGTAACAGCCTGTGAAATAGGCGCTATGATTATCCACACTTCCAGGGGGAAAACAGGCTTAGTGAGATGTCCGGTTAGTGAGCTGGTTAGGTTGTTACAGGACCCAGGATTCCAAGAAATAAAGAACTAAATAAGCCCTTCTGGGCTCAATATATTATGTTTATTACATATATTGAGACTCGGCTCAGATCCTGGACAAAGACCACAGCACTTTGCCAGAGGGCAGAGGCACCCACGAACATTTGGATGACAGCTGGACCTGAAGGTGGGTGGAGAGGGGATGGGGTGGGGAGTCAGAGTCTGAGTTCTAACACCTGGAAGCAGAAATGTCTGAAAAATGTGCAATAATTGCCTGCTAGTTTGGCTGACAAGAGGTTTAGGAGAGAACTTTCTCAGATACTTGGTGTGAAATTAACCCTGTGGGCACGGATGTTTGTCCCTGTGATGTGGAGTGGATATTTGTTCCTCATCTCTCATGAAGCCCATGTGGCCTGTCAAAAGAGGCTGTCTTCTTATTCTTGTTTTCTTTATTAATTCTTTTATACCCTGCAACAGCATCTGTGTTATGGGTGTTACAAGAAATCAGTGCACTATAACCCCTGTGTGTCTCTTTGTACTATTTTCACACCACTAAGTCAGTATATCTGGCTTTCGTTAATTATTGGCTGGCAGTTGCTTGCAGAGTATCTGATGAAGAGGACAGTGAGGTGTGGAAAATAATTTGTGCTAAGACTCAGGATCTCTAGGCACTAGTCTAACAGCACAGTGGAGTGAGTCAATGCAGACCCATTACCAACCCAGGAAAAACTGCATGGAGTATATCCTACGGTTATACACCTGTTATCCTTCCATTTTCATCCATAAGTCAACATCTGTCTGCTCTGGTCTGTTTCACTCCTGGTAGTCCTAAGTTCTTGGGTCACAAAGATAATTAGACACAGTCGCTAACTTGGAGGGCTCACAACGTGTGCCAGTCAATGCTAGGAAAGGGACAATTTTAGTCATACCTGGGGGTAAGGAGTTAGGGATGGTTTCTTAGACCAGTCATGCAGGGGTATATTTTGTAGAAGTGGTCAGGGAGTCAAGGGTGGGTCTCAGAGGGAGCTAAGGGCATCCCATGCTGAGTCAACAAAAAAGAACACCCATGGACTCCCTGGTTATTCAGTGGTTGAGAATCCACCTGCCAATGCAGGGGACACAAGTCCAATCCTGCTCCAGGAAGATTCCACATGCTGTTGGGCCACTAAGCCCATGCATCCCAACTACAAAGCCTGAACTCTAGAGCCTGTGAACCACAGCTACTGAAGCCTGGTGCAGAGCCCATGCTCCCTAACAGGAAAAGCCGCCTCAGTGAGAAGCCTGCACACTGCAGCTGGAGAGGAGCCTCCACTCGCCGCAGCTAGAGAAAAGCCCGAGCGAAGCAACAAAGACCCAGCGCAGCCAAAAATAAGTGAATAAATTAGAAAAAGAAAAAGGGAGACCTACAGACAGAGCTTGGAGAAGGCAATGGCACTCCACTCTAGTACTCTTGCCTGGAAAATCCCCTGGATGGAGGAGCCTGGTAGGCTGCAGTCCATGGGGTTGCTGAGTCCGACACGACCGAGCGACTTCACTTTGACTTTTCACTTTCATGCATTGGAGAAGGAAATGGCACCCACTCCAGTGTTCTTGCCTGGAAAATCCCAGGGATAGGGGAGCCTGGTGGGCTGCCGTCTCTGGGATCGCACAGAGTTGGACACGACTGAAGGGACTTAGCAGCAGCAGCAGCAGAGACAGAGCTTATTTTATGCTCAGAAAGAATAAGCAACCAGCTACCAGAAGAGGGCAGGATGGAGGCCAAGAGGAATCTAGGCACTCTGCCAGAAAGAGGCAGAAAAGCAAGGAGGGTTGGTGTTGGGTAAAGACAGCTCTTTTGGCTCAAGTAAGGAGTGAGAGCAAGGAGCATGAAAGACATTTTATTATTATTTTTAGAACTTGTCTTTAAAAACAAATGTAAAAAAAAATAGTGCTGAACCGCAATCCTACCCTTGTGTCTTCTAGAAACATTTGAATGCCTGCATATTTTATCGTGGGTGCCTCTATGTATTAAAGTAGCATTCAGTTTTCCTCCTCGTTCTGATCTTTCTCCATCCATGTTTTCCTCTCATTCAAGGGGCTAGAATAGCCTCATTTCTTATCTTTAGATACAGCAATAAATGATCTCTTCAGGTGCACTGTAGGTAATGAGAATCTGGGCTGCAAGTCACAAAAGTAACAACTTTGCTCAAACAACACAGAAACCTTTGTTTATTCAATGCTGAAAATAAAGTCAATTAACTAATTTAATAATCAGTGAAAGTAGCAGTTTGTTTCTGGTCCTAATTGTTCATGTTTTATTAATTCAGTTGAGAACAATTGGAGTACAGCTGATTTTCCATTTTGCTTTTTTATTCCTTTCTGTTTGTTTCTACGTTGAAGGTGAACTACCTTCTTATGATTTAAATATGCATATATCCACATTCTTTATATACATTTAGTAGATTCATTAAATAAGAATAAATGTCCCTGATGAAATAAAATATATAAAACTTTGGATTATGTATGCATATGTGTGTGTTCATATATCAAAGTGTTTACATAAAAGATGAGAAAGAGAAAAACACCCCTGGGAGCCGGCCTGGCATTCACAGATGGCCCTAGTATTCTCTTGTTGAGCATAACTCCACAGAGCAGCAGTTTCAGACTAGAGTACTCTGGTATGATGCTTGATCAAGGCAAGCATAAGGGGACTTCCCTGATGGTCCAGTGGCTAAGACTTCATGCTTCCAGTGCAGGGGGCCTGGGTTCAATCCCTGGTCAGAAAACTAGATCTTGCATGCCATAACTAAGAGCGTGAACGTGCCAATGAAGATTCTGTGTGCTACAACTAAGACTCAGCATAGTCAAATAAATTAAAACAGCAACAAAAAAGAAGACCAGTCTGTAGTCTCATTTGAATATGAATAAGAGCACAAACATGGTCTAAAACACAAAAATGACTTAATAACCTCCTATTCTGGCCAATATGATATTGGCTGCTATCTTACCAATCACAACTTCAGCCTTGTTCCTGTCTGTCTTCTCACTGTCTAGATAGGAACCATCGAGATATCTAATGATAAAATTTTCTCCACTTTCTGCCAAATCTAAACCAGAGCAAAGTCTTTTACGTGGTCCTCCCCCTACCTGACACCAGCCCCAATGCTAGAGTGTGTCCTTTGTAAACCATCTTGCTGAGATGCTGCATGGTTGCCAAGGGCATTCTCACTCTTTGCAATGAGCCAAAGAATTCAGCTTTGTTCAGTGACACATGTGTTTCTGATGGTCTTTTGGCTGAGGAACATCAGCAAAGAGATGATATATCACTTCTTTATCCATGGGGTACACAGATATCTCAATGAACTTAAAAAAATAAGACAAAACTGTGCAGAAAAAGATTTTTTCCTGTGAGAAACTTAACTGAGAAAATTAAACAGCTCAGTTCAGTCAGTCCAGTCGCTCAGTGGGGTCCGACTTTTTGCAACCCCATGGACTGCAGCACACCAGGCCTCCGTGTCCATCACCAACTCCCGGAGCTTACTCAAACTCATGTCCATTGAGTCAGTGATGCTGTTGAACAATCTCATCCTCTGTCATCCCGTTCTCCTCCTGCCTTCAATCTTTCCCAGCATCAGGGTCTTTTCAGATGAGTTAGCTCTTCGCATCAGGTGGCCAAAGTATTGGAGTTTCAGCTTCAGCATCAATCCTTCCAATGAACATTCAGACCGATCTTTAGAATGAACTGGTTGGATCTCCTTGCACTCCAAGAGACTCTCAAATGTGAAACAACACATTTCAAAAGCATCAATTCTTTGACACTCAGCTTTCTTTATAGTCCAACTCTCACATCCATACATGACTACTGGAAAAACCATAGCTTTGACTAGACGGACCTTTGTTGGCAAAGTAACGTCTCTGCTTTTGAATACGCTGTCTAGGTTGGTCACAGTTTTTCTTCCAAGGAGTAAGTGTCTTTCAATTTCAGGGCTGCAGTCACCATCTGCAGTGATTTTGAAGCCCCCCAAACTAAAGTCTGCCACTGTTTCCACTGTTTCCCCATCCATTTGCCATGAAGTGATGGGACCGGATGCCATGATCTTCATTTTCTGAATGTTGAGTTTTAAGCCAGTTTTTTCACTCTCCTCTTTCATTTTCATCAAGAGGCTCTTTAGTTCTTCTTCACTTTCTGCCATAAGGGTGGTGTCATCTACATATCTGAGGTTATTGATATTTCTCCCAGCAATCTTGATTCCAGCTTGTGCTTCATCGCGTCCAACATTTCTCATGATGTACCCTACATATAAATTAAATGAGCAGGGTGACAATATTCAGCCTTGACGTACTCCTTTCCCGATTTGGAACCAGTCTGTTGTTCCATGTCCAGTTCTAACTGTTGCCTCTTGATCTGTATACAGATTTCTCAGGAGGCAGGTCAGGCAGTCTGGTATTCCCATCTCTTGAAGAATTTTCCACAGTTTGTTGTGATCCACACTGTCAAAGGCTTTGGCACAGACAATAAACAAAAGTAGATGTATTTCTAGAACTCTCTGCTTTTTCGATGATCCAACAGATACTGATCTCTGTTTCCTTTGCCTTTTCTAAATCCAACTTGAATATCTGGAAGTTCACGGTTCACGTATTGTTGGAGCCTGGCTTGGAGAATTTTGAGCATTACTTTACTAGCGTGTGAGTTGAGTGCAATTGTGCAGTAGTTGGAACATTCTTTGGCATTGCCTTTCTTGGGGATTGGGATGAAAACTGACCTTTTCCAGTCCTGTGGCCACTGCTGAGTTTTCCAAATTTTCTGGCATATTGAGCACAGCACTTTCACAGCATCATCTTTTAGGATTTGAAAGAGCTCAACTGGAATTCCATCACCTCCACCAGCTTTGTTTGTAGTTATGCTTCCTAAGGCCCACTTGACTTCACATTCCAGGATGTCTGGCTCTAGGTAGTGATCAAACCATCATGATTATCTGGGTCTTGAAGATCTTTTTTATATAGTTTGTCTGTGTATTTTTGCTATCTCTTGTTAATATCTTCTGCTTCTGTTAGGTCCATACCATTTCTGTCCTTTATTGAGCCCATCTTTGCATGAAATGTTCCCTTGGTATCTCTAATTTTCTTTAAGAGATCTCTAATCTTTCCTATTCTGTTGTTTTCCTCTATTTCTTTGCAGTGCTCCCTGAGGAAGGCTTTCTTATCTCTCCTTGCTATTCTTTGGAACTCTTGCATTCAAATGGGTATATCTTTCCTTTTCTCCTTTGCCTTTTGTCTCTCTTCTTTTCACAGCTGTTTGTAAGGCCTCCTCAGCAACTATTTTGCACATCTCTTTCTTGGGGATGATCTTGATTTCTGCCTCCTGTACAATGTCGTGAACCTCTGTCCGTAGTTCTTCAGGCACTGGATCAGATCTAATCCCTTGAATCTATTTGTCACTTCCACTGTATAAACATAAGCGATTTGATTTAGGTCTTACCTGGGTGGTCTAGTGGTTTTCCCTACTTTTTTCAATTTAAGTCTGAATTTTGCAGTAGCGAGTTCATGATTTGAGCCACAGTCAGCTCCTGGTCTTGTTTTTGTTGACTGTATAGAGCTTCTCCATCTTTGGCTGTAAAGAATACAATCAATCTGTTTTCGGTGTTGGCCATCTGGTGATGTCCATGTGTAGAGTCTTCTCTTGTATTGTTGGAAGAGGGTGTTTGCTATGATCAGTGCGTTCTCTTGGCAAAACTCTATTAGTCTTTGCCCTGCTTCATTCTATACTCCAAGGCCAAATTTGCCTGTTACTCCAGGTGTTTCTTGACTTCCTACTTTTGCATTCCAGTCCCCTATAATGAAAAGGACATCTTTTTTGGGTGTTAGTTCTAAAAGGTCTTGTAGGTCTTCACAGATCTGTTCAACTTCAGCTTCAGCATTACTGGTTGGGGCATAGACTTGGATTACTGCGATATTGAATGGTTTGCCTTAGAAATGAACAGAGCTAATTCTGTCGTTCTTGAGATTGCATCCAAATACTGCATTTTGGACTCTTTTGTTGACCATGATGGCTACTCCAATTCTTCTAAGGGATTCTTGCTCACAGTAGTAGAAAAAATGGTCATCTGAGTAAAATTCACCCATTCCAGCCCATTTTAGTTTGTTGATTCCTAGAATGACATTGTTCAATCTAGCCATTTCTTGTTTGACCACTTCCATTTTGCCTTGATTCATGGACCTAGCATTCCAGGTTCTTATGCAATATTGCCCTTTACGGCATTGGACTTTACTTCCATCAGTAGTCACATCCACAACTGGGTGTTGTTTTTGCTTTGGCTTTGTCTCCTCATTCTTTCTTGAGTTATTTCTCCACTGATCTCCAGTAGCATATTGGGCACCTACCAACCCGGGGAATTCATCTTTCAGGGTCCTATCTTTTTGCCTTTTCATACTGTTCATGAGGTTCTCAAGGCAAGGATACTCAAGTGGTTTGCCATTCCCTTCTCCAGTGGACCACATAAAATTTAAGAATTTGGAAATTGAAAATGGCTGTTTCTAAGTCTTAGAATAAAAATGAAATAGAATATACTTGCATTTTAGTTAGAAAAGCAAAACTACAAAAAGTATTTGTAGTTTAGGGAGAAAAGCATCACATATAAAATTATTTATTTTATCACTTCTTAATTTTTTTTTTGGCATTTAAAAGATTTTCTTATTTGGGGGATAGTTTCTTTGCAGGGTCTTCCTTTGTGGCTCAATAATAACGAATCCACCTGCCAATGCAGGAGATGAAGTTTCAGTTCTTGGGTCAGGAAAATCCTCTGGAGGAGGAAATGGCAACCCACCCCAGTACTGTTGCCTAGGAAATCACATAGACAGAGGAACTCGGTGGGATACAGTCCATGGGATTGCAAAAGAGTCAGACATGACTTAGTGACTAAACAAGAACAACAGCAATTGCCTTACAGTGTTGTGTTAGTTTCTGCTGTACAACATGAATCAGCTATAAGCCACACATATCCCCTCCTTTTGAGCCTCCCTCCCACTTCTTAGTTCTTCAAAAACTTATTTTAAAGTACTGTTCAACTTTTAAAAATCATTTTCCCCTAGAAAGTTATACAGCAAATGTCTATTCTTCTGAGTATATTTATATTTTTAGGAAATATTACTACATTTTCATCCACATTCTTATATCTATTTCAATAAAGGTTCATGAGCTCTTATTTCTTTTGGTTGGTGGGGAAGAGTTTCACATACCTTCTTTCCTGTCAATTTGGATTTCCAGTTTTGTTAGAATAGTCTAGTATTCTATAACTAAATTAATAAAATAGTTTATAGCTGTTACATTTTCTTTCATGAATTATGTTAGACAAATGCATTATGTGTCATAATACTAATTGAAGAATCTACTCTTGAATATATGCAGAGTACATTATGAGAAACGCTGGGCTGGATGAAGCACAAGCTGGAATCAAGAGTGCTGGAAGAAATATCAATAAACTCAGATATGCACATGACGCCACCCTTATGGCAGAAAGTGAACTAAAGAGCCTCTTGATGAAAGTGAAAGAGGAGAGTGAAAAAGTTGGCTTAAAGCTCAACATTCAGAAAACGAAGATCATGGCATCCAGTCCCATCTTTTCATGGCAAATAGTTGGGGAAACAGTGGAAACAGTGGCTGACTTTAGTTTTTTGGGCTCCAAAATCACTGCAGATGGTGATTGCAGCCATGAAATAAAAAGATGCTTACTCCTTGGAAAAAAAGTCATGACCAACCTAGATAGCATATTCAAAAGCAGAGACATTACTTTGCCAACAAAAGTCCATCTAGTCAAGGCTATCGTTTTCCAGTAGTCATGTATGCATGTGAGAGTTGGACTGTGAAGAAAGCTGAGGGCTGAAGAATTGATGTTTTTGAACTGTGGTGTTGGAGAAGTCTCTTGAGAGTCCCTTGGACTGCAAGGAGATCCAACCAGTCCATCCTAAAGGATATCATTCTTGGGTGTTCATTGGAAGGACTGATATTGAAGCTGAAACTCCAATACTTTGGCCACCTGATGTGAAGCGCTGACTCATCTGAAGAGACCCTGATGCTGGAAGAAATATCAGGGAAAGATTGCGGGCAGGAGGGGAAGGGGACGACAGAGGATGGGTGGTTGGATGGCATCATTGACTCAATGGACATGAGTTTGAGTAAGCTCCGGGAGTTGGTGATGGACAGGGAGGCCTGGCTTGCTGCAGTCCATGGGGTTGCAGAGTCAGACACTACAGAGCGACTGAACTGAACTCTTAAATATTATAGATTTACTCCTCCTCACCATCTTTATTCTAGCCCACTGTACTTTTGAATTCTTTATTCTGATTTATTCTCTTCCTTTCTTATGTTTGTGAGTAATATTTTCAGGGAGAGAAAGAGTACGTGATTGATCTTATACTGCTCTTATCCCCCCTAAATATATAGATCAAGGTTTAATTTTTATTGTCACAATCTTTTATCTTTTTTTCGCTCAAAACTTGGTATGTATTTTTTCAGTGTCTTCTGGAATTTACTGAGATAGGAAAAAACCCATTATCAACCTTGTTTTCCTTCCTTTTACATTGTCTAAGGTAATATAAAAAACTGATGCACTAGCCTTACAAATCCTGTAGAGACCTGTAAGTTGGTGAGATTTTGCTCTGTCTATCTTATTGTTTCCTGTAGTAACTTTGTCCATAGGAGAGAGAGAGGCATTTACTCGGATTCTTTGGACTGTTTTTGTGTGTCTCCCCATGTATCAGCCTGAAGCCAAACCCCATTCTCTCCCTATTTCACATTTATTTATGTCAGTGAGGAATCTGGAATGTTTTGAAGGTTTGCAAAATAGAGGCATGGGCTGAGTTCACCATCTTGAACCTCAAGTTACTACTTTCTAAGTTGCATTTAAAAAGTCTGCTCTTGTAAACTACTTTGAATATTCATCAGAACAAGATTGTCGTTGTTTAGTACGGAAGTTGTGTCCGACTCTTTTGTGACCTCGTGGACTGTAGCCTGGCAGGCTCCTCTGTCTGTGGGATACTGGATTGGGTTGACATTTCCTTCTCTAGGAGGTCTTCCCATTGCAGGGATTGAACCTGTGTCTGCATTGGAAGGCAGATTCTGTACACTTAGCCATCAACGAATCCTCTTAGAACAAGATAGTTAGAAATAAATAACTGATATAGATTTAGATGAATATTAAGTGATCTTTAAATCACTATGTTTTAATAATAAGCATACTCTTTGGATTTGGGGCCCACACAGGTAATCCAGGATGATCTCATCTTGACATCAGCAAATTTATTTATATCAACAAAGACCTCCCCCCACCAAATAAAGTCACAGTCACAGGTATGGGGTTAAGACGTGGACATATTTTTGGGGAGCCACAATTCAACCCACCAGTTAGTAAACACTGCTGCTTCTTTAAAAGCAGGGATATAAGTTGCTTAACAAGTGTAGGCCCCTGGCTTTAAAACAGCAATTAGACCCTCTAAAACTATAGAAAGCAGAGGAGAGGAGAAGTGAACACCAACACCTCAGTGGCAGGGCCTGTGGCTTGTGCCCCACTAGGGTCTCACAGTAGAGGGGAGATGCAGCCTGGGAATTCCAAGTCCAGGCAGAGGGCAGGCAGGTGGGCCATGGCCCAAGGCAGAGCCTTTCAAACTGGTTTATGACTCAGTAGCGGGTCACATAGTTAATTTAATGGGTCATGACTTGCATTAAAGAAAAAAAGAATTAGGAAAGGATAGAAAATAACAGAGTGAATTGTAAAGGTTAAGTACTGTTTTGAGAAACTTGTGCTCAGGTATGTACATGCACTGCACTGTAATGTAAAATGCATTTCTTATGTAAGATGCAGTCAAAAGTTGGAAAGAGATGGTGTAAGAGATGCCAAGTTGGCACTTAACAGCATCATGGGGAGAGCAGTGGACACAAGAATGATGTGTCCTTGGTTCTGGGCACAACGTTGCCAGCAACCTGGGGACAAGGGAACTCTGTCCAAACCCAGCAGCAACAGCGTGAACAGGAGGGAATTTTCAATGCCGGGGAGACCTCCTTGAAGGCACCTTGCAAAGGGAGTGAGATTTCACTGCTATGAAGATTCAAAAAGTGATGAGGCCTGAGACCATCTGTAAACTGACATCGATTATGAGTGTAGTTTCATGAGATGGAGGAATTCAGGGTATATGTTAAGAAGACGGTTTGTATTAGAAACTGCAGTTTTCAAACTTTGCTTCCCCCTTAAACTTTCTGTTTCTATGAAACTTTGTTGCAGAATGCTGTTCAATGAAATAAAATTCCTGCCCCATGCCCTCTCCCGATACTTCTGGAGTCCCTGTGCCTGTGTATGGGGAGTCTAATTGCTGCTGCTGCTGCTAAGTCGCTTCAGTCGTGTCCGACTCTGTGCGACCCCATAGATGGCAGCCCACCAGGCTCCCCCGTCCCAGAGATTCTCCAGGCAAGAACTGGAGTGGGTTGCCATTTCCCTCTCCAATGTGTGAAAGTGAAGTTGCTCAGTCGCGTCCGACTCTTAGCGACCCCATGGACTACAGCCCACCAGGCTCCTCCATCCATGGGATTTTCCAGGCAAGAGTACTGGAGTGGGGTGCCACTGCCTTCTCCAATTAGGTGTACCTAATTTGGGAAGCCTACAGGATTAGCATGAGTTATAAAGGGTCTGAAGTTCCCTCTACTGCTAATTGTTTGATTCTAGGTCTTAGACAATAATCTGAATAATTTATAAGAATGCAACCTCTTTTCAAAGCCAAACAATGAGTTTTGGTCATCTGAATCAGTAGTACAGTGTCTAGCACAGAGTGTTCACTAATAAAATGTTTAAACAAAGAGATTCTTGTCTGAGTACTTCTTTACGATCCTAGCACCAAGCAGAGTGTTCTCTGAATCGTGGGTGCTTTAAAAAGTTAGTGAAGGAAGTAAATGAAGGAATGAATATAAAATTTTAGATACAGTTGCCTTCTACCAGTTGAGCCAGCAGAGGGCAGGCGAGCTCAGTTTAACAACAGCTTCCTGTACCAAAGCTGAAGCCACGCTCCTCCATGGCCTTGTGGAGCAGGTTGGATCATATCATGAGATTAGGAAACCACAATCAGGAAAGGATGGAGACACAAAGCATGAAGGCCCAACACATTAATCCGCAAAGCTTCTTCTCTAGGATAATACTCCTGACAGCAAATAAGGCTTTGCTTCAGGCTGTCGGGGAGCTAAATAGATAACAAGACAGGAACTGCCAGTGCAGCACGATTTTGGCTGCTTGGATGGAAGGGATTCAAAAAACTTCACAGAAAAACCACAGAACTAAGAGAATCAGAGGATCTGACTCTAATAGTAGTTATGTGGTTTTGCGAGAGACCTTCCCTTTCTCTTGACTTCAGTTTTCCAGTGTGTGAACACTGGGGAGGCACTAGATGCTTCTGAAGTCCTGGTCTGTGAATGGGTCCACTTCTGGCTGCAGTCCTGCCATTGCCCTCAATACTTGGGGCTATGTCAGAAAAGTCGATGAAACAGATGCTTTGTTCCTGATGGACTCAAGCCAAGCCCATTGTGCTTGAGTGTCCCCCAGGTCAAAGGTGGAGAAGAGGAGAAAGAAAGGACAGGACAGAATGAGATGAGAGGGGAGCCGTGGTGGGCAGTGGTTGGTGACTCCATCATTTTCTCCATCATTCTGGTTGCAGACCACAATTCAGCTCTTAAAAGATATAGGCCTAGGAGTCAGAATTTTGCAGTTGAGTCCTAGGCATCTATCTGTGCTTTTAAAATGTTTTCCAGGCAATCCTGGTATGAAGCCAGGGTTAAGATCCACTGGTCTAGATGAATACTCACAGCTTGAGTGGGGGAAATTGGACTAGTCTATAGGAATGCTCTCAGCCCATGGGGGTATTTCTGTGTTCACATACCCCTGTCATGGCATTTCAAGATGGGGATGGGGGTTATCTCAACATCACACTGAAGAGGAACTTCACCATCTATTGTATACTGTTTCAGGGACAGGACAACTGGTTTCTGGTCTCTCATTTCTCAGACCCAGCTTTTCAAGACATATCCTCCCCTCATGACTACACTGGGAATGCTCATGGATGATCTGAAATTTAGCACCTTGTTTTTAGGAGGAAGATAGGTGGAGAGAACTGGGAGATGGCCTCTGTCTCGGTGGCACAGCCGGGGGCAGAGCACAGCCCAGTTTCATTTCACTGGGGAGCCCTGCGCAGAAGTCATAGATCAGCAAGAGGGATGCCTCTGGGGACACTGCTGCTGCTACTGCTGCTAAGTCACTTCAGTCATGTCCGACTCTTAGCGACCCCATGGACTGCAGCCCACCAGGCTCCTTCGTCCACGGGATTTTCCACGCAGGAGTACTGGAGTGGGGTGCCATTGCCTTATCCGACTGGGGACCCTAGGGACTCACGAAGAGAAAGGAATCTGGGAGCATAATTGGGGGCAATGTATCCTTTCTCTCTCTCTCTCAAAGTGAGAGAAAATGTTGGGGTGGCAGAAAGGGCTCCGCCTCAGCTCAGCTATGCATCGACTATGTAACCTGAGGCCTCCATGCCCTTGCTTGGTTGGTATTAACACACAATCAAACATTAAACAATAAGCAGAGATGAGTCAGCTGTGCTGCTCTCTTCTATTGTGTGCTGGGCACTTATTTCCTCTGTGATTAGTGGATGAGTCCTCTCTAAGCCTTCCAGTGAAGTCCTGTATCTTTCCAATGAGTATATTAGCACATTCATATGACAACTTCCGGAGAAGGCAATGGCACCCCACTCCAGTACTCTTGCCTGGAAAATCCCATGGATGGAGGAGCCTGGTAGGCTGCAGTCCATGGGGTCACCAAGAGTCGGACACGACTGAGCGATTTCCCTTCCACTTTTCACTTTCATGCATTGGAGAAGGAAATGGCAACCCACTCCAGTGTTCTTGCCTGGAGAATCCCGGGGACGGGGGAGTCTGGTGGGCTGCCGTCTATGAGGCTGCACAGAGTCGGACACAACTGAAGCAACCTAGCCGCAGCAGTAGCAGCAGCATGGCAACTTCAGTTAGTTCTAAGTAGATAGGAAAAGTTACATTGAACAGCAATTGGGGGGTTTCTTTGCTGAAGCTCAGAGATGACTAAGAAATCAATGGATATCTGTTCCTGAAAGTATTAGCTACCTAGGGTTGGGGGTCAAGTGAGATAGTCTTCAGTTACCTGAGGTTCACCTGAAGTTCATTCTAGCTACAGAATTCACAGAGACCTCACATATAAGAAGAAGAAATCTGTCTCCCACTCAATCAACATTTTTCAGCAACTACTCTGTGCTTCACATTTTTATGGTCTCTGAGGAAAATGCAAATATGAGCAAAACCAGATTTCTGCCCCTGGTGGATCTCTAGGCTCACGAATGAGACATACAGACTCTCAGGGAACAGAAATACAATGATCTAGCATGGTCTCTACTAGAGGAGAGGCACAAAAGATATACCCTTGGGTGCAGGAAGGGGCCCTATTGATGCTAAGTGAGACATTCTTGTCTTAAAACAAGCCACATTATGTTAATAGAGATGGGTCCAAGGTATTCCAAGTGCTGGAGGACCATGCACACAGTAATGGATGCAGGCGACAGCAGGGTGTGTACAGGGAAGAGCAGGTAGCTGGGGGCAGTGGGAAGGTTGGGAGTTGAGACAAGCAGGGAGACTGACCAGAACCATTAGGGTCTGAGCAAACATGACCGCTAGGCTGATGTGTTTGCATTTGAACTAACTGGCACTGGGGAATCACTGAGGGCTTCTGAGCTGGAAAGTGATGAGATGGAGACCAGATAGGAAAGTACTACAGGAGAACAGACCTGAGCTGTCACCACTCACCCACCCCTGGGTGAAATTATTTTCACCCCAGGTGAAAAAATTTACCCCTGGGCTTCAGTTAGTGACCCCTTCACTCTTCTTGTCTAATGCAATCACTTTAGGCAAGACGGTGAAAGTGTTAGTTGCTCAGTCATGTCAGAGTCTTTGCAACCCCCTGGACTGTAACCTGCCAAATTCCTCTCCAGGCAAGATACTGGAGTGGGTAGTCATTCCCTTCTCCAGGGAATCTTCCTGACCCAGGGATCAAAGCCAGGTTTCCTGCATTACAATTTCTTTACCTTACGAGCTACCAGGGATGCTCCTTGTGGAAGTTCGTGAAAGCCAACTTGGCAGAAAAATCTGGCTCTTTTACCACCAGCAATTTCAGGGGCATGAGCTGGGACTCTTCCAACTGAAATCTAGCTTCACAGAAGTTCTTAGAGCATCACAAGTTCTCATTTTCATGGCCCATGGTGGTGGGATTGGTCTAGAAGGAAAGGCCCTTAGAGTATTCTCACCCAAGCACACTTGCCCTTGGGCAAAAGGAGTCTCTGTGCTCCCTATAGCCTGCCTGTATCCCCAGCAACACTTCCCAATAAGTCTGCCCTCTACAAGATGGATCACCAACTCCAAGTTGATCTCCCAGCTTTACTTAAGTCAACGCTGTCCTTTAGGCAGCTCTAAGCAAGAAAATAATTCAACATATAAATTCACATTAAAGTGTTAATAACTGTGAAGTTTTAAGGTGCTATATCTTCAAGGAAAAGTGCATGAGAGAAGAGACAATTTTCTTAGAGTCTGATGCTCGTAGACTAATTCTAATAGATGGATTTCAGCACCAGTCTGTTGAATTTCTTGAGAGATCTTTCTGGACTGCCAGATAGGTGTCCCCAGAGGAAGGCCTGACTGTCTAGCCAGGTCAGAGCATCAGTGAGAACACTCCAGCTTTCAGAGGTCGACTTATTGAATATCACCCCTTGGCGCTGGCTGACGGCCTCCCTCTGGGCAGCAAGAACAAAAACAGGACTTTATTTTTTCATCGTGTTTTATGGATAACTAAGCACTGTCACTTACACTGTCTGACCTGGATCTCAAATCATGTTTTAGCAAAAGCAAGGATTATCAGGCCCGTTTTAAGCAAGAGAAAATTGAAGACTTAAGTCTAAGACCTCAGACATCCAGGCCAGGACTTTTCCACTATTCCATCTTGCTTCTCCCCACCACCTATAATTCTCACTCTCTTCTGACAGAAATAAAATGGTTTTTCACTTACAAAATGCCTAAGAGGAGATTTTGTCAGAAATCCATTTCCTGTACTCTCAGGAATTTGTGGAACTTGAAAACATTTTAGGGAATGTCTAGATCACTTGCTACCAATTGTTCTCATTTCCTTAACTTGATATCCAAACGAGCCGTCGCATGTCTTGTCAACTCTACTTCAAAACAAACTTCAAACCTAACCAGTGCTCAGCTCCTTCATAGCTGTCACTCTCACCCATAAACCATCTTCTCTTGCCTGAACGAGTTTGGGGAGTAAGGTCCCCCAAATAAGCACAACCCGTCTTCCCTTCTGTGGAAAGGAGCCCTGGGAGTTGGCTACAGAAGGTTCACGTTGGAGGTATGAAATGACTTTATGCCAGGAAAACTGGCTTGGGTATTTAAGGGAGAATGTGCCCCTTCCACCTTGGCCCTTCTTTTCTCTTAAATGATTCTTAGACTCTTAAGTCATCTCCCCGACTCTGCTGTTCTATAGTTAATTCTTTACTTCAGCAGGAGAAATTACTTTTAAAAAATTCAAATTAGATCAATCCCTTACTCAAAATCCTCCAGTGGTTTTCTTACCATGATCTTCAAGGCTCTACATGATCTGACCCCTGTCTGTCTTGTTTTAATTCTAGCCAATTTGAACATATATCAATTAATTGATAAGTTTGCTGTTTGTTTCTCTCACTAGGACTTTGTCTATATAGTTCACTACTATTGTATCATACAACCTCTCAAGCAGAGCAGATTCTTGGCACTTATTTGTAGAAAGAATTGGAGTGAATCAATTTTCCAGATGGAGAAACTGAGGTGCAGGTGGGAAGGGGCAGGTCAGTAGCAGAAGCAAGATGCAAAAGCTAATTTTCCTTCTTATAGGCAGTGAAATGCCCACTGCATCTGGCTTCCCCCCTCACACTACATGAACAACAGCTACTTTTCCAATGTGAAGTTCTCAACTTGAGTAAGAGACAGCATGTTACAGTATGCTCTAGTTTACCTCTTACTTTTCTCTGACTCAAGCTTGTTGATGATCAGGGCTGGAAAGACTCACAAAGATTACCTAGCAGCCCTTCTGTTTGCAGATGAGGAGACTAAGGCCCAGAGAAAAAGCCCACAGCTGAACATCAGCAGAACCGGAACCCAGGTCTCTGGACTTCAAGCACAATTACTCTCTGCCTCCTTGCACTGCTTAATATTGAACATCTGAGTGCTCACGGATTTTATTGTCACTTATTAAAATGAGTTTTGCTTCTCATATTGACAAGTAGTCTCCCCCTAATGTACATTTCACAGGGAAGTAAGAAATCAGATCCTGGTTGGAGAGTAGCAAATGAAAGAGGCCTGAATGCCTCCCTCAAGGTAGTTGCATCCTGGCTGCGAACTGCTCAGCCAAGTGACTCTGGCATTTCTGAGTCAGGGGACAAGGGAATTTGTTAGAACCATTCAACAGCCTCCCTTGACTTTGCCACTTCCTGCCTCTGTGCCTGTTTGCGAGGCCCTTGTGCTCTCAGGGACTCAGTTTTCTCCTCTGTGAGATGGGGCTAGCATGCCTTGACACACTGGGTGAGAAAGTGCTTTGTGAACAACAGAAGGCTGAATAAGGATGAGAGGAATCATTTCTGGTGATCAAGGAAGTGGGGTCTCAGTACAAACACAAAGAGCCTCCCCCTCCCAGCCTTTGGAACTTGGGAGTGAGGCCTTTGGGAATTTGGCTGCAAAGAGCTGAGGCTGGGGAAGTTTCAAGTATCTTTGTGCTAAATTAAGGTTTATGCAAAATTTGGTCATGAGTGGGGGGCTTAAGAAAGAATTTGCATCCCCTTTTGTCTTGGTTCTTCTTTCTTAAGTGGCTTCTAGACTCCTAATAACTTAAGGATTATAAAACTGATCAAACCAAAAAGCCCAGAAGTCATCTTATCCACAGACTCAGCACTTCAGCAAGGATATGAGAAAAGTGACTTACTGATCTGAAGTGAGTACTTAAACTGCTAAAGATCATGAACATTTTTTATGAAAAAGTGCTAAGGAAAGAGGAAAAATTGTTAGAGGACCTTAAGAGAGGAAGAGATTAGAGTAATGTCTGAGTCTTTGAGACTCCATGGACTGTAGCACGCCAGGCTTCCCCATCTTTCACTCTCTCCTGGAGTTTGCTCAAGCTCATGTCCATTGAGTCAGTGATGCTAACCAATGATTTAATCCTCTGTGGCCCCCTTTTCCTTTTGCCTTCAATCTTTCCCAGCATCAGGGTCTTTTCCAGTGAGTCAGCTCTTTGAATCAGGTAGCCAAAGTATTGGAGCTTCAGCTTCAGTATCAGTCCTTCCAATAAATATTCAGGGTTGTAAGCAGGCCAGAAACTGCATTCAAAAGCTTATCTCCTTTTGTGAGGGACTTTGATGCCTCATTTGTGCATAGCCTTGTCTGGACTCACCAAACCCTGGAAGCTTTGGCACTCCTTCTCTTAGCTTGCAGACACAAAAGGAAAAGCTGACAACTAATCAAGCCATTCAGTCCACCTCCCAGTCCCTTCTGCCTCTTACCACAGTCTTGGTCTAGTATAGAGAATACATATGTGATGCCTGGCTGGAGACAGGGTTAGTCATGTTGTCTGCTTCACTTGGTTTCTGGAGATACAGTAATTTTTTTCAGCTTTTATGAGCTTGGAGCTTATAAACTATAAGTCCCAGAAGAGCCTGCAGGGTTCATCTGGCCCTTCCCTGATAAGGAATTATTTCATGGAGAGAAAAAAATAAAAAAAGGAAAAAAGCTGCCAGAACTCTGATCAGGATAGCAGACATCTAACCAGACCACAGCTAGAATTAGACCAGCATTTCTCAAACTTCCTTTTTATTTGTGAGAGGAGTGGGAGAGTACTGTCAATGCTGTTTTGCACAGAAACATACAATAATGGTCACATACGTTCAGGGGGTTCCTGGACTTCTGTATGTCCAGACTGGGAGTCCCTGACCTAGAACTGCGACTACTAGTCAGGAACTTATTAGGAAACTCAGAGTTGAGTGAAAAGAACCCTGGCCTTGAAGTGTGGAGGACTGGTCCTGACCCCAGCTGTGCACTATGTGAGTCAGAGAATTTCATTGCCCATTTCTAGGCTCAATGACTCAAACTCTGGGGTTTAGTAGATGGTTTCTGAGATTTCTTTCTAGTTCCAAGTTTCAAGGACAAAAATCAAGTCAATTTTTCTTTTTTTCCTTTAGCATTATTTTCAGGGGAGGGTAACGGTGGAAAGGCAGGTAGACTAAAAGTGTTTCAGCTGCTGAGAAAGAGGGATGGTGGGTGAACTTAAGGTGCTTTCTTCTCCATTATAAGAAGTGAAGTTCTTTCAGAGCCCCATGACTTCTTATCTATAAGGCTTTTCACAGAGATAATGGAGAAAGATGATTCAATCTTTCTAAAATCCACATTCCATTTTCAAATCTGTTCTTAGAGGAATGCTCTGACATTCATTGTCACAAGGAGTGCTCGTGACGGTCTCCACTTGTTACACTCTCATACTTGTGCATTTGCTTCTCCTAAAATGTCTGAGTGTGATGATGGATAGAGTTGTCTGGTATATTTATGGGCATGCAGCTAGGTGTGCTGGCGCATTTGCTTCTGCAGAGGCTGAGTGTTTGAGTGTGTGTAATTGAATGTGCACTTGTATGAGTGAAACTATAGAATTCGTATGTGCATAGCACTGAGTGAATATAAAAAATTGTGTAGATGGAGCGACATGTGGAATCGCGTGGGCCTGTGCGTGTACAGGATTTATTTTTTTTTAATAAGCTACTTTTGATTGTGCAGCCTCCTCTCACTTCTGTGATTGATTTCACGAGGGTAATGGTGCGTAAAAGGGCTGGTGAGATCTGGGGGCGCCTCCTCGTCTGACGTCAGAGAGAGAGTTTAAAAAGGGGGAGACGGAGGAGAGCACACAAGCTGCCTTAGGAGAGGCAAGGTTCGAGCCGTCGCTGCTGCCTGCGATCAGCTCCTGGAGTTTGACCAACCGCACTCTAGCTCGGCTTCGCCGCCGCCGCTGAGATGCTGTCCTGCCGCCTCCAGTGCGCGCTGGCCGCGCTCTCCATCGTCCTGGCTCTTGGCGGTGTCACCGGCGCGCCCTCGGATCCCCGACTCCGTCAGTTTCTGCAGAAATCCCTGGCTGCTGCCGCTGGCAAACAGGTAAGGAGACTCCCTCGACGTCTTCTTTCCCCTCACCCGAATCCCCTAACCTTCCCTCGCCTTGCCCCTGCTCCCTTGGGTGAATTTGAGGTGCTCCCAGAGTGCCGGTGCGTTTTGGGGTCCCTTAGCCACCAAAGCTCTCGGGAAAACTTTCAAAGTCCAGAATACCTTTTTACCTTTTTTTTTTCTTTCCCGATCAGCGCAGTAGGTCACAGTTCAGGTGAGTTCTTTGGGATTCAAGACAATTCCAAGACCTTGGTTAATTGATCTCGGAGCGATAATGGCATCTCTCCCGGGTACTGATCGCGGGAGGTGCTGACCCAGGTGCTGAAAGCGCGGACCTCTGAAGCGGCGAGGCAGTACCTCCCTCCCATGGAGCGGGACTAGGGGCTAAAGGGCACTGTACAGCCAGAACACAGCATGTTTACGGTTGTGAAAGGTCTCATTCCCTAAAGGGTGGCTTAGTAAAAACGGTAAGAACAATTCTAGTCTGTAGCTCATGATATGGACACTGAGTTAAACTATTGGCTTATGTTTCACCTTTGCAAAACTAACGATCTATTTCCTTCTTTGTGTGTGTTTTAAACCTACAGAAGCAGAAAACTTGCAGAAACATTTGAGTTTTTAAAGCTTCTTTGTGTAACTTGGTGGATATAGCAAAAGCCCTTGTTTTTTTTTACATCCTTAACTGATTTTAAGTGTCACAAAAAGTCCGCAGCTGGGAAAATTGGGGTTTGGTTGTGGTTAAACCTGTATTTCAAGCCAAGCTCTTCTGGTTTTTCTTCTCCACCATCCTCATTTTCATCCTCTTTCCTTCTGTCTTCCTTCCACCTCATACAGGAACTGGCCAAGTACTTCTTGGCAGAGCTGCTGTCTGAACCCAACCAGACAGAGAACGATGCCCTGGAGCCTGAAGATTTGTCCCAGGCTGCTGAGCAGGATGAAATGAGGCTGGAGCTGCAGAGATCTGCTAACTCAAACCCCGCCATGGCACCCCGAGAACGCAAAGCTGGCTGCAAGAATTTCTTCTGGAAGACTTTCACATCCTGTTAACTTTATTAATGATTGTTGCCCATATAAGACCTCTGATTCCTCTTCTCCAAACCCCATCTCACCTCCCTAACCCCTCCAATCCTCAATAAGACCCTCGTGTTGGAAATTGAAGACTGTAAATACAAAATAAAATTATGGTGAAATTATGAAAAATAAGATTTTGGTTTCTTATTGACTTAAATATTTCTGTTCAATGATATATGACTTAATTTGTGATTTCAGTCAAGTTATTTAATACACATGCTCCAAATCTCACAGATACAGTGTTTAAAATTCCCTGTGGTAATAAAGATTATGTTTTGGTTGGTAACTCTGATAATTTGGGTTATTTTAAACATAAATGATTTCAAATAATTTTATGAATTCTAATTTTAATCCAATGATAATTATTGGAAGGGGCTACCACAAACATGTATTATATTTTAAATACACTTAAAATTATATGTAGAAGTGAGAATTAGTATTAATGGGTAAGCAGGCTGAAATATCCAACTAACCATCAGACTGATATGTAAAATAAATAATATATTAAAATTGAAAGGGAAAAATCACTTAGAAGTTGGAGGAAAGAAGCTGGTTTAAATAGCTAAAATAAAGTTGTGAGCTTTTAAAATGTATTTATAATTTGTGAACATTTATCCAGAGAAAAACATTGCTTTAAAATCTTCTTTGACAACCCTCTTTGTAACTGAACAAGGTTAAATGGCTGCTTCTGTTTTAAAAGTAAGCGCCTAATTTTTTCCTCAAGGGAAATATTAGTTTAATTATAAGATTCCAACATGAGAGCTATGGGTTACAAGAAACACATGTGCTGGGACACCTCAGTGACTGTTACACTCTTAAAGGTATTGAAGCACAATATCATAATCACAGAGTAAGAGGAGAGATCTCAGATCTTCTTTTGATTTTATGAAAGTGAGTCAAATAAAAATGCAAATCATAATAACAAATATTCCATATACGCTAGCTATTATTATCAGCACTATAATAACAAACTAAGCAGGGCTTCCCAGGTGGCATAATAGTAAAGAATCTGCCTGCCAGTGCAGGAGATGCAGGTTTGATCTCTGGGTTGGGAAGATCCCCTGGAGAAGGAAATGATAACCCACTCCAGTATTCTCAGTTGGGAAATCCTATGGACAGGGGAGCCTGGTGGCCTACAGTTCATGGGGTCACAAGTATTCGGACACGACTGAGCAACTGAGCACGCAACATACTAAGTGGTATTGCTCAAGACAGATAAAAACATTGCTAATTCAACTCACAGAGACCTTAAAAAGATGTCCCTTTGAGGATGTGTGTTTTAACTATCAACTGTATTTAAAAAATAACTGCTAAAATCAGCAACTAAATATAAACAAAGTGTGATAGTTGCTCAGTCGTGTCCAACTCTTTGCAACCCATGGACTGTAGTTTGCCTGGCTCCTCTATCCATGGAATTTTCTTGGCAAGAATGCTGGAGTGGATAGCCATTCCCATCTCCAGGGGATCTTCCTGACCTAGGGACTGAACCTGGGTCTCTTGCATTTCTGGCAGATTATTTACCAAAGGTCAATAAACTCATAAAATCAATATAAATCTCTGGAGCACAGACTTACTAGTGGGAGCATATAAACATCTAAGAGGAATTTCTTATTTTATAGACAATATTTGTGTTAGAAAATACACATTTTTAATGTATTAATGAACATAACTTAGTGGAAGTTAATTCTTAAACAGCTGATCAAACAAGAGAAATCTAAGCCACTTTATTAGTCTCTGTGAAAACAGAACATCCTTTCAGGTACTGGTGCACCTTTTATTTACAAGACCTTGAGGAGCAAATTAAGGTGTGCACTTAGGGGGGATCTGTCTGTGTTAAATACATTATGTATGTTTGGTTACCAACCAACTCAGTTCAGTTCAGTTCAGTTGCTCAGTCATGTCCGACTCTTTGTGACCCTATAGACTGCAGCATGCTAGGCTTCCCTGTCCATCACCAACTCCCAGAGCTTACTCAAACTCATGACCATCATGTTGGTGATGCCATCCAACCATCTCATCCTTTGTTGTCCCCTTCTCCTCCCACCTTCAACCATTCCCAGCATCAGGGTCTTTTTTAGTGAGTCAGTTCTTCACATCAGGTGGCCAAAGTACTGGAGTTTCAGCTTCAACATCAGTCCTTCCAATGAATATTCGGGACTGATTTCCTTTAGGATTGATTGGATCTCCTTGCAGTCCAAGAGATTCTCAGGAATCTTCTCCAATACCACAGTTCAAAAGCGTCAATTCTTTGGCGCTCAGCTTTCTTTATAGTCCAACACTCACATCCATACATGACTACTGGAAAAACCATAGCTTTGACTAGATGGACCTTTGTTGGCAAAGTAATGTCTCTGCTTTTGAATATGCTCTCCAGGTTGGTCATAACTTTTCTTCTAAGGAGCAAGTGTCTTTTAATTTCATGGCTGCAGTCACCATCTGCAGTGATTTTGGTGTTTCCCAAATCACTGTTTCCACTGTTTTCCCATCCTTTTGCCATGAAGTGATGGGACCAGATGCCATGATCTTCGTTTTCTGAATGTTGAGCTTTAAGCCAAATTTTTCACTCTCCTCTTTCACTGTCATCAAAAGGCTCTTTAGTTCTTCTTTGCTTTCTGCCATAAAGGGTGGTGTCATCTGCATATCTGAGGTATTGATATTTCTCCCAGCAACCTTGATTCCAGCTTGTGCTTCATCCAGGATGGCATTTCATATGTACTCTGCATATAAGTTAAACAATCAGGGTGACAGCATACAGCCTTGGCGTACTCCTTTCCAGATTTGGAACCAGTCTGTTGTTCCATGTCCAGTTCTAACTGTTGCTTCTTGACCTGTATACAGATTTCTCAGGAGGCAGGTCAGGCAGTCTGGTATTCCCATCTCTAAGAATTTTCCAGTTTGTTGTGATTCACACAGTCAAAGGGTTTGGCATAGTCAATAAAACAGAAGTAGATGTTTTTCTCAAACTCTCTTCCTTTTCCAAAGATCCAATAGATGTTGGCAATTTGATCTCTGTTTCCTCTGCCTTTTCTAAATCCAGCTTGAACATCTGGAAGTTCATGGTTCACAACTCAGTAGAGTGATATAATCACATTACTATGATTAAAGCCCAGAAGAGAACACAACTTAATTGTTTTCTGAGCAGTGCATAGATTCTATGAGTGCCAGGAGATTTTAAGTTTTCAGTATCATCTTTAGTTATCTGTTCCCAAAGTAGTATGGAAATAATTGGCAATAATTATATAGTTATGTGCCCACATATCTATAGTTATTCTTTATTTAAAGATTAAATTGAACGAACATTTAATCAGTGTTAGGTGTCTTTCAGCCTCAGTTTTGTCACCTGCAAAAGCAGAAGGTCATAGGTACTTCCCCGGAGTTCCAGTGGTTGAGAATCCATCTTGCAGTGTGGGAGGCATGGATTTGATCCCTGGCTTGGGAACCAGGATCCCATTATTCCCTGAAACAACTGGGCCAGTGTGCTGCAGCTAGAGAGTCCATGCATTGCAATGAAAGATCTCACATGACACAATGAAGACCCCACATGCCACAGCCAAACAAATAAATAAATTCTTTTTTTTTTTCTTAAGTAGGACGTCATACTGGCAAAGGTACTCATATCCCTTCCAGATGTGCCTGCCTTTTTGTGCTTTGATATTGACAAAAGAGTTAAGGGAGTACTGATTTTTGATCATTTTAATCAAGATATGGAGCATAGTTTGTTTGTTTAATATATAGAAGGCTTTACATTTTACTTCCCATTTAGTTCATTTGTGTTCCTCTTAAGTTTTATTCACTGGAAGAGTCTAGTATTCTAGCTTGTTTATCATTTAACCACAATGAATCTTTCAGATTATATTTTTCTTCCTCTTAACACAACCACAGGCTTCAGCAGTCCTAAACTATCTACTATTTCTTTTAATGGGAGAGCTTGGGCAAGGTGCTCTTGTTTTCTGGGCCTCAAGTTTCCCCATTTGAAAACAGGAATACTAATAAAACCAGTCCTTTAGAGTCATGAGGATTCAGCAAGACCGTGTGTTTATAGTTCTTAGCATGTAGTGAACGCTTGGTAAGTTAGATGTCACAACTGGTGTTATTTTTATCACATGTGCTGTGTTTTCTAGCCTCTCTTCCTTTGCTTTTGCTATTTCCTGTCATTTTTGCAGGCCTGAATCTAAGCCAGCCTTTACGACTTGTTTTATATGCTTCTTGTTCCATAAAAGTCTTGCTTCGAGCCCTCAGTTGGGATATTTCCCTTCTCTATTAATTTGCATCTCTTCCAAGGTACTTACTTATCACTTTAACCCATTGGTTATATTAATAGTTGCATGAGTATATGTTAGAAAGCATTTGTGTATGACCATCCAATGACTAAATATATGTCGGATACATATGTAAGGTGAAATCAGCGCCTCAGGCATTGCACATAGCAGGTTCTCAGTGTTCATTGAAGAATGAATGAATGATCCAGGAGCTGATCTCCTGTGAAACAAAACTCTATTACTAGGCAATGGAGGTTTTTCTCAAGAATGGCACAGGAAAATGGCATTAGTGGTTACTCTATATGATGCTGGTGTGACTCCAGAAAGACACAGCACATGGTTATAATTGTAATAACCACTGAAGTATGTGACTAGCAGACACTCATTTTGCACACTGAAATTAGTCCAGTTTTCCTTAACCATTTTACAGAGCTCCTCAAATAGGGTCTGCTTAACTGTCTACCCGCTATGGACTCACAGTTATAGAGAATCAGATTCATTAGCACTTTTATAACATTCACTTATTTTAAGATCATGCAAATCCACACTTGGTCTTACAAGACCAGTTTTTTGGCCTTGGCTCAAACTATTCTCCAATATAGAGATAATTCTGTTTTATGATGACATAAAAATATACCTTTAATTCTGAATAGTAGACATAAAAAGAGCCCCGAGATCATGTTTCTCAGCACTCATTTTACTGGAGGCTGACATATGGAGACACTGCCCAGGATACGCAGTGTTGATGTAGAGTCTGAACAAAGTCAAAGGTCCCCCTCTCATACCTCAGGGTTATTTTGATGATTTTCCTACACTGTCCCTCAAGGAATCTGACCTTCTAGATAATTGTTGTGTTCCAGTAGTTCCATTAATTGTCGTGTTCCATTAGTGAATGTTGATTTTGTCCCTGGAACTTCTTCACCTTCCCCCAAAACAACTCGTCTGCATCTGAGAAAAAATAAGACAGTCGATACAAAATAGCTTCCTGTAGTTATAGAAAAAATGTTAGGAAGAAATGGAAAAGATACGGATGAAGAAAAAGGAGATTCAAGGGAGACAGTCTTTGGCTAAATTAGACCCAAGAAACAAAGACAGATCCAAGAAGCAAAGGGCTTAGACAGACTAAGTCCTTCCCCGGCAGGTGGTGGATGGACTCATAGCCAGGAGACAGGGCTGTGCCTGGGAAGGTGGTCTTCAAAGACGTTATGATACATGTCTGTGGGACCCAGGAGGAGACACCTCAGTGACCTCCTCTGCTTCCGCAGTAAATGAGAATGAGTGCCTTAATTCCAGGTGTTCAGTTTCTTGTTACCTAGAATGTGCCTCAGGGTCAAGGAACTTGCTGGACACTGGGAAAAAAAGCTTGTATGGTATGCTTTCAGGGAACCGAGCCTAAGAGGTAAGACATATTCCTTAAAAATGAGCAAATGCTATAATGGAGGTTTGTCTAGACTGTTGGGCTTCTCTGGTGGCTCAGACAGTGAAGAATCTGCCTGCAATGTAGGAGACCCAAATTCGATGCCTAGGTCAGGATGATCCCCCTGGAGAAGGAAATGGCAACCCACTGCGGTATTCTTGCCTGGAGAATCCCATGGACTGAGGAGCATGCCCCGAGGAGCATGCAGTCCATGGGGCCGCAAAGAGCTGGACACGCCTGAGCATGCACAAACCATCTAGAGTGTTAGGGGTAAAAAGAGGCGCCAGTAGCGTCCTCGGTTTTTTCTCTATAAATCATTCTCCTCATTAGTTTTAAATTATGGTTTGAAAGTCAAAGTGATTTTACCCTTGGTGGAATGAATAAATTATAGGTATATAATGATATAATACACACTTTTGCAATATAATCTAGGTTAGCTTGAAAAGTGTTTATATTCCTCTTTTAGATATGACGAGCCTGAGGGAAAGAGAGATTATATAGCTCGCCCAAGATGTCAGTAACTGGTGAGTGATGGAGCTGGAAATAGATGTCTGATTTCTAATCCAGGGCACTTCCCAGAGTATTTTAGGGAAAAGAGGTGAATTAAAGGGAACCTATAACTTGCTGGGCAAATTAAGAGCAGATCAACTTCAGATCATCTTTATTTGCCCTTCTGTACATACACAAATGGGCATTACCACTCTATTATTGTCAGAGGAAAAACAGATTTAGGCCCTGGGATTGGGGTTTCATTCTGTTACTTCATTAGGAGCGCTATTTCCAAGGAACTCCCTGTAATCTGTTTTTCCACATGTTCCATATCGTAGTCTTAGTTTTGCTAAAGGAATAAATAAACAAACAAATAAAATTAATAGCTCTAGGCTTTAAAGCACATCTTTTTTCCCACTCAGTCTCACACACACAAATTTTAGTACTACCCGGGCTGTGGGCATTTTTTGCTTGAAGTAATTACAAATCCATCAAGTCCTTCTTTAATTTATAGGTCATGACATCTGCCTCACTTAACCCTGGGTAGTGATTGTATATTTTTCCCTCTGACCTTGCAGGTATATCCTGTGAAAAGCTGGCCTGAAGCTGGGATGTAGAGACCAGAAAATTTTCATTGAGACTTATAAATGAGACAAGCTGTTACTAAGTAGCCTTTTATACCACTGAAGCTGATACATCCCTCAAGGTCTCAGATAAATATTCTAGGTCATGTGGGTGGCCACCTTATTCCTATTAGCTTCACATGTCTCTGGAATATGGCCCATTAAGATGGTGAAATTGTTATCTAGAGATTAAATAGTTCATTAAAATTAATAATATTTCAAGAAATTCAAGCTTTTAAAATAAGGTTCAAATAGTTAAGAAAGATAATGTGTTCCCAGTTAATGGCTGTTTAATTCTATCTTTCCTGTATAAAAAATGTGTAAAAGTACATTTTCATTTCCAATGCTACATTAGGGTCAAATGGCACACTCTATGAAAAAAACATTAAGCTACCCTAGAATTGCTATCCCCTGGTAAGGATTTATCTGACTACAAAAGGCATATTATGAGACTCAAGATTTATGAATTTAACTAGGACTTCCTTCCTAGATCTTTCTTCTTCATTTTTCTGTCTACAATCTCCCCAAACACAAGGATGAAAGGTGATGATTTTATCAAACTAACCACCAACGTCTTCATCACCCTGATTTTTATTTGTTACTATACATGCGTTGGCATGATGGACTCATAAGTGAGCACTGAAGTTCTACAGACTTCAAGAAGCCTTCTGGAATCCCCTGGCTGTCATGCTGTTTTTTTCATATGATTTATGAGAACACTTATTCATGGGTCTCCTACTGTGGATAGTGTCAATGGACAGATTTCTGGTGGTGTTGCTGCTGCCTTCTTCTTTCTCCTCTTCTTAGTTCTTCTCTAACACTCATTCTTCGCTTGGATAGCAGCACCCCGAGTTCCTTTTTGTAATCCACCTTCTGTGCATGCTCAGCCATGCGGAAATGGGAATGACTCCACTTCTAGTCCAGGATGGAGACTAGAATGGATTAAGCCATTCACAATATATCATCCCCGGTCATAGCAATGGGTTGATGACTTGGGCACATGACCAATCACAGTGAAACTCAAGACTGTTTTGGGGGTCATCTGGGATAAGAGATTCTGATGCATACTACATTTTGAGAATCATTGTTATGTGACAATAAAGGAAAAAATATGAAGCTTGGGTGGTAACAGGAAAGTCACCATGGTGAGTAAGATGTTTAATTTTCAAATTTTTATATTTCCTACCAAAATATTTCTGAAATAAATTCACAAATACAGTGGAAGTCTCTTGATCTCATCATCAGGTATGTTCTTATTCCTCTCTCTTCAGTTAGAGCCAAGCACTCTTATGAATTTAATGTGTATTCTTCCTGTCCATGATTTTATACTTTCACTATATATACGTGTGTATTCTCAGTTGCTCAGTCATGTCCAACTCTTTGGGGCCCCATGGACTATAACCCGCCAGCCTCCTCTGTTCATGGGGTTATCCAGGCAAGAATACTAGAGTGGGCTGCAATTTCCATGATCATAAATAATACGTTGTATAGATTTGTACTGTAACAGTCTTTATACCTTATAGCTTAGTTATAACCTTTAGTTACAATCTTAGTTATAATTTTTAATATGTTTCAGTCATTTTAATTTTTGCATAATATTTCATTATACAAATATATCCAAATTATTTATGTGTTTGTCTATTGATAAACATTTGATTTTTTCAAATTTGTTTGGGAGAGAAGCTGTTGATGTCTTTAGAAATTCCTCAGTACTATGAGACTGAATGATCTGTCTTTACCAAAGAAGAAATCTAAAATCAAAATAATTCTGCTGGTCTCCTAGTCCCTTTCTGTCAGACAAAAGAGTTCCTTCCATGTTTCCAGGTAACTTTTGCACTGTAGCTGGCTACACTTGAAAATCCATATAATTAAGCCCAACTACTTATTGCCTCTCTGTCTTTCTTCATCTCATCAAGATTTGGCCTCACTAAAATTGCTTCTTTGGAAATGGTCTGTAAAGAGAATACTCTGAATCTCAGCAGGTATTTCTAAATTCCCTTTATCCCAGTTAGCATAAATTCCCATCATGTGGTTCTAAGGGAGACTGGGAGCTGAACCAATCAGACACTAGTTTGAAAAACTGAAACGTGCTATTTCAACCTCTATCCGGAAGGAGCTGAATCAAGACTAACCTGGAGGCTGAGTAATAGTTCATTGTATATATATACCACCTTTTCTTTATCCCATACTGCATAGCACAGTGGAGAAGGAAATGGCACCCCACTCCAGTACCCTTGCCTGGAAAGTCCCCTGGATGGAGGAGCCTGGGAGGCTGCAGTCCATGGGGTCGTGAAGAATTGGACATGGCCAAGTGACTTCACTTTCACTTTTCACTTCCATGCATTGGAGAAGGAAATGGCAACCCACTCCAGTGTTCTTGCCTGGAGAATCCCAGGGATGGGGGAGCCTGGTGGGCTGCCGTCTGTGGGGCTGCACAGAGTTGGACACGACTGAAGCGACTTAGCAGCAGCAGCAGCAGAGCACAGGGAACTCTACTTAAGGCACTGTGGTGACCTGAATGAGAAGGGATTTCAAAAAGGGGGTATGGATGATTCATTTTGCTGTACACTGGAAACTAACACAGCATTGTAGAGCAACTAGACTCTAATAAAATTAATTTTTAAAAAATCCAAAAAAATAAAAGAAAGACAATCAGGAGAAAAAAAAAAAAAGGACTAACCTGGGGATTAACTGGCAAAGGCTTTATCTGCCTGAGTGGATCAAATCACAAAGAGAGTCAGTTGTTCACTGGGGCCAGTCCAGGGGCCATTATGGCCTAAAGCTGTTTAACCTGCTATAAGCCTCTTTAGAAATCTGGTAAATTTGTATTTGGTGAATTTCATTACTGTAACAGTTCTGTCCAGCTCCCCTAATCAGACGTTCGCCGATACCCTTCTGATCCAGGCCTGAGCAACATATGGTTGGACCTAAGAGAAAGAATCATAGTATTTCCTGGCTATATGCTAACCCATGGCTCAGAATTGAACCTGTCCTTGACACTGTGTTCTAATCCGCCATTCGATTCCTATACTTGCTCTACCATATCCTTATCCAGATATCTGTCACCCAGACTTAAATTTCTCTAATGGTGGAGGACTCATTCCCTCCTGAGGTACTTTGCAGCTAGACAAAATTTAATCACTCCTTCAGGGGAAGTCCTCCAAATGTTTGCAGAGAGCACCCATGCTTTGGCCCCTGACTGCCCCTACATGTTCTCTTCTTCCTCCTAGCCATCCCCAATTCTATTATCTTGCAAATGACACATATATCAATCCTTTCACCCATTTGTGCATGCCTTTGAGTACGTGTTCTATCTTTTGTTTTTGTCTCCTGAGAATTAAAAAAAAAAAAGAAAAGATATTCTAAATGTTCAAGAAAGAAAGATTTCTAAGAAAAGGGTTATATCTACCAACTTTTCTTTTTTGGTGGACTCTGCCTCGTGGTACCTTGGCTATATTGATTAAGTGTTAGTTGGAAGCTAATTTGTGCTGGCTTTTTTATTTCATTACTGTCACCAAACCATGGGAAAATATTTTCTCAAATACTGAGAACTCCTTTTTTTATATAGATGACAAAGGTGAGAATTAGGTAGGAAAAGTATTGTATTCAGTGTTACATTCAGGTTAAAACTTAGCTCTCGTTATTTTTTAAACCAGTGCTCCCTATATCATCTTCCCCAAGACACTTGTAGGTATCAACTGGACATAAGTTGCTGTTGTTGCGACTCCATGGAGCACGCCAGGCTCCTGTCCTCCACCGTCTCCTGGAGTTTGTTCAAATTCAAGTTGAGTTGGTGGTGCCATCTAACCATCACATAAGTTAATAGTAGAATTTAAGACAATTTGGTGCTTGGGGAGGTAGAGTTAGGAAGTGGTGCTTAGGAAGGTTGTGTGGTCAATTTCTGCTAACCTAAGACACAATGAATGCAGAGTTGCAAAGAATAGCAAGAAGAGATGAGGAAGCCTTCTTCAGCAATCAGTGCAAAGAAACAGAGGAAAACAACAGAATGGGAAAGACTAGAGATCTCTTCAAGAAAATTCAAGATACCAAGGGAACATTTCATGCAAAGATGGGCTCGACAAAGGACAGAAATGGTATGGACCTAACAGAAGCAGAAGATATTAAGAAGAGGTGGCAAGAATACACAGAAGAACTGTACAAAAAAGATCTTCATGACCTGGATAATCACGATGGTGTGATCACTCATCTAGAGCCAGATATCCTGGAATGTGACATCAAGTGGGCCTTAGAAATCATCACTACAAACAAAGCTAGTGGAGGTGATGGAATTCCAATTGAGCTATTTCAAATCCTGAAAGATAATGCTGTGAAAGTACTGCACTCAATATGCCAGCAAATTGGAAAACTCAGCAGTGGGCACAGGACTGGAAAAGGTCAGTTTTCATTCCAATCCCAAAGGAAAGCAATGCCAAAGAATGCTCAGACTACCGCACAATTGCACTCATCTCACATGCTAGTAAAGTAATGCTCAAAATTCTCCAAGCCAGGCTTCAGCAATATGTGAACTGTGAACTTCCAGATGTTCAAGCTGGTTTTAGAAAAGGCAGAGGAAACAGAGATCAGGTCGCCAACATCCACTGGATCATGGAAAAAGCAAGAGAGTTCCAGAAAAACATCTATTTCTGCTTGATTGACTATGTCAAAGCATTTGACTGTGTGGATCACAATAAACTGTGGAAAATTCTGAAAGAGATGGGAATACAGACCACCTGACCTGCCTCTTGAGAAATCTGTATGCAGGTCAGGAAGCAACAGTTAGAACTGGACATGGAAGAACAGACTGGTTCCAAATAGGAAAAGGAGTACATCAAGGCTATATATTGTCACCCTGCTTATTTAACTTATATGCAGAGTACATCATGAGAAACGCTGGACTGGAAGAAACACAAGCTGGAATCAAGATTGCCAGGAGAAATATCAATAATCTCAGATATGCAGATGACACCACCTTTACGACAGAAAGTGAAGAAGAACTAAAAGCCTCTTGATGAAAGTGAAAGTGGAGAGTGAAACAGTTGGCTTAAAGCTCAACATTCAGAAAACGAAGATCATGGCATCCAGTCCCATCACTTCATGGGAAATAGATGGGGAAACAGTGGAAACAGTGTCAGACTTTATTTTTGGGGCTCCAAAATCACTGCAGATGGTGACTGCGGCCATGAAATTAAAAGACGCTTACTCCTTGGAAGAAAAGTTATGACCAACCTAGAGAGCATATTCAAAACAAAGGTCCATCTAGTCAAGGCTATGGTTTTTCCAGTGGTCATGTATGGATGTGAGAGTTGGAGTGTGAAGAAGGCTGAGTGCCGAAGAATTGATGCTTTTGAACTGTGGTGTTGGAGAAGACTCTTGAGAGTCCCTTGGACTGCAAGGAGATCCAACCAGTCCATTCTGAAAGAGATCAGCCCTGGGATTTCTTTGGAAGGAATGATGCTAAAGCTGAAACTCCAGTACTTTGGCCACCTCATGAGAAGAGTTGACTCACTGGAAAAGACTCTGATGCTGGGGAGAGATTGGGGGCAGGAGGAGAAGGGGATGACAGAGGATAAGATGGCTGGATGACATCACGGACTCGATGGACGTGAGTCTGAGTGAACTCCGGGAGTTGCTGATGGACAGGGAGGCCTGGCATGCTGCGATTCGTGGAGTCGCAAAGAGTCGGACACGACTGAGCGATTGAACTGAACTGAGCTGAAGACACAATGAGTAGAACTGGGTAACTGGATTTCCCAATTTTAGCTGGGCTTAGTTTTAAACCAGTGCAGTGTCGTACAGTCTTCAAGAAGGACTGGTGAATAACATTTTCTTTCTATTTAGTTACACAAAATACTATTGAGTGCTGAGGCACCAACCAGATGCTATGAGTATTCAGAGACTCAGACCTTGACTTTGAGGAGCCCAATACAGGGTGGAAGGTTGACGAGCTCAAGGGTGAGTGTAGGAAGTTCTATGGGTAAGGTGTGAAGCAGTTGTTGCCTGAGAGCAGCCAAGAGAAAAAAAGTTCCCATGCAGGGAAACTGGAAGAGCTGAGCTTTTACAGTTGGTGGAAAGCTGATGTGTGTGACTGTTACTCCATACTGAGGGGACAAAGGCAAAAATACAGAGTGGGAAAATGCAGGGAGCATTTCAAGAATGCTGAATCCTTTTTTTTTTTTAGACACTAGAAGATTATTTATTTATTTGGCTGAGTGGGGTCTTAGTTATGGCACATGGGATCTTTCACTGTGGCACAGAGACTGCACTCTCTGGTTGCAGTGTGAGGGTTTAGTTGTTCTGCTTTGAGGCATGTGGGATCTTAGTTCCCAACCAGGAATTGAACATGCATCCCCACCTTGTAAGGCAGATTCTTAACTGCTGGACCACCAGAGACGTCCCAAGAATGATGGATCAGCTTTGAGGTGTATTACTATGATCTAGATTTTCCTTGGCCCTCAAGCAACAGTTTGAGCTGTTGCTTGTTCATAGTTGATGCAGAGAGTCAAGTCTTTCCCTGAGATGGATGGGGGAAGGATGAATGTCTTTTGAGATGGGGTGTGAATATTTTTCGTTGTCTTTCAGAAAGCAAAATGTATTTGCAGGAGTCAAAACAAAGAGGCTTTGCTATACTCTGCAGCCCCAGAACTAAAACAAAATGTTAAAATAGGTGGTCAAAATATTTTTTGACCATTCAACCTCAAAGTGACTTTAAATAAAAGATGTAGAGCCATTTTGAAGGTTGATCAATTATCATATAGCTTCTGTTTCTCTAAATTGGTAGCAACTTCAGTATCTGGTTTTCCTCTTGTGTTTGTCTTAATTTTTATGGAAAGCTTATAACTTGATAATATCAATAATACATTTATATTCAGGACAAAGCATTAATCAGAATTTTAGGACAGAGGGAATCATCTAGTGATTAGAGAATAAGACCTTTGTTTTATACATGAAGATTATTGCTTTCTTTAAAAAATTGCATCTAATGATGTGTTGCCTTTAATAGTTTTCTGAGCACTTCTATAAGTATCAACTCATTCACTCAAGATAAATGTACTGAGTGTCTCCTACGTGTGAAGCTCTCCTCTAGTGCTGGAACAGTAATTATGGCCTCATTTCTGCCCTGAAGGAGCTCACAGTCTTCTGGGAAAATCTGTCCTGTAAGCAAAGTCATGATTAAGTATGATAGCAAATGCAGTTGCAGTTCACAGGCAGGAGTAAGTGAATGTGTCTGCAGAGGAGGCCGTGCTTGAGCTTGGTCCTGAGGATGAAGATGAAAGCGTTGAAGATAATTCAGTCAGAGGAAAAGCAGATACTAAGCGCATTGACTTGTGACTCAGACTCATTTATCGGCAAGTATAAGAAACCCATTTCATACTTGCTTGAATATGAATAGGAATGCATGATTGGGAACCATGGGCATGGCATAGACCCCAAGGGCAAGGTAATGTCAGGCCATATAACGGGGCTGAACAAGAACAGAAAAGGAATTCCCAGAACCAGAGGTATCTAGTTTATAGCTCTCGGTGTACATTTTTGGTACTTAACTTGGCTTGGGTCCAGAATCTACTCCAGCCCTACCAATAAAACAAGATTGGGAAGGTCAGGTAGTACAGGCATGGTGTTCAAAGCTCTCCACTCTGGGTGAAAGCTTCAAAGAAGGGAGCCTGAAAGCTGAAAGGATAATCCAAAAGTTATCTGCTGTGAGTAGATAGCAGTAGTTATCTGCTATAAGTAGATGTTTTTCATAAGAATTGAGAATGGTGGTAGTGCCAAAGGGTGAGGTGGTAGTGGTGGTAGTGATGGGGGGTGTGTGTGTGTGTGTGTGTGTGTGTGTGTGTGTGTGTGTGTGTGTGTGTGTGTGTGTGTTACCACATGCATGTTAATGGAGGTAAGGTAATAGATGAAATTGGAGGGTTAGCATGAAGGACATTGTGAAAGAGTTTTACTTTTGTTTTTCAGATAATTAGGGACTTTTAAATACACCGAGAGTAAAATGATCAGAACTGTGTTTTGGGTAGTTAACTAAGATGGTGATGTGGAAAATAAATTGGAAAGGAATAAACCAGAAAAAGAGAAGATAGGTTAGGGGTAGTGGAAATAGTCTAGGTAAGAGATAAATAGAGCCTTAACTAGACAGTGAAGGTGGGTAAAATGGGATGAAATGGAAAAAAAGACTTCAGGAGAAAGACATAATCGAATATTATAGCATATACGATGTGGCTGGGCATTTAGGTGGAGACTCTTGGTTTCTACTTTCTTTTTAACTGAAATATAGTTGATTTACAATGCTTTAGGTGTACAGAAAAATGATTCATAATATATATATATATATAATATGTATATTCTTTTTCCAGATTCTTTTCCATTATAGGTTATTACAAGATGTTGGATATCATTTTCTGTGCTATACAGTAGGTCCCTGTCATTTTGTTTCCACTTTCTAAATGTAAGCGACAGAATAGCATGGAGGGCCATTCTCCAAGACAACAGAGGAAGAGAAGGCTTAGGTGTACGGCTAGTATGTTGACTCTAGGTACTGAGGACCACCAAAGGGGAATGGTGAAGAGAGATGTTACAGGAATGAGGTCTGGGCTGAAGATGAGATTTGGGAATCATAGTTCATGGATGGTAATTGAAGCTGCAGGGTGAAATTTTCCAGGAGTAGAATGCAGAGTCAATGGAGAAATGGAGGGAAGATGGAACCCTGAGGGGAGCCCCTAGTGGGAGGCAGTAGAAGAGAATAAAATCAGAGAGGAGGTTGAGTGGACTGGAACAGAAAAGAAAGGTGTTCTGGAAGCAAAGGATGCAGAAATTTGAAAAATGGGAAAGTTGTTCATCATCGTCCTGTGCTGTGGGTCAGGTAGATATTATTTCCGTTCACAGGGAGAAAATGGAAATTTGGAGACTTAAATGACTCATTCAATAATATAGGATTGATTAGTGTCAAAGGTGACTAGAACTGGGGTGTTTTGACTCTCAGCCCTAGGATCTTGCAACTCCAGAACATGACCACAGTGCCTGGGAAAAGAAATGCTGGAGCACCACCCAGCTCTCCTGGGGAGAAGAGATGGCAGTTGGGGAAGTGATGGAATGGAGGAAGAGGTCCTGTGGTTGCTGCCTTGTTGCATCCTTCAGAGACCAGTTCAGAGCAGGTGGGCGGCCTGGTGCAAGCACCAGCCTGGAGGCCAGCTTGGTCTTTAACTGAAGCAGTGATTTCAGCCAGGCTGGACCTCAGTTTCCTTCCCTATAGAATTGGAGAAACATTAAAATGTAGTCTCCCACCTCTAATTCTATGAGTCACTTTTTATGATACAGCTTATTGGGTTTTTCCTCATTACAGAGGGAACATATCCTCATAAACTTTCAATTCTGTTTCTAAGTATGAGGGTGAGAGGGCTATGGGAGGCACTGAGAAAGAACCACAGACATTTATCTCTATAGACAGAGATAATTCAGAATTTTACCAGTTTCTATAAAACCCTGGCTGAATATAATGCGGGATGCAGAAGAGTTAGGTGAAGAGGCAGAGACTGATGGAGTGTGAAGATTGAAAACAAATCTAGAATGATAACAGTAAACAACAACAACAACAACAACAACAACAAAAACAGAACTTAAAACCACACTAATTAAAAATAGCTGAAGCCCCAGAGATGCATTTAAAGACAATAACACTGGATTGCTCATATTAAGAACAATAAAGAAATGGCGATGCCAATTCTCTTCGTATTTGGAGTGCCTTTTAAAAAATAGTAATAAACTGATATTAGAAAAAAGCTTTTCCTCTTGAAAATTCTCCCCCATTTCAGAAAGGGGGAAAAAAAAAAACAACAGAAAACTCTCACATCATTTTCCTTGAGTCTTTGCATGCTGAAAGGAAAGTAGAATGAAATTAAATTCTCTTAAATGTTTTCCTTCCAGGCTGTAAAGCTGCTGGCATCATTTATCCCAGCCCTGGTGCTTATATAATCTGGGTGCCACGGGAGCTCTTGCAAGTCATTAAATAAAAAGAAGACATCAAATAATAGGAAAAGAAGGCAATTAAAATGCTGGACCCAATAAGATAGTCAGAAGACTTGATTTAAATACAAGTCCAAGACCCAGAATATTGGACATTCAGGAGTGAGGGGATTCAACTGGGAAAGATAAAGGGAGCTAAAAGAGTGCCTTTAGAAGTAGAAAGGGGGCCATGGCTCATTGATGTCCAGGCCATCTTTCTTTGTATAGAGTAAGAATGGACAAGTCAACCCATGAACTCTGGTATTTCTGAGGCTCCCTGAAGCTTGGAAGGGAACTGGGTATTGGGCAGGGAGAATACAGAGGGTATAGATCTCTAAGGTGCAGATTCACTGGGATGGGATCTGTTACATACGAGGAAGACATCTTAGTCTGGGAGCTAAGTCTTAGAGGTTTGCCTTCCTTTGTTTCTGTTCTGTCTGTCTCTGGGAATGAGCCCTGGGGTCTTGTGACTAAGGCTTTCTACTGGAAGTTGCACTAATTCAGACAAATGGCTCTGCAGGCTCCAAGATCCCAGATTGAGGCCTTTCCAGCCCAGATAGGGTCTGAAGTTACCCTGGGAAGCACAGGATTCCCAGACACATTTTCCAGAAGGTCATCTTCATGGCCCCAGCACTGAGGTAGTGCACACTTATTTCAGAATCTCATGAAGCCTCTGGAACTGCTTGTCACTCTGGTATCTGCCCTTGGTTGTTCCTGAGACATTGGCTCAAAACTGGGTGCAGGAGTGGAGGGTCCGGCATGTGTTACACCAAGCTTGTTCTTTCCCATTTCCCACTCTTTCCAGGACAGGGGCTGAAATTGTCAGTGGACTTAGGATGGGCTTGAAAATCTAGCCAGAGTCTTCCAGGAAGGTCATAAACCCTTATAAAATGAAGGTGAGAGGTCGTAGTGCACAGACCTTCAGGGTACCACAGAGAGGGTAACAGGTAGGAAGGCAGCAGTCCCCTAGTGTCAGGAGGAAATAATCTGCAAGTGGCAGACTCTTTTTTTCTCCCCTCTCTGTTGATGAAACCAGTTCTGCCTAAGACTAACCTTTTTCTCTTTTCTCAAACCTTGGGCTGATAATGGCTCAACAAACCAGTATTCATGTCAATTGTTTTATGGCCAGGGATGACACACCTTGTGCCATCCTAACTCAGAAATGCACACTGTGGGAGAGGGGCCTGGTGAAACTCCCTCAGCCTTGAGTGTTTCTCTTATCTGATTAGGAGCTCACCGACAGACATAAAATGCCTTGCTAAAAACTAGCAAGGGACACTTTTTCTGTTCCCTTCTGATGTCTATGTCAGAAGCTTTCTCTCTATCTGTTATACTTTAATAGAACTTTGCTACACAGAAGGCTCCAAGTAGTGAAGCCTCATCTCTGACCTCAGATCAAAAACTTCTCTTCTGGAGGTCATCAATCCCAGAGTAACACACGGCTCACAGCAGCAACCTTTTACCACCACCTGCTTGAGGTCATGGGTCAAGGAATGTGTTTGTCTGCCAACAGGCCATTCTGGGTCTCCATCTGAGTCTTACTCCTACTGGAATAACCTTTGGAGATGTTATAAGAGATTGTGTCTGCAAACTTCCTGACCTTGAGTCATACTGCTGAGCCCTGAGGTTAATTTTACTCTGGGAGGTGTCAGATTCACCACTTTTTCTTGCTTCCTTGGATCCTCCACCCATTTCCACATCTGACAAAGTCAAGGGCACTTGTGGTAGGTTGAATGAGGCCTCCTAAAGAGACCCACATCCTAACTCTTGGAATCTGTGAACGTTACCTCATATGGCAAAAGGGACTTTGCAGACGTGATTAAGGATCTTGAGATTGAAAGGTTATCCTGAATAGTCTGAGTGGACCCTAAGTGTATTCACAAGCATCCTTACATAAGAGAGAGGCAGAGAATGATTTGAGACAGAATAAGGTAAGGAGCTAAGTAAGACAAGAAGATGCTGGAGGAAGGAGGTTTAGCTAAGGAATGCAGCTCTAGAAACTGGAAAAGGCCGGGACCCAGATTCTCCCCTAGACCTTCTGAAAGGAGCACTCGATTTCTGAGGTCTGGGCTCTGACCCAGTGAAACTGATCTTGGACTTCTCACCTCCAGAACTGTAAGAGAATAAATGCATGTTGTTTTAAAATTCTGAGTTTGTGATAATTTGGAACAGCAGATCTAGGAACAGGATAGACAGAAAAAAAATTCTTTTTAGCCCTGGGAGTTAGGCATGCAGCTTTGATTGTCTCAGTTTTTGTTCTATCATAACTTATGGCAGGCACACAGTTCCTCTTTGCTTAAATACAGGCTAACATATTCCCTGACACCCATACCAGCTTGATTCGGGATGAATTTCATTGTAATAATGTCCTGGTTCTTTTCATTAGCGTCAATGATAGCGTTAGAGAGGAAGGCCTGTCATGAACCCTTCTCTTCTTCCTGCCCATGGCTCCCATTCTCTGAGCTCACATGGGCTGTTAGTTCCTTTGGCTGTCTGTATCTTCTCCTGGGAGGACCAGAGTTCTGGAGGTCAGGAAGGCTAGATTCTACCTTAAACTTTAAAAAATGGGTTCCAAGGATTTTTAAGTCATTAAGCATATCTTGTCAACAAGGGAAGAAAGTGGACACTGAAGGGAAGAACACTGGACAGGAAACAAACCTTCAACCTGAGCACTTCCTGTAATTTGGTAGGAATTCTAGCCTCTAGGCATTCTGGGAGGCTTTGGCTTATTGCCTCTCATTTCAAGTGGGCAGACTGGCCCAAAGTTGGAATGAGGGATACCTGCCTGAAACTTGATGTCTTGGCATTTGAAACGCATCCTAGATCTTGGAACTTTCCAGAGCTAGTCCTGTTTATGAGGCAACCCTGAGTGCAGAGTTTCTGAATTTTATGAGGCTGGTGGTCATGGAAGATAGATATCATGGTTGGTAGTGTTGACTTAGAGCATCTCTAGGATAACCAGGCAGACTTAGAGCAGCTCTAAGATAAGTCAGTTGTTATCTTTACTATCCTTACTAATAAGCTGTATCCTTCAATTTTTTGAAGTTTTCAACTCTAAGCTAAACTCTCTTTCTCCCTTTCCTTCTCTCCTTGCCTCCCTTGTTCCTTTTCGTTTTCTCTCTCATAGTTCTTGCAGCATTGGAAACCTGGAGAAGATAAAATAGAAGAACGTGTTGGGTGGAGGGTCTTAGGTCCCATTGCTTATGCACAGATCTTGAAACTGAGGTCAAAGCTCAGTTAGTTACAGAATCAACTGCTCAGACTTTAGAATCAAATAATCTTTCTTTTGTACTATGTGGTGACCCACTGCAGATATTACCACCGAAGAGACTTGTATTTTGTCATCAAAATGACCCTTTGTGCTCCAAGAATTTGCTGGTATGGAAATCACTGGCTGGTCTAGTTTGCTCTCATTCAGCTCAAAGCATAACCACCCACCCTTTGGTTCTCTTTACTCTAGCACCACATGGGTGGCAGAACAAGATATCTCATTGGCTCTAGAGTGGGCTGCTATCCATAGTGTCACACAGAGTCAGACACAACTGAAACGACTTAGCATGCATGCATGCTAGGGTAATCAGTAAGGAATTAATGTTCCCTGAGTCTGAGAGGCCCTTTGCCTCAGTTACTTGGGTGAATTTGAGAGTCCTGAGAGGTTTCATTGCTGCTTATTTTTTCTATTTGAGAACCCACACGACTGGGTTAGAAGAGCCCTGGACTTCACACAATGACAATAGCACTCACGTTTAACCCTTCCAACCCAGGGAAATAAGTGTTACTGTTGTCCCTACTCTACAGGGAGGCTTAGGAGGAGGCGACAGAGCCAGCCTGGACCCTTGCTGTGGTTCTCACATTAGATAAGCATCATAACCCCTGGGGATCTCCTCCTGTTAGACCTGGGTGGGTCTAGGAGTGAGAGCCAATACAGGCAAGACCTTTTTGGAAGGTCTTGTTGGATAGGATCTGCAGGATATCAACCCAACTGGCATAATTATTAAATAAATAGTGAAAAGTAAAATGTTAGGTGGAGAACAGATTGCAAGCCAGTTGGATACATTGGACTTGGCATAGAAATCCATGTCGGCTCTTCAAGGGTCATGGATAGAGGTGTAAGTGCCTCGGTCTGGGGCCAGGCAAAGGTCAATAGACAGAGAGCCCACTTTTGAAGTCCATCCTGGCATTCACTGGTTGAATTCAGTATTACTTGGTGGCAGGGAGATCCAATATGATTATCATATGGTGTGGGAGTTGGAGGGCTGACCCAGGAAGGGAATAAACTCAGAGACATTTTGGAAGAAAAAAACATGACAGTATTTAATGACCAGTTAGACATAAGACCTTAAAGACAGTAATGAGTCAAGAGTGACTCTGCAATTTCTCATTGAAAAAAGTGAATACATACAGATTTCTTTTACGTCTCAAAACAGTACTAAGACAAGGAGTCTGCAGGAACCAAGTAGGGCATAGCTCAAGGATTTGAGGAGAATGTCAGAAAATACTGTTCTCAGGAATGGAATTTAACAGAAATGTATGACATCCATCAAGTATGGAAGGCTTCCAGGAAATAATTCACTTGGAGATGACTTCTGAATGTTGTTAGTGAAACTATAGCTTTTCCCCCACCCCAAGATATTAAAAGATACCAATTTCAGATGTAATTAATTAACACAAGATGTGTGTTAATTCTGAGGCTTCCAACTGATTTTGTCTATCAGGAAAATGTATTTAGGTGTGCCCTGACTGATATAAGATGAAAGGTGTTTTTTTGACTTGTTAGAGCAAATGATAAGGGAAAACCAGAGAAAGAAAACTACCTAATGATTATAGACCTTCCTGTGAGAGAGGATCTGTACTTCAGATTGAGCAGCAGGAGCATGTAGTAACAGGCCAGGGATAATTTATATTTGATAAAATATTTGAAAAGAGAGTATAATTTCCTCCACTTTGATTTTTATACTACTAAGCAAATATCATTTTCATTCTTAGGTATCCTGATCCTGGAAAGGGGGTACCCTGGATAAAATAATGTTAATAATTATTAAAATTAGTGTCAGTTTGGGTTCTTAGACTTTTGTGAATTTGGGTAGCTTGAGTCAGTCCCTACTGCTAGGTGAACTCATCCAATTCAATTCAGGCTTAAATTTATTCTATTATTGCTAGTGTTTCAGCTTCCTACTGCTATGATAACAAATTAGCACAATGCATTGGCTGAAAGGTAGTGCTAGTGGTAAAGAATCCACCTGCCAATGCAGGGGATGCGAAAGATGCCGGATCTGCCCTGGGTTGGGAAGATCCCCTGGAGTAGGAAGTGGCAGCCCACTCCAGTATTCTTGTCTGGATAGAGGAGCCTGGCAAGCTACAGTCCCCTGGGTCACAAAAGAGTTGGGCAAGACTGAGCACACATGGGCCTTTTATTCTTTTGGCTAAAAGTAACATAAATTTATTATCTTATAGTTCTGAAAGTCAGAAGCCTGAAGTCAGTCTCATGGTGTCAATAGGGCTGTGTTCCCTCCAGAAGCTTTAGGGGAGAATCCATTTCCTTGACTTTTTTCAGTTTTAGAAACTTGCCACATTCCTTGGTTCATGACCCCAAGTCACTTCAACTTCCTCTTCCGTTGTCACATCTCCTTGACCTTCATGCCTTTCTCTTACAGGGACCCTCGTCTTTGGGTCTCTCTGGATAATCTCCTCAATACAAGATCTTTAACACAATCACATCAGGAAAGCCCCCTTTGCCACATCAGGTAACACATTCATAGGTTCAGTAATTAGGACATACATTTATTTGAGGAGAGCTGTTATTCTGCCAACCACAACTACTATTTCACATTTTACACAAATGACCAAGGGCCAATCCTCAGTTGTATAATGTTCTTAACCAGGTTGTAGGTATACATTACATAGTCTGGCTCACTGAGATGGAAATTGACTGAGCAGATGGAGTGTGATCTTAAGATGGGTCCCTGGAAATCCATTGTTCATGGCCCAATAGGAACCACAAATATACCTAAGACTGCACCCACAGAAGGGTAAGCAGAATGGTGACATGTTTTGAATATTTGTCACATGACGAGCGCTTGAAAGATGTTGACTTCCAGCCTTTGGATCCATTCAAGCCAAGGCTGAACTATTACTTGATAAGGACATTAAAAGGAGGTTTAAATGATGGCAGGACTCAATGACCTTTGTGATTCTTCTAATCCTGAACATCTATTGGCTTATTAAATTAATTGGATGAGGAAGCTCCATTTTGTTCAGGAACCACTGTTCCTTAGTAGTCTTTACCCAATGTATATTTATAATGAGTCAAATAAAGCTCCCAAATTCACCAAACAAGAAGCAAAAGTCCCAGAGGACAAAATGGACTTCAGGCCCACAGCTTCCATTAAAGTTAATGAAAAGTTAATCATGTCAGTTGAAGTGACATAGAAGAATCTTAAGAAACTTGGGCCACAGAAGGGCTCCAAATGGTATTGGCTGAATGCTAATTCAAATAACTCAACTACATGGAGTGGGGAGGATGAAGGACAGTGAGAAATTGTGTTAATGCTTTGCAAAACACTTCAATTCTAGCTGCAGCAACATTGCCTCTTAGCTTGAAGTGTTTGTCCCGATAAAGCACTTCATTAGAAAAGAGTGGTTTGAGCTCCTTAATAACTTCACCATCAAGTAATGAAGGCCCTGGAAAAGGTGGCCTTGCCATTAAATTGTTCTCATCCTGTCTGCAGAAATGCCTGGCCTCTGACCTCAATCTCTTCCTTTGCTTTTTGTACTTTTAACCCTTTACTAATATTTTCTCTTTGGGGTGAGTTCTTGTCATTTTCTTACTTGAATAATTTCCGCTTGTGTCTAAATGAAGGAGTACCAGGGGTTGGAAATGTGTGTGAGTAGGAAGTTGGTGGAGGGAGGGTTGGTTCAGAGAGGGAAGTACCCTGGCTTTTGGCAAAGTCTTAGACTCCGAGAATGCCAAAGCTGGAAGGGTTTTTGGAGATTACCTACCCCCAATCTCTTATTTTATAGCTGAGGCAAATGGGCCCAGAGAAGGACAGGGAATCACCCACGGTATCACCAGGACTAGTGAAAGGCGAATGGGGGGAGACTTCATGCCCTTTTGCTCTGTTTGGCTTGTTCTTTCTACTGATGACACACTCCATCTTCTGGTGGTAGCCCATGGCTTCCCCACCCTTCTTGGTCTTGGGCAGTACTTCCTGGCACCATTCATCACTGTAAACTTAAGAAGAGCCATTCTTACACCCACTATATGTGGGCGCTCAGTCGCTCAGGGATGAACCAAGAAATGTGACGTCTCAAAATGCTGAAACAAGTCAAGGAAATGGATTTTCCCTGAGAGCTTCTACAAGGAACACAGCCCTGTTGATACCATGCGACTGACTTCAGCCCTTTAACTTTGATAACGTAAGATAATAAATTTGTGTTACTTTTAGCCAACAGAATAGAAGGTCCATGTGTGCCTAGTCATGTCTGGCACTTAGTGACCCCATGGACTATAACCTACCAGGCTCCTCTGTTCATGGGATTTTTTTAAGCAAGAGTACTGCAATGAGTTGCCATTTCCTACTCCAGGGCATCTTCCCGATGCAGGGATCAAACCAGAGTCTCTTGCATTGGCAGATGGATTCTCTACCATTGAGCTATCTGAGAAGCCCATTCCCCCACTTTCACCCCTCAGACTGACTTCTCTCTCCCTGCTTGACGTGAGAGTTAATTGACTAGCACTTTGCGTTACTTCTCTTGGTGGGAACCATTCCCTCTTCCCTTCTTCTGTGCACATGCTTCCCTCCACATAGCGTGTCCTCTCCCTCTGGAAAGCGTCCCTTGTTTTCCCTGTTGGAAAGTGTTCTCATTCCCTCTGAATCTTTATAGCTTTTATTTTGTTTCTCTGTAAGGTTCTTACTGTTTATGAAATTGTATTTACTATTTGTGCAAAAGTCTTAATGCACATGGTTGATGAATTTCCCGAGGACAAGGCCTAAATCTGAGTCACCTTTATATTTCCCATAATGAGATTTGGCACACAGAGAAAACAATGATCATAGTAACAAGCAAATACCAACAAAACACTTTTGTCGGAAGCTGTTTAAGCCATTTTACATTTAGTCAATCATTTATCCTGACAACAACTACATTGAGGTCATTTTTTAAATCTCTACCGATGAGGAAACTGAGGTATAGGAGGTTTAGGTATATTGTTTAAGGTTTCCCAGTAGTAATCTACTTACTAGTTAATCCCAGAATCAGAACCAGGGAATCTAGTGCCAGAGGCCAATCCTTAACTGCTACACAAAATAGCCTACATGTGTTTGTTGAAATATCTATTCACCTATATCTACATCTATGCTTGCATCTGTGTCTGTCTTTCTATCTACTTATAGCTATACCTGCATAGACATCTATAACTATAAAGGTGTTGGAGATTGGGACTGATATGTATATATATATACATGACTATATATAAAATAGATAACTAATAATAACCTGTTGTATATATGTGTATGTATGTGCATATATACATATGTATGTATATATATGTATGTACGTATGTCTATAGCACAGGGAACTGTATTCAATACTCTGTAATGACCTACACAGGAGAAGAATCTAAAAAAATTAGTGGATATATGTATGTGTATAACTGATTCACCTTACTACGCACCTGGAACTAATACAGCATTGTAAATCAATTGTACTCCAATAAAAACATTAGAAAATATATAACTATAAAGATGTTAAGAAATGGCATTCACTCAGATGACCACCCATTTAGTCATTTAAAGCTTGCGTTTTTATTATGAACCAAAGCAGTGAGTGTTGCGGTTGTTGAGGCATCAGAGCAGGCTGAGAAAGAATAGTACAGGGTCAAAAGCACAGTCTTTCTCTTCAAATCATCTTAACTAAGATATTAACATATCCCTTTAGCTGCTCCTGAATTTTCTATTTACCTTGGGAGAATCAAGAACAAACATTAAAAGGTGCAGGTACATGTAGGCTGTAACCAAGCTGTGTTTTCAGATGAATAAATATTGACATTATCTTGTTTTCCTGTCACCCCATCAAGATAGGTTCTGGGAGCTTTAATAATTAATCAAATTAGGACCTAAAAAAATCATTCCTCTTTTAGGAAGTTTGTTTCTGTTAGCTATCAATTAACACTGATGACTTCAGCTCTCCTCTCAGCATGGTTCACAAAATGGGAAATGGAAAAGCGCCACAGTATGTTAATGGAGACGTAATATACATCACCTAATGAAGCATGAAGGCCTTGTTTATTCTGAACGCCGTAATTATTTAAGAGCTTTTAAGTCCAATGTCAAACTTTGGCTCTCGCCTACCTCTTTCTCACAACTGGAGTGATGCACTTGAGGTTTTATCTCAACTCAGTGCAGGTAATCTGAAAATAAACAGCTAATTAAACGTTTCTATTTGCCTAATTCTTTCATTACCATGAAAAGCTTTTGCCAGTCTGGGCTCTGTCACTGAGAGATGCTTCTCAGCAACATTCAGAGCTGTGATTTACTGAGGGCCTACTATGTACAGGACCTCGCAGGACGTGTCCTACATCTTTTGCCCTGTGCATTCTCCCCATCATCCCATGCGCCGCAGATGCGTCCTAGCTTTGTCTGAGGACACATGTGTGTGCATGTGAGCTCAGTTGCTTCACGTGTGTCCATCTCTGCAACCCCAAGGACTGCAGCCAGCCAGGCTCCTCTGTCCATGGGATTCTCTAGGCAGCACTGGAGTGGGTTGCCCTACCTTCCTCCAGGGATCTTCCCAATCCAAAGATCAAAGTCACATCTTCTGTGTCTCCCACACTGCAAGTGGATTCTTTACCACTGACTCACTGGGGGAGCCCCTGAGGACACACAGGAATCAGCAACAGGACCTATTGCCTTTTGAGCCAGCAAAGCAGAGTGTCTATATGTGTGGGTCTGAGTTGGACTCTCTGGTTTCAAATCCTGGCTGTGTGACCTTGGGCAAGTTACTGAACCTCTCTGTGACTCGTTTATCATGTATAAAATGAAGGTGATGATAAACATGAACCTCACCCACAGGCTTATTGCTTGGACCAACTGATATGCCTGTGCCAGGCACTGTGCCAGGCACATTCAGAACTATGCCAGGCACATGTAAGGGTTCTGGAAATGTTAGCTATTGTTATGACTTACCTCTTTGTACCGCAGTATGTGGTCTCTGAAAAATGTTAACACTCACTGTGTATGTGGAAGAAGTTGAGGCCAAACACTGGTAGAGAAGAAAGATCAGCAAGCCAGCAATGGGGATTTTATCGTCTGTCTGTGTCTGCACTTACCTTGCTGGTTGGTGTGCGTGTGTGTGCTTAGTTGCTAAGAGGTGCCTGACTCTTTGCGACCCCATGGACTGTAGTCTGCTGGAGTACTCTGTCCATGGGATTCCATGGACTGTAGCCCACCAGTCTCCTCTCTAGGATTTCCCAGGCAAGAATACTGGAGTGGGTTGCCATTTGGTTCTCCAAGGGATCTTCCCGACCCAGGGATTGAACCCACGTTTTCTGCCTTGGCAGGCAGGTTTTTACCACTGAACCACCAGGGAAGCCTATTCCCTGGCTGGCATCTGTGAGCATATGTGTTCTCTCTGTGGACTTTAGAGCCCTCATCTGTACAAGGAGGTGGGCCGGCTATTGCTCCAGCTTGAAAGATTATGAGCCGTGTCCGCATGGCAGAGGGAGTTGAAAGTTGCTGGTGCATGGTATCCTGGTGGCAGGGAGTGAGTGCAGGACGTGCTCATGTGCGCTCTAGAAGGTGACAGTCAAATAAAACTTGTCCCTGTCCTCAAAGAACTTGTGACCTAGTGGAGGATCCAGGCACATAGAATACCTCCTAGACAGGCACCAGGAGCTAAGCAAGCAGGAGAGGCAGAGTCATTTGAGGTCAGCAGGAGGGTTTCCTGCACTAAGTCATACTGCGGCCTCAAAGGATCTCCACCTGAGAGATCCTGACAGGTAGAGAGTAAGTGTGCCAGGGGACGATGATATAAAGGCACAGAGTAGGTGACAAACAGGACGTGCACATTTGAGAAATGGTGTGTTGCACAGTGTGGTTCAAAACCAGGGACTATCTAGAAAAAATGTCATCTAGTGCAAAAGATTTGGCTTTGGTTTGAATCTCAGCTTTACCTTAATGATCAAGAGATTCATAGACAAGCCACTTGCCTTTCTCAAACTCATTTTCCACATAAGAAAGTAGGAATCAGAGTCCTACCCAGTTCACACTTATAAGGATTGATATATGCAGGCCTGTGAAACACTGAGAACAGTGCCTGGCCCATATTAAGGGTGTGTTTATCACCAGGAGACAAAAATAAAGATAGATTGGGACAAATCTGTGTAGGACTTGGTCTATTCAAATGGGAAATATGGATTTTACTCTGTAAGTGATAGGGAGCCACAGGTCTTTCAGGAGCAGGCCATTGACATGAGCTCTGCTCAGAGGCAGGAAAGGTGTCCCCCAAAGCTGCCTGGATGGCAGGCATAAGGGCTCACTGGTGGGGTGAGCAGCATCTTCAGTTACATGGCACTTTCCCACTGTGAGACGGAGAAGAAAGGCATCATTTTCATTTCACATATGAGCAAATGAGACTCCAAATAATTTGCCTAAATTTGAACAGTCTACTAATGACAGAAATGGGATTGTAATCCAAGTATTTCTGGTCCAGAGCTCTGTGCTCCAATGGGATATGGGATAAGCTGGGGGAGAAGGGAAAGATCCCATATCAAAGAAGGAGTTTTTGGCCATTGTTAGCACCTAAAAGGAGCTACTCCCAAGCATTTGATCTTTGTCAAAATGCAAATACATGCAGGGTGTGGAGGAAGGGTCACTTTAGCCATACATCAGAGTACATGGAGGAAAGAGCCTGAAGCCTCTGCCGGTCATCAGGTATGAAGTGGCCGGTGGGCAAGCAGGCGTGGAGAGAAAGTCAACTGTGTGTGGTTTGCTTGGGGTCCCCTGCGCTCTGCAGGATTCTCACCTTCATGTTGTCATCAGGACAGTGAGTTTTTTCTGTTCAGGATCTTTGATTTGGTGTTCCTCCTGTCCTCCTCAGGAAGGACGTTGGCAGACCGTACCCTAGTGGGTTAAAAAAGTCTGTCACAGCCTGTGCTGGCTGCCCAAGGGAAGGGCTGAGGTCTCCGCAAGTGAGACACAGAATATCCCTGGAGGCAGATTCCTTCTGCTGCCCTGACTTCCAGCCCAGACTCTCTGAGTGCTCTGAAGGTCCCGACACTCACAGGCTCAAACACCGTCAAGCCCCTGGCCAGGGATCCAGGCAGTGAGAACAGAGAGGTAGACTGTCTTTCGGTTCCTTGAAGCCTGTTGGGACAATGAGATTCCACCGGGTGAGGTTTCCGTCTTGTAAATAAGTGCTCTAGATACATCCCCGAGTTGAAGAGGTTTACACAGCACCTCCTGACGGGCCCTCTGGATCTCTCCATACTGTGAGCACAAATTCACAAGGCTTCACTCAGCTGTGGGGAGAGGAATGTGATGACTTTTTGGAAAATATTTTATTGTGCCTTGAATTGTATAATTCTTGTCTTTTTTTTTTTTTTCCGTCTGAAACTTGGAGGTGACTGCTAGAATTTGGGGCTGGCTGTCAGGGTCCGAAGTAAATTCTGAGATTTATTTGTTGCTGCTGCCTGTCCTTCCTGCACCCTCGGGGTCACTTCTCAGCCTCTCAAGCACGACTGGTGATTCTTCATTGTTCCCAAGGCCTCAAGCCCCTTCACTTTGTGGCCTCGATCTTTCTCCTGCTGCATCTCATATTCTTGTCCCCAGTGTGCCTTAAGCTTCATATATGTACTCTCAGTCTCCTTTTCACAGCCCATCAGCCTTGTCTACCTCTTTGCCTTTCTCTCACCTCCTCTGCCTGGTAACCCCTTTGGCAATGCTGGCTACCTATGAAAATCTCCCTCACCAAAGACTGCATCCTCCTTGAAGTTTCTCAGATCACTCTCCAATTAAAATGATGCTCCATGCTCTCAGAGCCAGTACTTTGCACTCAGGCTATTGGCTTTAAAAAAAAAAAATTCATTTATTTAATCAGTCATTCTATTTTCCCCAAAGCTACTATATTTAGAGCTCTGTGTTGGCCCTTGCGGGCTTCCCTGGTAGCTTGGATGGTAAAGTGTCTGCCTACAGTGTGGGAGACCTGGTTCGATCCCTGGGTCGGGAAGATCCCCTGTGGTGATGAATATTAAAGAGAGGCAGGCAAAATGTCAAGAGAGAAGAGTGTGATGATAGAGTAGCTAATTGCACAAAGGGTCATACTTTCCTTCAGCAGATGGTATATTTGCGAGAGGTAGAGTAGTATAAAGAAAAAGTGCTTGGTCATTGTTCAAAGAAATCTGGATATTATTCACACTAACTAGCTGTGGAATTGAACTTCAGGTTCTTCTTCTATAAATGAGGGTAATAATATCTCCCGGGAAGTATGTTGTGGGATTGAATTGAACAGTAAATACAATGTGCTTAGCTCATGGCATGAGCTCAAGTAACCAACCTTCATGCCTAACTTTGCTAAATGGTAAATGTTCGAGTAATCAGAATTTAGTCCACAGAAAAATATCAAATGCTGTCTGTGAATCTGAAATTAAGATGATAAAAATCCACTCACAATGAGAATACAGGCAAGAAAAGTATCATGTAGAAGATGAATTTTTCAGGGGATATTCTTGATCATTGTTATTTACTACTGTCTAAAAGATGTTAAACAACCAGTATTTACTACCCTATACTGTGACTAAGCTGGGCCCAAATAAAAACAAATACATAAAGTTGAAATAGTCTGAAAGGAAGAAATATTGACCAAGAAAAGCAGGTTCTGGGGATAGAAGGGAATTGAATTTTTAAGATGAAAAAACAAGGTGAGTATGGATTGGTAGGAAATTATTAAAGAAAAGAGTAAATAAACCTTTAAGATGAAAAATATAAAAAACTTAAACCAAACAGAGAAAGACAAATACTGCTTGGTATCAATTTTATGTGGAATAAAAAAAAAATCAAACTCGGAGACGCATAAAGTAGAAAGCAAGTGGTTGTTGGGGCTGCAGGTTGGTGAAAAGGTACAAACTTTCAGTTATGCAATGAATAAGATTTGAGGATCTAATGTCAAACAGTTAATAGCATTGTACTGTATAATTGAATATTGCTAAGAAAATAGAGCTTAAATGCTCTCACCAAAATGGATGTGCTAAATAACTAGATGGTGGGAATTCTTCCGCAATGTGTAAGCATATCAAATCACCAGGATATACACTTTAAATGTCTTACCATTTTGTCAATTATACCTCAATAAAGTTGAAAAAGTACAACAAAACTCTTCACCTTAGTTCCTTTGATCATCAACATTTAAAGGATAGTACTTAAGGGGAAGAGGCCCAACGCAAGGTGGCAACCACTTTCTTTACCCCGTAAGTGGGGGAAGTTTTATCCTAGCTTATTTCTGCTCTAGAGTCTATTACCTCCAAATGTAATTTACTGTTTCCTTTCTCTTGTGGGACTGCGAGATCCTTGGGGGCAAAGGACAAGATTTTATTTCTTTTTTTTAAAAAAAATTTAATTGGAGTGCAGTTGTTTTATAATGTTGTATTAGTTTCTGATGTATAGCAAAATGAATTAGCTATACGTACACCTACATTCCCTCTTTTTAAGATTTCTTTCCCATTTAGGTCATCACAGAATACCAAGTAGAGTTCCCTCTGCTGCACAGTAGGATCTCATTAGCTATCTGTCTTATACATAGTAGTGGATATATGTCAATCCCAATCTTCCAATTCATCCCACCCCCCTTTCTCCCCTGGGTGTCCATACGTTTGTTCTCTATGTCTGTGTCTCTATTCTGCTTTGCAAGTAGGTTCATCTGTACCATTTTTCTAGATTCTACATTTATGCATTTATATAAATGAAATCCCATATATAGAACTTCATTTCTGTCTGCTGTCCCAGGTCCTGCCCTGAGCCAATGCCTATAAATGGCATTGGGGAGACATCGAGGGGACTGATAGGAGGAGGAGAAAAAGGGGAGAGAAGACAGAGAGAGTGAGATGATTAAATTAGGTAAAGTGTGGGAGAAACAAGACAATTTCCTCTCGCTTCTTCATTTTGGAACTTCCTCTGAAGTTAGCTTAAGTTGTTAACTTTGAACAGAATTTGCAGACCCTTGCAGAGAGATAACCTCAGTGGTTCTCAAACATGAATGAGTAGAAAAGCCCCTTTGAGCCCAGGAATTTGCATTTATATAAGCCCCCCACCCAAGCCAATCCTGGAGCAGGGAGTCCCAGAACTGCACTTTAAGAAACATTGTGTTGGACTGTGAGACTCCTTAGAGCAGCGGCAGCATGAAGCACTATTAAATTACTCTCATGGGCACAACTATGGAAGAGAAGGGACAACTTATTCCATATTTGGACATTTAATGGCCAAAATGCACTGATAGTCAACAAGAAAGGGTAGAAATTTGCAACAAGGGGTCTAGCTTCCTAGTCAAATATATATGTATAATAAATGCATCCTAACTTATTCAAAACAGAATAAAGAAGAAATACTCATTACAATAAAAAAGAAAAAGAAATGCTGCATTACTTCCAGCAGCATGGCCTACCATTCATGCACTCAAAGAATATGTATTGAGGCCTGTTATGCGCCTAGTGCTGTGTTAGAGGCTTTTGTGGAGCTTATAACTGACAGGAGAACAGTGCGGAGTTCTAAGATAACTTCAGTTCAGTTCAGTCGCTCAGTTGTGTCCAACTCTTTGCAACCCCATGGACTGCAGCACACCTAAGATAACTCAAGGCAGGCAAAAGCCCTTCTTACTCATGAGAAATGAGCCCCAGAGAAGCACTATTCTCACTCCATGTCAGAACCTTTCTGACATAAATAAATAAAACGAGTATGTGAACATAAAATACCCATCAAGAATCTGCTTTACTGTCTTCTCATTCTGGCCATTTCCCTTTGAGGAAAGAAGAGGAAGGGGGCTTTTCACTGTTACTCACAGAAGTGCCTTGACTGTGTTTTTCATTATGCTGCATATTCTATTATTCTTTACCATGTCACCACTTAGGAAGCCCTGCCCTCTGGGTGGATCACTTCAAGTATGAGACTGTTGGGCTTCCCTGGTGGCTCAGATGGTAAAGAACCTGCCTGCCAATGCAGGAGACATAAGAGATGCTGGTTTGATTCCTGGGTCAGGAAGATCCCCTGGAGGAGGGCATGGCAACCCACTCCAGTATTCTTGCCTGGGAAATCTCATGGACAAAGGAGGCTGGAGGGTTACAGTCCATGGGGTTGCAAAGAGTTGGACACAACTGAGTGACTGATGCTTTCATTTTCACTTTATGAGACTTACCAATCTTCCCTGCACTGATAATTTAGTCTTAAGAGCAAAGATCTGAGGCCCAGGTTCTGGCTCCAACACCCTGGCTCTAGCACTAAGATCACACTAGCTGTGTGATCTTAAATAGGTCACATAATCTCCAAGACAAGGTCTTTTCATCTGTAAAATGGCAGTAAAAACGGTACCTGCCTAATAGGATTTGATTAGTGAATTCACGTAGAATATTAAATACAGATTCTGATATGTGTTCAGCGAGTCTTCGTGTTGGTTTTTGCTGCTGCTGTTATTGTGTCACTCTCTACAGCCTTTCAAATAATGAGTCCCTTATGGAAGTCTCCCCTTGTGTGTGATGCCTCTCCCAGGGCCTTATTCTCTAAAGGAATATTCCTTGCTTCCTTTCAACACACTTGCACTGACATGTGCTTGGTACCCAGCAAGTTGTCAGGTGCTATGGAGTTCACTATTTTTAGGAAGCTCACAATCTGATGGTGGAGATGGGCACCAACGCTACAGACCATGGCTCACAGCAGAATAAAGGCAGTCTAAGAAAAGGAATCAGGGTGGTGCTGTGAGGGGATGGGAAAGCTTGGGTGAGTCAGGGAAGTGTCCACAGCAGAGGTGGCATGTGCACTGGAGCAGGATGTCAGAACTGAGAACAGGAGAGAAGCAGGCGAAGGACATTTCATGCCTAGGATTTAGGACTTGGATCTTTAAGACAGAGACCATGGGAGGCTTGTAAGAAGGGCCATAGGAGATTAAGACTGCTTACAGACAAGAATGCCAGCAGCATTGAGGGAGGGGGTGAAGTGTGCTTCTGTTCTCTGTACTATCTTACCTTTATCGATCGCAAGTGTCACAAAAGCAGCGAGAGGTGAAAGAACATGGCATCTTTGGGAAATGACTCAGAGTCTACTGCACTGTCGAGGTCAGGCTGTGTGAAAAGAGGCGAGAGGAGATGAGGCTGGAGGGCGAGGCTGGGACTCAGAGACGGCTGGGCTAGGAAGTCTACCTCCTTCTGAAAACAGGGGAGGCTATTGGCAGTGTGAGAGGGAGTGTCCTATGACCACCCTGGAATGGTACGTTCAACACACACATAGACATTTGGACAGATCTATCAACAGGCTGAGGTTTTTAGAAAATCTATTTCAGAATCAAGAGGTTTAGGCCAGAATGCAGAAGGTTTCAAATCCATGTTGAGCGCCTTCCCTGGCAGTCCATTGGTTAAGACTTCAGGCTTCCCATGCAAGGGCCAGGGGTTCAGTTCCTGATGGGAGAACTAAGATCCCACATGCCATGTGGCCACAAAGAATGAAAAAAAAGGAATCAAATCCATGTTGAAAAGTTTGCACATTTTCCTGAAGAATGAAAAGTTTCATAAGGACCATGACAAGTACTATTGTGGCCGACTTGGTGCCCCACTCAGATGCCTTTGCAACTCATGCATGAGTCCCAGCTTCTGTGTGTTGGTCATAATACTCACAGCTGTGTCACACCAAGGAGAAGGGGAGTCTTTCCAGGGACAGACCTCAGCACATGACTAGTTGGCACAGAGTACAGAAGGCCAGTTGTTCCCTTGTTTTGGGATTGGGAATTAACTCTGTGGGTGATTTGTACTACTGTGGGATTGGATATTCTGAGTTTTTCCCCTGCCCTGCTCTGCTTTCCTTACTCTTTTTACCCAGAGAGCCCTTCCTCCAATTAATCACTGGAACAAGAACCCCAGCCTCAGGCTCAGCTTCTAGGGAGATTGACCTCAGTAAGTTATATGCTAACCTGCCTTGAAAAAGTGAAAGTGGCCCATCGTGTCTGACTCTTTGCAACCCCATGTTCTGTAGTCCTTCAGGTTCCTCTGTCCATGGGGATTCTCCAGGCAAGAATACTGGAGTGGCTTGCCATTTACTTCTCCAGGGATCTTCCTGACCTAGGGATCAAACCCAGGTAGCCTGCATTGTAAGCAGATTCTTTACTGTCTGAGCCACCAGGGAAGCCTGCTAACCTGTCTTAGGAGGTGTTAACTCCCTTAGCAGAGTTTAGGCAAATTGAAGAAAGAGATTAAAAACTGCACTTTCTTTATTTTTTATTTTTTTTAGTTTTTTATTTTTTAAATTTTAAAATCTTTAATTCTTACATGCGTTCCCAAACATGAAAATTTTAGTAGGAGTTTATAACAATGACTTATCCATCAGCACTGGCTATCCTGATCTGCCAATTTTTGTCTCTTCCATCAGCCTGTCATTTGTTTTATCATAGGCAGCACCTTTCACAATGCCTGCAAAGAGCTAAGAAGCACAATTTTCCTGGCTATCTCTGGTCGGTACTGCTAAGATTTTAAACATTTTTCTGAGAAGTAAAGCAACAGAAGTAAGTCATCTTGTGCTCATTGAGAATCTGAGTCTAATTATGTACACACATGCACACCCGCCAACACCCAACCTTCGTCAGCCTAACATTCTAGCACAGTGCTGATAAATATTTGTGTTTAATGGCACTTAGGGGAAGCATTTTGATTTCTAAACATTGGTTGGTGAGCAATAATGTTGCCAAGAGCACAGCAAGAATTTTGCAATCTTGACTATTCCTAGGTTTGTGATGACATACAATTATTCCAAACTGCAGAAAGAAGTAGAGAGGAAATTCTTTAAAGAGCTTGTCACCAGGGTATCATTTCCTTAGGAATAGGGGTGGGAGAACCAACTGAATTACAGGGAAGTACAGCTTCGCATTTTAACAACCATTATTCTTGCCTTTACATAAGCATGTGAGCCTTCTGAAGCACTCAGTTTCTGCACTGGAGCAAAAGGAGAAACTGTGGGCTTTGCCCCGGTTCACCTCTGCCAGGGTTTTGTTTCGTTTTTTTTTTTTTTTTTTTTCTTAAAGAGCGTCTACTTTGTATAGGTCAGGAGATGGATTCTTAGTTGCTCTGTGAATTTGAACAAGTTGCCAGCCTGCAAAAGGGGGCAGATGTATGAACTGGGTTGAGTGTAGGAGGCTGGAGAGGTCAGTACACCAGGTTCTGTTGGCTGTGTCACTTTGGATGAAAGAGTTCCCATCCCAGGGTCTCAATGTTCATAGATCTAAAATGAGAATTATTGTACGTCTGTGGCAGGGTTGTGGTGAGGATAACTGAGGTGACCCTTGTACACCTTCACAGAAAGAGCACTTGATCCATGTAGACTCTTCTCCAAGGGCCAGGTTCTGAGTCAAGCTCTCCAACTCCACGTCTCTTGGAGTCACAGAGCTTCTAGGAAAGCCTGCAGTGTAGCTGAAGGGTCCTGGCTGGGGACATTGTGAGCTGTGGTCCCCTCTCTCTGCCGCTCCTGTGCTATGGCTATTTGAGAGATACGGTGCCTTCTGTGAAGTGTCCTTCATAGCTTCTTTCACCTTCTGTGTGTCTCGCCTTCAACACCTCTGCCTTTGGAACCCTTGTTTGTCCCTGAGCATTGGTGGCATTTTTCCAGCTATGTTTTCAGATGCATATGTCTTAACTCCCAAACGAGGGTATAAACTTCCTGAGCTTAGGGACTAGCCATATTAATCTCTGTAGCCACGTCCCAACCTCAAGTTCACACAACGAGCCCAACATTCAGTGAATGACAACTGGGTACTGATGGATTGATGGGGTTGGACCACTTTCTGTAAATTAGACTCTTGACTTAGAATATGAGTTACTCAGTGATTTTATTTACTTTAAACAGTTATTTCCTGCGGACCTGTTGTATGCAAGGCCCAGTTCTAAGCCCAAGGAAAATAGTGTAAAGATAATAGATTAGACAAGATCCCTGTTCTTACTGGGGCTTCCCAGGTGACACAATCAATGGCATTACTACATGTAAAATGAGGATAATGGTAGCCCTTTGTGACAGGGCTGTTGACTGCATCAATGGCATCCATAAGTTGATTCTGGGCAAAAACAGATGTTCAGGAAATGGGAATGACTACTTATTGTCACTGCTATCGTTCAGCAACTGGAAACTTTCAGAGGAGAGAACAGCACTGATCCCCTCCATCTTCACACCCAGAGAGTGACTCTGGTGAAGGTTTCAGGACAACAGCTTTAGACCAGATAACAGCCTGGACGCCACTGCCCAGACGTGACACGGGAGTCAGCAGAGTAGTCAATAGTAGCTGCTTTTGTGAACTGAGCGTTCACTGTGTGCCATGTGCTGTGATGGATACCAGACTTGCCTTTTCATATCATTCTGTCAACAGCCTGTGGGGCAGGTGAGGACACTGAGGTTCAGAGCAACTGGTCCCTGGTGGAGCTAAAACCATTAGATGTCATTAAGGGGGCTCCGAAGGGCTCTGGTCCACTCTAGTACTCTTGCCTGGAAAATCTCGTGGATGGAGGAGCCTGGTAGGCTGCAGTCCATGGGGTAGCTAAGGGTCGGACATGACTGAGTGACTTCACTTTCACTTTTCACTTTCATGCATTGGAGAAGGAAATGGCAACCCACTCCAGTATTCTTGCCTGGAGAATCCCAGGGATGGGGAGACTGGTGGGCTGCCGTCTATGGGGTCGCACAGAGTCGGACATGACCGAAGTGACTAAGCTGCAGCAGAAGGGCTTGGATACCATAGTCCTTTATGTCTCAGCACAGAGGAAAATTCAGCGAGAGTAAAGTGATAGGTAAGAAGTGACTTATTACAATAGGACGTGTGTGAGGTTTGCAAGCTGGTGGGTGAGAAATGCTGTTCCTAAGAGCTTAGTGGACTACAGTTTTAGAATCGCAGGAAAAGTGGGGAAAGCAAGAAGAACTTCTTTGTCTTTCTTGAGTAGACATCATGTTTCCATCATCAGTTCCTCCTCCAGGTTGTGCAGGGTTTTGCTTTTTTTTTGTCTCTATCTGGTCAAGCTAGGTTCACAAATTATTGGTTTTTAATGTGTGTACAGAGCACACATAAAACTAATTCATTGAGCTCACTGAGGACTATGTAGGTCACATACCATCACTGTTTTACTGTTTGGGGATATGTCTTATGCTTCCACTTCTTTGTGCTAAAGAAGCCTGCTTGGTTATGTGGTTAAGCAAACCTGCTTTCTAGAGTAATCATTAACTTACAGGGGTTTCCCATACTTTTTCTACTTATAATCCCCTAGTGGGATAATCTATTTAATCATCTACTTTGTATTTTTACTGTGCCCCTATCAGAATCTGACCACAAAGCCCATGCTCTTAAGGCAAGTCAAATACTTGTGGAATTAGAGAGTCTTACCTCTGACCACCTTGCTGGAGACAACCAGTCTGAGGACGTCAGTCATAGTGCCTACCCTCTGAGTATGGGAGTACTAGATGGAGACTAGAGTTAGGTGAAGCGTGTGAGAGAAAGACTGTTTGGAAGGTGTGGAGTCAGTAAAGGGAAAAGTGTCCATCTCTCTTTCTCTGCACACATACCTCCTGCCTATGCACACACACACACACACACACACACACACATACCGTATCAGTGACACACAGCATATCACTTAGGGCCATTAAGCCTGGATTAAGTACTTGATCTTTAACCAACTGAAGTGTGACCTTGGGCCAGTCATGTACCTCTGAGTCCTGTCTTCTATAAAATGTAGAGTCAGATGTTTCCCAGCTTCCTCACAGGCAGTGTGAGGCTCATATCTCACAGATAATGTACATGAGTGTTCTGTGTAAGCAGTAGAGCAGTGAAAATGATATTTGATGTTTTAAAATCATTTTATAACCCATACTACCAAGATTTTGGATTATCTCCCTCCCATGAGACTTCCCTCCCTTCCCAGGAAGGCATAATCATCCTCTTACCACTGATTCTATCTCTTGGGATGCTGGTTTGGAGCCCTGGAAGGACAAATTGCATTAATTTAGCTCCAAAAATATTTGAGTGGATCAATTTCCTGAGTGTTGTCAAGTGTCAAACGTGTGGACAATGAATTTTAGTGAAGAGTAATGGCCCACTTCTATCAAGAGGCAACGAGGCAGGCGCTAGGGGTGGGAGAGCTGCCAGCCTCCGTGAGCTGCTCTGCAGTTCACAGGCAGGGAGACATCCATCAAAAAGAGAAGAGATAGTGGAAAGCCTTAGTCGCCACTCTTTTCTTTGTTGGAATAGAGCAATCGCTGTGTTGACCTTATTCTAGCCAGCTGTTCAGGTTGTTGACTTGGCAATTATTTTATCCCTCTCTTTGTTTGCTCTCACCTTAATGGGGTGATTAGGGCTGCAGGCATTCATCAAATGCCCTAGGTACCTAGGAACTCAGCCTCCCTGGAGGACTGGTGAGGCGACATGCAAGAGGGGCCTAACGCAGGGGTGAGGGTGTGGGGCTGAGTGATGAAGATCTTAGTGCTTCTTCCTGGAGAGGCTCATGCATGACTGGGTCTGTTGCTGTCATGTTTCTCTGGAGAACACACCACCAGACAGCATGAGGAGAGCCAGGTCTGCCGCCCAAGCCACTTGGGCTGACTCATTGGCCTCTCTGAGCCTCCTTCACCTCATCCACAGAATAGCGATGATGACGATGTCTACCCCTCAGTGCTGTGTGCTGTGCTGTGCTTATTGCAAATATACCTGTTTATTCCTTGAGTCCTTCAACACGTGTTAACTGAGCAACTAGTTTGTGTCAGAGAGCATGCTGGGACTTGGGACTATAGCAAAATGGTGAAGATGCTGGTCCCCAGGGAGCTCACATTATACATATATATATAAATGTATGGTAAGTCAGTTGGTGAAGAGTGCCATGGAGGAAAGGCATATGACGGAAGTGCCAGGTGGAGTGGAGGCACCTATGTTGCCAGGAAAGATGAGGTTAAAAAGGCCTGACACAGGTAAGGAGCAAGTCAAGCAAACCGCTGCGGAAAGAGTGTTCCCAGTAGAGGAAACCGCAAATGCCAAGTGAGACAGTGTTTGCAAATATTTTATCAATAGTAAAGGATTGTCTCCACATGCGCTGTTACAACTTGTAAATCCAGTTAGTCTGATAGCAGAGACAGAACTCTTCCCCAAGTGCGTTCCTGCCTCAGTGCTGTACAGACCTCTCTGGAGGCTCATCACAAGTCTCAGCACCTCAGCAGTTCATGGAACTCCTTGGAGAAAGACAAGGGGTCTCCCTATGGTTTGGATCTGCATATCATTGTTTCTATCACTAACCATTTCTGAGCGCATGTCTAAAAGAGCTATAGGCAATTAACAAGTCAATAAGTTTTTCAAAAGTCAGATCACTTTTGCATTTCTCAAAGAAAAAAGAAGAAGAAAAAAAAAACTAGTTACTGACTCTTTACTTTTCACTTTTCATCTGGTTGTGGTGGAATGGCAAAGTGTGCCCCCTTGGTAGAAAATGTACGTTTCTACTGACATTTAGAAATGGCTCTGAGAGCTTTGGAGAAAAGGTTCCCTAGATGTGCAAGAACTTTCAATTATTCTGCTTGGAAAAATCATTTTTTAGAGATGCTTTTTGGTGTCAAGAGGCCTCAGCTGAGGCAGGTGGGAGAGTTAATGAGCAGAATTGGTAATGACAGGTAGGAAAATTGGCTGCCAGTCAGGAAATGGCAGGAATGTCAGCAGCGAGAGGAGGGAGGATGGATTAGAGACGAGAAATAAAGATGGGCTGCAGTTGGGAAAATACTCCAGCTACTGACATCAGACAGTGCCTGCTCGAGACTAGGGGACAGAGCTCAGAGACACACTATCATTTAGAACTTAAGAGACCACAAGGACTTTCTGATTTTATCATTTTTCTGTTAGTTCTTACTTTACAACCTTAAATGAATTTAGGGCTAGTAAAGAGTGTCAGCCAACATGGTTAAGTCTGGCATTCTCTGCTGAGCCCCGAGGTGAGTTGATAATTCCCAGCTCGTTTCCTTTCAGCCTTTCTGCGGTTAGTAACAAAGATAAGCCTGTCCTCCAGCCTTGTGCTAGTGAGCTAGAAAAAACCTTTGGCCCAGTAGTTACATTATACACGGGAGAATGCTCATTGCCATGAGAACAGAAATGGCTTTGCCCAGGACTTTCAGGAACTTGGTGGAAAAGTCAGGACTATGGCTCACGTTAGGGGATTTTTCTATCATTTATAGTGCTCAAGAAGCCTACCCCATGTTCAGTACTTGTGATTTGTTGAATGGCCAATTCATCAATATTTCACCCAGGAAACTTATAGAGACATATTTGCCCTCTGGCTAGTAGTCAATTGACAGCTATACCTACACCTAGGAAAACTGGATTCTGAACTCATTGGAGAAGCATGTCAATCAAAGTTGGTTGGATGGGTGAGGTTGGAAGACATGGGTTCACATCCTGACTGATCACATCCTGGCTCTGGGGCTTGGGATAAGATGTAGGATCATGGACACATGGGGCCAGAAAGGAGATTAATGGATATCCAAGCCAATTCTTCTTCCTTTAATAGACCCCTGTATTACACCTCTGAGAGGTCCTCTGGTCCTCTGATGGGGCAGGGTGTTGGAAAGTTCATTCTTACACCAATCCAAACTCATCAGTTCAGTTCAGTCACTCAGTCGTGTCCGACTCTTTGCGACCCCATGAATTGCAGCACGCCAGGCCTCCCTGTCCATCACCAACTCCTGGAGTTCACTCAAACTCAAGTCCATCAAGTCAGTGATGCCATCCAGCCATCTCATCTTCTGTCATCCCCTTCTCCTCCTGCCCCCAATCTCAGCAAACTTATAAGTTTCCCAGCATCAGAGTCTTTTCCAATGAGTCAACTCTTCGCATGAGGTAGCCAAAGTACTGGAGTTTCAGCTTTAGCATTAGTCCTTCCAAAGAACGCCCAGGATTGATCTCCTTTAGAATGGACTGGTTGGATGTCCTTGCAGACCATGGAACTCTCATGAGTCTTCTCCAACACCACAGTTCAAAAGCATCAATTGTTCAGTGCTCAGCTTTCTTCGCAGTCCAACTCTCACATCCATACATGACTACTGGAAAAACCATAGCCTTGACTAGATGGACCTTAGTCGGCAAACTAATGTCTCTGCTTTTCAATATGCTATCTAGGTTGGTCATAACTTTTCTTCCAAGGAGTAAGCGTCTTTTAATTTCATGGCTGCAATCACCATCTGCAGTGATTTTGGAGCTCAAAAAAATAAAGTCTGACACTGTTTCCACTATTTCCCCATCTATTTCCCATGAAGTGATGGGACCAGATGCCATGATCTTAGTTTTCTGAATGTTGAGCTTTAAGCCAACTTTTTCACTCCCCTCTTTCACTTTCATCAAGAGGCTTTTGAGTTCCTCTTCACTTTCTGCCATAAGGGTGGTGTTATCTGCCTATCTGAGGTTATTGATATTTCTCCTGGCAATCTTGATTCCACCTTGTGCTTCTTCCAGCCCAGCATTTCTCATGATGTACTCTGCATAGAAGTTAAATAAGCAGGGTGACAATATACAGCCTTGACGTACTCCTTTTCCTATTTGGAACCAGTCTGTCATTCCATGTCCAGTTCTAACGGTTGCTTCCTGAACTGTATATAGGCTTCTCAAGAGGCAGATCAAGTGGTCTGGTATTCCCATCTCTTTCAGAATTTTCCTGTGGCTCAGATCATGAACTCCTTATTGCCAAGTTCAGACTTAAATTGAAGAAAGTAGGAAAACCACTAGACCATTCAGGTGTGACCTAAATCAAATCCCTTATGATTATACAGTGGAAGTGAGAAATAGATTTAAGGGACTAGATCTGATAGATAGAGTGCCTGATGAACTATGGATGGAGGTTCATGACATTGTACAGGAGACAGTGATCAAGAGCATCCCCATGGAAAAGAAACGCAAAAAAGCAAAATGGCTGTCTGAGGAGGCCTTACAAATAGCTGTGAAAAGAAGAGAAATGAAAAGCAAAGGAGAAAAGGAAAGATATAAGCATCTGAATGCAGAGTTCCAAAGAATAGCAAGAAGAGATAAGAAAGCCTTCTTCAACGATCAGTACAAAGAAATAATAGAGGAAAACAACTGAATGGGAAAGACTAGAGATCTCTCCAAGAAAATTAGAGATACCAAGGGAACATTTCATGAAAAGATGGGCTTGATAAAGGGCAGAAATTGTATGGATCTAACAGAAGCAGAAGATATTAAGAAGAGGTGACAAGAATACACAGAAGAACTGTTCAAAAAAGATCTTCACAACCCAGATAATCACGATGGTGTGATCACTCACCTAGAGCCAGACATCCTGGAGTGTGAAGTCAAGTGGGCCTTGGAAAGCATCGCTACGAACAAAGCTAGTGGAGGTGATGGAATTCCAGTTGAGCTATTTCAAATCCTGAAAGATGATGCTGTGAAAGTGCTGCACTCAATATGCCAGCAAATTTGGAAAACTCAGTAGTGGCCACAGGACTGGAAAAGGTCAGTTTTCATTCCAGTCCCAAAGAAAGGCAATGCCAAAGAATGCTCAAACTACCACACAATTGCACTCATCTCACATGCTAGTAAAGTAATGTTCAGAATTCTCCAAGCCAGGCTTCAGCAATATGTGAATTGTGAACTTCCAGATGTTCAAGCTGGTTTTAGAAAAGGCAGAGGAGCCAGAGATCAAATTGCCAACAGGCACTGGATCATCGAAAAAGCAAGAGAGTTCCATAAAAACATCTACCTCTGCTTTATTGATTATGCCAAAGCCTTTGACTGTGCGGATCACAGTAAACTGTGGAAAATCCAAACTCATAAACTCCTCTTAAAAAATTCCTCCAATATTATTGATACTTCTCTAAACCTCAGTTTTCTCTTATCAGAAAACTGGAGATGGTTACCAGACAGCTCTGCCTCCCTAATGGGGTATCAGTAAGGTTACATAAAAAAATACAATTAAACAATATAAAAAGCAGTAGTGATATAGTGAAAAGTACACTGGATATCATTCCTATTAGTATTGACTGTGAGACTGAAAATTCGCTTTTAGCTTTAATTTCCTGCTCTATGAAATAGAAATGGAAATACTGGACCTTTTTCTTTGTCAGAAATTTTGTTAGGGTCCAACAAAGAAGGTAAGACAGAGAAGAGACATGATGTAGCCAAAGGAGCATTACACTGGGACCCGAAAAGGCCAGACTACTGCCTTTTAATCACCGTACGTTTACACAGAAATCCTCCAATCTCTCTAAGCCTTAATTTCCCAACTAGCAAGGTAGAATTAGTTGATATTTGTGCTTTTTTGTTCATTTTTTCCCTATGGTTCTTTGTAAAGTTGTGAAAAATCAGTTGAAATAATTGATCTGTGATTTGCACCATCACTCTGGGGCACATGCAAGGTTCCTGAGCACATGCCTTCCCACTGCATTTCTAAATCTACCCTACTCCTCCAGTGACACAGTCTTTGCAGTGATGTACCATGTGATCGAGAGGGAGATTTTTGCTGGTGTCTGACTACCAAGATAAGCATCTCAGGCAAGCCCTGGGGGTGCTTAAGGCTGAACACTTGACTTTCACAGAACAAAAGGCAGTACACCATTCTGGCCATACTCATGATGAATTTAAAAATACAGTATAGTCAAGACACTTTTCCCTCTGGACCTCAGCCACCATCTTGCCTATCACTATGAAGACCATTCATTCAGCAATAGGCCAAGATTCAGACTCCAGCTTAGATGCACTCTTTGGTTAAAAATGTCAGAGCTAGACTCAACCTTAGATCATCTGATCTACCCTCTTTGATTGTGTAGGCGGGGGAATCTAAGGCTCAAGGGAATTCCTGCCCTAGACTAAGTAGCTGTTATTGTCATAGCCAGGTCTGGAATTCAAGGCCTCTAACTTCAAATACAGTGCTTTTTAATTCACATTGTACTGCTGTACCGCAACAAATATTGAGGTCAAATTACCTGTTAGATACTGGGTCAGACTTTATTAAGTTCCAACAGTGAACAAAGCCGGTCCTTGTCCCCCAAAGCTTAGAGAGTAATTGAGATGATAAACATTAAAATAATAATAGTAACTTGTCCAAGAAAAGTTCCATCCCATTCCTCTTGGTATTTCATCTTCTCAAAAGCCTTCTGTGTACAACTGGAGCCAAATTTTCAACTCTTCAGACTCGTTTCTAAAATGGGCACATTCATATATTCACTCATGCACTCATCATTAAATATGTTAACACCTACTCCTACCACAGTATTTTAACAAGATCTGTACGCTATCAATGGCACTTTAACAAAACACGGAAATCGAGGCAAGCGCATAGATTTAATAGGTCCAAAGTAAGGTTAGAGAATCTGCATTGTGAACAAACTCACCCAGGTGACTGTGACAAGTGGCCACATTGAGAACTCATAGCTTCCTATGTATGAAGTACCATACATGACACTAGAAAGCAGAGATACTTAAAGCCTACCCTTATTCTCAAGGAACTCCAAATTTAGTTCAGGATGGGAGTTCAGACAGATAAGTTAACTGGCTGAGAAGTCTACAGTCTGAGAAATGTTATCCCAGAAGTAAGCACTAGAGCCAGGGAACATGGCACGGGGACACATAAGTCATCCTGAGGCAATTGGGGGAGGTTCCTTGGAGGGGGAGATGCTTGAGCTGGATCTTAAAGGATGTATATGAGTTAGCTCCATGGGCAGGGTGCTGTGGGTAATTTAGGGACAGGGAAGAACAGGAAGAAGTAGATGGATGTACTCAGGGAATTGCCAGAGAGAATGGGACAGGAGGAGTGGTGAGAGGTAAGACTGATGAGGAGGATGGGGATCAGCCCTCGGAGGGCTTTATCCTCTGGGCGATGGGAAGGAGCCAGGGATTTATTATAAGCAGAATGACAGATCCGACTTGATCTTCAGAAGGTAACATTGGCAGCTTTGTCGGGAACGGATTAGGACTCAGGGAAAGACAAAGAGAGATGGGAGGCAGAGGCGGTGATAAATGCTGCTTGCCGTCCTGCACAGGGCTGTGGGAGACCATGTTTGACCAAGGGAGATCACTTGATAAACAGCATCTCTCTTCAGAAAGAAGACAAGTGCCATTACTTTCATTACCTGTCACGACTTTCAGAGTAGGGTCATGGTGGAAGGAGATGACTGAAAGGTGGCTGGTATAAGAGTTAGAAGAGGGGGAGGGAGGGAGGTGGGAAGAGAACGAGGAATACTTGGTGTCAAACAGTGTTTAAAATATCCTTTTTGCATCACACTAGCTCTTAATTGGCACCAACTACTGAGGGGCTGATTGATCCCAGCAAGAGTCCGGCAAAACAGATAATTTCTTACAAGCTTCTGAAATTCATGAACCCTGCGGGGTCCCTACACACCAAGCTTTGTTGTTGTTGAGGTTTTGGGTTTTCTTGAAGGGATAAGTATCCAGGGGTGGCAGGTTTGGGGTTTTTTTCCCCCCCTTTCAAAATACAAAATATATTCTTGTAGTTAATGCCTGTGGTCTTGCTGAGCAGATGAAAAGAGGGTAGATCAGAGAGCTGGGGTACTAAGCTACTTGTTATAAATTAACTCTTAATGTAATGGGCTCATTAAAGAGATGTTGGCTCTGAAGGATGTGTGCAGGAAATCTAATTTTGGATTAAGGGCTTGATTCATTTAAGATCTGTCCACTCTACACTCAGGATTTGGATCAGAGAAAGTTATTGTCTACAGCAGCTTCTCATTTAGAATCAGAGCTACATGGGATTTGCTGAGCTTCACATAGGGAGAAGGGAGCCTATATTTACTACTATTTGCTACTATTGAATCTACTATTTGCTAAGTACTTTGAAATTTTCCCCCAGAAACCCTATCAGGGTAAATAATATTCTTTCTCAGATGTGAAAATTTAAACCTAAAAAAAAAAAAAAAGGATTATGCAATATGTCCAAGGACTCACAGCTGGTAAGAGTTTTGGAGAATTAGATCTCAGGGCTGCAGATTCTGGTTTAAAGTATGCTTTCTGCCCTCGTGGACTCACTTCCCCTGACGTTGGTGTGGTACAGTCAAAGCATTTTAGATATAGGAAATTTGTGGACATTGTCCCCAGCAGTATGCCCTTTATGAGAGTCCTCAGGGGAAAATATTTCAGTACTGGAATACTCTGTGCTGCTTCTGAAAGCTGGTGTGCATTTGTCTCCTAGATGTGGATTCTGTTCTGCCAGCTTTCTTCCCTGCCCTTTGGCACATCAGAAAGCTAGCTCATACTAGCATCATTTCAGTTCAGTTGCTCAGTCATGTCCGACTCTGCAACCCTGTGGACTGACTGCAGCACGCCGTACTAGCATAGGAAAGCTCTTAGCCTGGTAAACCCAGGACCCTGTTAAACCCTGGGACCCACTGCAGATTACATAGTACCCAAGGGAATGCTCTCTGGGTTAATCCTACTGTGAATTTTTCCTTCTCGTGGTACTAACATTTTCCCTTCTTTTTGCTTTCCTGATCGATTTTACAACAACACTAACAACAACAAAAAGCCCTCTTCTGGTTCTTACTGTCTCTGTCTCTCTGCCTCATTTTCTCCTTGGTTTGTTTAACCTTCAGTGGGCGCACACACACAAATGCCCACACTCCTCTTTCTGAGCTGCTTTTTCACATTCTTCTCTGGGGCTGGCTGTGTGTCTGTCTGTGTATGTGTGTGCACTGTTTTCCTTGGTGCTTTCAGGTAAATCCATGATGAAGGCTGACAAATCCCTCTCAGGTTAGTTAGTGACTATTTGTCTATCTGACAAATATTTGTATGCTGTCAAAAAAGTGAAATAATGCAATAAAATATTTCTTGGTTTGTTCTCCATGATGTGAAACTGAGTAACTGATTTTTTTCTTTGTACTTCATTCGGTGCCATGTAGACCTATGCCTTTTAAAGAGACTAGCAGAAACGCCCTGTTAATTTGGTGTGGAGACTGATAAGCCTTGGCCTCACAGTCCATTAGGAAGACAGGCATGTAACAGATAAATTATGATCCTGAAGGGTAACAGAATATGTCACCTCAAAATATGCCTCTTTAGTATATGAATTATTTTGAGCTGAAGGCAATTGAGAGCCAGCAGATGCAGAAAAATATCTTCCCCTCCCCCTTCCCCCACAACCCAAAAATAAGAGTACAAATTTCTCACTTTGCAAATAAAATTTACATTTATAAAGGAAATTTCCATTTGTAAAGATGTCTCCCTAGTTACACTGGGAGACAACTCTTATCAGCTGAGAGACTTATCTGTATAACAAGACAGCCTTAATTATTAATTTTTTTTTTTAAAGAAAGAATTTTTACCAGGATTATAGGTTTGGAGAACATTCTTGTAAATAAGCAATACATTTGCTTTTGAACTTCTTGGTGTACAGGAAAAAGAGAAATACAACAAAGTATATTGTTCTTGCTAACTAAAAAAAAAGGACACTATTCCCTTCAAAATGTATTAGCATTATATTTTGATAAATTTATCAATTTATAATATGTAGCAATCTTATTGACCACACATTTCTCCCCTCACCTTCCTGTAACTTTTGGAGGGAGGTTCCCACCCTCCAAAAGTCCCCAACTCCTTCTTCTTTTGTTTAAACTAAGATGGCACATAAGTGTCAATCTTCTAGTCAGCCATCTCCTGGAGTCACATTTGTGTGTGTGTGTGTGTGTGTGTGTGTGTGTGAGAGAGAGATCTCTGGTGTGTATGTAATCAAAACTGTTTTATTTCTCTTTCTAATATTTATCAGTTTGATTTGAGGACCCTAGCCTTAGAGTCTAGGAGGGTAGAGTGAAGATTTATCCTTTCCTACAAAACCAAGAGATGCTATCAAAACATAATTTCAGTAAAAAGGGAGCAGAGCACTTCTAGTCTGTTTTACTTTTTCTTAGCTTTTTATTTTGTTTGATCCTCAGATTAACACAGTGAGGTAAGGATGCTGGTAATAAGAATCCTATTTCACAGCTGGGGAAATTGAGACACAGAAACTGGTTAGGTTACATGTCCTAACCAGCTTACATCATGCCTGAGAATTGAACAAGCACATTTCCTCTCTAACATAGTGTTCACTGGTTCCTGGGTTGGAAGAAAGATTCTTTTCCCTTTGAATGTAGGAAAACAAGCAAGAGGTAAAAAACTTGGTACAAGAATAGCCAACAAAACAATTTGGCTTAATAAGAGATTTATTTCAAGTGTCAGGTGTTCTGCTGTTTTCACAGTGCAGATAATTTCTAAGAGAATCTCAGCAAAAAGACCATCCATCCTGATCTCTGTGAAATAGATTTGATCTTTTGCAACTTGGTTCTCTCCAGACCTTTCTCATAGAGTGGGCACCATGTATGGCTGTCCCTCATTACTTTAACAGATGATTTGTTCAGTCTTAGTGACATTGTTATTATAAATAGCAAAAGAGCAATTAATACTGTCCTCAACTTTTATGAGTTAGAACCCTCTCAGGAACATCCATTTCAGGAACTTTGATTTCAAAGGAAATGCCATCAATAGAAAATAATTATTAATTTCCAAGCAGGCCAAGAGCTTTCCTATGCAAGTATGAATAAATTATTATATTGATCATTTCTTAATAAAGCAATTGAGGCAGGGAACTGCCAAAGGATAAAAAAAAATTTTTTTTAATCCAAACCCCAAATAATACTTATTGGAAAAAAAGCATGCTTCAAGCAGGTCTTAACAAATGAGCATTTTAGTTTTGGAACCCCCTGTATGACAAGGATATTTACTAAGAAACTTTGAGACCTCATGTACCCATCCTCCTATCTTGTCCTGTAATAAAAGAGGCATGACCTGAAGTGGTAGAAATTTTGTAACATTCAGAGCAGGATTCTGAGGCAGATTTTGGTAGTCAGTAAGTAATCCTGGGGAGTTCCTCTTTCAGTATTCTATCATTTTGCCTTTTCATACTGTTCATGGGGTTCTCAAGGCAAGAATATTGAAGTGGTTTGCCTTTCCCTTCTCCAGTGGACCACATTCTGTCAGACCTCTCCACCATGACCCGCCCATCTTGGGTGGCCCCACAGGGCATGGCTTAGTTTCATTGAGTTAGACAAGGCTGTGGTCCTAGTGTGATTAGATTGACTAGTTTTCTGTGATTATGGTTTTAGTGTGTCTGCCCTCTGATGCCCTCTGGCAACACCTACCATCTTATTTGGTGATAGAAGCAAGGTCAGATGCTGTAAAGAGCAATGTTGCATAGGAACCTGGAATGTTAGGTCCATGACAAGGCAAATTGGAAGTGGTCAAACAGGAGATGGCAAGAGTGAATGTCGACATTCTAGGAATCAGCGAACTAAAATGGATTGGAGTGGGTGAATTTAACTCAGATGACCATTATATCTACTACTGTGGGCAGGAATCCCTTAGAAGAAATGGAATAGCCATCATGGTTAACAAAAGAGTCCAAAATGCAGTACTTGGATGCAATCTCAAAAACCACAGAATGATCTCTGTTCGTTTCCAAGACAAACCATTCAATATCACAGTAATCCAAGTCTATGCCCCAACCAGTAATGCTGAAGAAGCTGAAGTTGAATGGTTCTATGAAGACCTACAAGACCTTTTAGAACTAACACCCAAAAAAGATGTCCTTTTCATTATAGGGGACTGGAAGCAAAAGTAGGAAGTCAAGAAACACCTGGAGTAACAGGCAAATTTGGCCTTGGAATGTGGAATGAAGCAGGGCAAAGACTAATAGAGTTTTGCCAAGAGAACACACTGGTCATAGGAAACACCCTTTTCCAACAACACAAGAGAAGACTTTACACGTGGACATCACCAGATGGTCAACACCAAAATCAGATTGATTATGCTCTTTGCTGCCAAAGATGGAGAAGCTCTATACAGTCAACAAAAATAAGACCAGGAGCTGACTGTGGCTTGGATCATGAACTCCTAATTGCCAAGTTCAGACTTAAATTGAAGAAAGTAGGGAAAACCACTAGACCATTCAGGTATGACCTAAATCAAATCCCTTATGATTATACAGTGAAAGTGAGAAATAGATTTAAGGGACTAGATCTGATAGACAGGGTGCCTGATGAACTATGGACAGAGGTTTGTGACATTGTACAGGAGACAAGGATCAAGAACATCCCCATGGAAAAGTAATGTGAAAAAGCAAAATGGCTGTCTGAGGAGGCCTTACAAATAGCTGTGAAAAGAAGAGAATTGTAAAGCAAAGGAGAAAAGGAAAGATATAAGCATCTGAATGCAGAGTTCCAAAGAATAGCAAGAAGAGATAAGAAAGCCTTCTTCAGTGATCAATGCAAAGAAATAGAGGAAAACAACTGAATGGGAAAGACTAGAGATCTCTTCAAGAAAATTAGAGATACCAAGGGAACATTTCATGCAAAGATGGGCTTGAAAAAGGACATAAATGGTATGGACCTAACAGAAGCAGGAGATATTAAAAAGAGGTGGCAAGAATACACAGAAGAACTGTTCAAAAAAGATCTTCATGACCAAGATAATCATGATGGTGTGACCACTCACTCAAAGCCAGACATCCTGGAGTGTGAAGTCAAGTGGGCCTTAGAAAGCATCACTACAAACAAAGCTGGTGGAGGTGATGGAATTCCAGTTGAGCTGTTTCAAAGCCTGGCAGATGATGCTGTGAAAGTGCTGCACTCAATATGCCAGCAAATTTGGAAAACTCAGTAGTGGCCACAGGACGGGAAAAGGTCAGTTTTCATTCCAATCCCAAAGGAAAGCAATGCCAAAGAATGCTCAAACTACCACACAATTGGACTCATCTCACACGCTAGTAAAATAATGCTCAAAATTCTCCAAGCCAGGTTTCAGCAATACGTGAACCATGAACTTCCTGATGTTCAAGCTGGTTTTAGAAAAGGCAGAGGAACCAGAGATCAAATTGCCAACATCCACTGGATCATGGAAAAAGCAAGAGAGTTCCAGAAAAACATCTATTTCTGCTTTATTGACTGTGATAAAGCCTTTGTGTGGATCACAATAAACTGTGGAAAATTCTGAAAGAGATGGGAATACAGACCACCTGACCTGCCTCTTGAGAAACCTATATGCAGGTCAGGAAGCGACAGTTAGAACTGGACATGGAAGAACAGACTGGTTCCAAATAGGAAAAGGAGTACGTCAAGGCTGTATACTGTCACCCTGCTTATTTAACTGATATGCAGAGTACATCATGAGAAACGCTGGGCTGGAAGAAGCACAAGCTGGAATCAAGATTGCCCAAAGAAATGTCAATAACCTCAGATATGCAGATGACACCACCCTTATGGCAGAAAGTGAAGAGGAACTCAAAAGCCTCTTGATGAAAGTGAAAGAGGAGAGTGAAAAGTTAGCTTAAAGCTCAACATTCAGAAAACGAAGATCATGGCAACTGGTCCCATCACTTCATGGGAAATAGATGGGGAAATAGTGGAAGCAGTGTCAGACTTTGTTTTGGGAGGCTCCAAAATCACTGCAGATGGTGATTGCAGCCATGAAATTAAAAGACGCTTACTCCTTGGAAGGAAAGTTATGACCAACCTATTCAAAAGCAGAGACATTACTTTGCCAACAAAGGTCCATCTAGTCAGAGCTATGGTTTTTCCAGTGGTCATGTATGGATGTGAGAGTTGGACTGTGAAGAAAGCTGAGCACTGAAGAATTGATGCTTTTGAACTGTGGTGTTGGAGAAGACTCTTGAGAGTCCCTTGGACTGCAAGGAGATCCAACCAGTCCATTCTGAAAGAGATCAGCCCTGGGATTTCTTTGGAAGGAGTGATGCTAAAGCCTTTGGCCACCTCATGCAAAGAGTTGACTCATTGGAAAAGACTGATTCTGGGAGGGATTGGGGGCAGGCGGAGAAGGGGACAACAGAGGATGAGATGGTTAGGTGGCATCACTGACTTTATGGATGTGAGTCTGAGTGAAATCCAGCAGTTGGTGACGGACAGGGAGGCCTGGCGTGCTGCGATTCATGGGGTTGCAAAGAGTCAAAAATGACTGAGTGACTGAGCTGAACCGAACTGAATCTTGTGGAAATGAAGATAATGTTACTAATCTCATCAGACCAGGGCAAAATATGCCTCTCTGTGGATGATTTTCTTTGCTTCTAGTGAAGTTCTCTCTGCTGAAGAACACTGTTGGTTTTACATCCAGCTTCTGTGAGAACACAGGTTGCAAAGCTTACTAAAGCAGCTAGCTGCCTTGGGAGGTGTTAGTCCCTCCAGCAAGCCCAAGAAGAATTCAATTTTAAAGTTGTTGGTATGGGTCAGTAAAGCTATTTGGTTGAACTCCATTATTAGTGATTCTAGAATTGGGGTAATATTTTTACTGACTTTCAAGGAGTTTGAACTTGTACAGCTTTGGTCTGCATCATCAGACTTCCTTCCCAAACTCTGTGCTGTGATCCCAGGTAGAGTGACCCTGGTTTGATGGGCAATCTTATCTTCTAGGAATGTCATAAGGAGATGCTGCTCATCACCCACAGCCATATTGCCAGGAGGATGTAAATCTGTAGTAATGCATGGAGACTGTTTTCACATAATTGATTGGAGCGGGTGCTCATGACCCTTCCAGCCCAGTTCCGTTAGAAGACAACCGAACAATGAAGGAAGAGCCACTGGAAGTGGACACCTCCCCTCCATGAGCTATTCATTAGGTTTTTAATGAGCTGAAATCCTCTCTTGCAAAAGTTTCACCAGGTATCTGAGATGGCTTGTTTTTAGAGGACTTCAATCTGATATTGAATGACATCTAGGGACCCTGGCTGCAGGTCCAACTCTGAGTGTCCTTTCACCACTGAGGTCTTATTATTATAACATCATCCTGTGATTGCTTGGTCTAACTCTGCTCTTAGCTGAGGTAACCTGAATAAATAAATCAGAAGGTCCTCTCCAACTTGAGAGTCGTGTGGTTGTTCCATGTTTTAAATCATGGAAAGTGTTGCTTAGCTGATGAGTTCCTTGCAGACACGTCACACTCACCTTGGTACAGTTGATTATCTCTCCCTCAACATCTTCTTCAGGAGAAGCTATTAACATGATATCTTTTCTAAGAACTCCAAGATTCTAGAAATAAAAGATTTATGTGCTTTCAGTGTATGGAAGGACTTCTTAAACCTTATAGGATTTTAATGATCAAAATAAAACTAGTCCAGATAATGCGGAATCTAGAGAAGATAAACAAAATTCAGTCCAATTTCATCACCATGACCATGAACTATGAAAGCTCATCTATCTTATTCATATAATATCATAGGACCTAGAACAGTGCTAGTGCCGAGTAGAGCCTTAATACTGTCTGGTAAAGAAGTGAATGAATTATCATTTTTATGTGTTTTCTTCTGTGTTTTCCCCTGCCATACATATTTTTCATGGGTATGTTCATGATGCCTGTGTTGGCTTTTGCACCTTGTTTTCTCTTTATTTGTCCTTATAGAACATGTTCCTTTGGGCCACAGAATACTCCTGGTCATTGTTTATAATGACAGATTAATATAGGAGGAGCATTTTAATACAGCTGCCTAAAAGTTGAATCTGTGCTTAAAGGACTAATGTTTTCTTATCCCTACAGATGCTCAGAGGTAGGCTGGATGTTCAACTATCAGATGTGAGGTGAACTAGATACATTGCTCTAAGACCACTTCCCAGCCTATAACTTATAAAGTTCAGAGACTAGCCTTTTGCAAAGCTAATGGACTTTAATAAAACATGACTATCATGAATCAAAACTTTTCCCAGAACCATTCTCCCCTCTCATACATTGTACTCCTCGATACCCATTACTAAGTTTATAATGTAAACTTGAAAAACAGTGGAGATTTATTTCCTCAGAAATAGCCACTAATTCAGAATTTCCATTCAATTAATAAGTAATAAGCAAGTTCCTATGTGCCGGGCACATTTTGAGATGACTAAATCTCAATCTGACCTCACTGAATTCAGTTCACAATTAATAACACTATATGAGGCAATGGGGGTACAAGGAAGGAAAAACACCATCTTCTCTGTTCTAGTGGAACTCAGCAGTGGTGATGGCAGGGGTTGCGGGAGATGGACGTAAGCAAATAACCGTGAGGAAATGAGGTAAAGACCACAGAAGAGGCATGTAGAAGGGTCTGCCTTGGCACTCGTAAGAGCAAAGTTAATTCTGCACTGGAGTGATGCTTGAGGTCAGGAATAGACCGACAAGTTTTAACAAAGCAGAATAACTAAGTGTCTCAAAACAGGACAGAGAAAACGTGGGAGTTCATTCATATAGAAGACAGATGTTTTTTCGTGAGAGGTGGTCAGAAAGGACTTCTGAAGGACATCCAGCCCTGCCTTGACCAGTAGGTATGAGAATGGAGAAAGGATTCTGTTGTGTTTGAATAAATTCAGCAACTAGAGTCTGTGTTCAAATCCCTAGGACATGGTGGTTACTTTTTGTTTAATAGCTTAAACTTTTTGTTTGTTTTTGACCTTCTAATAATCTGAGGAAGGATTTATAGCATAGCCAGCACACTGGACTGCTGTGGTGGTGGGCTGAGAACGTGTGAGCCACGCTGGCCCTCCTTCAGCGAAGCTCTTTTCCTCCTGGAACAGGCCAGCTGTCCTGGCATCAGCATTAAGACTGTGGCCAGGGTCTCCTCTCTACTGCTATGTACTTATGTGCCCATCAACCACTTTGTGTAACTACCTCTCTGACCGAGGGCTTGCAGTAGCATTTCTGCCCATTCAGGGCATTACCTGTCCCATATCCAGGTGGAGGGCAGATGACTATTTAGAAAAATTCAGGAGGGCTGAAGTTCCAAGGGACAAAAGGCCTTCTCTCTTCTGTGGAAAGGAAGAGATGAACCCTGGAGGAAAAAGAAGCTTCTCAGGAAGGGAAGAATGTTTATCTTCATGAAAGCAGCTATAGATGGCCATGGCAGGCAGTGTCCTTGGAGAAGGTCCACTTCAAATACCTGTGACATAAACGAGGCCATGGAAAGGTCCAGCAGGAAGTGGTTTGCACAGACCTGGTTCATGCTGTGTCAGAGGCCTGGAGGTGCTGAAAGGGACCCTGGATTCAGAAGCAGAAAATCTAGGTCCTAGTCTTCTGATTCCAGATTAAATGAGAAACTAATGAGAAAAAGTAAAACAGCAAGTGTGCATAGCATTTCCTATGTGCCAGGCTCTGTTGTGTATGCCTTTACATACATTAATTCTTTTACTCCTTTTAGTATCTGTACCTGGCTTATGAGATAGGGGCTATTATAATCCCTGTTTTAGTGCTGACCCATGGAAATGATGCCTATGGAAGATAAAGCATTTTTATCTAAAGAAGAACATAATAGTCCCAGTGAACTTCCTGGAGTTTTTGGAGGTTCCAACGAGAGCAAATCTGTGAAGCCATTTTGGAAACTGTTAAGAGCTGTACACCCATAAGTGACTCCCTTTATACTACAGCTTACCCACATTTTCCTTCTCCATCTGTACTGAACACCTGCAAGTTGAGTGGCATGAAGCCATCACTGCAAGAAAAATAGATAGAAGAGACCTAGCCCTTCCTTCAAAGACTGACCATCTACTAGGGAAGGTAAGACATTCAGGTGAAGGACTGCAAAGTATGGAAAATGGAGTAAGTGTCAGAATGCTAAATTAAATAAGATACACAAAATAATGTCATCTACAAACAGAGATTAATTTTACTTCTTTCAAATTTGGATGCATTGTTTTTTCTTATATAATTACTCTAGCTAGAACTTACAGAATTATGTTAAATATTTGACAAAAGTGGGCGTCCTTTCTTTGTTCCAGACCTTAGAAGAAAAGCTTTCAATTTTTTACCACTGAATATAATATTGATTGTGAGTTTTTCATATATAGCCAAATTATTTCTGTTCATAATTCTTTGGAGAAATTTTATCATGGAAGAGTATTGGATTTTGTCAAATGCTTTTTTTTTTTTTTTGCATCTATTGAGAAGATAGTGCCATTTTTTCCTTCATTCTGTTAATGTGGTTTATCCCTGCATCCCAGGGATAAATCCCACTTAGTCATGGTGCATGATACTTGAAATATGCTACTGAATTTGGTTTGTTAGCATTTTATTGAGGATTTTTACATAAATTTTCAATGGAGATCATGATTTTCTTCTCTTGTGGTGTCTTGTTTAGCTTTGTTATCAGGTTGATGCAGACCTCAGAAAATAAGTTTGGAAGTGTTCCCTATGCTTCTAGTTTTTGGAAGTGTTTAAGAAGGATTGGTATTAAATCTTTAAATGTTTGGTAGAATTTACCTGTGAGCAAACTGGCCCTGGGTTTCCACTTCTTGGGGCTATTTTAACTACTGATTCAATTTCCTTATTTGTTACCGACATGTTCAGGCTTTCTACTTCTTCTTGATTCAGTCTTGGTACATGGTGTGTTTCTAGGAATTTATCCATTTCTTCTAAGTTATCCAGTTTGTTGATATACAGTTGTTCATTATAGTCCCTTATTTTATTTCTATGGCACTGGCTATAATATCCCACTCCATTTCTGACTGTAATTATTTGAATCTTCTCTCTCTTTTTCTAGTCTAGCTAAGATTTTTCAATATTGTTATTTCTTTCAAAAAACCAACTCCAAGTTTTATTGATTAAAATTTTTTATTTCATTTATTTTGCTTTAATCTTCACATCACTTCCTTTCTTCTGCCAACTTTGGGCTTAGTGTTTTCTTCTCTTTCTAGTTCCTTGAGACAACCCCCATGGAAAGCAGTATAGAGGTTTTTCAAAATATTAAAAATAGAACTACCACATGATCCAGTGAATTTTACCTCTGGGTGTATATGCAAAGGAATTAAGATCAGAATCTTGAAGACATACTTTCATGTTTATTGCAGCATTATTTACAGTAGCTAAGGTAGGGAAGCAATGTAAATGTCCAACAATAAATGAATGGATAAGGCAAATGAAGTATATACATATAATGGAATACTGCTCAACTTCAAAAAGAAGGAAATCTTGCCTTTGTGACAGCATGAATGAAGGTTATCATGCTAAGTGAAATTAGCCAGATACAGAAGGACAAATGTTACATAATACAGCCTATATAAGGAATCTAAAATTGTCAAATTCATAGAGAGAGTAAAGGATGCTTTGTAGGGTCTAGGGGAATGGGGAAAAGGGAGGCATTAGCCAAAGGGTACAAAGTTTCTGTTATACAGATGAGTATGTCCTAGAGAACTGCAGTTAACAATACTGTACATATACTTAAAATTTTGCTAAGACTGTAGATCTTGTGTTCTTATTGCAAAATAAACATAAAACAAATATATAGAGTAACAGGAAACTTTTAGAGGTGGTGGATGTGTTTATGGCATAGAGTATGAGTGCTGGGAGCCAGCATGGAGAATCCCACCCATGGCAAAGGTCATGAGGAAGAGGTCTGATGGGCAAAGGTGAGATCAAGCCTCGAGGGGCCCCCCTTCTTGAGCATCTGCCCCCAAACTGTCTGTTTTTTCATGACTTTCACCAACTCCTCTGACATTAACAGGGGCTATCCTCGACCACCTTTCTCTGAAGAAAATCAACTTAGGGCTCTAGCTAATAAATCTCCTGCACAAGATAAGAGTGTTTCGATTCAAACCCCCTGTTAGCATTTTAGCTTACTTGGCAGGTTTATCCAGACTCTTGCAACATTGTTGAGCCAATGCTTGCTGCCAAGTTCTCACATCTCTTATCCATTGTGTTCCTGGGAGTGCATATAGTCAGGATGTAGAAAAAACAAGCAGCAGCTTTAACATTAGCAACATTAGACTTTGAGTTAATAAGTTCTTTCTTTGCTGTAACCTACTAAATCTTTGCTCCATAAAAATATAACTCTGTACTTTAAGGGTGATGCAGGCTAGGAATTTAAGAAGAAACACTTTACGGGAAAAGTATTGTTCTGGCTGACCAACCTTTATCAAAAAGAGGTCATAAAATATCAACAGGCTTCCAGGCCAGAAGATAATGTACAAAAAATAAGACTCTTGCAGGAAGGAACCTGATATCGATAAAAGTTAATACTGATGGAATGTTGAGTTGACTCTGCATTTTTCACCTTGCTGTATGTACAACTCAGGGTATAAAAGTCCTCTCTGAAAATAAAGTAAGGGGCCTCGCTCACCCAAGAAGCTTGGTCTCCCCATGTTTTTCTTTCTTTCTCTTACTCTCTTTTTCAGGCTGATCCCTTGGAACATAGAGGCTCTCTGTGTTAATATCAGCCTCTTTCTCTCTATTTTCTTATCTACAACATTCTTTCCTTATCTCTCTCTAAATCATTTGCTAATGCCATTTCTCCTTCGGGTTCCCCTGGATCCTACGGGGGCTGGACCCCGGCATATGAGGATGTTTTCATGAATGTATACCTACCCAAGCTCGTCAAGTCATATACATTAAATATGTACAGGCTTTTGTAAGTTAGTCATACATCAATTAAAAAATTTTTTTATTAAGATATAGGAATTTAGAGCTGGCATCCTGATTGTGAACTGGGAAGGAGGTTTCACCAAAGTCCCTTTGGAAAGATTGTTTCAAAACTGAACTATAAAAAGTCAGTAACTCTGAGTTGTTTTGTCTCCTCCTCAATTCTGATTTCCCATTGGATGTACTATGACTTCTTCATATTATTAAAAAATTTTTTTTTCTGTATTTAACATTAGTCTAGGGATACTTTTGAAATCCAAAATGAAAGCAATTATGCTGGTCCTGTTTGGTCATCACAAACAGACTTAAGCTACACAAGTTTCAGAGGTTCCCTTATCTGTTTATGAATAACAGGCCACCAGTCCAATGAACCAGGTTATTGACATTCCATTTGTATCTCTCAAGTTATTTTTCATCTCAGCTAATCAGAGGATAAAGTTGATCCTTCTCCCCCTTCTGCCGCTATCTTCATTTCAGTTCCCTGTGGTTTCATGCTGGGCTGGGCTATTTGAAATCAGTTATAAAACACCCAAGAAGAGATATAATTTTCAAATTTTCTCATAGGGAAGTGGGTCTAATAAATGTAAGGCACTAGCAATTTGACTGTTTAAGATGTAATGATTTTTACATCAATGTGCAGGGTCTGAGGCAGGCACAAGTTCCCAGGAGTAATAAGTATCACTGGTGGCTAAATCCAAGGTTGTGCACAGAGGTTTCCCAAACAAGCAAGGGAAGAGGTGAGCAAGAAAGAGCTTTCTTGTGTGGAACTCAAGCTCTCCTCAGGGCTTACCCTGTGTCAGTTTTAACACAAGACTTGGGGGAAGGACCCCCAGGGGAACCACTGGCTCCTTACTTGCCAAGAATTCTGAAAGGATATATTCCTTCCCTTAGGGAATTGGGCATCTTCTGGCCCTCAGTCTGGCAGGCTCACACCTGATTTTATGAGCACCAAAGTGCTCCTTCTTCTCTCATGGAAGGTCTAGACTAGCCAAGTTCATGTGTGCATGCTCAGTCACTCAGTCATGTCCGACTCTTCATGACCCCATGACTAGCCTGCCAGGCTTCTGTCCATGGGATTTCCCAGGCAAGAATACTGGAGTGGGGTTGGCATTTCCTACTCCAGGGGATCTTCCTGACCCAGAGGTTGAACTTGCATCTCCTGTGACTCCTGCATTGGCAGGCAGATTCTTTATCATTGAGCCATCTGGGAAGCCCAATCAAGCTCATGCTGCTGCTGCTAAGTTGCTTCAGTTGTGTCCGATTCTGTGCAAGCCCATAGATGGCAGCCCACCAGGCTCCCCTGTCCCTGGGATTCTCCAGGCAAGAACACTGGAATGGGATGCCATTCCCCTCTCCAATGAATAAAAGTGAAAAATGAAAGTGAAGTCGTTCAGTCGTGTCCTACTCTTAGTGACCCCATGGACTGCAGCCTACCAGGCTCCTCTGTCCATGGAATTTTCCAGGCAAGAGCACTGGAGTGGGTTGCCATTGCCTTCTCCACCAACCTCATGTGGTTGATGTAAAAAATTATAGACTCCCAACGAAGGACCATGGCCAAAAGGACCATAATTCATAAATCATATGGCAGACCTGGCATGTCCCATAGAAATGCTTCCCTAGGAAGCTGAAACTTACTCAAAATTTGCTTGTTCAGAATGGAGTCAAATCAGAGGAATCACATGCATCGGATGGTAAGAGTGGCAGGCTGCCCATCCCAGGTCTAGATTCTAATGACTTTCCATCTCTAGCGTATTGCCTAGATGGGCACCACAATTCTCCTTTTTGTGATGGTTTTTACTGATCCCTCTGTACTCTTCCTAATGTAGCCTTCATATTGCAGTGGTTGTCCACATTGGCTGGACACCAAGTTCTAAAAACAACCTCAGTCTCTGGTGTCCTGACCTACTCAATGTTTACAGACTTTAGAGGAGTGTTGTCCCTCAACTGTTTGCCCTCCCTATAAGGAGCTGTCACTGGGCTTATTAGGAGTCACTTAGCACAGGAAAGGAGTCTGGGGGTCCTAGTTCTGCCCCTAAATTTCCTGGTTATCTTGGCTACAAATTTGCTGTGTGACTTTTAAGAAGTTAGTGGCTCTGAAACTGACTGAATTTTTGCCTTAGCAATTATGAAGTTCATAATCAACTATGTGGATATTCACAAAATAGAAACAGACACAGACATGCAGAACAGACTGTGGTTGCCCAGGAGGAGATGAGGGGAGGGATCAATTAATAGTTTCAGATTAGCAGATGCAAATTGGTATATATACAATGGATAAACAGCAAGGTCCTATTGCATAGCACAGTGAACGATATTCAGTATCTTGTAATAAATCATAATAAAAAAGAATATGAAAAAGTATATATTTATATATATATAACTGAATCACTTTGATGTATAGCAGAAATTAATGCAGCATTGTTAATCAACCATACTTTAATAAAATAATTTTTTTACAAAAGATCACCTTCATTTAGTGGCCAAGTCAGGGTAGAGTCCTGATGGCTTTTTTCCCTGCACAGCTCTTTTTCCTCAGTTCCAGAGCTGACATTTTCAGCTGGGTCTAGTTTACTCCCTGTTTACCCCTGCATTATGAGTACATCTCTGTCCTCTCCTCTCCTTAATACCACATCCTCAAGAGTCCTTGATGGTCATAAATTTTGGAGACAGTAAGACATCTTCAAGAAATATTTTTCTACTGGGCTGTTTCATGTGTTTCAGTTAGGAAATGAGTTCAACTGCAAGTAAGAGAAAAACAAATTAAAGTGGCATTAAATAATATACAGGGATCTATTTTTCTATCAAGCATTAAAAAATCCAGAGGTGGGCAGTCCATCACTGGCATATCACCCATAAATGTAAGTGATGACTGTAGGTTCTCCTGTGCTGCACAGAAATCCTGTGTGTGTGTGTGTGTGTGTGTGTGTGTTTTCCTGATCTCAAGATGGCTGCAAGAGTACCAGCCATCACAATCTTCTTCTAATTAGGAAACATGGAGAAGGGCAAGGGGCAAAACATGTGCCATGCATACAGGGATTAAGCACCAATGCACTCCAAGCCCCTATGTCACATAACAAACCTAATTGTTGAGAGTATTAAATGATATCATGTACATGAAGTGCCTTAAATAGATCTTGGCGCATTATGAGTACCTCAATAAATGGTAATTCTCTTTTTTCATAGAAATGTTATTAGATAAAGTCAAAAGACAGAAAGGGGATGGTGGTGGGCTTCCTGTGGCAGTTATATTAATTTGTCTGGCTCAGTCATTTTTGTAAAGAGCTATTTGAGTCTGAAGCTTTGGAAATGGAAAGCAAGCAGTCAGAAAGCTTTTTGAATTGACAGGAGACAAGCTGGTAGATAATCCATCATCGTAAATTGCCTCCCTTTGAGCATGCTCCACTACTTTTTCCCGATGATTTCACCAATAATGACTTCTATTAGCTTTCTATATGCCTTTTAAAGCAAGAGGTGATTTATAAGTAAAAATATCTTCCCAGACTCTGTGACCTTAAAAATTATGCGAAATCTGATTTACTGTTCTAACACTTTGCACTTCTTCAACACATGTTCAAAACATTAAAAACTGAAGCTCAAGTTAGTCACTCCCGGTGCGGTGAGGTGGAAGGGGACTTTGAAATTGTATGACTCAGTCTCTTGTTTTTCAGATGAGGAAACTGAGGAACGGAGAACCAGGGAGAATTTCCTGAAGTTACCTGATATGGCAGAACTTAGACTAGAACCTGGGCATTCTGCCTGCTAGTCTTTATAACTTCTCTTCCTTTATGCTCCAGGCTAATTAGTGCTTTAAGCAAGTCACTTCCACTTCCTTGGGTTTCATTCTCAAGTAGGAGACGGACTGGGCCAGCAGTCTGCTCGGGCATTTCTTCACAAAGCCACAGTCAGACGACTTGCGCCTGCTCCCTCTGCTCCCTTTCAGGCCATTATTCTGGTGTCTGAGACCTATGGCCATAGGAGGACAAGGAGGCAAAATACCGATATAGTTTATGGTGGCAAACTGAGACCGAGCAGTGACCTTCAACTCCATGTGCGCTCCAGTGACCCTAGGGAGGGATCACTGTGAGGAGCAACAACATAAAAAGTTTAGAGGAAAAACATGCTGAGGCTTGTTATTGTGTGGTGGAAAGAGTACTCTTTCAGTTCAGTTCAGTTCAGTCACTCAGTCGTGTCCGACTCTTTGCGACCCCATGAATCGCAGCACGCCAGGCCTCCCTGTCCATCACCAACTCCCGGAGTTCACCTAAACTCATGTCCATCGAGTCGGTGATGCCATCAGCCATCTCATCCTCTGTCATCCCCTTTTCTTCCTGCCCCCAATCCCTTCTAGCATCAGAATCTTTTCCAATGAGTCAACTCTTTGCATGAGATGGCCAAAGTGTACTCTTTAGACTGTGACAAATTGGAATTCTGCTCTATCTTATTAGCTGAACTTTCCAGTCAAGTTGAGCCAAGTTACTTAGTCCAAATTGCTTCATTATATTAATAATAAAAATACCTAGATTGGAAGGTTGTTCGATGAATACATGGCAGGTATTCAGTATCATGGTAATAGTAGCAGCACATTAGCAAAAATATTTTAAATGAGACAGTAGTAATGGATTGGTGATTCTTACCCTGTTCTAGATCTGGAAATGACCACCATCACAAATACACACACACAGATGAATGTGCAAACAGTTTGCAGGGTTTATAACATTCCTGAAATCCATACGTGGGCCTTACGGGATCCATGGATTCTAAATTAGGAATCTCCAGAGAATATCTATCAGGTTCCTTCCTGCTTGATCAGTGACTCAGTAAAATTTTGTAAGCTTCCCTAACAACTAGAGAAGCATATCTAGATGTCCTATAAACCAACTGAATTAAACTTTGCAACAAAAAGACTCTTTGGCAGGAGCCTGAAATAGAGTAAGACTAGGAAATTTGATGGAGAAATTAAAAGTCTCAAATTTTACATTAATTTAGAATCTAGTTAGTGGCTATTTGAAATTAAGGAATTAAATGGTCATTATAATTCTACAAAATGAGAAAATGCCAAATGTGAGATGCTCACAGTTTTTAAAGCCTGAAGCCCAGAGAAGAAGGAGTGTCTCTTGGTCTTTTGGTCAGGCTGATGATGATCATGGGGACTCCATTTGCACAGAGACATCCCTGGTGGCTCAGACGGTAAAGCGTCTGTCTACAATGTGGGAGACCTGGGTTCGATCCCTGGGTCGGGAAGTTCCCTGGAGAAGGAGATGGCAACCCACTCCAGTATAATCTTGCCTAGAAAATACTATGGATGGAGGAGCCTGGTGTCCATGGGGTCACAAAGAGTTGGACACGACTGAGTGACTTCACTTTTCAAGGCTGCCGGGAACCGCTGGAGCCCCTTTCCAGATAAAGCGCTGGGTCCTATTAATCCCCACAGTCCTTTGTGAAGTCAGGGAGAATGCGGTTATCTTGTTCATTCATTTGTTCATTTTCAAGGACCTTTAATGAACCCTGCCCTGAAGCTTCAGGGGTTTCAGTCTGAGTGAGGATGATGCTCTTGGACACCCCTTGTTCATTCCCCAGATCTTTCCTGAGACCCTCTATGTGCAGGGCTCTCAGGTAAGCCATGCTACCAGAGATGCAAAGGCAAACAGTTCTTTGTTATAATATGGACAGATTTTCCCAGCATATACTCTCCCTGGCTATATTTCCTGGCATGTTCTTTTTGACTGTACTTTCACTCTAATTATTTTATTTGCAACTTCCAGAAAGCCTGTAAGAGCTGTTGGACAGGAAGTTTTGTTCCTGTTATGTAGAAGAGCCTAAACATGGAGAGGGTGAAGCTTGTTCCGGGTCATAGTGAGAAGAAAACTTGTGTCCCTTGATTTGAATGCAGCCACTTTTCACTGCGCAGGACTGCCTGTGACTTGCTTGCTTTAATGCGAGAGAGACCATACAAGGGTATTGCCATGTACTCAGTCATTCATGTCAGAGTCTTTTGCAACTCCGTGGACTGTAGCCTGCCAGGCTCCTCTGTCCATGGGATTTCCCAGGCAAGAATACTGGAATGGGTTGCCATCTCCTTCTTCAGGGTATCTTCTTGACCCAGGGGTCAAATCCATATTTCCTGTGTCTCCTGCTTAGCAGGTGGATTCTTTACCCACTGAGCCATCTGGGATATATAATTTTATATATAATATATATGTTACATACATACTGACTGTGATGCAAGGCAATAAAAGGAAACTATGGAGTCAGAGATAAAGGGAATCCCTTTCAACTGGCCAAGGGAAGGGAGTAAGGGAGTCTTTGGGGAGGGGAGCTTGTTAGTTTTTTTTGTTTTTTTCTTCTTGATGTTCCCCAGACTTATGGGAAAAAAACAGAACTCAGCAATCTCTTAAGTCTCCCAATCTTGGGAAGATTTTAGCTGATCCATATCCACACAGTGTGCACACTGCTAGTTTTCTGAGAAAATACTTTATTCATTCCTGGAACAAATATTTACTGAACACTCCTCTCAACTGTCACTCTCATGATGGAATAGGAGGTTTTATGTTGACAGTATTGATTAATATAGACATGTAGACACACATAATGTGCGGTATACACACATATACTTTCCTTTTCCCACTGAGCCAAAAATTTCTGTTGAGGTACCCACTACTGAGTCTGTATTAGTTTCCTGAGTCTGCCACAACAGAGTACCACAGACTTATTCCCTCACATTTTGGAAGCCAGAAGTCTGGAATCAAGATATTGGTAGGGTTGGTTCCTACTGGGGGCCCTGCGGAAGAGGCAGTTTCTTGAATCTCTTCCAACTTCTGGCGGCTGCTGGCAGTCCTTGACATCCCCTGGTCTGCAGCTGTGTCACTCCAGGTTCTGTCCTCGTCTTCACATTGCCTCGCCCCCTACGTCTGCGTATCTCAAATCTTCCTCTCTTTTCTCTTATAAAGACATTAACCATTCGATTTGTGGTTCATTCTAAGTTGAAGATGATCTCATCCTGAGATCCTCGACTCAGTTTTATTTACAAAGACCCTATTTCCAACTAAGGTCACATGCACAGGCACAGTGGTTAGGGGTCACGTGGTTAGGGTTCAGGTATATGTCTCCATGACATGACTCAGCCCATTATAAAATCCAAATGGGACTTTGCTTATCTTTATTTTGAGAAGATTTATGCTTTCCAGTGAACATTTATCTCACTTGTAGCAGTGATATATTTCAAGGAGGCTGACATTCCATATAAATGAAGGGAAAACGTCTTAGTTGATGAACAAGGAGGCTAGATGAGAAAGACACCACAAGTGCTACACGTGCAGCAGCAGTTGAGAGGATGTTCCTGTGGATTCATTCCTCAGCAATAAAACACTCTGCACCCCTAGAAGAGTGGTGTGATCACAAGTGTCTAGGTATTATCTATTATGCCGAGAGACTCGAGATTACTCTCATATCAAGTATCTGGACTTATTTTACTTAAGAAATCTTGGATAATTTTTTTTTGTTGTTACACTATACAAATCCATGGGCATTTCAGACAGTGTGTTCCTTCAAGTTTCAATTTTCTGAATAGAATAAGGGTCCTTGAATTATCTTGGGCAATAGAGATCTCGTGTAAGTGGGTTGTGTATAATAAGGAAGACAGGTGACTAGAACAAGAGTTTGTTTGGGCATTGTGAAAGAGGAGGGATTCAGACAATCCAGTTTTGATTGGTAGCATGTTAAAGTACAGTTGCTATAGATGTTTTCCTTGACTCAGAATATAAAAGGAAAAATTAAACTCAGCTAAACTGTCTTCACTGGTTCCCATTACATTTTAGTTTATGGATCATAATTTATTACTTTTTCAGGATGAACTAGAAAATGAAACATAACAACAATTTAGATTGGGATTGTAGTTTCAATGATGCAGACTTTTCTTGGTTAAAAACTGATTATTTATAATAAATCAAAACTGAGCTTTTTTAAAAAATTTAATCTTTCCAGGAAGACATGCTTATTAAATGTTAGCTTCTCAGTTTTTAATTTCTTAAATCACCTTTTAAATCAGAAAGTACACGTGGCAAGTCTAATGCTTTCTGAAGATTTTTTTAAACTGTAAACCCCTTTTAGAAACCAGTTTCGCTCCTTCACCTGAGGACAATAGGTGAAAAAGTAGGTAGCAGCCGTGACACTTCACCAAACACTTTCTGTCCTTTCTTTAAGGGATGTTGAATGTGCCTAATGAAGTCCGACGTGTTTTCACTACCTATGAAATATCAAAATGGCAGATTCTAATGTTTGCTTTATCTAAGGACACTTTCATACCTTATGCTTCACCTTGTCAGCTTGAATTGATATCAGTCTGGGACAAGTCACAAGCGTTCACTTGACTCCCTGTCATAGTTCAAAATGCTCAGATCAGCTCCTTAAATGTGTGGTGTAATGTGTGAGGCCATGGGTGTGATGGAGAATAAACTGAGCCGCAGTAAAAAGCCTGGGTTCTAGTCTCAACTTTACATTTACCATCTATGTAAGACTTGGCAAATCAATAGAACTCAATAGGTATTTGTTGAGCACCTACAAGTCGCCAGGCTGTATGGAACAGGAGAGCAGAGAGGGGAAGTGGGCATGGATGCGAAAGAATGGCCAGATGTTGAAGCGCATGCAGAAACAACTGCAATGTGATGCACACAGAGACTTGAGCTGAAAGACAGGACAAGGCAAAGAGACGTAACAAGCAGAGGGGGGAGCGATTGCTTAAGTTTAGGGAGCAGATAAAGGAAAGTTTAATGAAGGAGGCTGATCCATGAGCTAAGACTTAAATGTCGGGTAGGATTTGGGCGTGACGGACGGGGAAGATGGTATAGGTGGAAGGAACCATAGGTGGAGGCGGTAAAGCTGAAGGTTCTCTAAAGCCTGATAAAGGGTCCGTTCACCTGGCACCTGTGGTGGTGTGGGCGCAGTGCAGTGAGCAGGAAGGCTGGAGCTAGGAAGGTACTGAGCTGAGCACCAAGAAGGGTTTGAAAAGCTAAGGTCTCTGGTGAGATTCGTCTAGTTTTAAGAAGGCAAAGGAGAAGAAGGAAGAGAAGGAGCAGGAGTTGGAGGAGGAGGAAGGGGGGGAAAGGAGGAAGGAGGGAAGAAGGAAAGGAAAGAAAGGAAGAAAAGCTCGTTTAGGGCTTGCGTATGTCCCCACTCAGCACCTCTGTGCGGTCAGTGGACAGAGAGGAAATGCCCTTTCAGGGGTCCCCGACCTGTCACAGAGTTAAAAGCCTAGTGGGTCTCAGAGGCCTGACCTTTCCGCCCAAGTCACTTTGTTAGGCTTTGTGAGAGAAAACAATGTATTTGCTTATGTGTAAATCCATCCTAAGTCTGTGAAGGGTCGTCCTTACACTATGGCAAATGAGAAAGCATAAAAATAGCATTAATAACATTGATCTGAGATTTGGTGATTTACAGCTCTTGGAAATCCATTGCTTAGTAAAGTAGGCATTGAAATTATCCAATTAGAGATAAAAGGGTCTCATTTTGAAAAGGCTGATTGACAGGGTAGTTAACTGTGCCGGAAGTTACCAGATTTTGACCATGACTGTGCTTCAACATTGGGACAATAGTGGTTACTTAAAAAAATTCAAGTCAGTTCTTGATTAGAATACAAATCTAAGTTTTACAGTCAGCACTGTAAAGTCTCTTTGAAAGAGTCACCTTCTTGGTTCATGATACTTCATATTTAAAATAAAAGAGATGAAACTGATTTTTTCAGTCTTCTCTTTCTTTTCTTTGTAATGATTGATATGCCAGCATCATGTCAAACCATCATCCAGATGTGCTTTTCACCCACATATTATAAGATATTACATAGACTGAATTTTCTTTTGTTTAAATATAGAACTAATGCACATATAGAATTTTGAAGTATTCAAATAGGGCAGAAGAACAAAAATAAAACATAAAGTTACCCTTCATTCTATTACCAACTTTCTCTCTAGAGATAACCACTGTCAGTATTTCCTCCTTTTAGTTTTACTAGTAATTATTGTTATAACTTTATATAACATACTTAGATCCCTACTTTTTGATGTGTTAACTCTAACTAGACCTATTACTTTCTAGATATAAGGTCTAAGGAGTTTACTCATTGACATTACCATCCACTTTTACTTCCTCTTCTACTTCCTAATTGTTGTTAGCTTGATTATTATTTTTGGATATTCTCCTAGTTGTCTTCATGAATTTGAGTAATACAAGTAACCTCTATTTCATGATTTATCGAACTTTAGACAGCTAAAAACTCCACTATAAAGAAAATGACAATGATATACCCAGTTCAGTTCAGTCACTCAGTCGTGTCCGACTCTTCGCGACCCCATGGACTGCAGCATGCCAGGCCTCCCTGTCCATCACCAACTCCTGGAGCTTACTCAGACTCATGTTCATCGAGTCGGTGATGCCATCCAACCATCTCATCCTCTGTCATCCCCTTCTCCTCTTGCCTTCAATCTTTCCCAGCAAAGGGTCTTTTCCAGTGAGTCAGTTCTTCCCATCAGGTGGTCAAAGTATTGGAGTTTCAGCTGCAGCATCAGTCCTTCCAATGAATATTCAGGACTGAACTCCTTTAGGATGGACTGGTTGGATCTCCTTGCAGTCCAAGGGACTCTCAAGAGTCTTCTCTGACACTACAGTTCAACCATCTTCAAATTTTTCTTTCTTCTGTAATTGCTTTTATTTTATAAAATTTCTTACATCTACATTCTCTTCTATAATTTTACATACATCTTATTATATACCAGATGAATTATAAAAAAGAAAATGAATGGCCAGAATTATAGTATTATTGTTATGTAAATATTCTATATAGAACCAGGAAGTATGGATTAAGCCGTATAAAAGGAAATATTCTATTCCATTTACATATTTCAGGTTAAAGGAGAATCTTCCAAATGTCCGATCTAATAGATTCTATCTTACTTGATTTCTAGTCCCTCTTACTTCTCAGTTATTCTCTGCTGTCCCATTTCATCCTGTTTGTCAAATTTCTGTTATATTTTGATGGAGAATCACATTTCAAGTAGTATTTTTTAATCAGAGTATAAGGGCATCCAAAAGTGTCTTACATGTCTTTACTTTTAGATTTGATTGATTTTTGGGGGGTATAGAGTTCTATGTTGAAATTCTTTTCCCTCTGAAGTTTGAAGAGTTTTCATTGTCTCCTAGCATCTGAGAAGTGTTGATAGGAAGTCTGATAGTAAGTGACTGCCTCAGTGTTCTGACATCCAGATTTTCGCTTTGTCATTAGAATGACCAGCTTTCAACATGATGTCCTTTTCATGGTGGTGTCCTTTTCCGCTAGTCCTTCTTGGCACTTAGCACCACTGTGGGAGTCAAGTTGATGACACTGAGAAGCAATATGATGTGCTAGACTGAATAAAGGATCTGGAGTCAGATGACTTAAATTAAAAGTTCTAAAATTTGCCCCTCTTTCCATCTTTAACTGTGTGAAATTCTATATCTTCACTTAGGCTCATTTTTTTTCTCCAAGGCAAAATGATAATAGTCTCAGATCTGCTCTTTCCTGCCATGCTTCATTATCTTGCAGGATTATTTTTGTTATGAACTACTGGGAATAAAACTGTTTTGCAAATTGTAGAATTGTATATTAGGGTCAATATTACTGCAATGGGTATGGACAGGAGAAAGAGTATGATGTTACAGAAAAACTGGGTTCTTATTTTTCCCTTTATCATATGTCACTTTGCCTGGAGGTGCAGATATTACCATGGGGTCATTACTCAGACAACCTTGTGAGGCAAGCTTGCTAGTACCTACCAGACAGTTTTATAGGGCATCCTTCTTTCTCAGCAAGTCTTAAAGAAGGCACTGGATATGCCCAGGGAGCCTGAGTGATACATGACCTGTTCATTTATCTTTCTTAGTGTAACTCCTCACTGTCTGAAAAGTAGAAATGACTCACATACTAACATACTGTGTGGCTTCTAAGTTCTTTGATTCATAAATAAAGTAACAGGAAGTCATTTAAGTTATTATTTGGGACATTAGCTTGAATGCTTCTGGGAACTCTCTGCTTTCTTATTCAACATATTTTTGGAGTTAAAACAAAATTTAGCTTCTGAAGTATATTACCAGGACTTATCAAACCATGATGTAGGCTGGAAGGGGAGAGAGTAAATTATAATCTGAAAATATCAGATTCGAGAAGAATCTTCCCATCATAATTAGAATTTCCATCTACAAATAAGGAAACTGAGACCCTTGCTAAGGCAGGAACTTGCCCAACGTCACATGAGCTGGGCGCGAAATATATTCCAGGACTCCTAACTCCATTCCATAGTTAATTTACTCAAAGAGGTCTCTTAACAGTCTTAAACTTTTAATAGATTGCTGTGAAATAAAGAGCCGAGACTCCTTACAACATGTATACTCTTGAGTCTGTATTTAGTGGAAACCAGTAGGTGGTAGTACCTCTGAGTAATTCCTGTGACATCCTGTATGGAACATGCTCACAAGCATTGATCCAGGAACATCTCACTGTAGTCATGGAAAGTAGGGATTTTGGGTTCACCTTGAAGATTTGAGGAAATGACATTCAGGAACATAAACAAGTTTACGCAACTTATAACATTTGCTTTTGGTAAAAGGCAGACTGAATTTGAACTTGAATCTAATTTAGTCGCAGGACTGGTTCTCAAAGTGAATTGAAAAGAGAATCTAGGAACCCCAGTTTCCTTAATACTCCAGATTGTTTCAAGTTTCTCAACATATGTTGTGATAAACAAAGGTGCACAGGCAGCCACATTAAAAAGTCAGTTGTTGGCACAATTCAAAGGAGTTTTAGTGATCCCACATTTATTTTATGGTGGAGTTCAGGGTTTTCTTTTTTTCCAGTCTGGCTTATGGATCCCTTTCATATGGCCTTTTTGAAATATTCGTGGAGCTCAGGAGATTTACAAGAAATTGAGAAAAGCATAGATTGCCTTGGTGAAAGCATCCCTGCCATTGTGCCTTCAGTCCTGGGTACCACTCATGATGAGATACCAGGCATAGTAATGGAGAAAACTTTCTACGATGGAGAGGGGCCTGGGTCCAAGGCATGCAGAAACCCTGGGAGGAAATGAACATGTCTAGCTCAGGGCCTCAGCTAAGAAAAAACTCACGCAGTACTTGACAGTTGCGTCCAAGTTCCTGAAGGACCATGAAGTGGAGATCAAATTAGACTTGTATCATGTTTCCTTCTGGACATGACTGAGGCAACTTAGCATGCTTAGCATGCATGTGCCCTCAGTGGGGTGCTCCACCAACATATGGAAATGATCGGGAGTCAGTTTTGCTTTCAATACAAATAATTTACTAACAGTTGAGTTTTCTGAAGATGATACAGGCCACCTTTGGACACAGAGTGATCTCCCCTCTTAAGGAGTTACAGTGAAGTTCTGACAGGTGTGGGACCAAAGCCATCAGAAACATCAGTCCAGCAGAGTTGCAATATTCCTTGATGTAGGTCTTGTAAACCTCTGCAATATTACACACTAATGTGCCTCTCCCTCTGGCCTGCAGTTGTTTAGTCACTAAGTTGGGTCTGACTTTTTGTGACCCCAGGGACTGCAGCACACCAGGCTCCTCTGTCCTCCACTATCTCCTGGAGTTTGATCAAATTCATGTCCATTTGGTACGTGATGCTCCCTAACCATCTCATGCTCTGTTGCCCCCTTCTCATTTTTGCCTTCAATCTTCCCCACCGTCAGTCTTGTCCAACGAGTCGTCTCTTCACATCAGGTGACCAAAGTATTGGAGCTTCACCTTCAGCATCAGTCCTTCCAATGAATATTCAGGGTTGATTTCCTTTAGGATGGACTGGTTTGATCTCCTTGCAGTTAAATGGACTCTCAAGAATCTTCTTCAGCACCACAATTAGAAGCATCAGTTCTTTGGTGCTCAGGCTTCTTTATGGTCCAACTCTCACATCTGTACATGATTCCTGGAAAAAACCATGGCTTTGACTAGATGTACCTTTGTTGGCAAAGCGATGTCTCTGCTTTCTAATATGTTGTCTTGGTTTGTCACAGCTTTTCTTCCAAGGAGCAAGCGTCTTTTAATTTCATGGCTGCAGTCACTGTCTGCAGTGATTTTGGAGCCCCCCAAAATAAAGTCTGTCACTGCTTCCACTCTTTTGCTTTCTATTTGCCATGAAGTGGGGGGTCTTTAGTCTGCTGATGGGTGGGGTCATGTCTCTGCCACAGTTAGTTGTTTGACCACAGACCCTCAGTGTAGGTCCACAGGCAGGTGGGCAGTACCAGGTGTTTGAGGTAACCAAGTCCTACGTGGCCTTCACGCAGTAGAAGGAGCTCCCCAATAAGGCTGCTGCCAGCTTTCATGTCCCAAAGATGAGGACCTGCCCACCTTCTGGAGATTCTTCTAGACTACCAAGTAGGTCTGGCCCAGACTCCTATCAAATCACTGCTTTTGCCAAGTGTCCGTGTGTGTGTGTGTGTGTGTGTGTGTGTGTGTGTGTGTGTGTGTGTGTAGTTTTAATGTGCTTTAAGACCGAAGTCTCTACTTCCCCGAGTCCTGTGGAGACTCCTGAAGCCCCACTGGCCTTCAAAACCAAATGCTCTGGGGTCCCCTATGTCTTTAGAAGATCTTTTCTGGTAGGTTCTGGGCTTTTTCATCCAGTGTTGTTCTGCAGATAGTCGTGGTTTTGGTGTGTTCTTAAGAGGAGGTGAGGTGGGGTTGGGGTGGTCTCACTATTCAGCTATCTTGGCTGCTCCCTCACACACTATCTGAGCCACACACACACACACACACACACACACACACACACCATTTTCATCTTCTCAATACCAATAATAATTTAAATTTATTGAGCATTTACTGTATGCTAATCTATATGTTCAAATCTTTCTGTACATTTTGCTCGGTTTAATCTTCCACACAGTCCTATCGAAAACATTGAAAACATAGTATAATTATGTATTTCATAGATATTTATGGTAATTATAGGCTAAGTAACATGCTCAATATGCCATACCTAGTTAATAATGAGGGAGCCTGGGTTTCAATCCAGTGTGGCTGACACTGAGATCCTAAGCATTCTGCTATTCTGTCTCTTCTTCGTGAAGATCAATACGGAGCCAAAAATAACCTGGTTTTCACCCAAAATAACTTAGTAAGAGTGGGAGGGGTGCTGAAGATAAACTAAAATAATATTATGATTTCTCTGTCATTGGATAACTGACAGCTGCGCTCCATTTTGCCCAAGGAAGTAAAATTCTCTGATTAATGAGAGAAAAGCAGAGATTCACAACCCCACAGGAGAAACGCTTCCTAGCATCAGTGGTTCCTGTCAGTATTAGATGGAGAAGCTTCTCGATGTCAACCCAGGAATGTCCTTGACGTTTCTGGGCAGAAATGGGGAGTCGGGGGTAGAGGGGTGGGGGGCTGGGAGAGGAGGAAAATGTCAGCTTTCTACCGGAAGAGCTTGTTTGAATTGAACCTTTGAAAGTTTAAAATATTAAAAGTGTGCATAGGAGCACTTGGGGGTGTTTATTCACATGGAAGATTTTCTGGCCGTGACTTCCGAGCATCAGAGCTGTTTCAGCACCTCCTGGAGGAGGAGCCAGATGGCTGCACTTCAAATCTAATTAGACTTTAAAAGATGGAACCAGAAAACAGAAAAACTCTCCTACAACTCCTCCAGACAATAAGAAAAACAACACAGAATTCCCTGGATGAGAGAAGTCTGAGAGGCCTTTCTACCAGTTTGAGGTTTACAACCTCTTGAAGATGATTTTCAAACTTTGGATTTCTCAAACAATTGGCAGTCTGCATTTCAAGAGAAGCCTCTCATTTTCTCTACTTCTCTACCGAGGCCACTTTTCTGTTCTTGAGGCTTGTAGTAGTTTTTGATTCCACAAAGACTCAGGAACACTGTGGACTCAGCCTCTACTAAGAAATACAGACATTTCCAACAATTTCCACAGCAAGGTTCCAGAGGGCAATTAGAGTTTCAAATATAGCCTTAAAAATAATCTGGACTTCTCTTAAAACTAATGAATTGCTCACAGATGTACCTTGTCCTGAGGACACAGAGAGTGGAAAAAGAGTTCAAAGACATTACGTGATACTGACATGGACTGGGAGGCCGGAAAGCAGGTTAAAGACAGTTATAAGCTAAGGGCCTTGGAATGGGGTGCTGTAAGGGGTGAGCCAACCTGAACCTGACCTATAGAATCCCTAAGAGGCTCAGCCCTGGGTGAGAAAGCAGGAGGCAAGTTTTCTGGGGGGAAAGTGAGAAAGTGAATTCCTAGCTAGGTTGATAAGAAGTCCTGGGTCCCCAAGGAGGAGAGAGGGGTCTGGGGCTCTCAAGAAGGAGATAGGAGTCTGGAGTTCTCAAGGAAGAGAAAAGGACAAACATTTTTCTTTAAGTCCAGAGCTGATGATTGCACAACAAAACAACTCATTTTCTGAGTTCAGTTCAGTTCAATCGCTCAGTTGTGTCAACTCTTTGTGACCCCATGGACTGCAGCACACCAGGCCTCCCTGTACGTCACCAACTCCCAGAGTTTACTGCAACTCATGTCCATTGAGTCAGTGACGCCATCCAAACATCTTATCCTCTGTCGTCCCCTTCTCCTCCCACCTTCAATATTTCCCAGCATCAGGGTCTTTTCAAATGAGTCAGTTCTTCACATCAGGTGGCCAAAGTATTGGGGTTTCAGATTTAGCATCAGTCCTTCCGATGAATATTCAGGACTGATCTCCTGGAGTTGGACATGACTGAGTGACTTTCACTTTTAGTTTCCTTTTGTGTTTCCCAACCTCAGCTTCTTCAGTGTTACTGGTTGGGGCATAGACTTGGATTACTGTGATATTGAATGGTTTGCCTTGGAAACGAACAGAGATCATTCTGTGGTTTTTGAGATTACATCCAAGTACTGCATTTCAGACTCTTTTGTTGACTACAGTCACTACTCCATTTCTTCTAAGGGATTCCTGCCTACAGTAGTAGACACAATTGTCATCTGAGTTAAATTCACCCACTCCAGTCCATTTTAGTTTGCTGATTCCTAGAGCGTTGATGTTCACTCTTGGCCATCTGCTGTTTGACCACTTCCAATTTGCCTTGATTCATGGACCTAACATGCCAGGTTCCTATGCAATATTGTTCTTTACAGCATCAGACCTTGCTTCTATCACCAGTCACATCCACAACTGGGTATTGTTTTTGCTTTGGCTCCATCCTTTCATTCTTTCTGGAGTTATTTCTCCACTGATCTCCAGTAGCATATTGGGCACCTACCGACTTGGGAAGTTCATCTTTCAGTGTCCTATCCTTTTGCCTTTTCATACTGTTCATGGGGTTCTCAAGGCAAGAATACTAAAGTGGTTTGCCATTCCCTTCTCCAATAGACCACACTCTGTCAGATCTCTCCACCATCACCCGACCATCTTGGGTGGCCCCACACAGCATGGGAATGCCAAAGGATGCTCAAACTACTGCACAATTGCACTCATCTCATACACTAGTAAAGTAGTGCTCAAAATTCTCCAAGCGAGGCTTCAGCAGTACATGAACCATGAACTTCCAGATGTTCAAGCTGGTTTTAGAAAAGGCAGAGGAACCAGAGATCAAATTGCCAACATCTGCTGGATCATGGAAAAAGCAAGAGAGTTCCAGAAAAACATCTATTTCTGCTTTATTGATTATGCCAAAGCCTTTGACTCTGTGATCACAATCAACTGTGGAAAATTCTGAGAGAGATGGGAATACCAGACCACCTGACTTGCCTCTTGAGAAACTTGTATGCAGGTCAGGAATCAACAGTTAGAACTGGACATGGAACATCAGACTGGTTCCAAGAAAAGGAGCCTGTCAAGGCTATATATTATCACCCTGTTTATTTAACTTATATGCAGAGTACATCACGAGAAATGCTGGGCTGGATGAAACACAAGCTGGAATCAAGATTTCCAGGAGAAATATCAATAACTTCAGATATGCAGAGGACACCACCCTTATGACAGAACGCAAAGAAGAACTGAAGAGCCTCTTGATGAAAAGGAAAGCGGAGAGTCAAAAAGTGGGCTTAAAGCTCAACATTCAAAAAACTAAGATCATGATATCTGGTCCCATCACTTCATGGCAAATAGATGGTGATTTAGTGGAAACAGTGTCAGACTAATTTGGGGGGGGGGCTCCAAAATCACTGCAGATGTTGATTGCAGCCATGAAATTAAAAGATGCTTACTCCTTGGAAGGAAAGTTATGACCATCTTAGACAGCATATGCAAAAGCACAGATGTTACTTTGCCAACAAAGGTCCATCTAGTTAAAGCTATGGTTTTTCCAGTAGTCGTGTATGGATGTGAGAGTTGGACTATAAAGAAAGCTGAGCACCAAAGAATTGATGCTTTTGAACTGTGGTGTTGGAGAAGAGTCTTGAAAGTCCCTTGGACTCTAAGGAGATCCAACCGGTCCATCCTAAAGGAGTTCAGTCCTGGGTGTTCATTGGAAAGACTGATGTTGAAACTGAAACTCCAATACTTTGGCCACCTGATGTGACACGCTGACTCACTTGACAAGACCCTGATGCTGGGAAAGATTGAGGGCAGGAGGAGAAAGGGATGACAGAAGATGAGATGGTTAGCTGGCATCACCGACCAATGGACATGGGTTTGGGTGAACAACAGAAGTTGCTGAAGGACAGGGAGGCCTGCCGTGCTGCGGTTTATGGGGTCACAAAGAGTCGGACATGACTGAGTGACTGAACTGACTGACTGATTGTGCTTCCCAGGTGGCACAGTGGCAAAAGAATCTGCCTGCCAATGCAGGAGATGCAAGAGATGCAGGTTCAGTCCCTGCATTGGGATTGGGAAGATCGCCTGGGGGAGGAAATGACAACCCACTCCAGTATTCTTGCCTGGAGAATCCCATGGACAGAGGAGCCTGGCAGGCTATTGTCCTCAGGGTCACAAACAGTTGGACAAGACTGAGGTGACTGAGTGTGTGCATGTACACATAGCTCCCTTCCTAAGACTAGCAAGTGGGCCACTGTTCATCCCCCTTCTGATGTCTATGTCAGAAGTTTTCTCTGTCCCTTTTTTACACTTTAATAAAACTCTGCTACACAAGTGATCAAGCCTGGTTCCTGGTCCAAAAGCTAAATCTTCTTCTTCAGCGATCACGAATCCAACATCGTTCACCCTAAGCTATCAAAGGCAAGATTAATTAGAATTTGAAGACAGAATAATTGCAGTTCCAGTTCCTTCCTTACTCAAGACCACCAGGAAATCCTCTGTGCCCCACAACACTGGAGCTCTGAGATTCATCCCTTCAGAAAACAGAACCACTGAATCCTGAGTTGGGGACAGCACAGGGCTAGTGTGAGAAGTATGGCCCGAAAAAAGGATAAAGTGAAACTCTGAATACTGAACCTAAGGATTCCCACTCACCTTTCCAAGACCCACTTCCAGGATCCTCAGGCTGAGGTCCTAACCTCAAGGCAGAATGTTTCCTCTTATAAGAAAATGGAAGGGATTCATAGCAAAGACCTATAGATAGGGATGTCTGGGATCCTTCAAGCTCAGTCTCTCTTCCCCAGCACACCCCAAAAGTTCACATGAGGACAACCATGAGTCATGCTGGCTGAATCTCCTCACCATTCCCTCATTCTGATCACAGTGTCTCTTCAAGTGTGGTGTCCACCTTAATAATCTCTCTGAACTTCATTGGAGGAAGATATAGTGCTATACCGTCAGTGTTCTTGAAGGTCCATGTAGTTCCTGGGACCACATTAGCCTAAGTGAGGGCCCCCAATGCCACTGTGGTGGTGGACAGAGTAGATTAGCTCATGAGATTAATGTAGTTGGTATGCTTGCCTCTGCACAGAAATTACATATTATGAAAGTCTTATATTAAAGAAGAACCAAGGCTGGTCTATTATTTCCCAAGAGAGCTCATTCAGATGAAAATTAAAGATGAGCTTTGCTAGCAGAGTTTAGCAGAAAAATGATTTGCACAGAATGGCAGGAGAACCTCAAGGGGTAAGTTTTTTTACCCTCAGTTCTAGTCCCAAAGACCTCTCAGGATGCCTTTGAAGATTTGTTTCTCCAGGATATCAAGGCCTAAGGCATTGAATCATTGATCAGTCCATTGATCAGTCCATGCAATGTTGTATCAGAATAAGAAACAATGTACAACTTAAGAACCAGCCATTATTACCCTACCTCCTTCTAGAATAAAGGTGTTTAGATCCAGCAATGTGGAGTAACTAGCTCAAGAGAAGTGATAGAAGAACCAAGCTAAAAGCTAGCCTTCCTGATTGCCAGGACACTATTCTTTGGGGAGAACAGTTAAGGAAAGGAGGCTTTTGCATTGGCTGGAGGGTAAGAAAGGAACTCAAGAAGGAAACTACAGATAAAATTTTCTTCCTTTATAATTTAACTATGAACTCACCTTTATCACGAAAATATTACCATCTCCATGGAATAACTTTCTACACATTTTCTTTTCCAGAAATAGAAGCGCCTTTATTGTCTTTGTGCAGGGACATGACCAGTTGGAAATTATTTGTCATTCTGTGCTTGAATCCTTCACCTTCTTGTCCCTAATATGTATCCTCATACTTTGCAATCCTTCCTTCTGTTCTAACGTCCTAAATTTAGTGTAGACGTATTTGCCTTAAGTCTCCCAAGAGCCATAAAGGAGAATTTTAATAGGATAAGCTTGCTCTTGTGGTATTTTCAATTTACCCGAAGTTTAGATAATATTACTTTGTAGGCTAAATGCAGTAACAGGTAGATGTTAATATGCATAATGGCTCAAATGCATTAGGAAAGTATTTCTGACTTAGGAAATAGTACCAGTGGGTAAAAACTTTATCAGGTAGCTTCTTCTACGCAGCCATTCTTAGACTTAAGCTGATGGAAAATCTGCCGTCTTTAACCCCGGGCTCCCATGATTGTCCTGAGCATCCGCTGCATTTCTGTCAGGTGTCGGAAAGAGCCGGGAGGAGTACTGCATGGAGAGGTTCTCAGGGCCCTTGGAGCAGGCACACAGCATCCCCCTGCTTACTAGCTGCTGCTAAGTCGCTTCAGTCGTGTCCGACTCTGTGCGACCCCATAGACGGCAGCCCACCAGGCTCCCCCATCCCTGGGATTCTCCAGGCAAGAACACTGGAGTGGGTTGCCATTTCCTTCTCCAATGCATGAAAGTGAAAAGTGAAAGTGAAGTCGCTCAGTTGTGTCTGACTCTTCGCGACCCCATGGACTGCAGCCCACCAGGCTCCTCCGTCCATGGGAGTTTCCAGGCAAGAGTACTGGAGTGGGGTGCCATTGCCTGCTCTGACTCACTAGCTAGAACTCATCAAAATGGTGCACTAAACTGCACGCTTGAGGAGGGGTGGATGAGAGAGGACTGGGAAACAGTTTTAAGTTGGGCCATCAAGTTCCACTGTTAATCCTATTAATATAACAAGGAAGGGCATACGTTTGGATGGATAACCAGCCATCTTTGTCAAATGGCTGCTTTGCTAATATTTTTGGACATGAGAAAGTAAAATAGGATGTATTCAACTGATGTGTGACTTTACTTAAACAGGATTTCCCTAAATCTAATTCATTTTATTCTTATAAGCAAAAATTTACCATTCTGAACTCCAGCCAACTTTTATTTAGCTTCCTTCTCTAAAAATATTGTATTAATTGTATTTACTACCCACTTCATGTGTTTAGCATTAGAACAGATGTTGGGAATGTATTAATCAGCAAAATGGACAAATTCACTGCTTACATGGAACTAAGGTTTTAATGGGAGAGAGTTGAGGAATAGAAAATAAATGGATTTTTAAAATGCATTAAATAAGGACAAATACTAAAAGTAAAGGAAAGCAAAGTGATGAAAAAAAAGAATGGCTGGAACCATTTAGATAGGGAGGTTAGGCAGGTCCTCTTTGAGAAGGTGGCATTTAAACTGAAATCAAAATGACAAAGCTGGAGGGAGGCAGGTTTTGTGGAGGTGAAAGAGAGATTAATTGGAATTTGAAGGAGCCAGCCTCTTGAGATCTTAGGTATGAACATTTCAGGCTCAGAGAATGGTCAGTGCAAAGGCCCTGAGGTAGCCATGGTCTTGACTATGAGACAGAAACAAAGCAAGTATGGATGGCAGGTTGTGAATGAGTGGAGGATTGGACAGGAGCTGAGGTCAGAATTGTTGGCACAAACCCAGATCGTTTAGCACCACAGAGGCTGTACTAAGATTTACTTTTACTTCAAGTGCGAGGGGAAGTAATTAGAGGGTTTGAAGCAGGAGAGTGAATGTTGCCTTCACTTTTTTTTTTTTTTTTTTTTAGCACACTCTGACTCTTATGACCAAAATCAACTGAAGCCTGGCAGGAGAGACAAAGGTAGTATTTAGGAGGTCTCTGTCATGGTCCGAGATTGGAGGATAGTTATGTCTGGACTATAGAGAAAGTAACAGAGATGAAAGAAGGCTGGAATTGGTGAAAGTTTTGAAAGTTCTGTGACTCAGACTTGCTGAATGATTTGTTCTGGAGGGAGCGAGAAAGTGAAGAATTCCAACTGCCTCTTACATTTGATACACTCTTTACTTTCTTTTTTTTATTTAATCTTATCTATCCCCAGAAGAAAGCTTCTTAGGGTCTGAACTGGGGGTCAGGAAAACTGGTTCCTGTTTCCTTTTTTTGTTGTTTTATGTGCCTACACAAACTCCTTCTTGCTCTTTAATTTTTGTAAAAAAAAATGAAAATAGCTTCTACCTCTTACCTAAGAAAACTTATGAAAGGTGATAAATGTGAAAAATATTGCCTGTAACAAAATTCTAATAAGAACACAAGATGCTCTTCTGGTTGAGCAATACATCCTGAGCATTTGAATTTAATCAGGTTGTAGCATATTTCTTTGCCCTTTTACAATGATGATGACTAACTGGCTCCCATGTGAGTGGGTTATAATTTTAGACAAAGGAAAAATAAAATAATTCTTGACTTGGGGCAGTTGATATCATTTAATTGAGTCATGGCTGCATAGATGACAACTGAATGTGCAGAAGATTCTAAGGAGAGTTTTTTACATCAAAAGGAGGCTTCTAGTCTTCTTTCCCTTTGCTGTCTTATCCTTTTGTTAAGAAAGGGTCTTCTACTGCCTTCTGATTTGACTAATGGTATAGACAAGAAGCTCAAAAATGTATGTGAAATCATCTTTCATTCTGTACAAGTGAGCAGACACTTCTAGGCCTCAGAGATTGTGAAATTAAAGCAAAATAGAATTACAGTTCAACTTTGGGCTTCCCTTGTGGCTCAGCTGGTAAAGAATCTGCCTGCAATCGGGAGACCTGGGTTTGATCCCTGGGTTGGGAAGATCCCCTAGAGAAGGGAAAGGCTACCCACTCCAGTATTCTGGCCTGGATAATTCCATGGACTCTATAGTCTGTGGGGTCGCAAAGAGTCGGACAGGACTGAGCAACTTTCACTTTCAGATGAAGTAGTTTTGAGTCTGCAAAACCACTCAAGAACTCGAGACTATAGACAAAACTTAAGTGATTTTACGTACTCTTTGTTAAATAACTCAGAGTTAAAATTTTATTCTTAAAAAGTAAATTTCTCCTTTGATGGGGAGGGAACTCGAAGAAAATAGAAGTTCTGTAAGTAGCTGGAAAATCTTATCTTCTATGGCCTCTGTTCCCGAATCTTCATGTGATCATTCAGTAGCAGTGCTCTCACATGTTTCCTTAAGGCTGCTCAGAATCTTGCTACCTTGCCAATCTGGTGACATGTATTTCTAAAGCTGTATTTCTAAACCTTTATGTCTTTAATAATGGCCATTCAATATTAGAGCAAGATGTGTGGCTGATTATATTACTGAGAAAGAAAATTCTTCTGATTATTTGTCTGCTAAAGAAGGTAATTTCTATGTCTTTTCATCTCATAGCTGTTTCTATAAATGAAGAAAATGTATAGTGCAACCATTATTTCTATTTCCCCACATTTTAAATTCCTTCTTTCATACATTTAGTGATTTAAAATAATTGTTTTTCTCTATAGCAGATAACTCTATTATCTCAAATTCTTGGGAGCCTTAAATTTGCTGTTTTAATGTATTGTCTGTCTCTGTGTGTATTTCTCTCGTCTCAGTGTTTAATTTCCTTTGTTTCTGTATTTCAATTTGAGAACATCTACAAGGCTCTACCTGTGGAAATATTGTAACTCCTGGGTTAGGGTTTATATTTCCTCTGGCAGGTATCACTAACCCTGCATAACTTTCATTTAAAACATATGAAATTTAAGAACAGTTTAGATTCACAGAAAAGTAGATATAATAGTACAGAGGTTTCCATATACCTTGCTCCCCCATTATTAACGTCTTCTAGTAAGGTGTGTTTGTTATAACTAATTAACCAGCAAAAGTGAAGTCACTCAGTCGTGTCCGACTCTTTGTGACCTCGTGGACTGTATTCTGCCAGGCTCCTCTGTCCATGGGATTCTCCAGGCAAGAATACTGGAGTGGGTTGCCATTCCCTTCTCCAGGGGATCTTCCTGACCTAGGGATTGAAGCCGGGCCTCCCACATTGTAGGCAAATGCTTTGCCCTCTGAGCAACCAGTATCGACACATTATTGTTAGCTAAAGTCTACGGTGCATGCCTGCGTGCTCAATTGCTTTATTCAAGTCCACCTCTTTGCGATCCTATGGACTGTAGCCTGCTAGGCTATTCTGCTCGTGGGATTCTCCAGGCAAGAATACTGGAGTGTGTTGCCATGCCCTCCTCCAGGGGAACTTCCCAACCCAGAGATCCAACCTGTCTCCTGCTTCTCCCACATGGCAAGTGGATTCTTTACCACTGGGCCACCGGGGAAGCCCTAGCTAAAGTCTATGCTTAATTCAGTTTCCTTAGTTTTTACCTACTGCCGCTTTCTGTCCCAGGATCCCATAGAACACCATTTACATTTCTTCTTCATGTCTCCTTAGTCGCCTCTAGATTGTGACAATTTTTCATTTTCCTTATTTTTGATGACCTTGGCCCTGTACCTCCCTGCATCTAAAAATAATTTCTCAGATATGCATACACGTATTTGAGAATATATATGTATATGGGGTTTTCCAGGTGGCACAATGATAAAGAATCCACCTGCCAAGCAGGAGATGTGGGTTCAATCCCTGGGTTGGGAAGATCTCCTGGATAAGAAAATGCCAACCCACTCCAGTGACTTGTACTCCATTCTTGCTTGGGAAATTTCATGAACAGAGGAGGCTGGTGGGTTACACTCCATGGGGTCACAAAGAATCAAACACAGCTGACTGACCAAGCGCACCTGTCAAATAGTCCAAATTACAAGAAGAAACTGGCAAAGCCACAATTATAGGGGAATATTTTAACATTTCTTCCTCTGATAGACCAAGTAAGCAGAAACTTAGTAAGGATATAAAACATTTGAGTAACACAATAACCAACCTTGATCTAATACAGATACATACATAGATAGAATACTACATTTCCAAATCAGGGAAAACCCACTTTTTTCAAGCACATACCAAACATGCACAAAGATTAGCCACATACTTTTCCACAAACATAAAAATCAAGTTTCAACAAAAATAAAAATCAGACCACAGTGCATATGTTTAATTATTTTCCAAAGTTAATTAAATATTCACATGTATTTTAAAAATTTAAAAACACGTGAATTATTCATTGATCAAATAAAACAGTAAAATAGAAAATTGAATACTAAATCAGGGGCATTAAAAACACTAAATTAGAAAATATTTAGAAGTGACTGAATGAAAATGTGTCAAGATTTGGAAGGTACAGCCAAAACAGAAATTAAAAGGGAAATTTTTGCTATCCCACTATCTGCGATGTTAGGTTTGATTGCCTGGTGAAATGTATTGACCATCTGTTCTTCTTTCAGTAATATGCTTTTTTATTTGAATTAGTAATTTGTGTGGTGATATTTTGGTACTAGGGTAAATACTCTATTCCCCATACATTTTACCTAATTGTTTGAGCTCCTTTTGATGATCCTTGAAAGAATCAATTATTATTTTGGAGCTTACAAAAGGGTGATTTTCTGTTTCTATCATCTTCTCTGTATTTATTCATCTGGGGACTTTAGATATGATTCAAGGAGTCATTCAAAGGGTTCTTTTTCTGTATGCAAAGTGGAGTCAGTGGAGATTTTATACAAAGGAATTTGGAGAACAGGAAGAGAGTAAAAGTCTTCTGTGGGGTTTGTACCAAGATTGCAGAGCTTCAATTCTGTTTTCTTGTCTCTGAGACTCCCCATGGAGACAGCCACTTTGGTCTGAATTTGTTCCTGTATACTAAGGAACACATAGCTCAGTTGGTAAAGCGTCTGCCTGCAATGCAGGAGACCTGGGTTCGATTCCTGGGTCGCGAAGATCCCCTGGAGAAGGAAATGGCAACCCACTCCAGTATTCTTGCCTAGAGAATCCCATGGACAGAGAGGCCTGGCGGGCTATAGTCATTACGAGTTGGACATGACTGAAGCAAATTAGTGGTGGTGACGATGGTTTAGACGCCAAGTCGTGTCCAACTCTTGCGACCCCATGAATTGTAGCCCGCCAGGCTCCTCTGTCCATGGGATTCTCCAAGCAAGAATACTGGAGTGGGTTGTCATGCCCTCTTCCAAGGGCTCTTCCGGATCCAGGGATCAAACCCGTTTCTTATGTCTCCTGCATTGCAGGCAGATTCTTTGCCTCCAGCGCCACCTGGTAAGCCCCTTAGTCTGCATGCTCATCCTAATTAGGGAAGACAAGGAGAGCTCTAGCACCCTAGTTCTCAGGCTTTCCCAGCAGTAAACATATATGGACTCAAGCAGCTTTTCAATCGTGATCTTAACTTTGCAAGCAATTATCAAGTCTTTGCACATACATGTGTATATATAGACATATTTCCATTGCTTGAACATGTTAAACATCTCTGAAAATACAAATTTTTTTTTCTGACCATAGATTCTAATCCTAGGAATTTTCCCTAAGGAAGATGTATAAGAACATATCTATAACATTTCAGTGTAGCTTATTTAAAAAATCATATAAACAGCTTTAATGCCAAGCAAAATGTATTGGCTGAATAAATGTGCAGGTATATAACAGATATTATAAATCTACTGAAAAATGATATGGCAGAAGTATATTTAATGACAATAAACATTTTCATTAAGTAAATTAGTGGATGCAAATAGGTACAAGAACATAGATCAATTCCCTTCCAAGAGACTTCCAGGCTCTTGTGTAGATGTATGTTTTCAAAGCTTGGAGTTTCCAGATTCTGCTTCCTGTCTAGAGTGGAGTTTCAGTTCAGCTGGAATGTAAATAGGATTATTGTAAAAGGGATTTCCTAGTCCTCTACCCAACAGCATCTGCATCCACGTTCCTTTTCGGCCCAAATGCCTGATAGGCATAACCTAAGCTTGCGGCTCAGTCCTGTCCCCACATTTCTCTTTTTTTTCACACTCTCTCCAGATTAACTTCACTCATGAGGAAAAATGAGTGATATGGAGCACTGTCAAATTCATGGTGGGAGGCAAAGGAGGACAGCATTTCACAGTGCATAGGAGTTCCCATTCAGCACCCCCAGACCAGCATCTTCTTTCATACCTGTTTCCTTATGTAACTTGGCTTTGCACCTGTCTTCATGCAGCCTCTTGATTGCTGTCTCCTGCCTCCAGGGAACAATTACTCTGGGAGACATCTCAAGTCTCTTCTCTTCTTACAAACAATTACTCAATTACTCTTCTTAGACATCTTAGTCTTTTCTCTCCTACTTGCATGCTCTTTCCCACTCTGTAATATAATCTTTTAAATAAGTCTAAGTCCAGTACACTGAAGATGAAGACTTTTTTCTATTAGCAACAAACAAAAAAATCCTCTAGTTACCTGGATCCATATTTCTTATGGAAAGAATGGTTATAAACAATAAATACTTTTCTCCAATCAGCCATGTGTTAAATTCAGTTCAGTTCAGTTCAGTCGCTCAGTCGTGTCCAGCTCTTTGCGACCCCATGAACTGCAGCATGCCAGGCCTCCCTGTCCATCACAAACTCCCGGAGTTCACTCAAACTCATGTCCATCGAGTCGGTGATGCCATCCAGCCATCTCATCCTCTGTTGTTCCCTTCTCCTGCTGCCCCCAATCCCTCCCAGCATCAGAGTCTTTTCCAATTGGTCAGCTCTTCACATGAGGTGGCCAAAGTATTGGAGTTTCAGCTTTAGCATCATTCCTTCCAAAGAAATCCCAGGGCTTATCTCCTTTAGAATGGACTGGTTGGATCTCCTTGCAGTCCAAGGGACTCTCAAGAGTCTTCTCCAACACCACAGTTCAAAAGCATCAATTCTTCGGTGCTCAGCTTTCTTCACAGTCCAACTCTCACATCCGTACATGACCAGTGGAAAAACCATAGCTTTGACTAGAAGGACCTTTGTTGGCAAAGTCATGTCTCTGCTTTTGAATATGCTCTCTAGGTTGGTCATAACTTTCCTCCCAAGGAGTGTCTTTTAATTTACCATTCTATTATTAATACGTATTTTTAAATGTAATTCATGTGAAGCAAAAAGAGAGAGAGAGAAAAAAAAAGGTAGCCCTTTTCTGTTTAGTCTGAAGCAGCTACTTGTGGATTTCTAGGCTCCATCTCTGTGTCTTTAACATCTAGGACAGTGCCTGGCAAGTATTAGGTATCCGTACATTAGTGTTTCCCTCCCTTTTCAGGTACTTCAAGTGAGGTGTCCCCCTGCTGTAATCCACTTTAGGATTATCCCAGGGTTCCTAGCCTGTGGCCACTCCCTGCAGCTCTTGGGCACCTACGAGTCTGACAAGTCTGGATATGGTCAGAGCCTAGTGAGCATTTCAAGTGCTGACAATGAAAGAGAAGGGACCACTAGAAAGTGACCTTTCTCTACGTCCTGTTGCTTGAGGTCATGTGGTATAAGAGAAGGAGTGCTGGGTTTTGAGATTTGACCTGATGGAGGTGAGTCCAAGACTAATGACTTTCAACTTATATGGAAATAGATCCCTTTTCTGAGTGTTATTTTTTTCATGTATGATTTAGAGATCATTGTCCCACATTGGCGAGGGCAGGGGCCATGCATGTCTGTCTGATTCCCATTGTAGGTCCTAGATTAGCATGAAACCTGTCACTAGAAACCAGAGGTTCTCAGTTGAAGCCAGAGCACCTAGGGAGCTTTCATCTCCCACCAGTACTGAGCACCACCCAGACCAATTAGAGAAGGGTCCCTGGGGGTGTGTCTGGGCATCAGGCTTTTATTCAGTATTCCTTAGGCTCCCCAGGTGCTTCTGACACTCATCCAGGACTGAGAGCCAGTGTTGCAGAGTGCTCAATAAATATTTACCGACTGACTGAGTGAAGTTGTTGCCGCAGGCGTTTTTCTCTCCTGTGCGTTCAGACACTGACTGAAGTCAGGATGTTCCGCATCAAGGGCAAAAATTGTGCTGCTCATCACCCCTAATCGAATTGCTTTTTCCAGTTCAGGGAGGTCTGCTTGCTGCCTTCTTCGCCCTTCTCTGGCTGCATGGCTGGTGATTCTCTTGTTATTTATCTGCCCCCGTGGCTCCTGTCTCTATTCTTGTGGGTTCCTCATCGGTCTTCCCCTCCTCCTCTGTAATCTTCTTGGCCTTTTTTCTTCTTACTGCTGCTAAGTTCACGAGTAGCACTCGCTTACCACCGATAACACCATGTACTTTCAACTATTCCCATTTTTTATTTTCTGCTAAATTAGTTTTGCCTTGTGCTTCACATTGGAAAATACATCCCCAGCCTCTCCTTCACTGTTAAATTGCTGTCTCTGGGAATAAGATTTTCTCTGAAGCTTTGAGCTGGCTGACAAATCAGAAAATTCATCCCCCAGGTTATAGAAAAGGACATCAAGGCCCAGCAAGAAGGAATAGCTACTCAGGGTCACAGAGTGGGCTCACAGCAGGTGGGGGCTGGATCACAGGTTTCTTTATGTCCACTCCACGCTCCCTTCAGGCCACCACACTACCTTGCTAGTGAGGCCTGGGGCTTTTTTGACAACTCATTGCTTCTCTTTCACAGAGGATTTGCTCCTCTTTAAATCTGAACCTTGCCAGAATCTATTAATTTCATCACTCAGAAGAGAAGGGAGGATTGCTGGGCCGTGCTGCACTTAGTCGCTCAGTTGTGTCCAGCTCTTTGCAACCCCATGCACTGTAGCCCACCAGGCTCCTCTGTCCATGGGGATTCTCCAGGCAAGAATACTGGAGTGTTTTACCATGCTCTCTTCCACGGGAATCTTCCCAACACAGGGATGGAACCCAGGTATCCCACATTGCAGGCAGATTCTTTTATAGTCTGAGCCACTAGGGAAGCCCAAGAATACTGGAGTGGGTAACTTATCCCTTCTCCCCGGGATCTTCCCAACCCAAGAATTGAACTGGGGTTTCCTGCATTGCAGGTGGATTCTTTACCAGCTAAGCTACTAGCAAAGCCCACGGACAGTGTAGGTATAGGATATTTCTGCCATCAGTGAATACGCTACCATACAGGGTAGCTCCAGACACTTAAGATGGATGCCTTGTTCTACAGAAGGGACACGCTAGTGGAGAAAGAACAAATAGTGGCTAGCCCATGCCAGTGCCCCCTCAGGGTCTGGACTGGGGTTCTGAAGCTGCTTGCTGCAGCAATTTAGAACGCTCCCCATCCCTGCTACCCATCATATGTCTTATCTCCCTTTGAAACAATGTCTGTATCTGATTGATGTTATGTCCCTGCAATATTCCCTGACATATGATAGGCCTCTGTGAATGCGTGACTAAATAAAATTATGTTCATATTTTTACTGAACATAAAAATATGTTCAGTATTACCAAGAAAATATCTATATTCAATACATTGGAAAAAATCTAAAGAGGAACAGACAGTAAAACTACTATGGCTAAGTGAGAATCCATGTTAAGTTTTTCTCCTCCTGGGAAAGGAGGCTCTGATTCTTCGGGGAGGTGGGTGATGAGCGAGCAGGTAAGAAAAGTAAGGGACAAAGCCCCAGCACACAGGGTCATGGATATGAGCTCTGCCTTAGCTCTTGCCAGAGTTCTGGGATGGAGTTTGGACCGATAATTCCAGGCCAGAAGGCAATGTGGTGTGGTTGCCTGGGATGCCTGAAGCTCAGATTTAAGTACTGGCTCCAATACCAGTTAGCTGCTCTGTGACTCAGTGTATTCATGACAGAACAAACAGGTAATAACTACTTGTGTCCTCTCCAATGTACAGACAGGCTACATGAGGCTTAGGGAAATAAAGCCCTGCAAAGCCTCTGTAGCCTTAACAGTGTATGTCAATGTGGGGATGATGGTCCACATGGTTACTATTGGCATGATTTGTTAGATTACCAAGACATATCTGCTAGAAATACTATCTGGAAATGCCATTTTTCTTTGGATTTTCCAAATGATGTTTGTGCTTGCCAACCAGGTGCCTGGTTCAACCTCAGATCTCTTGAAATTATGCAAAGCCTCAAAAATCTCAGGCAAGATCTCAACAACAACAACAAAGGTTCAGGAAGAGGGTTTTATTTACTTTAAAAAAATGCTTCTTTAGGATGCCTCCAAGAGATAATCATTTTCATTTTCTTTAGTTATAATTCGAATAGCTGTGTGAAGGTAGTAGGGTGGAATCAGAGAGACAGAGGAGGAAAAATAGCTCACATTAAGAGCTCTTATGTGGCAGGCATTTATATACATTATCTTGCTTAATTCTAATGACTTTTATACCCATTTTATAGATTAAGAAACCAAGGTTCAGAGAGCTCAAATTCTTGCCCTTGGTGACATAGCTAGTGAGTGATACACATAACACAAACTCAGGTCTGTCTGACCTAAAAAGCCCAACAAGTCCCACTGTCCAAGTTGGCCCCCATCTAATCAGCAAGTGATGAAGCAAGGCAAGATGGGAATCCATGTTTTCCACTCGCAACCATAGGCTTTCTCTACCGCTCTACAGACAGCAGAGGATTGACTGATGCTCCATAACTCATCTGAAAGGCCTCGCCTTAAGTTATGACTCAAATCAGTTCTTTACCAGGCATGCTCTAATTTGTATGTTTTTGTTGAGACCAAAGATTCCTTGTTCCCTTCAAAAAAACTAGGTAATTTTGAAAGGTTTTCTGGTCTGAGATAATTTCATTCAAATATCTTGATCCTATTTGTGATTCCAAAAATTTGGCTGACATATTTATGGCAATGAAGGAATGTTAATATTCCTAAAGAGTAGAGCTAATCTTTTCGTTATCTTGTTAACCTTGTATGCCCTCTATCTGATTCCATTTCCTTGCTACAGTATTTGGAGACAGACTACATGCAGACCCAACACTATTTTTCTTTCCTTTTCAAGTGAAAATCCCCTCCAAGTGTGCTTCACAGTCTAAGAATTCATTAGGTCATTCATTTTTCTCTCAATCGGCAATTTCTCAAGGATCACGTGAGCTGTTGCTCTACCCTCACTAAACCCCACAGGTAAGACATCAGGGGGATTCCATGCGCCATAGCATAGCTTGAAGGCCCCGCTTTTAAAGCTAGTAGTGAGGCAGAGTGAGGGCAGGGTGCCTTGCCACCCGGGTGTCTTGGCAACTTACCTTACCTTGAAGATTCTCACCTTCATCCATTATATGGGAATGATAACCTCAGCTTTACCACTTCGCAGGGTGGTAAGATGATGGATTTAAGGGACAGTAATTTTAATGGTGCCATGTCTCTCCTGAGTTCCCAGGTTGGAGTCCTCTGCCTCTCCCAGTGCTTCAAAATGTGACTTTATTTGGAAACAGAATTTTTGCCGGTGTTGTTAGTTAAGATGCAGTCCTACATGGAGTAGGCTGAGCCCCTAATCCAATGTACCTATCTAGTATCCTTATGAAAGGAGAGAATTCAGACACAGAAATGCACACAGGGAGAAGGACATGGAAACTTGAAGGTGAGATTATAGTGATGTGCCTTCAAGTTTTCACAGAATTCCAGAAAATACCAACAGACCACCAGAGGCTAGGAGAGAAGCCTGGAACAGGCTATTCCTCACAGCCTTCAGAACTTGACCTTGAATTTGTAGTCTCTAGACTGAGAGACAATAAGCCATCTGGCATGCGGTGCTTTGCTACAGCAGCCCTAAGCTATAGTACTGATGTTTGATTTTGGTGACTGAGTTGCAAGAGCTAGCTGAAATACTCTTAGGTCTAATGCCCTCAAAAATATTGGCCTGGAGACCTTGGTTAAGTCATTTCATCTCTCTGGACCTCAGTTTCTTCTGTGAAATGGCAATTTCATGGTGTTTCTATTGCATTTTTTTCCAGGTATTAGGTAGGATAATATATTTTAAAACATTTGTAAACTATGAAATCCTACACAACAAATATTGTTTGGAGAGTGTCCATTTCCGATCTGGTGATGGTAGGAGGAAAGGGATGCCTAGATATGGGATGAAGGCACATATTCTGCATTTGCAGAAAGCTACATAAAATACTTTGACTTCATGACCTAAGTAAAATGTCTTCATCAGCCAGAGAGGTAACTATGAATCATTCTTCCCCACGCTATTTAGCACATAGAGGCCAGGAGTAGACCAGGGACCAGGGTAGGGGGTTTGCTGCTTGGCCAGCCTGCCCGGAGCTTCCCGTCTACTTCCGTCCGCCCCGTGTTGGTTCCACCTGCCTCCCATTCAGCAGTCCCTCCCACATCAAAGTGAAAACCAAAACATTTCCCTGGCTGCTAACTCTACCCCTTTCCTCCACAGACATGGGGCTCAGACTCTTCTAAAGTAAATGGACACTGAATTTATTTATCTTGTCTCTGTCTTTGAGAAAACAGCTGCGATTTCCAAACAGTCTTCTCAGTCTTATGCTTCTCTATTATGGATGACAATTCCTGCTCCTTCCAGAGGTCATCGGTAATTTCAGACAAGCCTTTTAAGCCCTGTGAGCATCTCCGTGCACCCACATGCGTGTGTGTGTGTGTCTTTAGTGTCTTTGTGTGTGTGTGTGTCTGTCTGTCTTTAGTATCTTTGCGTGTATCTCTCTCAGCAGAGGATCATCTTTGTCATGCCAGGACTCCATGTCCATCCCGTTCAAGTCAGTGCCTGGCCTGTAGTGGGCACCGAATGCCTAATTATTTGAGTGAATGAATGAACATTATGTGAGAAAGGCAGTAACATCTCATGTTAAGAACTTAAGACTGATTCCAGAAACCGTAGTTTAATTTTAACATTAATGTTAAACAAGGGAAGCCTGGCGCGCTGCAGTCCATGGGGTCACAAAGGGCGGGACGCAACTTAGCTACTGCACAAAAAAGCTGTGTGAAAGTAAACAGGACGTGACTAGAGAAGCCTCAGTTTTTGTATGGAGATAATGCTAACTTTTCTGCTTAGCTTAAAGAAATATTGGGAAGTTCAAATGTCATAAAGACAGTGTGATGGTTAGTGTTGTGTGCCATCTCAGTTTAGGCTATAACACTCAGTTATTAATCAAACACTAAGTGTTGCTATGAAGGTAATTTGCAAATGGGGTTAGCATCTACAATTAGCTGACTGTAAATGGAGGAAGATTACCCTTAACCTTGTGAGGGTTGGCCTCATCCAATCTGCTGAAAGCCTATAGGAACAAAAACCAAAAGTTTCCTGGAGAAGAAAAAATTGTCTCAAGACTGCGGCCTGAGTTTCCAGCCTGCTGGCTTGCTCTCCAAATTTTGGATGTGTATTCCCTACAGTTGCAGGTGGCACAGTGGTAAAGAATCTGCCTGCCAGTGTAGGAGACATAAGAGACGTGGGTTCAATCCCTGGGTCGGGAAGGTCCCTGGGTCGGGAAGATCTCCTGGAGAAGAATGGCAACCCCCCTCTAGTGTTCTTGCCTGGAGAAACCCCATGGACAAAGGAGCCTAGCAGGCTACAGTCCATAGGGTCATCAGAAAGTCAGATATGACTGAAGTGACTTAGCACGTATGCACAGTTGCATTAGACAGTGTCTACAAATCAATCAGCCAGTGTTTTTAATATGCACATATGTGTGTATGTATCTATATATTCTCTGGAAAACACTGACTGATACAGATGGGGTAGTCAATCACTTTGGAAGGTTATAAAATAAAGGACAAAGTGAAGAGAGGAAAGCAAAGCTTCTCTGCCCAGCTGAGGGAACTGAGAGGCAGGAAGGTCTTCGTACTGCCCTCTCTCCATCTTCCCTGGAAACATACACAGCTGCAATGTTTCTGTAAGGATAGTGGTGTCCCAGAAGGCTTAACAGAGCCACCTCCCCAGGTTCTGGCTGGGGCGGGGCAAGCCCACACATTCTTAGGGGGCTGACTGTGTAGGAAGCAGATTTTAACAAACAGGACCCAGCTGGGGAGGAGAGGGCAGGGGGGCAGCAACAACCGGTAGCTCCCTGCACCCCTGCCGTGGAGAAGACCCAGAACTGTCTGTGTGGGTGTTCTCCTGAGTGGCACCATCCTAATTAGTGCAGGACCCCTCTGGCACTGGAACTTCTTTTATTAATGCCTTCATTAAAAGGTCTCCCCTAATCAATCAGCCACGGAATGTGCTCATAGGAAAAAGGTTCTTCGGGCTTGCAGACAGGCCTTGTACAGGAGAAAGAAGCTGGCCTCTGGCTGTGCACACAGGTCGGCAGGTCTTCCTGAAACCTTCCTGCAGACACTGGTTGCCCTTAACCAGTCCCTCCCACCCTCCCTGCAAACCTCCTCTCCAACCACAGAAGCATTTTATGTTACAAGTTAAAATTAAACCCTATGTGCCACTTTGGACTCACATTTTATTCCCCAAAAGAAATAAAATTTGCAGAAGCTTTAAGCCAACTCAATAATTAGCTCATTTGGGACAAGAACTGTTACATCTGCCACTCCTTCACCATAATCATAATAGCAACATTAATTATTCATCACATTTATACATCAGTTTTTTAATTTAAAATGTTTATTCACACCCATTATTTGCCCAGCACCTACTATATGCCAGTCACTGGGCTTGGCACCAGGAAGTCCAACACAGATAAAATATGGTTTCATTTGAAACTGACGTCTTTCATACATCAGTCAAGATTGCCATTTAAAACATTATATAGGAAGAAGTACTGTTGGAAGATCTGGGAGGGAAAAGCCAACTGCCTGCGGGAACTGGGAAAGGTTTTCCAGAGGAAATGTGATTGGGCTAGGTCCTGCGGGAGAGAAAAAATCTTAGGCCTTTTTGCAATGGGGCTGGAACTGCAGGTAAAGAGGTGCAGTAGAGACACCCGGGACCAGAGGCAGCAGGCCTTGGTGCTGGATCTTGCTCTACTGACAACTGAGCATTTGACCTTGGGTGAGTCATTTCCGCATCTGAACATCAGTTTCCTCATCGCTAAAGTTATTTCAGGTTTCTGTCTCGATATTGAAATCCTCTTTTGAGGTATAGGCAGAAGTCTGCCAAATATGTGAAACTGATCAAGGCAGAGCTGTTCTTATGGAAGTGGGGTCATAGAAGTTCCTCCCCTTCATTTTCCCAGAAGCGTCTCTTATTCACCCTCGGGCTCTGAAGAGCACAGTTTGAAAATCAAGTAGTCTCAGAAGTTCCCCCCCTCTGAGAGCCAGGGCTCCTAGGAAGTTCACCAAGCAATCTGATTTTTAAAAAATGATAATAGCTAAGTAATATTTATTGAAGTCTGTATTGTTATCGTGCTAAGGGCTTTTTGCAACAACCCATGAGGCAGGTGCTGTTGTCATCACTTTTTTAGAGATGGAAAAAAGAAAGAAAGAAACGTGGAAGGGCACTAGCTCACCCAGAGTCACGCAACCACTAAGCAACACAGGCAAGACTCAAACCCAGACAGCACGGCTCCAGAGCCGGCGCTCACAACCATCCGGCTTTTTCACAGCCCCACAAATGTGTTCTTTGACATTTTCCTAAATGGCTCAAGCTGAAGTTTAAGCTCATTAGTCTTAAGCACATAAAAGAAATAACCGATTGAGGAATTAAGTATGTCATTCTGTAACCTAATTTTTGTCCCACGGAACAAAGTTATTATAGGGAAGGAATTTGTTTTCTTGAGTCTAGCTGGACAATATTTCTTCTGTTCTATTGAATCCCCTTTCTTAAGCCTTAGTTTTTGTCTTTAGTGAGGAGGAAACATGTCTGGTCCTCATCTTTATAATGTCCATTTGGCCACCATTGACTAATTTCTCAGCTCCCCAGTTCTAAGCGAAATCAGCAGTAAAGTTCTAGGTACCCCCAAGATTCCACAGGGTTGGGCTGGGATGCTGATTTCTAGGCAGTCAGAGAAGTCCATGGGCTCACATAAGTAAGACTACTGCAAACTCCCATTGTCCAACTTCAACTGAGACCGCACCACTCCTCCCCAGCCTTTTGTTTCCTGTTCCTTTATGCCCAGTTGCTTCCCCGCAGCACCTGGGCAAGTTCTCCTCACACTCTTGAGTCTCAAAGTCTGCCCCATTTCCCTCAGTCTCCCCTGGAGTCTGCTTGTCTCTCAGCCTGTGCAGAGTGAGCCTCCCCTCTGAGGCTCCTCATCTTCCTGTGCCTCCCCAGAAACACTGCTCTGAGCTCTTCTCCATTCCTTTCTCCTCTTCTTTACCTTTTGATGAAGAAGTGCCCCATGTCTCTTTCCATATGGTCCCCGTTCCCACCAACCCCCCAACCTTTCCAGCTCTCTCCATGCACATGGTTTCATCCACTCTTTCTGGCTTATTGCTCCCTCAGATATGAAATTTCCTTCCCATCTGGTCCCTCAACCAGAAAATACTGTAGGTCTCATTCATTCCAAACAGATCTTCACCTTGACCCAGCTTGCCAGTCTCGGCATCATCATCCCATTATTTCCCTCTAACAAAGTCAGGTGCTCATTATTTCAGCACTTCATCCTCCCCATTCTTCCTTTTAAACCCCAATTACATGACTTCAATTGTCCTCCTTGAAAACCACTCCTAAAGCCTTTGGCATCATCTCTAGGCACCAACGTGAAATACTGATATTCTGCTAATCCCTACCTTCTGGCCTGCTCTGCTGCTAACCTGCTCTGTGATCCTGAACAAGTCTTGCCTCTTTTGGGGCCTCAATTTCTTCACGTATAATTTTTCAAAGCTTCATTCAAACAAAAGTGTTTTCAAAATCCTAATATATACAGCAGATACAAATCAGGGAGGTCAGGGATGTGTGTGTGTTTAGGGGCCAATGAGAGCCCCCATTCAACTGAGATGAGCAATTCAGCCCCTTTTCCCTGAAAGCTCCCCTTCTGCTGATTGGGTTCTCAGCAGGGATATTTTAAAATGGGACTCTGACCCAGCCAAGTCAGCCAGGATTTCTGACATGCAGACACTATAAAATAATAAATGCTTACTGTTTTAAACCACTAAGTATTGAGGTAATTTGTTATGTGGCAATAAACCAAAAAAAAAAAAAAAATGTAAGCCTGGGAGCTCCAGGTGACCATGTTTTACTGTGTGGTCTGGGAACCAGACAAGGTTAGTCTGCAGTGAGAGAGAAGGTAAAGTCAATGTGAAAAGACTCCTGTGGCCTCCAGTGCCTTGGTTCTAGTCATTTCTGAGACTCAGTTTATTTTGTCTTTGAAAATTTTGTTCTTCATTGTAAAAATTGCCCTTTCTCTGCTATTTGTACTTATAACCAAATAGGAGGGTTCTAATAGACACAGCTGATTTCTGCCTCCAATGCCTCTGTTCCCCTTCACCCTCCATCCTGCATGGTAAGCCCAGGTGGGTCTATCCTGAGGAGACTTTCCCAACCAGATCTCCAACTCCCCTCCAGATGGTCAGGCAGAGCCCTCTGTATGCTTCCTTAGCCCACTGAACATGTTTGAAGCATTTATTAACATTCCAATACCTTATGTGTTCCTGGGTGGTTTCCCAGTCTTATAATTAAAATAACTCAGAGTGAGACTGTCTCATTCATCTCTTTGTCCCCAACACCTTATGAATGAGTTTTTTAACTAATGAAATGGAGCAGTGCTCAGGACAAGATAGCTTTACTCCTATAAAGCAGATTTTCTGGAATGAGTTCTCAAGGTTAGTCAGAAATGTAGCGTGGCATTTGAGTCAACACACAAAAACCTAGTACAACACTGCCATATTTAAAATGGATAACCAACAAGGACCTGCTTTATAGCACTTGGAACTCTGCTCAATGTCAGGCGGCAACCTGAATGGGAGGGGAGTTTGGGGGAGAGTGGATACATGTATATGTGGAGGCTTCCCAAGTGGCACTAATGGTAAAGAATCCACTTGACATTTCAGGAGACGCAAGAAACTTGGGTTTGATCCCTGGGCTGGCCCTGGAGGAGGAAACAGTAATCCGCTCCAGTATTCTTACATGGAAAATTCCATGGACAGAGGAGCCTGGTGGGCTACAGCCCATGGGGCAACAAAAAATCAAACATAACTGAGCACACACACATGTATGGTTGAGTCCCTCCGTTGTTCACCTGAAACTATTACAACATTGTTAATTGGCTACAATTAAAACAAAGAGCTTAAAAATAAGCTAGCGCATGTTGTAACTTGATATATTTTGAAAAGTTGATACTGAAGAAATGTGTGTATGTATGTAAATTCCAATGGAGAGGAGGAATAAATTCTGAGAAGTTTTCATGAAAATGTTATTTGCACTAGACTTTGGCTCATAAAAATTTTTTTTACAGGTAAAATCTTTTTTAGGGGATATGTAGTTCAGTTCAGTTCAGTCGCTTGGTCGTCTCCGACTCTTTGCGACCCCATGAATCGCAGCACTCTAGGCCTCCCTATCCATCACCAACTCCTGGAGTTCACTCAAACTCATGTCCATCGAGTCGGTGATGCCAACCAGCCATCTCATCCTCTGTCGTCCCCTTCTCCTCCTGCCCTCAATCCCTCCCAGTATCAGAGTCTTTTCCAATTGGTCAGCTCTTCATATGAGGCGGCCAAAGTACTGGAGTTTCAGCTTTAGCATCAGTCCTTCCGAAGAAATCCCAGGACTGATCTCCTTTAGGACCTGGTTGGACCTCCTTGCAGTCCAAGGGACTCTCAAGAGTCTTCTCCAACACCACAGTTCAAAAGCATCAATTCTTCAGCACTCAGCTTTCTTCACAGTCCAACTCTCACATCCATACATGACCACTGGAAACACCATAGCCTTGACTAGAAGGACCTTTGTTGGCAAAGTCATGTCTCTGCTTTTGAATATGCTATCAAGGTTGGTCATAACTTTCCTTCCAAGGAGTAAGCGTCTTTTAATTTCATGGCTGCAATCACCATCTACAGTGATTTTGGAGCCAAAAAAAAAAAGTCTGACACCATTTCCATTGTTTCCCCATCTATTAGTTTTCTGAATGTTGAGCTTTAAGCCAACTTTTTCACTCTCCTCTTTTACTTTCATCAAAAGGCTTTTTAGTTCCTCTTCACTTTGTGCCATAAAGGTGGTGTCATCTGCATATCTGAGGTTATTGATATTTCTCCCAGCAATCCTGATTCCAGCTTGTGCTTCTTCCAGTCCAGCGTTTCTCATGATGTACTCTGCATATCAGTTAAATAAACAGGGTGACAATATACAGCCTTGACGTACTCCTTTTCCTATTTGGAACCAGTCAGTTGTTCCATGTCCAGTTCTAACTATTGCTTCCTGACCCGCATATAGGTTTCTCAAGAGGCAGGTCAGGTGGTCTGGTATTCCCATCTCTTTCAGAATTTTCCACAGTTTATTGTGATCCACACAGTCAAAGGCTTTGTCACAGTCAATAAAGCAGACATAGATATTTTTCTGGAACTCTCTTGCTTTTTCCATGATCCAGCAGATGTTGGCAATTTTATCTCTGGTTCCTCTGCCTTTTCTAAAACCAACTTGAACATCTGGAAGTTCATGGTTCATGTATTGCTGAAGCCTGGCTTGGAGAATTTTGAGCATTACTTTACTAGAGTGTGAGATGAGTGCAATTGTGCAGTAGTTTGAGCATTCTTTGTCATTGCCTTTCTTCAGGATTGGAATTAAAACTGACCTTTTCCAGTCCCATGGCCACTGCTGAGTTTTCCCAATTTGCTGGCATATTGAGTACAGCACTTTCGCAGCATCATCTTTCAGCAGTTGAAATAGCTCAACTGGAATTCTATCACCTCCACTAGTTTTCAAGATGTCCTTTTCATTTTAGGGGACTGGAATGCAAAAGTAAGAAGTCAAAAAACACCTGGGGTAACAGGCAAATTTGGCCTCGAAATACAGAATGAAGCAGGGCAAAGGCTAATAGAGTTTTGCCAAGAGAATGCACTGGTCATAGCAAACACCCTCTTCCAACAACTCAAGAGAAGACTCTACATATGGAGATCACCAGATGGTCAACACTGAAATCAGATTGATTATATTCTTTGCAACCAAAGATGGAGAAACTCTATGCTACTACTACTGCTAAGTCACTTCAGTTGTGTCCGACTCTGTGCGACCCCATAGACGGCAGCCCACCAGGCTCCCCCGTCCCTGGGATTCTCCAAGCAAGAACACTAGAGTGGGCTGCCATTTCCTTCTCCAATGTATGAAAGTGAAAAGTGAAAGTGAAGTCGCTCAGTCGTGTCCGACTCTTGGCGACCCCATGGACTGCAGCCTACCAGGCTCCTCCATCCATGGGATTTTCCAGGCAAGAGTACTGGAGTGGGGTGCCATTGCCTTCTCCAGGGAGAAGCTCTATAGAGTCAGCAAAAACAAGACCAGGAGCTGACTGTGGCTCAGATCTTCAACACCTTATTGCCAAATTCAGTCTTAAATTGAAGAAAGTTGGGAAAACCACTAGATCATTCAGGTATGACCTAAATCAAGTCCCTTATGATTATACAGTGGAAGTGAGAAATAGATTTAAGAGACTAGATCTGATTGCCTGATGAACTAGATTGCCTGATGAACTATGGACAGAGGTTTGTGACATTGTACAGAAGACAGGGATCAAGACCATCCCATGGAAAAGAAATGCAAAAAAGCAAAATGGTTGTCTGGGGAGGCCTTACAAATAGCTGTGAAAAGAAGAGAGACAAAAAGCAAAGGAGAAAAGGAAAGATATAAGCATCTAAATGCAGAGTTCCAAAGAATAGCAAGAAGAGATAAGAAAGCCTTCTTCAGCAATCAATGTAAAGAAATAGAGGAAAAAACAGAATGGGAAAGACTAGAGATCTCTTCAAAAAAATTAGAGATACCAAGGGAACATTTCATGCAAAGATGAGCTCAGTAAAGAACAGAAGCAGAAGATATTAAGAAGCGGTGGCAAGAATACACAGAAGAATTGTACAAAAGAGATCTTCATGACCCAGATAATCACGATGGTGTGATCACTCCCCTAGAGCCAGACATCCTGGAATGTGAAGTCAAGTGGGCCTTTGAAAGGGGATATGTAAGGTCCTCCAATAGACAGAACCACTTGAGCAAAGGCACTGATACATAAAAGTGCCTGGAGGATTAGAGAAATAAGTGGTATGTGTACTAAAAAGTTTCTAGTATATTTAATAGAAAATAAGGCCACAAAGTTAGACTGCAACTAGGTAACAAAGAGAATGCCTTTCTCTTTGTTTAGTCTGTGTTCTAGTGTTAATTTTAATTTTATGAAGTGAAGGAACCAAGGATGATATCATGAGAGTTGAGTTTTAGGAAGAGAACTCTGTAGAATAGATTACGCCAGAGGGCTGGAGAAAGACTGAGGTAGGGAGAGTAACTCGATGACACAGGTTGGCATTGACAGCGGGAATGGAGGCCAGAAGATTGAAGTGACTCGCAAAACAAATGTGCAGGGTGATTGGGAAGTGGTCGGGAGCTATGTCCTGGTCTTCCCTTAAACTTGAAGCTTAGAGTCTAGGGTGATGATTTTACAGTTCCAACAGAGCTACCTGGAGAATCACTCATGAGCTAGTGTGGAGAGCAGGCCAAAGAGGACGTGATCCTTGTTTCCAGAAATCTATGTAGTACCACTTTGTAAACTACAAATTGTGAACCAGTGGGTGATGGAAGATTGAAGTGGGAGACACATTAGACAGAGTGATCAGATGATAAATTGGAAAGATATTTTCCTCTGTTGTTTGTATTGGATACTTTCTATTGATCTGTCTTAAAGTTCAAAGACCTTTCCTCTGTCACCTCTATTCCATTATTTGAACACATTCACTGTATTTTTTAATTTAATTTGGTTATTGTATTTTTTAGTTTAAAATTTTTCATTTGATCATAGAAATATCTTCTATTTCTCTCCTGCTTCTCTCTCTCTTTCCATTTATTTCAAGAGTCAGCAACCTCACTTCTTAGAGCATGGTTAAAATAGCTTATTTAATATTTGATAATTCCAATATTTGTGTCATTTCAGGTTTTCATCTGTTGAGAATAAGTCATTGAAATTTTCCTGATCCTTCATATGTAGAGTAATTTTATATTGTGTCTTGAACACATTGAGTACTACATTGGAAGAGTCTTGCTCTTATGTTCTATGGAAAATATAGCATGCGGCCTTTTTTTTTAAGCAGGCAATTGACCGGGTTAGGTTCAAACCATAAGTTCAAGCTGGCTTTCTGAGGTCTGTAGTTCAAGTGGCAATTCAGTTTTCAAAGCCATTGCAAAGCCATTGTCTCTGCCCTGTTGTATGCCCCTCAGTAACCAGTGTAGGATCTGGGCTGTACTCTCCTGTATAGGCTAATTTGAAAGCCTATGGTTTACTGTTTAAATTCAGATGCGTGCAACTCTTAGAAGTTGACACATAACTTTATGGGATATTTCCCCCTAGCTTCTCCTGCTGTATATCTCCTGGGAACTTTCTAGCTCTGAGGATATCTCTTCTTTGTCTTCTGGCTAGAAAGCTGAAGCTTTGAACTGCCTACCCTGCCGACTACTTTTTGCTGTGTACTCCCAGGTCAAGTGGTAAGAGGAATGAGAGGAAGGAAGAAAAGCAATGAGATTTCCTTGCATACCCTTGGCCCAGAATTTTAGACGTTTGCTTTACGGGCACTGCCATCATTTCTGCTCTTTGGAAGAGTCATCACTGCCACTGCCGCCACCATGGGTTTGCCACCATGGGCTGGAGCAGGAGAGTGGAAAGCAACATAACAACACCACCAAAGAGAATTTACTTGTTCTCTCTGTCTTGCGGGGGCTCCTGGGACCAAACAGAGAGGGCTTCACTGAAAGCTATTTCTATTTGCACCTGGTATGCTCTTCTGGGTTTGGAGCTATAAAGGCACCGTCAGCTTGATAGTACTTCTGGTTTCCCAAAGTGCCAGCTAGCATTTGCTTTTCAGAGTCCTCAGACAGATGCTGCCTGCATATCGTCTAGCATTGTTAGTTACTTCCAGTGGGAGAGACAGGGATGTTTGCTTACTTCATCTTATGCAAAACTTGAATTTATTTCTTTAAAGTTATTTCTATTTATACATCACTGCTGTTTACGAATACCCTACTGCCAAATTCTGAATTTATGTGGGTGAGTATTTATCTGTTTATCCCTAGCACCCCAGCACCAACTTTGGCACATAATATATGTTTTACAAGTTCAAATCAAACTTCTTTCCAACTTTCCTACCCTTGTCCTTAATGGGTATATGTTTTCAGTTACTTTTCATATCACATCTTTAAGAAATCATTTGGCCTATCATACTTCTCTGGCTATAGCCAACCATTACTGGAACACCCAAACACACTACTCAGGAGAACAGTTTAAACGGAGACTGCAACCCCTCTGCTCAGTGTCCTTTAGACTCCTAGGAAGGCAAAAGTGCTATCAATTTACCAGTATTACTGGTTTGCTCAGAGTAGGAGCTTTCTCTTATGGATAATCAAATATGGCCTTCAGCGCTAAGTGGTCTCCATGCTTATACAGATGGAATTTTTTAAAAGCATCTCTGCATCCCCAAATATCAAAATAAGTAAGTGTGAGTCATGTGTTAACTCATCCATTAGTGGAAGTTAGAAAGAAGCCAAGCTAATAAAATCAAAATAATATGATCATTAAAAGAAGCAGTGAAAAGTAGCATCTTAAGTGAGTTTTACAAGGAGGAGGCTGGCGTAAAGACACCCACTTCTGGAGATTTTTCCTTTGCTATTGACAGCATTAAGGAGAATTTAGTGGAAGAAGGATGCTGAAGTTAGTTTCTCTGTTTTCCTTTCCCTTAACACCCTGTCCTCCAAACAAAGAAAATAAATAAAAGATGCACAATTAATGGCCAACCTGTAGGCTATTTGCCGCGAGTTCAGAAATATGCTGTAAAATAAAAATTAAGACTTTTGTGGCTGTTTACAAGTCTAGCCGGCAATCTTCAGGAAACTAATTATTTAAATGTTTAGGTAGCAGGATGTGGAGTTCTTAGAGATTCCCCCACCCCTCTTTTGCTTCTGGGTATGATTTGTGTTATGGCAATGAGAAGACTTTTTATTTATTTTTTAAAATTGTGTTACCACTCTGCCTTCTCAGCAAGACACTGAATGAACCTAATGCAAGGACCTAAGGATGCCTCATTAGCAGGAGTATTAAAAGGCCTTGCAGAATTGTTCCAACAGCTAATGGAGATAGACTGGTGGGGGGGCAATCATTTCTCCCTGAAAACAAAACAAAACATAAAGCCATAGGATTTTTTCTCAGCATTTTTGAGTCTGAAGAGTCCTTTGAGATAGATCTAGGCTAGTTTTCTACTAAGTTTTTAGACCCTTACAAGACCATGAAGGCTGTAATAGGGTTCCCAGGCTATTGTCCTCCTTGATTATTATTTGCTTAATTAATTCTTTCAATTTCAAAACCATAAAAGATAATTATATCAATAAGCCAATGTAAAATATATGAGAAAGGTTTAAGATATCCTTCAACCCATTCTCACCATAACTTCAAACTACTTTCTGTATTTTAAATAGCCCCAGAGAAGCTGGGCCATTACCTGAAATGAAAAGGCAAAAGCCTCTGAAATATCAGATTTCTTTGCTTATGACTGGAGTTACATCAAATTAACAGTTACAGTATCTAGGCAGATGCTTGTCTCAAGTTCCAACTGGCAGTTCTTGTCTCAGTTCTAACTGGCCATTGATGAAAACAAAATCTGATTTTTACTTAATTAGTAGTTTGGTAGCAAAGTGTGAGCCCATTGAGATATTTTTGACAGTAAAAATATCCAAACTTTACCATCGTTTGCTGCCTGGCCCAGTGTCCATGGGCGTATCTAATTCATTTAAAGTGTCTGCCTATAATGAGGGAGACATGGGTTCAATCCCTGGGTCAGGAAGATCTCTTGGAGAAGGAAATGGCAACCCACTCCAGTATTCTTGCCTGGAAAATCCCATAGATGGAGGAGCTTGGTAGGCTAGAGTCCATGGGGTCACAAAGAGTCAGACGCAACTGAGCGACTTCACTTTATTTATGTAGGTCCTGACTCACATCTAGCAGGTAACTTATCAGCCTCTGCTTTAGGAGGTGGCCCAGTCTGAGGATACAGCTGACAGAAGTAATGGGTTATTGATCTTCATACTGCCTATGAGTAATGATCATATTTGCCTGCATTCTCATTTTTCTGGCAACTATGAAAAAATAAATTTCTGGATTTAATGGGCACCAGTAGTTATTATCAAGGTGACATTTATGCTTCTGGAGACTGTTCATTCTCAAATAATGAAATCAAGAATCACTGACCATGAAGCTAGTCATAGTCTTGACAGTCTCTTAGTTGAATTCTTTTATTTCTGGCCTCCCAGCTCAACCCCAGCTGAGTTCAGAAATGGAATATCACAGATTTTGGAATCTTGCATCTTCTCGCTGGCTGCATCTGGTTCCCCCTATGTAAAAAGAATACTAACATCTTTCTTAAAGAGTGGGATCATTTTTAAATGAGAAAAGGCAGGTGAGTCTGGTAAATACCTTTTTTTCCCTTGGTGGGTAAGAATCCCCTACTATGCCTACAAACTTCTTGTATATTTTAGACTTGTGTGATTTGAAATCAGCAAAGGAGAAAATGCTGTATCTGCCTCTCTCCAGAGCAAGGCATTTTTACCCAAGTGAAAGCAGAATTAGATAGAACTCTTCCATGAAACATTCATAGGCATGTTGCTCAGTCACCCAGTCATGTCCAACTTTTCACAACCCCATGGACTGCAGCGCACCAGGCCTCCCTGTCCCTTACAGTCTCCCGGAGTTTGCCCAAGATGCCATCCAATCATCTCATCCTCTGTTGCCTTCTTTTCCTTCAGTCTTCAATCTTTCCTAGCATCAGAGTCTTTTCTAATGAGTCAGCTGTTTACATCAAGTGACCAAACTGTTGGAGCTTCCACTTCAGCATCAGTCCTTCCAGTGAATATTCAGGACTGATTTCTTTGAGGATTGACTGGTTGGATTTCCTTGCTGTTGAAGGGACTCTTGAAAGTCTTCTCCAACACCACAATTTTGAAAGCACCAATTCTTCAGTGCTCTACTTTCTTTATGGTCCAGCTCTCACAACCATATGTTACTACTGGAAAGACCATAGCCTTGACTGTATGGAGCTTTGTTGACAAAGTAGATGTCTTTGCTTTTTAACACACTGTCTAGGTTTGTCATAGCTTTCCTGCCAAGAAGCAATCATCTTCTAATTTCAAGGCTGTCGTCACCATCTGCAGTGATTTTCGAGCCCAAGAAGAGGAAATCTGTCACTGCTTCCACCTTTTCCCCTTCTATTCACAGGTATATTACACAATAAAAAATCTTGTGAACAGAACTTTTGGGAAATTCTGAGATAAGCCAAGTGGCATGGCTCCCTTATTTTAGGAATTCTCAAGGGTTTTTTTTTTTTTTTAATCATCAATAGGGTGATATATGAAGTAGTTTCCAAATATATTTGACTTCAGAATTTTTAAAATCTAGTATATCTTACTATAGTAGAAATATGAAGAAAAACTTTAGCAAGAAGGATCATAAAATTCAAAGCTTGACCTTTGATTGTTCATCTGTGCAAGCCTTCTCCAAACAAGGTGGGCCTTGACTTGATCTGCACCAAGGAGAATCCCACACAGCACCACATGGGTCCTGCAGGCTGTGTGAATTTATGTAGCAATTTTCCCACACAAACCATCTGGCCTCTGCTTGAATGCTTTCAGTAATGAGGTTCACTACCTTCCAAGGTAACCTCTTCCATTTTTCACATCTCTGATGGCTAGAAAGGCTTTTCTTAATCTTGAGTGCCCGTCTGTCTCCTTGTGACTTTTGTCTATTTGTTATAGTTCTGCTTTCTGAGACCATTTAAAACATATCTAAGATACGCAATGTATTGTGAATTTCTAAAACTTTATAGTATTTTTCCCTTTTCTTTTCTATTGCCTCAACATCCTTGCAAATAGACTGTGAATACCCTGCCCAGGTGGCCAGATGCACCAATGCGCCACAAGTTCCACTTCCTGCCCTCCACCGACTGTAACCTAGTGACTTTCAAATGCATCAGTGAAGTACCCTTCTTCCTGTGTATTCCACCCCAATCCCCAGTAAAGGTGCTTGCCCACAGGTCCTCACTTTCCCTTGGCCCCACACCTGCTTGGTTGAGTCAGCTCCCTTGGCATTCTGTCCACATGGCCCCTCATGGTGTGTGGTGACTCTGTCTCTCCAGGACCTGTGAGTACAAAACGTTCTGCTTCCTTGTGTCCCCTTTTATGGCCACGTCTGATTGACCATCACCTCAGAGGACACAGAACTCACAGCCACGTTAAGTGTATAATTGTTATTACAAAATAGAGTCAATCTTGCTGCCCCATACAAAGATAGGCTCCTATCTTTACTTCAGTCCCACTTGCCCTGGGTCCTGTTGTTCAGTCACTCAGTCGTGTCTGACTCTTTGCGACCCCATGGACTGTAGCAAGCCAGGCTTCCCTGTCCTTCACCAACTCCCAGGGTTTGCTTAAACTCAGTTGAGCTGGAGATGCCATGGGTCCTGAGTCGCTAATAATACTTAGGATGCTTGAGCCATTCCTCCAAGGAGCAGACACAATTGACTGCTTTCCTGACTTATAGAACTGCTTGTGTGAGGCACAGTTCCTAGTGCTGAAAACGAAGAAACTCATCAGACACAGTCCTGCCCTCAGAAATGCTAACAGTCCAGCGGGTAGAGAGGCCCACGAATGAATGAATGAATGCTCAGTCACTCGGCGGTGTCTGAGTCTTTGCGGCCACATGGACTGTAGCCCTCTAGGCTCCTCTGACCACGGAATTTTCCAGGCAAGAATACTGGAGTGGGGTGCCATTTCCTACTCCAGGGGATCTTCCTGACTCAGGTCTCCTGCGCTGCAGGTGAACTCCCCACCGCTCGCATGACCTGATAATGCGATGAGGTATAGTACAGTCATGGCCGAGGCGCCAGGGGAGACAGAGGAGGAGCCACTATTTCTGCCTGGGAATATCAGAGGCGACTTCATAAAGGGGATGATATTTGATTTGCTCTTTGACAGACAAAAAAGCATTTTCCAGATTGGGAACTGGGGAATGGGCACTTCAGAAAAAAAAGAAAACATCATATAAAGGTATATGAGCTGTATTTGGGAAACCAAGAATTCTGGTATGTGTGAAATGCAGGCCGCCTTGAAGCATAATGATAAAAGAGGCATGATGAGAGATAAGACAGAATTTTTGACCGTATGGCCTTCTAAGAGAAATGAGAGAGAAAAAATAGTTATTGGAAGGAGAGATCAAGTAAAAATGGGAGGGATTAACTGTGGAAATAAGAGGTGAAGTTTTTGAGGAGAGTAGAAAAATAAAACGGATGAACAGCTATGAAGAGTGAAAGAAGCTGATCTGAAAAGCCTGCTTACTGTATGATTCTAACCATATGACATTCTGCAAAAGGTAAAACTGTGGAGACAGTAAGAAAATCAGTGGTTGCCAGGGGTTGGGGAGAGGAGATAAATTGGCAGAATAAGGAGGATTTTTAGGGCAAGAAAATATTCTAATAGTATAATAGAAATATTCTGATAGTATAATGAAGGATACATGTCACTATACATTTATGCAAATCTGTAAGATGTACAGCACCCAAGAGTGAACCCTAAGGTAAACTCTGGACTTCAAGTGATTATAATGCATCAGTTGTAACACATGTATCCCTCTGGAAGGGGACATTGATAATGGGGGAAGAGATGCACATGTAGGGGCAGGGGGCAAGTGGGAAATCTCTATAAACACTTTTAAGAAGCTGTATATGGAGACCTAAACAAAGAGTGAAAGAGATGACTTAATGTTATGCTCACTAGCAGTGAGGAAATAGCACTAATGTGTGTGAGAGCCAAAAAGTAAATTGTTGTGACTTTCTCTGTGGTGTCAGTTCAGATTCAGGAATGGATATAGCAGGTAGGAAGCACTTTGACGTAAGATAGAAACAACGAGAGACCAAGATCAAAGTAAGATAATGAAGGTAAAAATATTTAATCTGCAAAGCATTATGTGCTACTAAAGAAAATCAACAACTGCTACTGCTCCTACTATTATCAGTACAACTATTACTAGCTGCACTTTATAAAGGAAGACATGAGAAGAAAACCCTAGGGTGACCGTAATAACATGACTAAATGATTGACCGAGGGATTCAGTCTAAATGGAAGAGAAGTGACGGCAGAGCTGGATCAGGTAGACCCAGAGGAATGGACAACTCTAGGTTCCCAGGGGAATGAAGGCATCGTAAAGACATCAAAAGATACGACTTTATTCAGAGTAAGTAAGGCTGCAACACCCCTAATCCCAGTGTCTTAACACCGTAAAGGTTTACTTGCGCAGGAGAAATCCGGTGCCAATGTGCAGTGCGATGGATTTCCTCCAGGTGGCAACTCAGATCCAGAAGCCTTCAACCCAGCAGCTCCTTGGAATCTTCAGCTTGTAACTGAGCAACTGGCAAGAGGATGAAAAAAAAAAAAAAAAAAAAAAAAAGCAAATAATGAATTAAATGTTAGGGGTCAGTGGGAAGTGGTTTACATCACTTTTGTCCCCATTGCATTGACCATAAGTTGCTTCAGGCCACATCTGGGCATATTATAATTGGGAAGCATGGTCCTTCTATGTGCTCAGAAGGGAAATAAAATGTTTTCCTGAAAACATCTCATTGCCTCTGAAACACATATTCTCTGCCCTCACAGTCTAACATAAATGAAGAGACAGACAGCCACTGTTTTTTCAATGAGACAGTCACATAGTATGAACTCGGTTTTGTACAGTCACACAGGAAGGAGTGATTAATTCTGGCTAAGTGAGTCCAATGAAGCTTTACCGAAAGACTGACTTTTTAAAAACTATTTTAGTGATGTAAAACACTGTGACTCAGTTATACATATGTGTGTGTTTTCTTTTTCACATTCTTTTCATTTATGGTTTGTCACAGGATATTGAATATAGTTCTCTGTGCTATACAGTGAAGTGAAATGAAGTCGCTCAGTCATGAATACTGGAGTGGGTTGCCATTTCCTTCTCCAGGGGATCTTCCTGACCCAAGGATCGAACCCGGGTCTCCCACATTGTAGGCAGACGCTTTACCATCTGAGCTACCAGGGAAGCCCAGGGAAGTGCCATACAGTAGGACCTTGCTATTTACCCATCCTATATACTATAGTTTGCCTCTGCTAATCCAAAACACCCATTCCTCCCTTTCATTCCTTGTCCCACCTTGGCAACCACAGTTCTTTTCTCTATATCTGTGAATCTGTTTTTGTTTCATAGATATGTGGCTTTGCAATGATGTGAATAGACCTAAAGATTGTCATACTAAGGGAAGTAAGTCAGAGACAGAAAGACAAATACCACATGATATCACTTATATGTGAAATCTCAAATGTGATGCAAATCAACATATCTCCAAAAAGTAATCTTTAATCTCATCTTTGAAAAATGCTTGGGAGACCACCTAGCAGAAAAGACAGGAAGAAAATTCCTTTAGGAAAGAGGCACAAAGGCCAAAACTCAGAACTTTGGAAGGAAGTTGGGTGTTTCGATACATGGGGTTTATGGGGAGGTGGCCTGGAGGATGAAATCTTTAAGACAGGAAATTTGAGCTTAATGAATGTGGGGCTAAGTTTTGGGTGAAGTGTGAGCCCATGAAAAATTTTAAATCAGGTGATTGACACGATCAGACAAAATTTTAGAAGAAATGTAGACATTTGTGTGGAGGGGTAGTCTTGGAGAAAAATGATGAAAGCTCAGCAGCACGAGCAGCAGGCAGGAAGTGATCAATCAGTTGGTCCGCTTTTTGCTGGCTGAATGGACAGAGTTGTCTTTCCACCTCTGTCTCCCAGTCATTGATGCGAGGCTGTTGACCTGAGCTGAGAGAACGCCATCGTTTCCATTTTCTAAAACCCACAACCCCATTCTCATACCTTTTCTAACCTGGTCTCTTCTACCTAACAATTTTATTTTTTTAAAACTTGCCCAGTTCCTGATTAGTTGACGATTACCTTTTTTGGTCAGAAATGTTCTACAGGTTGAAAATAATGGTGGAATTTCAAGCATTGGAAAAGCCAAAAACACTGTTCATTTTGAACAGAATTTTCTTTTATGTTTTCATGAATTGTTGTTGCTTAGTCGCTAAGTTGGATCTGACTCTTGTGACCCCATGAACTGTAACACACCGGGCTCATCTGTCTGTGGGATTTTCCAGGCAACGATACTGGAGTGGGTTGCCATTTCCTTCTCCGTTTTAATGAATAAGGCCACCTATATGATATGTCTCCTTAATTTCTACATATGCTGTTAATCACATACCAGGTGGACCAATTAATTCAGTTAAACTGATGAAATCCATCAGCTTAGAAAAATCAAAGCTGTAATAATTCCCTCTTTTGAACACTACCATTTGTGTGTTCAGCTTTGCCTTATAAACAGCAATGACTTATTTTATGGACTGTATTATGCTTGGTTCTCAACTAAGAACCCCGTTTTCAATTTTTTTTTTTAACTGTGTCAATCTGGACAATAATGTTATGTCCTTCCCTCCCCAAAATGTCTCTCATAGGAGTCTGAGCAGTTTACATTGTCAGTAATGAAGCTGGCAAATTACTGGCATCCGAAAACAGAGATCAAATAGCAAGATGAGTGAGACTTAACTGGGTAACAATATGGTGTTTTTCATCAGTTGTCAATTAAACTGCCAGACTTAATTGGTACTGTGTTTGAAAATGTGATAAGTAATGACACAAATACGTACACTCAAATATTTGAAGCTGAGAGTTTTCTTTTGTGGCTTTGGTTTTTTCTTTCCGGTTCTCAGCCTCTTACCCTGTTCTGTCCCCTGTAGACAAATATTGCTATGTGTTGTCTAAGACTTTTCTGTAGGAAGGGTTTTCAGGCTCCAGTCTCCATGTTAGCTTGGAGTCCTTGTGTGGGTGACTTGGACTGACTGAATTACTGAGCCATTTGCTCTGCATCAAATGTCCATAAGGAATTATCACAGCCCTTCAGAAACTTGAGGTTATTAGCCTCATTTTTTTCATCAATTACACCAAGTACAGGGAGAAAATCAAGTTCTACAGAGTCTGTTTAACAAATACTTGCTGAATATTTATTATGAACATTTGAGGTAAGGTGAGATAGATGGTATGGCACAGTAAACATTTTGACAAGGGACAAGAGGGCATCCAGGCAAAAACTCCCTGCCTCTGCTAAGGAGTTCATAGTCCAGTCGGGAGGTATGCACGCAAACTCCTGACAGAGAATCTAGGGTGTGTGGAAGGAAGAAGCAGAGGCGACAGAGCTAGGAGACATTTGAGAAGATAGATTCAACTGGATTATGATCTATGATTTTAGGCTAAAAAGGGTTTAAACATTTACTGTGGGTGGTCACTGTGTTAAGTCCTTTGGATGCAAAATCTCATCTAATCCTCACAACAATTCTGTGATGTAGGTATTGTTATCCTCACATACAAATGAGAAAACGAAAGCTCAGAAAAGATAGGCATCTTTGCCAACCTAAAGAGGGGAAGAATTGACCCATTTTAATCCAGTTATGTCTAACTCTACAGCCTGTCCTCTTAACTGTCATACTATGCTGCCTCCTGGGGTCAGAGCAAGAGGTGGGGAGACAAAGATGAGGCTGACGTTTCAAGTAAAAGTGATGAAAACAATGTTGGTGTGTTCCCCAAGATGTGAGTACAGATAGAGCAACCCTCATATTGAACCTCTATTGTGTTGGTTCAATTTGAGACCAAGTTTACGTGGTCTAAGCTTGGTGAATGAAAAATGGATCATTTGCCCTGAAAAACCAATGATTCTATTAGTTGTAGTTCAGTTTAATTGGGTAAATAGAAGGAGCTTAAACATTCTTTTGGTTGAAAATATGTGAATATGGAGAAAAGTTATCTTGTTCATTCATTTATTTATAACAAATGCTATGTTCTAGGCTCTATTCATTTAATTCTTTCAATAGCATCTTGTACTGATACTGTTTCCCTCCCCTTTAAAGATAAGAAACTGAGGCAAAGAGAGGTTAAAGTACTTTCCCAAGGTCCCTCACATCCTAAGTCAGATACTTGGCATTCCAACCCAGGCAGACCTGGCTGTCACCTGCAATCATAACCATTAAGAACACTGTTTCTGCTTCCAGTTGATGGTGGCATGACCCACAGCCGCTGCACCCTTATTTGGAGGCTAGAAAAGCCACCTCATTGGAAAAGATCCTGATGCCGACACTGGGTAAGACTGAAGGCAAATGGAGAAGAGGGCGGCAGAGGATGAGATGGTTGGATAGCATCACGGACTCAATGGATATGAATTTGAGCAAACTCTGGCATATAGTGGAGGACAGAGGAGCCTGGTGTTCTATAGTCGGTGGGGTTGCAAAGAGTCAGGTATGCCCTAGTGACTGAACAACAACAACCATCCCTTCTCTAGTTTCTAGAACCAATCCTGTTCCTTTTTGAGTTATTTTAAGGATGAACTGGGTCAGCAACCCAGGCTTGTCCTGCTCTGCCTCAGTGGACTGCTTTGGGAATTTGACTGTTTCCTTGCTCCTGTAACCAAGATATTTTATTAATTTCTTTTTAGAGAAATTTCTCTTCCAATGTTCTGTTCCCTTTTGTCAGAGAGAGGCTTTACCTCGGTTATTTCCCCAGACCTGCAAGTCTAAAGTTCTGATTGCTTTTGTCAACTAAGCCACAGTAAGTATGGCAAACCCTAGACAAATGAATGGCTCAGGCTCTACCTCCCTCCTTAAAGCTGCCTCCCTGAGTTCAGAACCCTTTCCGATCTCCAGTCATTGCCTGCTCCAATTTGGTCATCTTGCCCCAGCCAGCTTTGGGGGCAATCCACAATCTCATGTTACATCTCTTTGATGCCAGTTTTTGCCTGGATGCCCTCTTGTCACTTGTCACCACATTTTCTGTGCCACACCATCTGAACTGACTCCATTTTCTGGAGCTGACTCCCTCCCTCCCTCTCTGCTTTCTGTACCACCCACTGGAAAGATCTAAGTTCAGGCTTCAGATTCATATAGATAACTTCTTGATGTACATTTAAAAATAAATGATGGGGGAGAGAGAAGGTGTAGTGGGAGGAAGGAGAGAATGGGTAGATGGAAGAGGGAAGAAGAAGATACAGAGGAAGGGAATGAAAGAGAAGAGGAAAAGAGGAAGGAAGGGATTTAGGGGAGATGGAAGAAGAAAGAGAGAGGGAGAGAGGAGAGAGGAGGAAATCAGGAAAGAAAAAGAGATTGCAGCGCAAGTAAAATTAAAAATATGAAGCCATGCCTATCATTCCCAGTTCGCAGATATTGTTTCTCACCAAACACCCAACGAAGCAAAATACTCACCACAACCTCAAAAGTCCCAGAATTAACCTTGAACAAGTTATGAAATTGTCAGCTACACTGTTAACAAGATGGGCTTCACTTCTCTCTAATCTAATGCGTTCTCTCCACACATTAGATTTCCTGGACTGTCTCCTTCCGAAAGTGCTTTTCTACTTTTGCTTGGATTTTAGTGGCTTACTGGGGGAAATTGATTTACTTCCAACTAGTCTCACAAACTTTACTGTAGCAAATATTTGGGGAAATAAAGGGTATAAAAATAGCCTAGGCAATGCCTATGCAGTGCCAATACTAACAGTCAATTTGACAAAACATTTAAATTAATCAAACCTATTTTTTGATTCTTCAATTCATTTATTTGCCAAGTACCAGCTAGGTGTAAGACAACATACAAACAAGATGAGATACTTTCCATGGACTCAGATATGACTCTTGACCTCATAGAATCTTTGAGCTATTCAGGATATGAGACATTTACACAAATAACTATGACACAGGACAAGAAGTGATAAAATGAGAAAGTGATATGGGTTGTAGAAAAGGGGCATTGTTTGGGGTTAAAGGAATTGAAAGTAAAAGACACTTGCTCCTTGGAAGAAAAGCTATGACCAATCTAGAAAGCATATTAAAAGCAGAGACATTACTTTGCCAACAAAGGTCCATTTAGTCAAAGCTATGGTTTTTCCAATAGTCATGTATGGATGTAAGAGTTGGACTATAAAGAAAGCTGAGCACCGGAGAATTTATGCTTTTGAACTGTGGTGTTGGAGAAGACTCTTGAAAGTCCCTTGGACTGCAAGGAGATCCACCAGTCCATCCTAAAGGAGATCAGTCCTGAATATTCATTGGAAGGACTGATGCTAAAGCTGAAACCCCAATAATTTGGCCACCTGATATGAAGAACTGACTCATTTGAAAAGACCCTGCTGCTGGGAAAGATTGAAGGCTGGAGAAGGGGATGATAGAGGATGAGATAGTTGGATGGCATCACCGACCCGATGGACACGAGTTTGAGCAAACTCTGGGAGATGGTGAAGGACAGGGAAGCCTGGCATGTTGCAGTCCATGGGGTCACAAAGAGTTGGACACGACTGAGCGACTGAACTGAACTGACTGAAAGTAATTGAGGCAACACTTGAGTGAACCTTCAAGTTCACTGTAACTGGACAGAAGGCCATAACTCCACCAGGTGAAGAAGAAGAAGTGAGAATAAAGGTTGAACGATGGGAAAGAGAAGAACATGCTTAAGCACTAGGGAGCAGATCAGTTTGGGAAGACTAGCATTTTATAAACTTTATTGATGGAAGAAATATAGTGATGAAAAGTGACAATTTCACTTTCCAGAGAATGGTAGAAGAGAGAATTCAGAGGAGAAAGACTTATTCTTAAGGATAATCGTCAACTTAAAGTAAAGCTATGTTTAGGGAATGTTTCTTGTATAGTTTGTTATAGTTCTATATTTTTCTGCCTGTTTATACACTCTCTAGTATCCTGTTCCAGCATATCTGAGAAATTTCCTGGGCTCCACTACTATTATATGAGACAAAAGCGTCATAGTGTTTCCTACACAGAGGTATGGTAAACAAGATGGGTATTCTTTTGCCAAGAGCCAAGGTAGTTCTGAAGTGACAGTCTTGCAGGGGTTGAAAAGGATCATACAAATTCTTGACTCGGAGAAATCTGACTCATTCCCACAAATGAGGAAGACATACAAAGAAAGAGATTCATTCCACAAATGTTTATTTAGCAACCATAAATGTTCTGAACTAGAGATTCAGAGATGAGTTATGCATGTGAGGGGCTTATAGCAGGGTCAAGAATGCAGGAATCATTATAAATTAACCCAGGAAACCAAGGGAAACATTCTGTGGTCAAGGCACATTAGAAGGAATAATCATTTCTTCAGCTGGAGGCAGTGATGCAGCCAGGAGGATTTCCCACAGGAAATGACACTTGGATAGTGGAGAAGATGCTCTGGCATGATCTGGAGTATATGATGTAATGGTGATGCTCAGGTGGTTCAGAGGAGGGTGCTGTGCACTGCCTTTGTCTGAGGACCCTTTTTGGAAAGGCTCTGGAGATGTCACCAAGAGGTGATGTCTCTGAATTAGCTTGCTTTGGGCATTGTAAAGATTGATTGCTTTATCAAAACTATTTGGTCAGCTTACCTGTTAAAATCTTTCATTATGGAGAATTTAAAACATACAAAGGAAGACAGAAGAGTACAATAAACCTTCATGTACCCATCATCCAGCTTCAGCAACTATTAAGTCCATATGACTTCTCCATAAGCTATGGGATATATTGCAGACTTAGCCACTTAACTGGAGATCAGGTTAGTTAATAAACCTGAATCTGAGTGTTCTTGCTTTTGGAGTTCTGCAGATACACAGAAACCTCTGAAAGGCCATCCTGACTGTCAGCTTGTTTAGCCCCGTCTCGTAGTCACTTCTCTTGTCTACATATGGCCCTCTTTTTAGTTCTATTCTTGCTGTTGTTTAGTCGCTAAGCTGTGTCCAGCTCTTCTGTGACCCCATGGACTGTAGCCCACCAGGTTCCTCTTTCCGTGGGATTTCCCAGGCAAGAATACTGGAGTAGGTTACCATTTCCTTCTCTGTTTAGAGAAGTATTTCTATACTTTATAGAAATAGATTTTCAGCTATTGCTGCCTGCTTTCAGATTTAAAGTCTGGGTATCACAGTGTTTTCCACCTACCCCATCCCACGTCAGCTTCTCTTCCTGGGTCCCTTGCTAAGTGAATGGCACCTATGTTCATCTGGACACTCAGGTCAGCTTGATGCTTCCAGGTTCACTCAGGCACTAGATATTTTCCAATTTCTTTCAAGTCTATCATCTTCTATCCTTCTCTATTGCCAGCTAACCTATTGGCAATGGACTATGGATTCAACGGACATGAGTTTGAGAAAACTCTGGGAGACAGTAAAGGACAAAGAAGCCTGGCATGCTGCAGTTCATGGGGTCACAAAGAGTCAGACACAACAGTGACTGAACAACAACAAGTCTAAGCTCCTACCATTCCTTACTTGGACCTGAGCAGTATTTCCTTGTCCTCCTATGTTCACTCAATCCATCGTCCAGACTGAAGCCAGAGTGACCATCAAAAGCTCAAATCTGATAATGCCACTACCCTGGTTAATGTCTCTTTGTTTTCTTTATATTGAAGTCTGAGTCTTAAACTTCCTATGATCTTTAATAATCCAGGCTTTTTGTATTGCTACAGCATCATCTCTCATTACTTGCTACCTCCAACTTTTATTTTACATTAGACAACAAGCAATCCTTGAATGTGTTTTCTTTTGCTTTCAGGACTTTGTGGAAATTGTTATGTCTTCCTCAAAAGCTATCCCCTCTTCATCCGCTTCATGTGCCATCACCTCCTTAGTGAAGCCCTCCCTGACATCCCAATCCTGGATTAGCTACTCCTCCCCTCTTCTCAAGCTTTTAGTAGTGCTGACCACACTGTATTATAAACTGCCTGTTTGCTTCTGTCTCCTCGAATGAGACAATGAGCAACTTGAGGACAGGGACTGCCTACAGCCCAGCACAATGCCTGCTATATTATTGGGTGCCCAATGAGATTTATTGAATAAATGGTAGATATTAATATTAATTACTGATTTAATGTCATTATTAACTCTTTTAACAATTCTACATTTTCCACAGTGGCTGACGCATATTAGTCACTCGGCACATTTTACTACATTAAGCAGCCATTTATCGTTTATTATGTATTTGACATATTGCAGTGCCCTTTTGTAAATATGATTTGATTTAATTCTATCAACCTTTTCACCTTGAACTATGTTTTATTATCCTCAACTAAAAGACTAAAAAGAAAACTAAGGCTCTGAAACCTTAAATATCTTTCTCAGGGCCAAATTAATAATGGAATGGGGTTCAAGATGAGCTTTTCTTTCCAATTAAAATAGTCTGAGAATAGGGGAAGAATAATATGCAGCTTCCATACTCTCTGCCCAGCCTTCTCTGTATCAGATTTATGTAAAGAAAAATAACTTAATGTCTTTGCTACCTGTTTTCTCAGTGAAAAGTAAGAGAAAAGGAAAGGCGGCTAACACTATTGAAACAGAAGAACACTTATTTCCAATGTGTATCTGTGAAGTCTATCGAAATGGAATGTAACTCAGAGAAGAAGAAAATGACAATTCTTGTATGATCCAATCGTTATCTGCAGATATCTGATGGGCCTGAGGGTAGGCAAAGCAAAACTGTTATAACATTACAGAATCTTTAATTAGCACATCTGATGGGAAAGAAGGTGAAATGGATGATGATGGTGACTTTGTTTCCTGACTGGGATGTAGAATGCTTTATGTTTTCACAGCCAAGTTAGAGAGATTAGGATGTGTAGATGGATTAAGTGGCTGTCTATCTGATGTTAAAAAGGGGAAGTGAACGCTTTTCTGAATAAATATATCTCACCTAAAACATCGTCTGAAATTCCACTGTGAGAAAACCCAGTCAAATATTCCTTTGGGCAGAGAGTTTATATGAGAAATCCTAACATAACATCCCCATGAGCCTATGTGATGGAGGGAAAGGCATTCTGGCTTTGGAGGTCTGCTTTCTTCCTCTGCTGATTAGTCCTCCTGTGAACTGGCCAAGTGACTCTTGCAACACAACCAACAGGGCTGTTTTCTCATCTGCAAAATGAGGAGGCACAGCACGCAACCACTACATACCATCAGCTTTACCATTGCTGTTGGTCTAGGGGTGATTAGTGATCCTATCACTGCAGTAGGCTGGCCTATCTCTAACCCTCCTTGATTCCTATGTTCTGTCCAGCTATCATCAGTGATGTGTGGACCCCTAGATTGTCAGGAGTTAGCAATAGATTTGTGGAAACTATACGAATCAGGGAAAGTGAAAATGTTAGTTGCTCAGTTATTCATGGGAAAGTGAAAGTGTTAGTTGCCCCTCTGTCTATGGGATTCTCCAGGCAAGAATACTGAAGAATACTGGAGTGGGTTGCCATGCCCTCCTTCAGGGGATCTTCCTGAGCCAAGGGTCGAACCTGGGTCTCCTCCCTAGGTCCCCTGAATTGCAGGCAGATTTTTTCCCATCTGAGCCACCAGGAAAAGCCCATGAATCAGGGAAATACCAAATATTATTATTTATTTCTCTCCACCCCCCTTTTTTTTTTTTGACATTTGACATGGATTTCTAGAGTATAGTTTCCAGCTAGAAAGCATTCTTGCTTTATGCTGAGCCACAGATGCATCTTTAAAATGAAAATGCATAATAAGTACTTAGTCTCCACCAACGACTTCTTTTGCCTCACCTTAAATTGTGAGATGAGTGCAATTATGCGGTAGTTTGAGCATTTTTTGGCATTGCCTTTCTTTGGGATTGGAATGAAAACTGACCTTTTCAGTCCTGTGGCCACTGTTGAGTTTTCCAAATTTGCAGGCATATTGAGTGCAGCACTTTCACAGCATCATCTTTCAGGATTTGAAATAGCTCAACTGGAATTCCATCACCTCCACTAGCTTCGTTTGTAGTGATGCTTTCTAAGGCCCGCTTGACTTCCCATTCCAGGATGTCTGGCTCTAGCTGAGTGATCACACCATCGTGATTATCTAGGTCATGAAGATCTTTATTGTATCATTCTTCTGTGTATTCTTGCCACCTCATCTTAATATTTTCTGCTTCTGTTAGGTCCATACCATTTTTGTCCTTTATCGAGCCCATCTTTGCATGAAACGTTCCCTTAGCATCTCTAATTTTCTTGAAGAGATCTCTAGTCTTTCCCGTTCTGTTATTTTCCTCTATTTCTTTGCACTGATCTCTGAGGAAGGCTTTCTTATCTCTTCTTGCTATTCTTTGGAACTCTGCATTCAGATGCTTGTATCTTTCCTTTTCTCCTTTGCTCTTCGCTTCTCTTCTTTTCACAGCTATTTGTAAGGCCTCCTCAGACAGCCATTTTGCTTTTCTGCATTTCTTTTCCATGGGGATGCTCTTGGTCACTGTCTCCTGTACAATGTCATGAACCTCCGTCCATAGTTCATCAGGCACTCTATCTATCAGATCTAGGGCCTTAAATCTATTTCTCACTTTCACTGTATAATCATAAGGGATTTGATTTAGGTCATACCTGAATGGTCTAGTGGTTTTCCCTACTTTCTTCAATTTAAGTCTGAATTTGGCAATAAGGAGTTCATGATCTGAGCCACAGTCAGCTCCTGGTCTTGTTTTTGTTGACTGTATAGAGCTTCTCCATCTTTGGTTGCAAAGAATATAATCAATCTGATTTCAGTGTTGACCATCTGGTGATGTTCATGTGTAGAGTCTTCTCTTGTGTTGTTGGAAGAAGGTGTTTGCTATGACCAGTGCATTTTCTTGGCAAAACTCTATTAGTCTTTGCCCTGCTTCATTCCACATTCCAAGGCCAAATTTGCCTGTTACTCCAGGTGTTTCTTGACTTCCTACTTTTGCATTCCAGTCCCCTATAATGAAAAGGACATCTTTTTTGGGTATTAGTTCTAAAAGATCTTGTAGGTCTTCATAGAACCATTCAACTTCAGCTTCTTCAGCATTACTGGTTGGGGCATAGACTTGGATTGCCATGATATTGAATGGTTTGCCTTGGAAATGAACAGAGATCATTCTGTGGTTTTTGAGACTGCATCCAAGTACTACATTTTGGACTCTTTTGTTGACCATGATGGCTACTCCATTTCTTCTAAGGAATTCCTGCCTGCAGTAGTAGATATAATGGTCAGGTGAGTTAAATTCACCCATTCCAGTCCGTTTTAGTTTGCTGATTCCTAGAATGTCGACGTTCACTCTTGCCATCTCCTGCTTGACCACTTCCAATTTGCCTTGATTCATGGACCTGACATTCCAGGTTCCTATGAAATATTGCTCTTTACAGCATTGGACCTTGCTTTTATCACCAGTCACATCCACAACTGGTTATTGTTTTTGCTTTGGCTCCATCCTTTCATTCTTTCTGGAGTTATTTCTCCACTGATCTCCATTAGCATATTGGGCACCAACTGACCTGGGGAGTTCCTGTTTCAGTATCCTATCATTTTGCCTTTTCATACTGTTCACAGGGTTCTCAAGGCAAGAATACTGAAGTGGTTTGCCATTCCCTTCTCCAGTGGACCACATTGTGTCAGACCTCTCCACCATGCCCACCCGTCTTGGGTGGCCCCACAGGGCATGGCTTAGTTTCATTGAGTTAGACAAAGCTGGAAAAGGTCAGTTTTCATTCCAATCCCAAAGAAAGACAATGCTAAAGAATGCTCAAACTACTGCACAATTGCACTCATCTCACATGCTAGTAAAGTAATGTTCAAAATTCTCCAAGCCAGGCTTCAACAATATGTGAACTGTGAACTTCCAGATGTTCAAGTTGGTTTTAGAAAAGGCAGAGGAACCAGAGATAAAATTGCCAACATCCGCTGGATCATGGAAAAAGCAAGAGAGTTCCAGAAAAACATCTATTTCTGCTTTATTGACTATGCCAAAGCCTTTGACTGTGTGGATCACAATCAACTGTGGAAAATTCTGAAAGAGATGGGAATACCAGACCACCTGACCTGCCTCTTGAGAAATCTGTATGCAGGTCAGAAAGCAACAGTTAGAACTGGACATGGAACAACAGACTGGTTCCAAATAGGAAAAGGAGTACGTCAAGGCTGTATATTGTCACCCTGCTTATTTAACTTATATACAGAGTACATCATGAGAAACGCTGGGCTGGAAGAAGCACAAGCTGGAATTAAGATTGCCAGGAGAAATATAAATAACCTCAGATATGCAGATGACACCACCCTTATGGCAGAAAGTGAAGAGGAACTCAAAAGCCTCTTGATGAAAGTGAAAGTGGAGAGTGAAAACGTTGGCTTAAAGCTCAGCATTCAGAAAACTAAGATCATGGCATCCAGTCCCATCACTTCATGGGAAATAGATGGGAAACAGTGGAAACAGTGTCAGACTTTATTTTATTGGGCTCCAAAATCACTGAAGATGGTGATTGCAGCCATGAAATTAAAAGACACTTACTCCTTGGAAGAAAAGTTATGACCAACCTAGATAACATATTCAAAAGCAGAGACATTACTTTGCCAACAAAGGTCCTTCTAGTCAAGGCTATGGTTTTTCCTGTGGTCATGTATGATGTGAGAGTTGGACTGTGAGGAAAGCTGAGCACCGAAGAATTGATGCTTTTGAACTGTGGTGTTGGAGAAGACTCTTGAGAGTCCCTTGGACTGCAAGGAGATCCAACCAGTCCATTCTGAAGGAGATCAGCCCTGGGATTTCTTTGGAGGGAATGATGCTGTAGCTGAAATGCCAGTACTTTGGCCAGCTGATGGGAAGAGTTGTCTCACTGGAAAAGACTCTGATGCTGGGAGGGATTGGGGGCAGGAGAAGAAGGGGATGACAGTGGATGAGATGGCTGGATGGCATCACTGACTCGATGGACATGAGTCTGAGTGAACTCCGGGAGCTGGTGATGGACAGGGAGGCCTGGCATGCTGCGATTCACGGGGTTGCAAAGAGTCAGACATGACTGAGTGACTGAACTGAACTGAACAAAATTGTAGGCAAGGTTTCTGCCGGGGTTCAGCCCTGGTGGATCCAGGGTAATTCGAAGGTGGGGACGGAATCGGCGTCCTGGAAAAAACTTATTTAATTACAGATATAGAGGGAGATTAGAAACAGATGGTGTAGTAGGAGAATTAATGGAGAAAAGAGGCTGAATAACTGGTTTATGTGGAATACTAATCACCACCTACGGACGCCACAGGCGTCTTTCTGTTCTCCCAAAGGAGAGGAGGCACTGAGGCCTCCCCGGTCCAATCTCAGAAGCCCAGGCAGAATTAGCAGGCTTGGTGAGTACCCACATTTCAGATGGGAATTCAGCCAGGAAAGCGGGGAGCAAGAAAGAAACGACATGGGGGAATCAGTCCTTCCAGAAACTGATCCGATTTCTTTATTTTTCAGGTTTGTTTATATACCTATTTGTTATACATAGGGATGAATACAGAGTCACGTGGGGGTCAGCAGACCTGACCCTTGTCACAATCAGGTGCTTCATATAAAATTATACAAAGGTCTTATGAGTTTCATCATCTTCTGGACATGAGGTCTGCTGACATTTTATGGCCCTTTCTGATACCGGTCAGTTAACCAGAAAACTTATTTTTCCAGGGGTGATTTTTTCTTAAATCAGGCGCCACCCTCCAAATAAGTTGCATTCCTATAGGGTGAGGGTGTAGTGAGTTACAATCAAGAAAGGAATTTACTTAACCTAAGGTTTAACATGATTAATCTTAAAGGTTAATACTTATTTCTCCTATATGCTAGTTATATTCATTATAAGGGCAGGGAATATGGAGATTTAGCAGCAAACATCAGCCCAACAAATGAAAACCCTTCACCAATGTTTCCCTTAAGATCTATTTAGTCTTAAGATAGTGATAAAGTTACATTTTTACATAGCATAGTGATTTATAACAAAGTACAGTGATCTATAACAAAGGAGAAGATTCATTAACTCAAAAAGTCTAGTATTGCTAACATCAAAAAACTACTCTATTTCCTTTTTTATATTCCAAATACATTGATTAAGATATTCCCAGGTGCCTAAGGATATGGAGGCCTGATGGCAATCGTTGACTCATCATTGAAAAAAGCCCTATGCTAATACTCCAAACTCTCTGTGCTGTTTATGGTTGAGAGGTTGTCACACAAGCTAGTCTGTCAGCAGAGAGGTTTGACCTGAGACATCCTTGTCACACCCAGGGCAGGGAATTAGCAGTAATTATTGGCACGACAAATAAAGAAAAAACCCTTCTCCAATATAATTTCTAATCAACCCACTATACTATACTAATGATTTTCTAATTTCTCAAAAGAGTCTGTATTTAGAAAGTTTAAAGCATCTCGTGCCTCTCACAGTTGGGAGGCTGTAAACAATCACATGCGGCCGGACGAGCCTGATCAGGCAGGCCAGAGAACTTTCAGAGTTCATAAGTTGAAACACTCTTATAACGCCCAGGAATTTTTATTAACTGGAGCTGCAAGTTAACTCCTTCTCTGAGAGAAATGGTTATGGGGGAGAGCTCCCCATAAAGTACTCTGGTTTTGGGGGTAGATGCTCGGGAACAGGGGGTTTCCTGAGGCTTGATCACGCCTTTGCGTATGCCAAGCTTCCTTCCTCATGACCTTTGCCATGGGCGGAGTTCCTCATGCTGGCTCCCAACAGGTTTCAATGCTTAGTGCATTTGTGACAGTTTAACAAGACACCTGGCACAATGTAGGCAGGGTAGGAAGTTAGTTTCCCATTTCTACTTCTGCTTTTCCAGCTGCAGATCAAGTAAAATCAACTTACATATCCTTATACAAAACTTGGCCTATACAAACATGTAGCATCTGACTTTTAATGGTTCCTTACGCTTAGAGAAATAAACCAATTGTATTCTCTTGAGTCAACCACCTCTCAATAAACATGATTTATTTTGCAGAGTCTTATTTCTAGTATATACTTGAAAGTGAGGCAGCATCTAATTAGAGTTAGGTTGCCTTAATGAGAAGTTTCTTGAATCTGGAGACACCCACTTGGCCAAAGCTCCTATAGGTGCTTCCTGCCACCAAGAAATCTTAAATGGCTAGGGTTAGAGTGTCTGACAAGGATGTCAGCTGCTGTATCTGATTTCATGTGACAGCTAATTATAACATTCCTTTAGAAAAAAATAAAGACGTTGTTGTCATAGTAATGGCTGACTCCCCAAGCAGGATGCATACCCCCAGTTGGAAAATGTGCCAAATATTAATTTGTTGTGTGCAATGTAGGAATAATTGAGCCAGTACTTCAGGGAGAAAAAATTTTATATGGACAGAGTTTCCTGGGCTTGTGCTGTATTGCCTCCCCTCTGTGCAACCATGGTTTTCTTCTGATCTCTATTTCCCTGTCCAAGAATGTCACACTTCAGGGATTTGTATCCTTATAAAGTGAATCCTGTGAAACTGATGTTGCGGGGAGCACACACATACAGCAGCATCAGTGGTGGCGGGGCTGTAGCGATGGCACAGCCAAGTAATTGCAGCCAAAGAATCCACCTGCAAAGCAAGTAGCCTTCATCAGCCAAGGCAGGAAAAACTGCAAAAAGCAGAAACCTCACAATAAAGCAACTACCAGCTGGACAGACCCATGTTTGAATCCTCATTCCTCCAAGTTATAGTTTTATGACCTTGGGCAAGTTATTTTATCTCTCCAAGCATTATTTTCCTCATTTAAAAAATGAGAATAATAAAACTACCTATGGTATGCAGTCAGTCAGTATGAGAATTAAATGAGATGGTTTGTAATGTACTTGGCTCAGCAGTGGCATGGAGTAACCACTCAGTGAATCATTGCTATTGTCATCTTATTTTGATAGGACTCAGAGTGGTAATAATGTGATGTCCTTGATAATTACACAAAGTGAGAATGCAAATTGGAATAAGAACTTGCCCTAAGAATTCAATACCTTTAATCCTGAGGAAATATTGTGATCTGAATCTTTCTACTCTAACCTCTGATCTTACCAATTGCAGGCATCATCCTCAGGGAACATTCGATAAAGATAAAGATGGTGGGTTGAAAAAAAACGTACATTGTTTTGCTTCATTCCCAAAACTCTATTGAAACCACAGTGAAGAGAGGTATCTTAAAAGGTAAAAATCCACAGGAGTAGAGAAAGTGAAAAGAGATAAAGTTGCAAGCAACATTTTAGGAAGTGAAATGCAAACGAATGGTTACTAATTAGCAGCCCAGAAAAAGCTGAATCTTAAACCAGTACTGGTAAAAGTTGACAAAGAACCCTATTTACATGCAGAATCCCTCACAAACTTATAAATTCACACCAAGTCCCTTAGGACTTGGGAAGGAATAAAAAAAGTCTGCTTAAAAATCTGTTTATGACACAGATCTCTAGATTGCTTCCCTCACACATTGCAGCCAGGTATACACCCTTCCCCTATCTGATAGAAGACTTGAAATGTGTTCTCTGGATGGGATAAAACAATACACCCTGGGCTAGAGGATTCTAGGTGCAGCTGATAGTATGGCACCAGTATGAAAACAGGACAAGAAAACTTTTGTGTCCTAAATATTCAGGTCTCCAGCCAGCTCTGCCAACACAGCTCTAAGAATGCCAGCTACCAGACTGTGTCCTCCAATATAAGACTGGAGAAGGGAGGATTCTTCCCTAGAAAGAGGAAAAATTTACAAATTTTATATAAAATTGCCCAAACTCACCGTTAGAGTCCTCACTCAGCAAGTTCACTCACCTTTAAGTCCAGTTCAGTTCAGTTCAGTTGCTCAGTCGTGTCCAACTCTTTGCGACCCCATGAATCGCAGCACGCCAGGCCTCCCTGTCCATCACCAACTTCCAGAGTTCACTCAGACTCACGTCCATCGCGTCAGTGATGCCATCCAGCCATCTCATCCTCTGTCATTCCCTTCTCCTCCTGCCCCCAAATCCCTCCCAGCATCAGAGTCTTTTCCAATGAGTCAACTCTTCACATGAGGTGGCCATAGTGCTGGAGCTTCAGCTTTAGCATCATTCCTTCCAAAGAAATCCCAGGGCTGATCTTCAGAATGGACTGGTTGGATCTCCTTGCAGTCCAAGGGACTCTCAAGAGTCTTCTCCAACACCACAGTTCAAAAGCATCAATTCTTCGGCACTCAGCCTTCTTCACAGTCCAATTCTCACATCCATACATGACCACAGGAAAAACCATAGCCTTGACTAGACGGACCTTAGTCGGCAAAGTAATGTCCAGAGCTTCTAATAAACTTTTCTTGCAACTTGTACTACTAGGAAATGAGAGGAGAAGGGAGGTAAAGTTGTAATAATATTTAAAAGATCAAGAGTTAGAATCATTTCAGATTTATTTCAGCAGTCATACAAGAAGCTAGAAGATGGTGTAGGGGAGCATGCAAAATTCTGAATGAAATTGTTGCAGGAAGGGGGGACCCCTTCCAGGGCCTGATACTGGGCTCTTGTCTAACACTCAGGAATGAATTGTCTAAGGAGACACATGTGCTGACAAAGCAAGAGATTTTATTGGGAAAGGGCACCTGGGGGGAGAGCAGTAGCGTAAGGAACAGGCAGAACAGCTCTGCGTGGCTCGCAGTCTTTTATGGTGATGAGATTAGTTTCCGGGTTGTCTTTAGCCAATCATTCTGACTCAGAGTCCTTCCTGGTGGTGCATGCCTTGTTCAGCCAAGATGGATGCCAGAGAGAAGGATTCTGTGAGGTGGTCGAACATGTGGTGTCTCCTTTTGACCTTTCCTGAACTCTTCCGGTTGGTGATGGCTTATTAGTTCCATGTTCCTTACCAGGACCTCCTGTCGTAAAACAGCTCATGCAAATGGTTACTATGGTGCCTGGCCAGGGTGGGCGGCTTCAGTCAGTGTGCTTCCCCTAATAAAATGATTCATAAGTTAGACATAATATCCAACCATATTATCAAATCAGATTTGAGAACAAGATAAAGACATCTTCAGAAATGCAAGTTCTCAAAATTGTACCTTCAATATATTCTTTTTCAGAGAGCTCTGCCGTGCCAAAGAATGTACTTTCTTTAAACAGGGGGGAAAACAACAAAAGCTAGAATTCCTCAAAAAATATATAATTGGTTGAATAACTGATGTTTCCGAATATTTTGAAATGAGAGCTGAATAGCTGACAGAGATTTGGATGAATTTGTGTTACCTACATAGAAAGATAAGTAAATTAAACAACAACAGTAGTAAGACAATCATTAGCTCTAAGAAAAATATAGTTATTTAGAAAGGAAAAGTGATCAGTGAATACCACAGGATTCAGCTGGGAAGGGTGTTTACATAATTGTTAAAAAACACAAAAAAACAGAGAACATTGACCTAGCCCAGATTAACATGTAACTGTCATGAGAATATTTGAGTAGCCTGGAAGGATGTGTATATGAGATAATGGAGGAGGGAGAAAAAAAATCAAGAAGTAGCAATATCTGGAATAAATACCAAACTAAACTAAAACCTAGCTGAAATAATAGAAAGCAATTGTCTCTGGGGAGGGGATTTTTCAGGAGAAGGGACTTATTACTTTCTGAAATGAATCTATGGAATGGTTGACTTTAAACGTAAATATGTAATCGATTAAAGCAAGTATGCAAACTAAAAAGCAGGAGTAAACTTTCTCAACTGGGACATGAGCTCTCTGCCTGTGGACCGCTTTGATTCTAATGGGTTTCCAGGAAAGCCCCACACATTGCAAATTTCCCATACCCATCACGGGAAGGGTATGAAAGAGGATGCGTTTGGGAGTGTAGTTGTAACTATCTACCACATTACAGTTTTTGTTCAATTGCTAAGTTGTGTCCAACTCTTTTGTGACCCTGTGGACTGTAGCCCACCAGGCTCCTCTGTCCACAGTATTTCCAAGGCAAGAATACTGGAGTGGGTTGCTATTTCCTTCTCCAGGGGATCTTCTCAACCCAGCGATCAAATCTGTGTCTCCTGCATTGCAGGCAGATTCTTTACCACTGAGCCACCTGGGAAACCCACCATATTACAGTTACTAATGTTTAAAAACAATCACAGATTTTATAAGTGAAAATCCCACACAATTTTTCCTAAGTATTTCCCCCTTGCTACTTACTCTGGAATTCCTAGCTGGCTACATTTCCAGTGAGTAACTAGGAACTCAAAGACTGCTAGGAGAGGGAGTAGTCAGAATAAGCATCCAGACACCAACAGGATGGCAGTTAGCAAGGTGGTAACAGCCAATGGCCAGCAGAACGTAAATAACAGCAATAAAAATACTATTCATATGAGTATGGGACATCTAATTTATTAAAGATGTCCTTTAGAAGAATGCATGCCATAATTGAGGAGAGCATCATCATGCTTATTTAATAAGATATTAAAGTATAGATGTTATGGCTTAACAGCCTCATCTGGGCTCCCAGCCAAAAGCCAGGATGAACTGTAAGGCATGTACACCAGCCACCTTGGATGTCCAGCCCATTTGAGCCAGGTAATGCCAAGTCCAACTTTTATCTCGCTGTCACCCCATCAGAGTTCCCCAAGGGAGACTCACTCAGGTGGGCTGAGTTGGTCCAAAGAAACAATGAAAAATAATAATCGAGTTTTGTTTTAAGTCACTAAGATTTGGGGTGGTTTGCCATGTATCAATAAACTTTACAGGGATAATCTACTCCAGCTCCCCCATTTTCCTGATAAGAAATCTGGAATGAGGGTGGTCAAGGCTTCAGAGCAGAGCAGTGGCTGAGTCAGGAACAGACTCAGGCCTCCAGACCTTCAGGCTAACCTTCAGGATCATCACCAAAGCCGCCGTTTAATCTATATGGAATCCTGCCAATGTTTTCTCCTCCCTTTCCTGCTCCTCCTCTTCCTCTTCTCCTTCTTGCACCTTTTTATTCTGATATTTCAAACTTACAGAAAATTTCAAGTATAGAACCAGAGATCCCCATATACTCTTCACCCAGATGCACCAACTGTTTGCATTTTATGTCATTTGTCAGTGTTCTTTCAAAGAGAACATTTCCCCACAGGGACGCTGCCCACAAAACCGATTCCTGCTGAGTGGTTAGTCACTACTCAGATCATCCCAGCGGGAATGGGAGCAGGAAAGGGCATTTGGGAATAAAAGGGGTGTAGGAGGAAATGCTCTGGAGAAAAGGGAGCTGTTAAGGAGAAAGGGCATAGAAAGGGGAGAGCAAAATCCTCAAGATCGGATTCTCTACTGAGACAGGATCTGGAAGCAGGTCCCTGAACTGGTCTGCTGTACTGAATACAAGTTGAGCTTGAAGTCTGGAGGCAAAGGTTTGAACCTTGTAATTAGCTGTAATGACCTAGAATGAGGTTCCTTCTCATCCCTGAGCTTTGGTTTTAGCTTGCTTTATAAACCAGATTAAGGCTTTCCTGGTGACTCAGTGGTAAAGAATCAGCCTTCAATGAAGGAGACACAGGAGACGTGGGTTGGAAGGATCCCCTGGAAGAGGGCATGGCAACCCACGCCAGTGTTTTAGCCTGGAGAATCCCACGGACAGAGGAGCCTGGCAGGCTACAGTCCCTAGTGTCACAAAGAGTCAGACACAACTAAAGTGACTTAGTATGCACGCATGCTGCTGCTGCTGTGGCTAAGTCACTTCAGTCGTGTCCGACTCTATGCGACCCCATAAGACGGCAGCCCACCAGGCTCCCCCGTCCCTGGGATTCTCCAGGCAAGAACACTGGAGTGGGCTGCCATTTCCTTCTCCAACTAGATTAAATAAAGCAGTGCATGTGAACCAGCTTAGTGAACGGTGCTAAGTAAATAAGTCGTAATCACTTGGATCTGAGTGTGGCAAGCTTTTTAGAAACACTGATGCTACTGCCCCATCTCCAGAAATTCTTATGTAGGTGGTCTGGGGTCCAGGCACTATGATTTAGTGGATAACTCAGAATGTGACGCCAAGGCTGAAAACCACTGGGTTAGAAAACAGTGCCATTGTTCACAGTCTGCTTATACTCTGGGAACCCTTCTGCACCAGGTGTCCTCTGTCACGGCTCCTTCCCCACTTCTGCTGCCACTCTCCTCGCCAAAGTAAAACCGCACTTGGAAGTATGCTCCATTCCAAGCCTGGAGTACCTCACCATTATTTAATCATCTCATTTCTCTATTGTTCATTTCTGTGTCCCTACTCACTGGAAAAGACTCTGATGCTGGGAGGGATTGGGGGAGGAGGAAAAGGGGACGACAGAGGATGAGACGGCTGGATGGCATCACGGACTCGATGGACGTGAGTCTGACTGAACTCCGGGAGTTGGTGATGGACAGGGAGGCCTGGAGTGCTGCGATTCATGGGGTTGCAAAGAGTCGGACACGACTGAGCGACTGAACTGAACTGAGCTGAATAACTCACACTAGAAAAACTGCTTCCTGGGAGTGCCTCAGATTCTCAATCTCTCTGTCACTAGTCAGAGATGAGCCCTTGTGCACAGATTTTCTGTTTCCATCACAGAGTTCAACAGCTGTCATTCTTCCCTGCCAGCTCCTTATATGCCTAATTGCTGCCATACTGATCTATGTAATTTGGGATTGGTAGGAATTGTGACTCATATGCAAATACCTTTGAAAAGAAGTGTGGGAGGGATTTTATATTGGTTTTAGCAGGGCAAAAGAATTATTTCCCAAGTGAATATAACTCTTCTTACAAAAATATTGTTTTCTGGTGCATTTATTTCCCCTTTTTTTTTAAAAAAAAAAAAAACTACCAATATCCCAGAATTAAACCAGTTTGCTTCATTTTGCGATTTAAACTCTTCCTTTCTTCTCTTCTTTCTTTCTACTTTCCCTCCTTCCTTCCTTTCTTGCTCTTTCTTTTCCTTCTTTATTTCTTCCCTTCCTCTCCTTCCCCACTTCCTTCCTCCTCCTGTTAAAAAAAATTATTCATGACACTTGTGAAAGATGCTAAGGCAGATTTTATTCAAAAGGAACTATAGGACAGTTGTAGGAGCCACTGCAATAAAGTTTTACAGTAGAAGAGAGAGATTGCGCCCAACTCAATACAACAAAGAAAAGTGGGAACTTACAGCCAAAGAGCAAGTTGGGAATCAGTGATGGAAAATTACTAAGAGAAAGCATCAGAGATAAAGGGGGATTCTGATGGTAGACCAGAGTGACCAGGCTTCATCTGTGGGATGGTGAAGTATGATGAACCTGAATGAGTATGGAGGGAGGTCAGACATGGAAGATGGGGGGTTCTAGCTGAACCAACTTCACAAGATTCTTGCTGAAATTGGACCATGTAAAGACAAACACAGAAGCCTAAAAGTGAGTGTCTACTTGGGAAGAGAATTCAGAGTTCTGATCTGATCAGAGGTTGGTCAAGGAGAGAACCTTTGTCACCTCTCCCCCTCTGCTCTCTTCTTCTCTGCTTTTCCCTCCTGCCTCTATTCCTTCCTGCAAAATATTTACTGAACTCTTACCATCTATCTAGTGCCCCGCTGAGTACGGAAACTGGAAAGATGTATAAGAAAGTGTTCTGTCCTTTATGGAACTCCTGGTCTTGGATTAGAGAGCAACAAACACAATACAATTGGAAAGAGGTTATAATGGAGTTCTACAAACTTCTGTAGGAACATTCCACCTTTGTTTGGTGTAGGTACTGGGGGAATGCTTTAGGTGAATTTGGAAGAGTGGGAACAAGATGTCTTCAGGCAGAGACTGGAGGAAAGGCATTCTGAACAAAGGGACAGTAGGTGTGAAAGCCCATGGTGTGAACTAACAGGTGTGTTAGGAAAATTGCCTTGGTAGTTCCAAGAATAGGAGGGTTTTCTTGAGGGAGAAAAGATAATGAAGAGGGTTACTGTTTAGCACTGGCTGGTGGGAAAAATTCTTCGGGGACATGTCAGGCAGCATGTTTTCCATCTTAATTCACTTTGGTCCAAGGTCTGTTTGGTTTCCCATTTCTCAGCTTCTCAAGTTCTATTTTCTTAGCATTTATAGAAGCATTCAGCTTCAGCCTTTTCCAAGCCCACTCTTCCTGCTCACCCTTGTATTTACTGTATTCCAGACATACAGCCCTCCTTCCTTTTCTTGTCTGTAGACTCATGCTTGTCTCAGAGCCTTTGCTTTGCTATTTCCTTTGCTTAAAACTCCCAGATCTTGACATGGTTGCCTCCTTCTTCTCATCCAGGTCTCTAGTCAAAGAGTGCCTTCCCAACCACTCCGTCTGCAGTACCCTCCCCCCATCTAGTTACCCTCCCCAAACTCACCTTGTAAAACTTTCTCTATGACCTTCACTATTGTATCAGTTGATCTTGTTTGCTTGTTCATGTTTATTGTCCATCTTCCTCTTCTAGAATGGAAACTCCATGAAGGCAGGCTTTTCTTACTTTCCTGCCAAATTCCCAGAGCTCAGCCAGTGCAAGGCCCTCAATAAGTGTTCAAGATTGCACCCATCCCTTCCAGGGACCAGAATATTCACACCCACCACCCCTATTCCCAGAGTCAAGGTATCTCTAAAGGAAGATCAGAATTGTTATTGATGAGCATGGGAAGAAGACAAAAAGAAGTTGAGAGCCCTAAGGAGTACCCTGGCTCAGCAAGGTCTGATGAAATGCCCCTGCACTGCAATAGAGAGCTTGTCCACCTACACCCAGCGTGCAGGAGTCTCCCAGATCCTACGTGTTCCTCCCTCCAGGCAATGCTGGAGGCTCGGCTGCCTCTCTGCCCTGATTTTCCAGTTTGCCATATCCTGCTTCCTGGTAGATTTTCTCTTTGGCGTTGTCAATTCTATAGGCATACTGCTGCAACTGTGGAAGCAGAAGATGCCTCATCTTCACACTCTCAGGATTCAGGTCAAGTGCACAAGGTCATCTCTAGAGTGAGAGGAAAACATGTTTCATGGCCCCAAGGGGATCAAAGAGTTAGAGGAGGTGCAAGACTGAGGAGGGAAATCCAAGAGCAACTATAACCCTGAGCCATTTGGCAGATTAGTTAGTGTTTTTTTTTTTCCCCTAACTAAATTTGAGGGTTTTAGAAGTGTCTTTTTTGTTATATTTCAAAGCTAAATAAATTCTACTAATGAAAGCATCTTCCAAACACTATTTTCTTTGGTTCCAAAAGAAATCTATTCAAAAAAAATCTTTTTAAAAAAGGGAAAAAGCAAATAATCTGAGGAATGTGTTCATTTTATCTTGCTTCCAAGGAAAGAAGACTTTGTATCCACTAAGAACAGTCATCTTTCTGGGCCTGGAGTGTTCATGAGCAAATCCTGTAGCTAAAGGCAAATTTCCATTTCAGCCTCCTAGTCGGCCTTAATTACCTGGCAGAAATTGCGGAAGGTGATGCCAAGTGGTATTTGAACCTGTCATTTTCTCTTACTGTTTTGGGGATTCAGATATTTTCTACTCTAATGTGGCAAAATATTAAATCAGCTTAAATTATGCATGCACTCCAGATCAAGCCAGCTAGATGTCAGGAGCAATTCAATATTTTTTTGAATTTGGGAGACTGAAAGCCAGCAAGATAAAAGTTCAGAATAGCTAGATACAAATTAACTTTGCAATATAGGGAAAAACAAGCACAGAAGTGAGAAAACTTTTTCTCCTTGACTAGACCAATTTCTGGGCTCACTAGACAACTTTCATTAGTAACATTCTAGTATTTTATATTTGTCACCCGCTTTGCGATTGTGACAATATTACCACTTCTCTGTGTCACTGCATTCATTTTTCAGGGGAGGAAACTTTGGCAGGGTCAAATTGTCTCTCTAGATGGATCTGGTACTTCTGGTTACCATAACTGGTATAATTGATTAATTCTGGGAATTCAAAAATCATCTTCTAAGTGACAAAAACTTAGCTAGGGTGAAATGTGGGTACTGCCTGCAAGCCATTCCTAAACTCTTGATTTGTAGTGAAGTCACTCTGATTCAAAGTAGACCACGATAATGGTCAGGGAAACGTGCAAACCAAAGGCTCATGGTAGGAGTCTGGGGAAAGGCGATTAATTGCAACCCAAGGATCCAAAGAGAAGTCAGAGACTGTTAACAACGTGTTAGCTAAATATAGACAGGCAGGTATTTTAGACGGAATAAACAGCTTGAGCAAAGGCATTTTTGTTGTTGCTGTTCACTTGCCCAGTCATGTCTGACTCTTCTGGGACCCCGTGGGCTGTAGCCCACTAGGTCCCTCGATAGATGGGATTTTCCAAGAAAGAATATTGGAGTGGGTTGCCATTTTTTACTTCAGGAGATCTTCTCAACCAAGGGATCGAACTCACATCTCCTGCACTGCAGGTGAATTCTTTACTGCTGAGCCACCAGGGAGCAAAGGTATGGCACTGTACAAAATCAGGTGCACGGTGGCACCAGGGTAAACCAGTGTGGCGAGACTTGGGCAGGAGGTGCTGAACGAAAGGAGAGAGGAGCAGAAGACAATAAGCCTTAGAAAGGACTAGGGCAGACTTGGGGGGACAACTGAGAGAGTCGATCAGTATCTAACAGGTGACAGAGAGCCACCCAAAGCTTCTGGGAAAGGTGTGACAGAACTCGTTTTGGAAGATAATTTTACCTACAGCGTCACAAGGGCCTGGGCCATGGGAAGTGGCTGTCAGAATGGCATGGAGTACTGACACTCTCTACCTCTGACCCCTGTGTTTGGCCATCCTGTTAGGTGGGGGTTGCTAGGGACAGAGATGCAAACCACGTTGTCTTGTTTCAAGGAATTCACAGTGGACTAAGGCCATGTATAATCTGTCTTGCTTTCACGGACTTCTGCTCACGTTGCCAATGATTGTGTCCCGACAGCTAATAACTAATCCTTAGAGAAAAAGTGAAAAATTCTGATGGTCATCCAGAATTGGAATTTCTGGATAGTCTGATATTTTGGAAAGCACTCAAAGGAAACAATGATTATTCTTTGTATTCAAATCTTTGCTAAAAACAAACACCAAAACCCATTTTTTAAAAAGGGGATATCATTTTTTATCTCCAGTAATTTCGATTCAGAGAATCTAGGTTCTGATCCTGTGGTTTATCTGCTCTGGACTTCATTTTCCTTATTTGTAAGTGATAATCTACAGTCTTTCCTCTTCAAATGAGATGATGAATATTAAAGTATTGTGTGGAAAAAAAGTGAATTTCAATTGCTAAAAGAGTCTTTAACGTCTGAGCTAACATGGAGAACTGAATTTTTAAAATTCAGTCTGTTTCTAGTATTAAATAATGTCAAACAGCCAAAGGGTGAGCATGTACGCTTGCATGCACATGTGTGTGCAACATGACACTAGAGAACCAATTTACAGACTGTTCATGCTTCTTCCAAATGTTTTGTACATTAAAGAAAAAAATCAGATGGAGAACTCCAGAAAACAAGATATGAGTTTATCAAAATTCATATTCATATCAATCAGCAAGCCTAAAAAACACATTAAAAAAACTGAAATATAGTTGGTTTATAATGTTTTACATGTACAGCAAAGTACATATATTTAACGGAATCCATAAATTCTTTTTCAGATCCTTTTCTATTATCGGTTGTTACAAGATATTGAACATAGTTCCCTGTGCTACAGAGTAGGTCCTTGCTGCCTATTTTATACATAGTAGTGAATATATGTTAATTGCAATACCTGATTTATCCCTCCCCTACTTCCTCTTTGGTAACCATAAGTTTGTTTTCTATTTCTGTGAGTCTATTTATGTTTTGTAAATAAGTTCACTTGTATCATTTGTTTAGATTCCACATATAAGTGACAGCATATAAAATTTGTCTTCCTCTGTCTGACTTAACTCCCTTAGTATGATAATCTCTAGGTCCATCGACATTGCTGTCAATGGTATTATTTCATTGCTTTTTATGGCTGAACAGAATTCTACTGTGTGTGTATACCACGCCTTCTTTATCCATTCATCTGTTGATGGTCATTTAGGTTTCTTCCATGTCTTGACTATCTAAATGGTGCTTCTATGAATATTAGAGTGCATGTATCTTTTTAAATTGGAATTCTCATCTTTTCTGGGTATATAGCCAGGAGTGAGATTGTTGGATCATTTGTTGTTGTTCACTTGCCGAGCCATGTCTGACTCTTTGTGACCCCATGAACTGCAGCACGCCATGCTTCCCTGTCCCTTGCCATCTCCCAGAGTTTGTTCAAACTCATGTACATTCTGTCCTTTAAGTTTCTAAAAGAAAAACTTGAGAGAAACTTGTCATTGAAATAATTCTTGCCACCACTGATATGCATTTCTCTCTCTTTCTTTGGTATTTATACTGTGTTTGCCTTAAGAGTTATTGGAAATTTTCTGGTCTAACTTGAGGCCACTTTTATGCAAAGGTTCTATGTGGACTCAAAAATGATATGCACTGTCCTATTGCTGAATGCTGTATGTATGTATTTAGGTGCTTACAAGTTTATAATTATTTCCTTAGAGAATTATAGCTTTATCAATGTTTATTAACTAAACTTCTTTATCTCTAGTAACACTTTAAACACCAAGTCTACCCTGTTTGATTTTTCCCTAGAATTTCTTTGTCCATTAGTTTATCTTAACATTTATCTGCCTTTATGCTTTAGTTTTATGTTTTACCATATAGGCTAAGTTTTTTTCTAAATCCATCTAAAAACCCCATATTAAGAACAGGTGGCAAGAATACACAGAAGAATTGTACAAAAAAGATCTTCACAACCCAAATAATCACGATGGTTTGATCACGTACATAGAGCGAGACATCCTGGAATGCAAAGTCAAGTGGGCCTTGGGGAAGCATCACTATGAACAAAGTTAGTTGAGGTGATGGAATTCCAGTTGAGCTATCTCAAATCCTGAAAGATGATGCTGTGAAAATGCTGCACTCAATATGCCAGCAAATTTGGAAAACTCAGCAGTGGCCACAGGACTGGAAAAGGTCCGTTTTCATTCCAATCCCAAAGAAAGGCAATGCCAAAGAATGCTCAAACTACCACACAATTGCACTCATCTCACGCTAGTAAAGTAATGCTCAAAATTCTCCAAGCCAGGCTTCAGCAATACATGAACCATGAACTTCCAGATGTTCAAGCTGGTTTTAGAAAAGGCAGAGGAACCAGAGATCAAATTGCCAGCATCTGCTGGATCATGGAAAAAGCAAGAGAGTTCCAGAAAAACATCTATGTATGTTTTATTGACTGTGCCAAAGCCTTAGACTGTGTGGATCACAATAGACTGTGTGGATCACAATAAACTGTGGAAAATTCTGAAAGAGATGGGAATACCAGACCATCTGACCTGCCTCTTGAGAAACCTGTATGCAGGTCAAGAAGCAACAGTTAGAATTGGACATGGAAGAACAGACTGGTTCCAAATAGGAAAAGGAGTACGTCAAGGCTGTATATTGTCATCTTGCTTAATTTACTTACATGCAGAGTACATCATGAGAAATGCTAGGCTGGAGGAATCACAAGCTGGAATCAAGATTGCTGGGAGAAGTATCAACAACCTCAGATATGCAAATGACATCATCTTTATGCCAGAAAGAGAAGAACTAAAGAGCCTCTTGATGAAAGTAAAAGAGGAGAGTGGAAAAGTTGGCTTAAAGCTCAACATTCAGAAAATTGACATCATGGCATCTGGTCCCATCACTTTGTGGCAAATAGATGGAGAAACAGTGGAAACAGTGACAGACTTTATTTTACCTAAACAGCATATTCAAAAGCAGAGACATTACTTTGCCAACAATGGTCCATCTAGTCAAGGCTATGGTTTTTCCAGTAGTCATATATGGATGTGAGAGTTGGACTCTAAAGAAAGCTTGGCACCAAAGAATTGATGCTTTTGAACTGTGGTGTTGGAGAAGACTCTTGAGAGTCCCTTGGACTGCAAGGAGATCCAATCAGTCCATCCTAAAGATCAATCCTGAGTGTTCATTGGAAGGACTGATGTTGAAGCTGAAACTCCAATAATTTGGCCACCTGATGTGAAGAGCTGACTCATTTGAAAAGACCCTGATGCTGGGAAAGATTGAAGGCAGGAGGAGAAGGGGATGACAGAGGATGAGATGGCTGGATGCCATCACTGACTCAATGGACATGAATTTGAGTAGACTCCGGGAGTTGGTGGTGGACAGGGAGGCCTGGCATGCTGTGGTCCATGGGGTCGCAAAGAGTCGGACAGGACTGAGTTGAAAAACCCCATATTTGTTTAGTTCAACCACATTGAGATAAATGATATGTTTGAGACCATTTCTTTTATCTCAGTTTTTTTTTCCATTTTTGCACTTCTCCGATGTTCCTTTTAATTCCCTTTTCTTTCCATCTTTTGGATCAACTCTGCTGCCCACTCAGGAGGTTCTCAAGAAGGAGAAACAGGTCTCCTCCTCGAGAGCCCCAGACACCTTTCTCTTTATCAGGGACTCCAGACTTCTTATCAACCTACCTAAGAAGTGACTCTCTCACTGTCACTGGACCTTAAAAGGTTGGGAAGATCCCCTGCTGAAGGAAATGGCAACTCACTCCTATATTCTTGCCTAGAGAATTCCATGGACAGAGGAGCTTGCTGGGCTATAGTCCACGGTGTTGCAGAGTCAGACATGAGCGAATGACTAACACATTGTGTGCTACTCACACCCCACTCAATTTATTTCCTTCCACCAGTTTGGAAGTTTTCTGGAAGTTCCACTTTTTGGGCTATCTTTATTTACTTCACACCCATTTAACTAAACAAAATCCAAAGCAAACTGGATGTTTATCTTCCTTCTCAGTAACAAAATAAAATTAAAATGCTTTAGGAAATTACTACTTTCACCCCACACATCATTGTCTTCCAAGATTTAAATTTTATCTTTATTTTTAACACCACAAATTGAATTTTATTGTTAATCTCTTTTACAGTCAATATCTGCCTAGTTTTACCAAGTCTACACAAGATTACACTGTTCTCAGTTGAAATTTTTAGTTCTTGGATTTTCCTTCTGGAATTCTTTTCTTTTTCTGAAGAACATCACCCAGATATTCTTTAGTAAGAGTTTGTTGGAAGTGAATTTTTTTTTTTCTGTCTGAAAATGTCTCCAATTTACTGTTATTCTTGATAGATGATTTCACTACATATGCAATACTATCTTGACAATTACTTTCTCTTAGCACTTTAAAGATATGTCTTCTAGCTTTGATTGTTGTAGTTGAGAAGTAAATTATCAATTGTGTAGATTTTTATCTCAGCTATTTTTAAGATTTTGTGTTCAGAGTTCTCCAGTTCCTCCACAGTGTGCCTCAGGGTGAATTTCCTTTCCTGTATTCTGCTTGGGATTCACTGGGCATTCTGAATCTGAGTGTTGGTGTCTTTCATCAGTTGCATAAGCTCCTCAAGCGTTTTCACTCTTCCATTCTCTCCTTCTGAAATTCTGATGAGCAAATTAGAGAATTGTACTCTGTCTTTGTGTCTAAATTTTTTTGAACCTGTCCATCTCTTTTTGTCATTCTAGTCTTTTTTCATATGGTTTCTTCTACTATATCTTAGAGTTCAATAGCTCTTCTTTCTGCTGTGTCTAATATACTGTTTAACCCATTCATTAATCTTCTAATGTTATTCTACATGTTTTTTTTAAAATAAGTAAACATTCTATAGTTAGATTTTCCTTCAATTCTGCTTGGTCAAATTTTACTGTCTTTGTTTATCTGGTCTGGTTTGGTAGATCAGAGGAGGCTCTGGCAAAAGCCAGATTGTGATGAGGGATGGTGGAATCATGAGTACAGAAAAAGTCACTTGAGTACAGAATCATGAGTACAGAAAAATAAGCATAGCCTAGCATAGAGGCCCATATGCAGTAGCAAGCACTAAAGGGGAGAAATTAACTGACAAAATTCACAGTGCTGTACTTTTTACTCTAGTTGCTCAAAGTGTGGTGATGCCCCAGACCCACTGGCTCAAAATCTGCATGTTAACAAGATCCGCAGGGAATCTGCCACTGCTGCTGAAAAGGGCTCAGTCATGACTCTTTGTGACCCCATGCACTGTAGCCCACCAAGCTCCTCTGTCCATGGTCTTCTCCAGGCAAGAATACTGGAACTGGTTACTATTTCCTTCTCCAAGGGATCTTCCCAACCCAGAGATGGAACCTGGGTCTCTTGCATCTGCTGCTTTGGCAGGCAGATTCTTTACTACGAGCACTACCTGGGAAGCCCATGCCTGCTATTGAGATGCTCCCATAGAGTAACCAACTATCTTGATTTACTCCAGACTGAGCTGGGGTGCGGGGAGATTGTCCCCATCAGTGCTAAAACTAGATTGTCTCAGGCAAAGAGGAGTTCTGGTCACCCTAGAACCACTGTGTTAAATGGTCCCAACTAGTTTCCTCAGGAGTCCAGTGCACGGGTTAAGGAAAAACTGTATGTGAAAATGTAAAGGAATCTATCCCTGGAGGCCCAAGTGGGGAATCAAGAAGGAGAAAGTGTTTCCCTATTTATAGAAGAGAGTTTTAGACTCTCTTCTAAAACTCTGCTCAAGGGCAGAGCCCCAGGTGGTAGTCCTGGAGAGAGTAGCTTTCTCAAGCATCTGTGTCAACAGGGTGTTACCCCTGGCTACACTGTGGGAAGCCCAAGCGGCACCAGGACATGGTGGACGCGGAACCACAACAGGCAAGCGGCAGTGGTATAGGGCTTCAGTCCCTGGTCTGGAGAACAACAGGAACACCTGTGTGGAGCAGAGGGGTCAGAGGTTCAGAGGTAGTCAGCAAGGAGGCAATTCGTACAGACCAATGGATGACCCAGAGAAGGTCGACAGTAGCATTCAGAGCAGAAATATTCGGAGGAACAGAGGGCATGTGACTGATAGGTGAAAGTCGACATCCCACTTCTGGTTGCTAGGAGGCTGTAATATCAGAGAAGGGCTGAGTACCTGCCACAGGGAAGGTAGGCTTTCAGGACTTCACTTGGGCTGCAAAGTCAATGATGAAGGAGGGGATTGTTACCCAGATTTTCTACCACCCAGAAGTCACCATTGGGAATAAGATGTGGTTATACCTTCCATCCGTTCTCTCAAATGTAATGTTTCTGCTGAGAAAGCTGGGTGGTTTTGTAAGCACAAATACAAATTAAAAATTAGTCTTTGTTCTCCCTGTTGAAAATAAAAATTTACCTCCCTTCCTTTTTTTTTAGCGCATTGACCTCAGGAAACTTGTGAGTACTTTTTCATCACTCTGACATGCACCTTTCATCAGTTTTATGACCCAGGGATATCTTTCTGGAAACCATCTTTTTGAAATGTAAACATCAAGGGAGGGAGCACTCTGATTACCCAGTTTGCATGGGAGAGTAAGAGCCTAATTTTGGTAGATGCTTTCCTCCAATTTACAAAACCACCTGTTGTCATAAAGAGATGAGAAATTGGTTTCTCTTCCAGCTAAACCAGTTAGCTGACACGGGTGGTCTCCCCAGTTCCCATGGTAAAGTTAGGATGAACTATGTATGGTACAAGGTGCTGTTAAGAGCTCTTACTTGAGGATTAGTGATTGTTTATCCCTGTGTCTAATGACTTGTATCTGCCTGGCTCTATAAGGCAGTGTGAATCCTTTCTGCCTTTGAAATCACAGGGCAAATTCCCTGTGATACACATCACATGGTTTAATGCTTTTTCAACAATGAAAATGTTTTCCTTCTTTTTCACTTTTGTGGAAAGGCTTTCTGGGCTAGGAAGAGGGTTTGTTTCTTATTCTATTTTCCCAACAGTTTTCAGTAGAATGATACCTAACTAAAACTCTTTAACATCCTCCACTGAGCTCTAGTGTCCTGGGACTACCTCCTCAACAATAATGCCCTGTGCTATCAACTCACCCACCCTCCAGGGGCATAAGTATTCTTCCTGAGATGCCATGGGGATGACAGAGGATGAGATAGTTGGATGGCATCACAGACTCAATGGACATGAGTTTGAGTAAGCTCTGGGAGCTGGTGATGGACAGGGAAGCCTGGCATGCTGCAGTCCATGGGGTTGCAAAGAGTCAGACACGACTGAGCAATGAAACTAAACTGAACTGAACTGAGATGCCATTCACAGGCTACGGCTGAGGTGGAGTTTGAGCTGATATGTGGATTAGATCCCATCACTTATGTACACAAGTTTATTCAACAAAAGAGGCACTGTCTCATGTGTGTTAAAACGGTTCATCCAGTCTGCAGTCTACAGATTTGCTAATTCTTAATCCTAAGGTGTTTTTTTTTTTTTTGCTATTTAACAAAGACAGTGTTTCTAAATATTTGTATCCATGTGGTCTATGTAAGTAATATGAGTTAAATATTTCCATCAGCTCTATTTATTTTTTTACATTTATATAGTGATTTTTCCTTTTATCAAATTTATTTCCATGAATTATCTCATTTGAGTTTTGCAGACATCCTAGAGTCAGAGTGGGTGCTATCTTCCCTATGTGCATGTTCTCAGTTGTGTCCACAGAGAAGGCAATGGCCCCCGACTCCAGTACTCTTGCCTGGAAAATCCCATGGATGGAGGAGCCTGGTAGGCTGCAGTCCATGGGGTCGCTAAGAGTCGGACACGACTGAGCGACTTCACTTTCACTTTTCACTTTTCACTTTCATGCATTGAAGAAGGAAATGGCAACCCACTCCAGTGTTCTTGCCTGGAGAATCCCAGGGACAGGGGATCCTGGTGGGCTGCCATCTATGGGGTCACACAGAGTCGGACACAACTGAAGCGACTTAGCAGCAGCAGCAACAGTTGTGTCCAACTCTTTCAGGGCCCATGGATTGTACCCACCAGACTCCTGTGTTCATGGAATTTCTGGGCAAGAACACTGGAGTGGGTTGCTAGTTCATCCTCCAGGGGATCTTCCCACCCCGAGGATTGAACCCACGTCTCTTGCGTCTCCTGCCTTGGTAGGTGGATTTCTTACTGTGCCACCTGAAGCCCATTATCCCTATATGCCAAATAGATATACAGTTTCAAGGAGAATTGCTTTCTTACAGATAAGCAGTGAGTTCAAAAGTCCATCGTGCAGGTCTCCTGACTATGGTTTCAGGGCTCATTCCACATAGGCCGCAACACCTAAGGTTTCAAGCGTGTTTCAGGAGCAACTCTTTTTAAAAGTTGGAAGCAGCTCACTAATGAATGTGTGTGTGTCTGGATAATGACAGATCAGAAGAATGGAAAATCCCAGGGCACTTGAGCTGTTGACAAGATGAAGCTCTGCTATGCTGGCAAGTAGTGATAGTTTTCTCAGGCTTTTCACCAGCAGCGAGATAGGATCCAAGGTGACACTTCTATGTTTCTTTTATCTTGGCTGAGACCTTGGGAAGAAGTTAAAAAGCTGGAAGATTTGTTATTCGAAGCAGAGACTTTTCTCAAGAATTTGGCATCCAACTTTGTTTCTGTAAGCTTTCAGGAAATTAATAGGCTGCATTGCAGCCTTGGAAGCTGAGCTGGTAGCAGCTATTGGATATTTAGTCTGCTGATTAAAAACACTACTGTTTGGAAACCTTTTGCAAATTAAGACTTTTGTCTTAATGTTTGTTTCTGCTCTGCCGAAGGAAACGTATTTGCCTTTTCAGCTAGAGCTAATTAACCATACCTGAGAAAATTGCCATCCATGATCATGATCTGCCTGCTTCTGTGAACTGTCTTTTAGAACTTTCTGTTTTTAGTTAACTTTATACCTGGGAAAACTCAAAGAACTTTTACATTGCATGGAAGATCAAGGCGTGCAAGAACACCTTTCCTCTTTTTGTGTCGTAATTCATACATTGGGCTGTTGTATTGTATTCTCTTGATCATCTATCCCAGAGCTTTGGTAAAATTGCTTCTCTAGAGAGATGAGGGGTTGGGGTCTCACTGTACTGGACAGATACGGTGGGCAGAATTGATTCTCTGAATCAAGGAGGTTTGTTTTTCCTCACTAAAAAACTGTCCTAGAACTGAACCTTAAAATGAGAACTGACAGAGTTGGATGGTCCAAGGTTGTCATAAAAATTTAAACAAGAAAAAAATAAACTGAATTTTTAAAAAAGAAGAAGAAAAGAAAAAACTGTGTGCATCCTCATGCAAAGAGTTGACTCATTGGAAAAGACTCTGATGCTGGGAGGGATTGGGGGCAGGAGGAGAAGGGGACGACAGAGGATGAGATGGCTGGATGGCATCACCGACTCGATGGACACGAGTCTGAGTGAACTCCCGGAGTTGGTGATGGACAGGGAGGCCTGGCAAGCTGCGACTCATGGGGTCACAAAGAGTCGGACACGACTGAGCGACTGAACTGAACTGATGTGCATCCTAAAAATAAAGGCTGTTTTGGCTCGCTGAGTACTTTCTGAGTGCAGGATCTGGGTTCTATTTATCTCTGTATGCCCAGTCCTGTTCCCGGCACATGGTAAACCTCAATATGTATTCCCTGTTGAATGTTTACTGACCTGGGAACGTGTTCATGGAAGCTGTTGGATGACCAAGCAGAGAGAGAAGAGAGAGAGAGAAAAAGAGCACTCCTTTGCCTGATTAGAACCACTGTAAGTTTCTTAGAAAAATGCACTGGAATTCCATTCACATTTTGACTGTGACTTTACAGAGTGAGTGGTTTGATGGTAACTGGAGAATCAGAATGAGGGAATACACAAAGCAGCAGATCTTAGGGGTGGGATGGAAGCTACTAATATTGATGGTCCCGCCAAGTTGCAAAAATTTCTAAAAACTTTTGCTCAGAGACCCTGGAGGTAAGACAGTCTATTTTAGAAATGATGGCTATTCATATCCTCATGTGAAAACTTGGAGACCTTCTGCTTATTTATTCTTTTAGCCAGTTTTGACCAGGTAACTGTGCTAACAGTCTAAGACTCCCTGGATTGCACAAGAGGCTTTTCTCAGGGAAATACTTGGTATCCTGGCTAAGCTGCCTAGATCCCTCTCCAGCAGCCCTGACAGTTTGTGACTTTGGGTCTCAAAGAGGTAGCCCATGAGAATGCACAGAATGCAAGGGAACCCATGAGTACCTGTGAAAACAGTGTACCTATTCATAATTAAGGGCTTGAGCAGCCCTTTAGGTGGCAGGTCCTGGGGGAGGGGAGGGATCAGAGAGATGGGCAAGAAGCCTAGCAGGGGCGTATAAGAGAGGGAATATAATAAACACAAGACATGGGAGCAAGCAAAGAGTGCCAGAAAAATACACAAGCAAAATTACTGTGAAATGGTAGCAGAGGGAGCGAGCACTTTCTGCGGACTCTTAGAGGATGTCATGTTTTAGATATGCTTTAAATGACGGGTAAAATTTGGACAAGCAGCGTTGGGAGTGAGAAGCAAGGAGATTCCAGATGGAAGAAAGAGACAGTGAAATTGCTGAAGTGGGAAAGCACTGACTGCGCTGCGGAAAACCAAGTGGTTCCATTTGACTGGAACATATGTGTGATGAGAGAGGTTATTTGAAATAAAGATTATAGAGGATTTTAAACACCAGAGGAAGGCAGTTAGGCCTTATTAGAAGTCAAAATGAAAGGTATATATGGGAACAGTAGTGTGTCAGCATTTTTATCCATAGGTAGATTATTGGCATTTCTAAGGAGCTCATAGCACTTTACCAGTCAGATTTTCACCAGCCTCTCTGATTCTTAGCAAAGAGCAGAGACTGTGATTAAACATTTCTCATTTCAGATATAAAAGTAGCAAGAAATATTTGAGCATGGAATACTAGATCCCAGTTAATTATCAGAGCAGACCTTAGCAATCAAACTTATCAGCCGCCTTTCAAATTATATCCTGTTCTTAAGGGAAGTTTAGCGCTGTTTATCAGATATCCAGGCCATACAAGCAACCAGTCTGTTCCTAGAGTAACATTAGCATTAAAATTTGAATCTGATGTCTGACCATTTTTAGGGCAAGGTTTTGGGCAATGGAACTGAGGCAGCCTGTCCTAGGACCGTGGCAGCGAAACTGGAGAAGAGGAAGTAACTTGAAAAGAGAGTTTGAGGACAGACTCGATAAAACTTGGGGACTAAAGTGATAGGAACTGAGTGTCTGGGGTACATGTCAGTTCAAGTCCTCCAGGAAGCAAATGCAAGAAAGAGAAGTGCAAGAGATGTATTGAGGGGAATGCCTATAAAAATAAATTAATCAGGAGAGCAGAAGTGGGTAGGAAGACTTCAGACCTTGATGCATGTTCAATATCCATGAAAGACAAGAGAAAAGAAGGATAATTATAAAGAGGAGCCTCAGATTTTGGTGAAACTTGGAGAACATTTTGGCCAAGCCATAGACAGGTCTATTCCCAGGATTGGCAGGTAAAAATCCCTCATTGGGAAGAAATGGTGAGGCTCATTCACTGACTGGGATCTGTCAGAGAATGGATTTAGCTCAGATGCTGTGAGGGATCATAAAACAGTGCAGCTACCTCTAATTCTTGCAGCAGGCTGTCTCTTCAGGGGAGATCTAAAAGTCTCTCTTCCACAGCTGTCACAGGGAATAAGGGAGGAGAGGAGTCAAATACGAATCTAAGGCTCCTGGATAGGTGGCTAGACAGTTCCTGATATTATGAACACAGTTTAGAGAAATGGACTGTGGAACAGTTGTCTTCTCCAAATATCTCTAAACTCTGCTTGGAGGCAGAGCGTGTGACAAGGTGACACTTTTAAGCCTGTAATTTAATATCTTTCTTCTAATACTCCGCTCAAGAATCATATGTCATATTGCAGCCTACATTCTAAAACCGCTGCTTTAAGCCTCTTTGCAGATTACCTCTTCCATAAAGCCAATCTGAATCAACCTATGCTTGGAATGTCTCTGACAGAATGCTATTGACTCAAAGTCCTACTCCTAATATATTACTGCTTTTTCTTGAGTTTTCTTTCCACCAGTTCCTCAATGCCTTTTCTTCTTATATGCTTTTCTTACTGAGGATTCTGTCAAGTTCCTTGTAAAATTTTGTCTTTCTTCCTTTAAAAAATGATTTGCCACTTTACTGAGGCGTGGTAAATGTACAACAAACTATACACCTTTAATATGTAAGATTAAACATCTGTTTACTCTCTGTAAATATACCATAATTAGATTATAAAGATTTCTCATTCCAAAATTTCCCCATGCATTTTGTAGTATACCCTTACCTCTATTCTTATTTGCAGGAAGCCACTGACTCGCTTTCTGCTTTCGTAGATTAGTGTGCATTTTCTAGAATTTTATACACATGGTACCATGAACTATGCACAGTTTTTTGTCTGGCTCAGTATAATTATCTTGAAATTTATCCATGTTTTGGTGTGTATCATTAGTCTGATCCTTGTTATTGCTGAACATTGATCCATTGAATAGATTTGCCACAAATTGTTTACACTGACCTGAGGATAGACATTTGGGTAGGTCCAACTTTGAATCAATACTGATAGCACTGCTATGAATATTTATGTAAAGCTCTTCTTGTGAATATGCACTTTCATTTCTCTTGGGTGGGTATTTAGGAGTCAAAAGATTGCATTGCATGGCAGGTATATGTTTAACTTTATAAGAAATTACAACTGCTTCCCAAAGTGGTTGTACCATTTCATATTCCCACCAGCAGTACATGAGCATTCTAGTTGCCCTTATCAACATTTGAAATTATTTTCTTTTGTTTTTTAATCTTAGCCATTCTAATCAGTGTGCAGTTTTACCATTGTGGTTTAATTTGCATTTCATAGATCAATAAATAAAGTCAGGCATTTCTTTATATGTTTATATGCCATCTGTATATCTTCTTTGATGGAGTGCCAGTTGAAATTATTTGCCCATTTAAAAAAATTAGGTTGTCTTCTCATTACTGAATTGTAACAGTTCTTTATAGAGCCTGGATAAAAGTCTTTTGCCAGATATATATTATGCAAATGTTGTTCCCTAATCTGTGGCATGACTATTATTTTCTTAACAATATCTTTTGAAGAGTAAAGTTTGATAAAATTCAATATCCTATGTTTTTATTTCCTACTTTATGTTCTCAGTGTCTTACTTAAGATATCCTTCCCTAACTTAACACCACTAAGACATTTTCCACTCTTCCAAATGTTATGTAGTTTTCCCTTGAAACTGTCTGTGTTCCGTGTGAGTTACATTGTGTATATTGTGATGAGCTGCAGTTGATTTTTTTTAATATGGCTATCAAATTGTGCCAGTAGGATGAGTTGAAAATGTATCCTTTTCCCCATTTAATTTTCTTTGAATTTTTTTAAAAAATCAGTTGACCATGTATGTTCACGTGGATCTAATTCTGTGCTCTATTCTGTTGCACTGATGTTTCTCTAACTGTATCCCAATTCTATACTGTCCTAATATTTTAGATTAATTTTGAAATCAGGGCAATGGCACCCCACTCCAGTACTCTCGCCTGGAGAATCCCATGGGCAGAGGAGCCTGGTAGGCTGCAGTCCATGGGGTCGTGAAGAGTCGGACACAACTGAGCGACTGCCCTTTCACTTTTCACTTTCATGAATTGGAGAAGGAAATGGCAACCCACTCCAGTGTTCTTGCCTGGAGAATCCCAGGGATGGGGGAGCCTGGTGGGCTGCTGTCTATGGGGTCACACAGAGTCAGACACGACTGAAGCGACTTAGCAGCAGCAGCAGCAGTATGAATTCAGCAACTTTGTTCTTGCTTTGCAAACTGTTTTAGCCACTTTGAGTCCTTCAGTGTACTCTATTCTGTTGCACTGATAAGTTTCTGTAACTGTATCCCAATCCTATACTGTCTTAATATTTTAAATTAAGTTTGAAATCAGTTAGTATGAATTCAGCAACTTTGTTCTTGCTTTGCAAACCGTTTTAGCCACTGTTAGTCCTTTGAATTGTCATAGACTTTGCAAACAGCTTGAAAATTTACTATTGTATAAAAGTGGAGTCTTAATTCAAATTGTACTGACTCTATAGATCAATTTAGAAAAAATTAACCTCTCAAAAATTTAGTCTTCCAATCTATGTGTGTGATATATCCTATTTCTTTAGGTATTCTTTCACATTTCTCATCATCACTAATTACTTCAGTTTGATGATACATTATTTTAAAATTTTATTTATGATAGATTATTGCTTATATAAAATATTTTTATTTCTTATAGATAAGTTTTATGTATTCTGCAAACTTGATAAACTCACTTCTTAGTTCTTGTAGCTGATTTGGAGATTTCTTGAGATTTTCTGCAAATGCATTATGTCACCATGTTATTGTTTTTCAGTCACTCAGTCATGTCTAACTCTTTGTGACCCCCTGGACTGTAGCACACCAGGCTTCCCTGTCCTTCTCTCTCTCCTGGAGTTTGCACAAACTCATGTCCATTGAGCTGGTTATGCTATCTAACCATCGTATCCTCTGTTGCCCCCTTCTCCTCCTGCACTACATCTTTTCCAGCACCAGACAATGGCAATTTCATTTCTTCCTTTTCAAATTGCATTAAAGTTTTTCTTGCTCTATTGCAGTGAGTGGCAGCTGCATGGTGCAGGAGCAGCCAAGAGGAGCTAAGCAGAGGCTGAGAGTAGATACCCCATGTCCAAGGTCAGGAGCAGTGGCTGCATTTTGCTGGAGCAGCCATGAAAGAGATACTCCACATCCAAGGTAAGAGAGATGAAGTGAAGTTGCTCAGTTGTACCTGACTGTTTGCAACCCCATAGACTGTAGCGTACCAGGCTCCTCTGTCCATGGGATTTTCCAGGCAACAGTACTGGAGTGGATTGCCATTTCCTTCTCCAGGGGATCTTCCAAACCCAGAGCTCGAACCCAGGTCTCCCATATTGTAGACAGACGCTTTACTGTCTGAGCCACCAGGGAAGTATGTGCAAGGTAAGAGAAACCCAAATAAGAAGGTAGGTGCTGAGAGAGGGCATCAGAGAGCAGACAGATTGAAACCACAATCACAGAAAACTAGCCAATCTGATCACATGGACCACAGCATTAGCTAACAATGAAACTAAGCCATGCAGTGAGGGGCCACCCAAGATGGACAGGTCATGGTGGAAAAGTCTGACAGAGTATGCTCCACTGGAGAGGGGAATGGCAAACCACTTCAGTATTCTTGCCTTGAGAACCCCATGTACAGTATGAAAAGGCAAAAGATAGGACACTGAAAGATAAACTTCCCAGGTCAGTAGGTGCCCAATATGCTACTGGAGATCAGTGGAGAAATAACTCTAGAAAGAATGAAGGGATGGAGCCAAAGCAAAAACGACACTCAGTTGTGGATGGGACTGGTGATAGAAGCAAGGTCCGATGCTGTAAAGAGCAATATTGCACAAGAACCTGGAATGTCAGGTCCATGAATCAAGGCAAATTGGAAGTGGTCCAACAGGAGATGGCAAGAATGAATGTCGACATTCTAGGAATCAGTGAACTAAAATGGAGTGGAATGGGTGAATTTAACTCAGATGACCATTATATCTACTACTGCGGGCAGGAATCCCTCAGAAGAAATGGAGTAGCCATCATAGTCAATGAAAGAGTCTGAAATGCAGTACTTAGATGCAATCTCAAAAACAACAGAATGATCTCTGCTCGTTTCCAAGGCAAACCAATCAATATCACAGTACTCCCAACCAGTAATGCTGAAGAAGCTGAAGTTGAATAGTTCTATAAAGACCTACAAGACCTTTTAGAACTAATACCCAAAAAAGATGTCCTTTTCATTATAGGGGACTGGAATGCAAAAGTAGGAAGTCAAGAAACACCTGGAGTAACAGGCAAATTTGTCCTTGGAATACAGAATGAAGCAGGGCAAAGGCTAATAGAGTTTTGCCAAGAGAACACACTGGTCATAGCAAACACCCTCTTCCAACAACACAAGAGAAGACTTTACACATGAACATCACCAGATGGCCAACACTGAAATCAGATTGATTATATTCTATGCAGCCAAAGATGGAGAAGCTCTATACAGTCAGCAAAAACAAGACCAGGAGCTGACTGTGGCTCAGATCTTGAACTCCTTATTGCAAAATTCAGACTTAAATTGAAGAAAGTAGGGAAAACCACTAGACCATTCAGGTATGGCCTAAATCAGATCCCTTATGATTATACAGTGGAAATAAGAAATAGATTTAAGGGGCTAGATCTGATAGACAGAGTGTCTGATGAACTATGGACAGAGGTTTGTGATATTGTACAAGAGACAGGGATCAAGACCATCCCCAAGAAAAAGAAATGCAAAAAGGCAAAATGGCTGCCTGAGGAGGCCTTACAAATAGCCGTGCAAAGAAGAGAAGTGAAAAGCAAAGGAGAAAAGGAAAGATAGAAGCATCTGAATGCAGAATTCCAAAGAATAGAAAGGAGAGATAAGAAAGCCTTCCTCAGCCATCAATGCAAAGAAATAGAGGAAAACAATAGTATGGGAAAGACTGGAGATCTCTTCAAGAAAATTAGAGATACTAAGGGAACATTTCATGCAAAGATGGGCTCAATAAAGGACAGAAATAATATGGACCTAACAGAAGCAGAATTAAGAAGAGGTGGCAAGAATACACAGAATAACTATACAAAAAAGATCTTCATGACCCAGATAATCACGATGATGTGATCACTCACCTAGAGCGAGACATCCTGGAATGCAAAGTCAAATGGGTCTTAGGAAGCATCACTATGAACAAAGCTAGTGAAGGTGATGGAATTCCAGTTGAGCTATTTCAAAGCCTAAAAGATGGTGCTGTGAAAGTGTTGCACTCAATATGCCGGCAAATTTGGAAAAGTCAACAGTATCCACAGGATTGGAAAAGGTCAGTTTTCATTTCAATCTCAAAGAAAGGCAATGCCAAAGAATGCTCTAACTACCACACAATTGCACTCATTTCATACACTAGTAAAATAATGCTCAAAATTCTCCAAGCCAGGCTTCAGCAATACATGGACTGTGAACTTCCAGATGTTCAAGCTGGTTTTAGAAAAGGCAGAGGAACCAGAGATCAAATTGCAAACATCTGCTGGATCATGGAAAAAGCAAGAGAGTTCCAGAAAAACATCTATTTCTGCTTTATTGACTATGCCAAAGCCTTTGACTGTGTGGATCACAATAAACTGTGGAAAATTCTGAAAGAGATGGGAATACCAGACCACCTGACCTGCCTTTTGAGAAACTTGTATGCAGATCAGGAAGCAACAGTTAGAACTGGACATGGAACAACAGACTGGTTCCAAATAAGAAAGGCATACGTCAAGGCTGTATATTATCACCCTGCTTATTTAATTTATATGCAGAATACATCATGAGAAATGCTGGGCTGGAAGAAGCACAAGCTGGAATCTTGGCAAAATTGATATTTGCTGGGAGAAATATCAATAACCTCAGATACGCAGATGACACCACCCTTATGGCAGAAAGTGAAGAAGAACTAAAGAGCCTCTTGATGAAAGTAAAAAAGGAGAGTGAAAAAGTTGGCTTAAAGCTCAACATTCAGAAAACTAAGATCATGGCATCTGATCCCATCATTTCATGGCAAATAGGTGGGGAAACAGGGGAGACAGTGTCAGACTTTATTTTGGGGGGCTTCAAAATCACTGCAGATGGTGATTGCAGCCATGAAATTAAAAGACGCTTACTCCTTGGAAGGAAAGTTATGACCAACATAGACAGCATATTAAAAAGCAGAGATATTACTTTGCCAACAAAGTTCCATCTAGTCAAGGCTATGGTTTTTCCAGTAGTCATGAATGGATGTGAGAGTTGGACTCTAAAGAAAGCTGAGCACCAAAGAATTGATGCTTTTGAACTGTGGTGCTGGAGAAAACTCTTGAGAGTCCCTTGGACTGCAAGGAGATCCAACCAGTCCATCATAAAGGAGATCAGTCCTGAGTGTACATTGGAAGGACTGATGTCGAAGCTGAAACTCCATTACTTTGGCCACCTGATGCAAAGAGCTGACTCACTTGACAAGACCTTGATGCTGGGAAAGATTGAGGGCAGGAGGAGAAGGGGATGACAGAGGATGAGATGGTTGGATGGCATCACCATCCAACTGGACACTAGTTTGGGTGAACTCCAGGAGTTGGTGATGGACAGGGAGGCCTTGCGTGCTGCGGTTCATGGGGTCACGAAGAGTCGGGCACGATTGAGCGACTGAACTGAAGTGAAAACTTCTATTACAATGCTGCAAAAAAAGTATTGAGAACAAGTGTTCATGACTTTTCTCCCCACTCTTACAGTGAAGCATTCAATCTTTATCATTAAGTATTGTGTTAGTTCCAAGTTTTACTTTTATCAATGCTGTTTATCAGGTTGAAAAAAATCCCTTGTATTTATAGGTAGCTAGGAGTTTTTAACCATGAATAGACATTGAATTCTATCAAATGTTTTCTTCTGTATCTATTGAGATGATCATTAGGGTTTTTATTTTTAAAGTCTTTTAATATGGTAAATTCCACTGATTGATTTTCAGACGTTTAAGAAAGAATGTTTATGTGATAAACCTCACTTATCCATCATGTGTTAACCTACTTCCATACTGTTCAGTTCAGTTCAGTTCAGTTCAGTTCAGTCTCTTAGTTGCGTCCGACTCCTTGCAACCCCATGAACTGCAGCGCTCCATACTGTTAAACTTACTTAAATTTTGTTAGGAATTTTTGCATAAAGAGGGATATAGGTTTATGCTTCCTTTTTATGCGATATCTTTTTCTAGCTGGGGTATCAAGGACAATGCTGGCTTCAAAAATTGAGATAGAAAGTGTTCCTTCGGCGTTTATTTTATGGAAGAGATTATGGAGAATTAGTAAAATTTCTTCTTTCAATGCTTGTTAGAATCCACCAGTAAAAGCATATGGGTATAGTGATTTCTCTTTTTCTGAATGGTTATTAATTATTTATTCAACATCTCTAATAAAAATGGGTATATTAGGGTTAGCTTATTTTTAGTGAACTTGGAAATTTGTGTTTTTCAAAGCATTTGTCCATTTCAAATAATATATAGAATATATTGGCATAAAATTATTCATAATATTTAGTTTTTATCCTTTTAATATCAATAAAATCTATGGTGATGCCATTTTTCATTCCTGATGTTGGTTATGCCTTTAATCTTTCTTTCTTATTTTCCCTAATCAGTATGACTACATGTTTACCAATTTAGTAATCTCCTCAAATCATTGATTTGTCTCTATTATTATTCTATTTTCTATTTCATATATTGCTGCTTTTATCTTTATTATTTCTTTTCTTTGTGTTACTTTGCTTTTTTTTTTTTAAGTTGCGTAAGATGGAAGGGTAAATCCCCGTGACTCTATCATGGCCCCAAACAAAAGAGACCCTGTTCTAGTTTGCACTGAAATCATCCACTGTGCTCCCACCTCTCTAGCAATTACTGAGGAGTTGAGCAGTAATTACACTCTAAGCAGAAAGTATGAGATATTTTGGGTGAGAGCAGAGTTAATTCTGCTGGGGCTAGTAAGGGAGTTGAACACAGGCCCAAACGAAGAACCAGGGAGGTAACTGGAAATTTGGAGAAGATTCTCAGAACAAGGGTCATAAAAGCAATCCTCTCTTATCTAAGGAACTATTTTATAGGAAAAATATTACACTTCTTGGTAGTCTTGCAGCATTATTGGATCATTGGGTACAAGCTACACTCTGTTTTACTTTGTCACGATCAGTGTCCTAAACTGGGGCGGGGGGCCTCTGTGGAGATGGGCACGAGTTCTTATTCCCTGGAAGAACTGGACAGTACTAGCATTTGAACCCTTGTTGACCTTGGAAGTTCCATCTCTGAAGTCAGACAGGTAGATGCTCAGATCCCACTGTCACCACATACCAGTTGTGTGACTCTGAACTAGTTACTTAATCTGAGTTCCAGCTTTCTCGTACGCAAACGGAAGTGACAAACACGGCTACTTTGCAGGGCTATAAAGATTAAATAAGCTATCTCGTGGAAAACACAACAAAACATTTTGCACAGCATCTGGTATGTAGTATGCATCCTGTACATTTTATTTATTTATTTGATATTAACATTTACTCAAATTATGGTTAGATAATTTTGCTACTGAGAAGAGTCTTATGGGTCATTCATTCTAAACCCATTATTTCACAGATGAGGGAAGTGAAGCAAGGAAAAGTGACTTGCGCAAAGTCGCACAATTTGTAGTTTGATAAAACCTGGAGCTCAGGTATTGAGAATCTTTGATTCAAAGACCTTCCCCCTGTCCACATCACAGATATCTGAGTAGACCCAGGAGACAGAAAACTTACTTCTAGATGTTGGCTTTGTCATTGTTGTGTGATTTTGAGGGTCAGCCCTTCTTCCTCCTCAGGTCTCAGTTTCCTCCTGCATAAAATGGGAACATACGAATATGTCTAACTGGCCTTTTTAGGTTTAGTGTTTTGTGTTTTAAACAAGTCATTTATGCTAAAGTGGGAGGAATCGGTGTATTGGAATTGTTTTTCTCCACAGGCACTGCCATTGCTTTGCCCACAGTGACGACAACAACAACAAAAATGCTTTTGTTTCATGTTCTATTTTAAAAGGAAATCAATCATTCAAGTCTAATCTTGTTTGTTTGCAGCTGTGTTGAGTTAAATAGCACACCAGGCTTAAGGCGAACAAGCCCGCTTCCTGAAAGCAGGAGAGGTTGCTACTTTGTTTTCCTTATCTCCCTTGGGGTGCTGATCACAGAGCCTGCTCCCCACCTGTCCCTTTCATTCGCTTAAGGATTTGCAGAGACCATACTTCCTCCCACTCCTGGGAACCTCGCCATCAATTTAGAGATAACTGCTCATTCTGTCTGTTCTCTAGCTGGTGGGGAGCGGGCTCCACTGGCCCGCCTCATGAATGCCTGCGTTCATCCACAAAAGAGAAAATGATATTCTGAAAAGATACATCAATTAAAAAGCCTGCCTCCCAACTTCCTTTGGCTACAGTGAATGAGGAAAGCATTTCCTCCTCTCTTGTGCTTATTTTGCAAGGTTTTCTTTGTTGCCACTTTGAATGGATATGCAGCACCCACTCTGCTCAGTGTTGTGCTGAGACTTAGTACCTGCCCTCAAGGAATGCAGAGACCACTAGGGGTGGTGGGAAAATGAGTGACTCCTGGGTTTAAGTCAGTATTTCATTTAAAATAAGTTGAGTACTAGGAGAATATTATGTAAGGGAGATACGGACTCCCTGGGACTCAGAAAAGGCCCCCTGGAAGTGGTAAAATTTAGGACTGAAAGATAGAATGTGGATGAGCAGAAAGGAATGCTAAAGCAGCTAATTTCTTTAACAAACTTTAAAACGTTATTAATTGAATGTCAACTCAGTGGCATGTTCTATGCTAATTAGATGGTGGAAAACTTACCTTCAAGAGAGAAAAGATGAATCTGGTGATCAAAGACAGCATCTTTCTTGGATGAAAAGTGACTACTCATTGGACAGAAAAGCTGGTTTATGTAAGGTTTTCCAGTGGCCCAAAAGAAGAACAAAGAAAGCAGGACAAGTAACCTTCCTTTAAGTTAGGGGATTTGGAGGTTTTGACTTGCTTGGGGGTTTCAACTTCAGCACTCTTGACATCTTCCACCAGAGAATTATTTGTTGCTGGAGACTGTCCTGTGTATTGTAGGATGTTTAGCAGCATCCCAGGCTTTGTTCTCACTGCCAGTAGCAATCTCTCCACAGTTAAGACAACCAAAAATCTCTCCAGATATTATCAAATGTCCCCTGGTTGGCAAAATCACCCTGGTTGCCAACCACTTTGAGATGTGGGAAAGATCATGAAAGTGGAGATCAGGAGCACAGCGCAGTCTCCTCTTTGTAATTTTGGACAAGCCACTTTCAATTTGTGACTTCAGTTTCTTCATTTCACAAAGAAAGAAGTTGTACTAGATTCCTTCATTTCTTCCTTCACTCCTTCACCCCTTCAGTCAACTTTTTGTAAGCTCCTGTTATGTGCCAGGCTGTCTTCTGGGTGCAGCTAAGGGTTAGCAGGTGCCAAGTAAAGCAAGGTCCCTGTCCTCATGATGCTTGTGTGCAAGTTGTGGGAGGCAGGCAATAAACAGACATTGAAACTGTTATAAAATCCCAAGAAATAATAATTGCTCTGAAGAAAACAAAGCCGAGCAGTCTTGTAAAAAGAGTCTGAAGGTAGGAGGCTGCTCTCTGAGGAATTAATTTGGATGACATTTGAGCTGAAACCCAAATAATAAAGGACCCATCCATGTGAAACTCGGAGGAAATAAGGTTCCAGGCAGAGTCAATAGGAAATGCAAAGGCTCCAAGGTGGGAATGAGGTAGGCCTGTCTAGAAGGTAGTGAATGATGGAGAGAAAACCAAGAGATGAGGTCTGAGGGGAAGATAAGAGCCAGTTCCTGTAGGACCATGTCGACTGTGTAAAGGACTTTGAGTTTTATTTTGCTTGCCTCACTATATCACTGGGGGGGGGGGGGGGGAGCAGGAGAGTGGTGGGTAACAATCTGAATTAGTTTCATAGAGATCATTCCGACTACTTTGGGAATAGTGAATTTTAAGTGAGCAAGAAGGAGACCAAAGGATGAAGTGGGTGCAACAGGCTAGAAAAGAAACGAAAGCGGCTTTGCCTAGAGATATGGCAATGGCGACAGAGGAGGATAGAGTTAAGATAGCTTTTGCAGGTAGAGCCAACTGGATTTGCTGATGGATTGCATGCGAGAACTAAGGGAGAGAAGGTGATCAAGGATGATGCCTAGGCTTCTGGACAGAAGAACTGGGCAGATTGTTTTACCATTTGCTTATATGAGAAAAGTAGACTTGGGGTTGAAAGGCAATAGTTCAAGGTGTATCTAAAATAATTTCCAACTAGAAAATTCAGTTCTATAGTAGAATTCAGTACTGCCCCTTTTGAAAGCTTCTCCGGAGATCTCTGTCTATGCTCTTTCACCTCCACAACACACATACACCACAGATGCATACACAAAAAGCTCGAACAAAAACGAGTGTGTAAGATAATGGCACGGCAGGAAACTGCTGTGCTTTCCACACTTCCTCATGCATGCAGAGATACTGCTGTGCCTGACAAGCAACAAGAGGCTTCGGTAAATCATGTTGGGTGAGATCTTGTCAATCGGAGGTTTTGCTATCCAGAAATCTAATGAGGCTTAAAGAAAACTGATAATTCATTAGCATTTTTGAACATGCCCCCACTCTGCTGCATGGTAATTACTGAGTAGCTACGGAGCAACTCAGAAATATACGGCCAAGACAGACTGCTCCATCCATCAAATTCCAACGGTTACAATCATCTAATGAATGCTACATGAATCAAACAGTGGAAAGTAATAATACTATCTTTCCTCCCCCTGCTGAGTCTTTCAGCAAGGTTTCCAGAGCAAATCAATTTAGTGGAAAGTTTGGCTCCCTCTAGGGTCAAGGCCACAGTTATAGGACAACGGTACTTCTGAGAAAGCAAGTGGGATAGTTGGCCCTTTCAAGACAGAAAGTGGGATAGTTGGCCCTTTAGCCTAAGAGAAAGTAATCCTTCACTTGGATTCTAGTAGGATGGTGAGAAATTAAGCGCAGACATGGCTTTTATGTAAGGCTTGGAGTTGTCAGGATTCTGAAACATGAAGTAGCTTCTCTCTAGGGCTGGCATCAGGGAGACATCCCCAGAAGCCTGAGAGCCAGTCCGTCTAGCACTAAAATGGAGAACCCACTCAGAACGGTAGCAGGTGAAATCTGCACAACTCTTGGCACAAATGACTTCATCTACCCCCACATTAAGAGATTTGAACAAACTCTAGTCTATCAGCTTGAGGCTGTGTCCCTAGGATGACTACTCAAGTTCCCTTAAAGAGCCTGCCCGTGAAAGCTTAATGCTGCCAAAAGAATGTACTACTAGTTCCAGCCAAAACCTGACTATAAGCCTCCAACTTCTCTTTTCTTAGAGCATATATTTTATAAAACTTACAATGGTAAATCCTTTCTCCGTCATTTTGAGATGTATCTTCTGCAACCCAGGAACGTCTTTTTCAAGGACCTGGGAGCCATCCCTTTGAAATGCAATCACCAAGAAAGAGCCAGTGTTACCCAGTGTCTGTGGGATAGTGGGAGCCTAACTTTGATAAATACCAGACAGTGAACACAAATGGCCTAATCACACTGACTGTCCGCCCCTCAGCAGCCCTCAGTACTTTTCCTTCAGTGTACTCCAGAATTTAAAAAGCCTACTGCTTTTTTGTTTAGTGGAGTTGAGCTCAGATGATACACTGAAGTCTCTCCCCTACTGCAGTTATCTCAAATAAAATCAGTCTTGCCATTTTTAGTAAGTGTCTGGTACAAAATTCTTTTACACAAGCCCAGGGTCTGAAACTCAGGAGATATAGGAGCAAGTTTGGGCTCAAACTCCTCTACTGACAACTGATAACTCTAGACAAATGACTCCATTGTTTGAAGCTTTAACTTTGTAACTGTCAAATGGGAATACTAAAATATAATCTATATACCTAAGTTTATGATCATAAAACTGTATAGTGATTCCAGAATATTCAAATGCTAGAAAATATGAGAGGTTTCCATAGTGGTTACTTTTTAGATCAGGACAGTCTTTGAGAAGAATGTAAAGACGACTCACAGCTAGTCCACAACACAAAAATCACCATATCCCCAATTTATTTTCTTCCCTCTTCTTCCTTATAAGCCAAGCATCAGAGCCCCACATTTATACCATTTCAGAAAATATACTGATGTTAGGTTTAGGAGCTACCGTTTTTGACCTTGGATATGTCTTTATTGGGCTTCCCACGTGGTGCTAGTGATAACAAATCTACCTGCCAATGCAGGAGACATAATTAGACACGGGTTCAATCCCTGGGTAAAGAAGATGCCCTGGAGGAGGGCACGGCAACCCACTCCAGTATTCTTGCCTGGAGAATCCCATGGACAGAGGAGCCTGGCAGGCTACAGTCCATGGGTTTGCAAAGAGTTGGATGCAACTAAAGTGACTTACACACGTACACACGCATCTATAAGTAGAAATATATTACCTATTGGAGGCAACACACTGATCTGATTGCAGCCATCTCACTTGAAAGAGGTGGGTTTCTGAGTACCTGACAGGTTTCTCAGTTGATGGTGATGGAGAGAGGCCCAGACATCAAGGCAGAAGAATGGCACCTGTATTCTCTCTGCCAGAGATTAGCCACGTGCCCTTCTGTGGTGCTATAGCTGAAATGTAGATGAGCAGTGCCCTTCAAAGAATGAATGCAGTCCCTGACTTCCAGACTTTATGTGGTGATGAACATTGAGGCCTCTACCTCTCTTCCCCAAGTCAAGCTTGGAGACCTGGAGTACCCTGAGCACATCTACCAGGAGAGGCCTAGGCAGTTTTCTGCTTCTTGGGCACGGAAGTCACCATGCCAAAGTGGGCTGTGACCTGGCATGCTCCTTCATCCAAGCTACAGGCCTCACCTACTTCCTGCTGTGCTTGCTCAGTCAATATGAACAAACATTCCTGTCCCTTTTTCCTGATGAATCTGTAGTGGTTATAAATACTAGCCATTTGACCATGCTTAGGATCTCTACACAGTCAAAGGCTTTGGCATAGTCAATAAAGCGGAAATAGATGTTTTTCTAGAACTCTCTTGCTTTTTCGATGAGCCAGCGGATGTTGGCAATTTGATCTCTGGTTCCTCTGCCTTTTCTAAAACCAGCTTGAACATCTGTAAGTTCATGGTTCATGTACTGCTGAAGCCTGGCTTAGAGAATTTTAAGCATTACTTTACTAGCATGTGAGATGAGTGCAATTGTGCGGTAGTTTGAGCCTTCTTTGGCATTGCCTTTCTTTTGGATTGGAATGAAAACAGACCTTTTCCCAGCCTGTGGCCACTGCTGAGTTTTCCAAATTTGCTGGCATATTGAGTGCAGCACTTTCACAGCATCATCTTTCATGGTTTGAAATAGCTCAACTGGAATTCCATCACCTCCACTAGCTTTGTTCATAGTGATGCTTTCTAAGGCCCACTTGACTACACATTCCAGGATGTCTGGCTCTAGGTGAGTGATCACACCAAAGCCTTTGACTGCGTGGATCACAATAAACTGGAAAATTCTGAAAGAGATGGGACTACCAGACCACCTGATCTGCCTCTTGAGAAACCTATATACAGGTCAGGAAGCAACCGTTAGAACTGGACATGGAACAACAAAGTGGTTCCAAATAGGAAAAGGAGTACATCAAGGCTGCATATTGTTACCCTGCTTATTTAACTTATATGCAGAGTACATCATGAGAAACGCTGTGCTGGAAGAAGCACAAGCTGGAATCAAGATTGCCAGGAGAAATATAAATAACCTCAGATATGCAGATGACACCATCCTTATGGCAGAAAGTGAAGAGGATCTAAAAAGCCTCTTGAAAGTGAAAGAAGAGAGTGAAAAACTTGGCTTAAAGCTCAACATTCAGAAAACAAAGATCATGGCATCTGATCCCATCACTTCATGGGAAATAGATGGGGAAACATTGGAAACAGTGTCAGACTTTATTTTGGGGGGCTCCAAAATCACTGCAGATAGTGATTATAGCCACGAAATTAAAAGACACTTACTCCTTGGAAGGAAAGTTATGACCAACCTAGATAGCTTATTCAAAAGCAGAGACATTACTTTGCCAACAAAGGTCCGGCAAGTGAAGGCTATGATTTTTCCAGTAGTCATGTATGGATGTGAGAGTTGGACTGTGAAGAAAGCTGAGCACTGAAGAATTGATGCTTTTGAACTGTGGTGTTGGAGAAGACTCTTGAGAGTCCGTTGGACTGCAAGGAGATCCAATCAGTCCATTCTAAAGGAGATCAGTCCTGGGTGTTCTTTGGAAGGAATGATGCTAAAGCTGAAACTCCAGTACTTTGGCCACCTCATGCGAAGAGTTGACTCACTGGAAAAAACTCTGATGCTGGGGAGGGATTGGGGGCAGGAGGAGAAGGGGACGACAGAGGATGAGATGGCTGGATGGCATCACCAACTCGATGGACGTGAGTTTGAGTGAACTCCGGGAGTTGGTGACAGTCAGGGAGGCCTGGTGTGCTGCAATTCATGGGGTCGCAAAGAGTCGGACACGACTGAGTGACTGAATTGAACTGAACTGAGGATCTCTACCTATGTCTGGCCATTCTCTTTTTTGGGCACTGGATCCAATTCTCCTTCCCAACTCCCAGTGAGTCCTGGAGTCATGCTCAAAAAAAGTGGTTCATCTGGACTGTATCACCATGGTGGTGCCCTTACCTGAGTCCACATCACCACTGCCTGGGCACTCCTGCCCCCCGCCCCACCTGTCAGACTGGATCTCCCTTCTGCTCTACCCGCTCACTAAGCTGAGTTCCCACATTATTGTGGATGATGTAGTTTGAACTGATGACCACCACAGTCAGAGTCAGAGCTTGCAAGTCAGAGAAGATCCCATAGTCCTGCTCCTGACTCTGTCCCCTCTCCTGTTAGCTTCTCCCCAGGGACCTCGGTATGGGGTCTCAAAATATCTTACTTAAAATCTTGCTTAGGGGATCATTCTGACTCTTGGAAATTTTCTGAAACTTGACTCTGAGAATTTCCATGCAAAAAGAAATTATTCTTGTTGCTTTAAAGCTATGCCTCTTCTATGATGGAGATGAACTGTCTTGCTTTTGTCAGGCTGCATCTCCCTTTTGCACTTTTCTCTTTAGCATGGGAGAATTTGAATTTGAAGGGAAATTCTGTATATGATCCATTCTGAGACATCCTGTCATCATTGTTCAACAAGCTTGACTTGTATTTAAAATAGCTAAGTAAATGCTAATTTGATCTTGGTCAATCCTTTTCTTGGATGGAACTGAACAACTTCAGTGAATTTAAGACTGTTAAATATATTCTTTAAAATACTGGTAATAACAACAGTATAAGCAGTGATGCAAAGAACTATAGTGTCGCCTTGGAGATGAAGGGTTTCCTGCAGAGCGTTTAACTGGAAGAGGTAGCCACTATGTGTGAAAGCAAAAACTGCTCAAGTATTCACAGAGAGCAGGTGGTGTTGCAATTCAGATTTCATTTCTTTTTCGTTTGTATAGAATTCAATAATTCAGGAAAACCATCAACCATTAAGCTCTTGACATCATTTTCCTAACTGTAGCACAAGATGATGATAACTAGATTGGATATTTTCACCTAAAGTATCTTTGTTGGACATCTTTGCTGCAAATCTTCTTGCTGCAAACATTTTCATGACATAACCGATTTACCATAAGGCAATTTTGCCATGAAAGATAAAATCAGGAAAAATAAAAGAGGGACATGAAGGACATAATAAAACATGAATAACAAAAAGACTTTATTGCACAATATAAAATATTTGAGTCCAGAGCTGGACATGGAAAAACAGACTGGTTCCAAATAGGAAAAGGAGTACATCAAGGCTGTATATTGTCACCCTGCTTATTTAACTTATATGCAGAGGACATCATGAGAAATGCTGGGCTGGATGAAGCATCAGCTGGAATCAAGATTGCTGGGAGAAATATCAATAACCTCAGATATGCAGATGACACCATCCTTATGGCAGAAAGTGAAGAGGATCTAAAAAGCCTCTTGAAAGTGAAAGAAGAGAGTGAAAAACTTGGCTTAAAGCTCAACATTCAGAAAATTTAAATCGTGGCATCCGGTCTCATCAATTCATGGTGAATAGATGGGGAAACCGTGTCAGACTTTATTTTTCTGGGCTCCAAAATCACTGCAGCTGGTGACTGCAGCTATGAAATTAAAAGACACTTACTCTTTGGAAGGAAAGTTATGACCAACCTAGAGAGCATGTTAAAAAGCAGAGAGATTACTTTGCCACCAAAGGTCTGTCTAGTCAAGGCTATGGTTTTTCCAGTAGGAACAAAGGTCCATCTAGTCAAGCCTATGGTTTTTCCAGTAATCATGTATGGGTGTGAGAGTTGGACTATAAAGAAAGCTGAGCGCCAAAGAATTGATGCTTTTGAACTGTAGTGTTGGAGAGGACTCTTGAGAGTCCCTTGGACTGCAAGGAGATCCAACCAGTCCATCCTAAAGGAAATCAGTCCTGAATATTCTTTGGAAGGACTGATGTTGAAGCTGAAACTCCAATACTTTGGCCACCTGATGTGAAGAGTTGACTCATTTGACAAGACCCTGATGCTGGGAAAGATTGAGGAGGAGAAGGGGATGGCAGAGGATGAGGGGGTTGGATGGCATCACTGACTGAATGGACACGAGTTTGGGTGAACTCCAGGAGTTGGTGATGGACAGGAAGGCCTGGCTTGCTGCGGTTCATGGCGTCGCAAAGAGTCGGACGCGACTGAGTGACTGAACTGAATTGGTAATGTGTGTAGATTCGTGGCAATCCTGAACAAATAAGTGACATTTTGTGGTTTTACCTGAGCATTTGTCTTCCATCTCCTTTATTCATAGTGTTTATATATTTTTCTTTTTGATTGTTGATTAGTCTTCTGTTTTGGCATTGCAGTTTTTATTTTTTGTTAAAATTTCCTCCTTCATTAAGGAATTCCCCAGTGGTCCAGTGGTTAGGACTCTACATTTTCACTACCAAGGGCCTGGGTTCAAACCAGTTCAGGAACTAAGGTCCCACAAGCCATGGCATGGCCAAAAAGAAAAAAAAAAGTGAAAAGTAAAACAAAAAAACCCAAAAGAGAGATATCAACTTCCAAGTTTGTGACTGAGCTTTGTATTGCATTATGAAAGCCTCTATACTGTTGCTTGTTCTTGGCATCTTGTCACATGTCCAGTGACAGACATTCCAAAGTTCTAGAGGAAATATGGGTCCAACTCTGCACCTTTGAGACCCTCAGACTTTCTTTTCCAATGTCGTGTGTCTCCAATATGTACCAACTGTTGGTGTAAATCATCATCAGCTCAATAAAGCCATCAGTGACATCACTAACTGGAAGAAACACTAATTCCTTTCAACAAGTTAAAACCAAGTGCAAGCAAAAAATTGTCAATCAGTTATTGTATCTTCCACAGCAGAATTGTCTGAAGGCCAATTAGTTAAGTGGTGAAAATATTTGCAGCAAAAATGCTTGCAGCAAAAATGTTTATGGCAAAGAAACTCTCCGTAAAAATAGCTAGAACATTTCAGGGTACCGTTCTGTGACCGAGTCACCAGGCAACTGGATCCTCTCCTATGCTGAATTCACCCATATCTAAAATGAAGACATTGTGTAGTATGACCTCCCAAGTCCTTCCTACTCTAAGAAGTTTTTGTTGTTGTTTTATTTTTTGTAGGGGGAGAGGGAGTGCTGGGTGGTGGTGAGGGAGGTTCCATAGGCTGGATCCCTGAGTAGCCTCAAAACTGGCTTAACTCCAAATCAGAGCTAGTTTTTAAGTTAGATGAAGACATGCCTTCAGGTTTCTCTTGGCTACAAGTTTCCCAAACTCTAACCTTTCCATTTTTTCCTTAAAATTATTAAGCTCCTAATAGGTATAAGACACTAAATTGATGCAGTTATAAGAAAGTCACTGTGGGACTGAATATAATCTGCTTCAAGCTTCCAAGATTGTACAACCCCTCCTTCAAAGGACACCCGTTGAGCTGGAAGACAGTGTTGCTGCCTCTCCAGAGGGAAAAGATGAAGCAGGATGCAAGCAAGACAGCGTCATATGAACTCTGATCTGCACTGCTAGATACACATTCTTCTCAAGCTGAAACAGACTTTTGAAGCCCTGTGATTCATTTCACCCCCTTATTTTATAGTAAGGAAAACAAGGCTCAGAAGGAAGAAATGAAGAAAGAAGAATGTTGGTGGTTATAACTCACTTTAGAGGCAGATAGACCTGGCTTTAATAACTAGCTCCTCCACTTGTTAGCTGTGTGACTGTCAAATTGTTTAATTTTTCATGCCTTAGCTTCCTCATTTGTAAAATGGTTATAATAACCAATTTCATCCTTTCTAAGGATAGATGAGAAAGTGAATGTACATATGTAGTAGATGCCTGCTGCTGCTGCTGCTGCTGCTGCTAAGTTGCTTCAGTCGTGTCCGACTCTGTGCGACCCCATAGATGGCAGCCCACTAGGCTCCCCCATCTCTGGGATTCTCCAGGCAAGAACACTGGAGTGGGGTGCCATTTCCTTCTCCAATTCATGAAAGTGAAAAGTGAAAGTGAAGTCGCTCAGTTGTGTCTGACTCTTCGCAACCCCGTGGACTGCAGCCTACCAGGCTCCTCTGTCCATGGGATTTTCCAGGCAAGAGTACTGGAGTAGGATGCCATTGCCTTCTCTGAGTAGATGCCTAGCATATCTTAAACAGTCAAAGAATGTCAAATATATTCATTATAGCATATTGGGACTGAATTTTTATCTCCTATTCCTCTAGATTATATAATATACAATCGGAGCCCTTGTTTCATGGATCTAGAAGAAAAAGCTAAGTGAAAAATGCCAGTGTCTTACATATTTAGGAATGGCTGATTTTCTTGAGACAAAAACATCAAAAAAAAATAATAATAAGGTGAGACCAATGGCTAGACTCTGATATAAACAAACAGTCTGAGTGTGAAGACTGCTGACTGGTAATTGAAGAGGTCTCTGGGGGAGACATCAGGATAGTCTTGCAGAACGAGCTGCAAAAGACAGGGGAGGGCTGTGATAAATGGAACAGAGGATGTGTGGGTGTGGAGGGAGATGCTGGCCCTGGCTTGTGATTGGCTAAGGGAAGTGGTAAGAGGGGGTGTCTGGGACAGGCAAGCAATGGCGGTGACATCAGTCAGAAGTCTCAGGACCTCAGCTGTAGAAATGGAGAGAAGCCTGGAGAGAGAAGGCAGAGCTTCAGTCCTAAAGGCATACCAGACCTCAGGAGCTTGTTTAGAAGTGCTCGTGGGAAAAATACCCAGTGACCATTCAATGAGAAGAGGCCCTCTTCTGTAGAAAAGGTCATCCTCTATGTCCAAGCATTGGAAGACATACTCAAAGCCATGAGAGGGGAAGAGTAACCGGAAGAGTGCACTGAACCCTGATCTTGGATGAGAACTGAAATGTTACAGCCAGATCCCCTTCCACCAGAAATGAGAAATTAGCACACTTTCTGAAGAGCCCCAGCAGGGGCCAAGGCAGAAGTGGAATTTATTGGTCAGAAGATTAAGGTTGAAGGCGCCCATTTAGAGAGCAAGCACCTAAACAGGACCAGAGAAAAGACTGTCTTCACGCCAGTGCCTGCTCTCCTAGCACAGGAAGCTGAAAGCCCCTGCCCCCACCCCTGACAGTGATAGAGCTGGTCTCTTTGTCAGATACGGAGCTAGGTCAGTAGGAGGCCTAGGGAGAATAGGGTGCGAGGAGACCAGAGATACAGCTGCCGGGACTGGAGAAGTGCGGTCCAGTGCAGCTTGTTTAGATTTCCATAGCACTTTGCACATATCTCCAATACAACAATCATTTTACTCTGTCATGTCTAAACATTGTCTGGCACTCTGGGCAACTTATTTAGGGCAGAGACTTTGAAAGACAGTGGTTACAAACATTTCAGTTCAGTTCAGTCACTTATTGTGTCCAACTCCTTGTGATCCCATGGACTGCAGCACGCCAGGGCTCTCTGTCTATCACCAACTCCCAGAGTTTACTCAAACTCATGTCGATTGAGTTGGTGATGCCATCCAAACATCTCATCCTCTGTAACCCACTTCTACTCCTGCCTTCAATCTTTCCTAGCATCAGGGTCTTTTCCAATGAGTCACTTCTTTGCATTAGATGGCCAAAGTATTGGGGCTTCAGCTTCAACATCAATCCTTCCAATGAATATTCAGAACTGATTTCCTTTAGGATGGACTGGACTGCTTGCAGTCCAAGGGATTCTCAAGAGTCTTCTCCAACACCAAAGTTCAAAAGCATCAATTTTTCAGCGCTCAGATTTCTTTATAGTCCAACTCTCACACCCATACATGACTATTGGAAAAACCATAGCTTTGAATAAACAAACCTTTGTTGGCAAAGTAATGCTTCTGCTTTTTAATATGCTGTCTAAGTTGGTCATAGCTTTTCTTCCAATATGCAAGCATCTTTTAATTTCATGGCTGCAGTCATCATCTGCAGTGATTTTGAAGCCGCCCCCAAATAAAGTCTTTCATCATTTAGTCTGAACTTTTGCAGCATGGATTCAATTTTCAGCTCTCACAGTTCAGTTCAGTTCAGTTCAGTCGCTCAGTCGTGTCCGACTCTTTGCAACTCCATGATTTGCAGCACGCCAGGCCTCCCTGTCCATCACCAACTCCTGGAGTTCACCCAAACTCTTGTCCATTGAGTCAGTGATGCCATCCAGCCATCTCATCCTCTGTTGTCCCCTTCTCCTCCTGCCCCCAGTCCCTCGCAGCATCAGAGTCTTTTCCAGTGAGTCAACTCTTCGCATCAGGTGGCCAAAGTACTGCAGTTTCAGCTTTAGCATCACCCAGGACTGATCTCCTTTAGAATGGACTGATTGGATCTCCTTGCAGTCCAAGGGACTCTCAAGAGTCTTCTCCAACACCACAGTTCAAAAGCACCAATTCTTCAGTGCTCAGCTTTCTTCACAGTCCAACTCTCACATCCATACATGACCACTGGAAAAACCATAGCCTTGACTAGCCGGACCTTTGTTGGCAATGTCTCTGCTTTTGAATAAGCTATCTAGGTTGGTCATAACTTTCCTTCCAAGGAGTAAGCATCTTTTAATTTCATGGCTGCAATCACCATCTGCAGTGATTTTGGAGCCCCCAAAAAGTCTGACGCTGTTTCCACTGTTTCCCCGTCTATTTCCCATGAAGTGATGGGATCAGGTGCCATGATCATAGTTTTCTGAATGTTGAGCTTTAAGCCAACTTTTTCACTCTCCTGTTTCACTTTCATCAAGAGGCTTTTTAGTTCCTCTTCGCTTTCTACCATGAAGGTGGTGTCATCTGCTTATCTGAGGTTACTGATATTTCTCCCGGCAATCCTGATTCTAGCTTATGCTTCTTCCAGCCCAGCGTTTCTCATGATGTACTCTGTTTCACAGTCACTAGCATATGACCTCAAGCAAGCTTCTTAACTTTTCTGTCTCAACATTCTTACCTGTGAAATGGGGAGTGATGATTAAATTAGAAAAAAAAACAGAACAGTGTTTAGGAGCCTGATAGGCTACAGTCCATGGGGTCACAAAGAGTCGGATATGACTGAGCGACTTCACTTTCACTTTAGTATTTAGTGAATATTATATACATTTATAACAATTTAAAGAAAATATAAAATAAGTCATAATAAACGAAAGTCTGCTTCTGTTCCCAGATCTTGGTATGGTGCTCATTTTCAGTACTTGATAAATGATTGTTGAAATTAAAAATTAAATGACAAGGCTGGGCAATCTTGCCAAGAGGTGGTTAGAACCCCCAAGTCGTGGCCCACAATCTGTGACCTCACCTTGACTATAGGGTGCAGCATTGAGTGAGATGGCCTTGGCACTCAGGCATGGATGTGGCAAGCCATGATCAAGAGGACACTTGCATCTTTCACCTACACGTTTGAAGCTCTACATCATGTGAATTATCCCCCTGCCCCTCCACCACCACAACAACACACACACACACACATCAGGCTGCCACTGGAGACAATGGCCGCTGGTCTCCCAGCGCCCACACTACCTGCCCTCTCTCCTTATCAGGCCCTAGAGTGTGGCTGCAGATAGAGTTACAAGACGCCTGTGGAGAGAATATCTGTGTGCACAGCCTCTCGAGCACATTAAAGGTTCAGGATGAAATAGAATAAATCTGGAAAGTGAGAAGGCTGGATGCAGTGAAGGCTGAAGCACAAAGCAAGAGAAAGCCTCATCTTGACCCTGGACCCCTCAAAGCGAGACTTCACCTTGCTTTGAGGACTCTGTCCTCTGAGCCATTCTCTACCCCTTGGGTTTTTCCCCCACCCCACTCCCCACTCCTTACTTTTTCCCTTCTCAATTCCCTCCTGACATCTACCACCCACCAGCACTAACAGTGCAGCTTCTTGTCGAAATATGGCTAATGTGACTGAGTTTGGGAGACACAGCCTCAGCTTCCCTGCTGTGTCAAATGCGGATCTGGTGAGGATCAAAAGACACTATAAGGGGGAAAGCATTTTGAAGAGTGTTTAGTGTTGAGCAAGTGCAGCACAAACCATTTAAACGTGTGCCATTCACATAGCCAACATTAATATTTCTTGGTAATGAATGCCCACCCATTCCCACTGTGAATTATATTTTGGTTGGTTTACATAAAAAATTCAATTGCATTTTGAGTCAGAGTATGTATATTTAGGCATTTTAGACATTAAGTGAGTCAACATAAAGCACTTTTAATGGTTTCTTCTGCTGGTAAACACTATGTAAGTGAAGGCTAATCGATGTGGAAATGACGGTGTAGAAGAAATTCTGGACTCAAGGCTCCTAAACAAGACTCTAGATCTAAATCTGTTTTCTGATTTTTAAAGTGATGCTATTTCTACTGATTCTGTCTACTTCATACGTGGGGTAGTATTGAGAGTTATAGTAGAGAGGTTTTGTGGGTGGAGCGCTTTGTAAGCTGTAGTGTAGTTTATGTGCTCGAGAGATTATTTACGTTGTGTATGTGGCAGTGTTGGTATGACGCTCTACCCGTTTATGTCTTTTCAAATATTTCTCTTCCCCATTCTCCTTTCTTTCTTTCTTTCTTATTTTTTTTAGCAATTGGGACACAAGATATCAGTTAAGATGATTAACCAATTTCAGACAACTTGTATATTATTTGCTTTAAATTTTACCTTATATTTCCTAGGGCTTGGAAATAGTATACAGGCACACACACACACACATTTTGCTGTCCAAAAGGGATAAAATATTTAACCTGAGCAAGAGCAAAATAGTGAACTATTTGACCTAGAGTGTTTATTTTGACCGGCAGTATAACTGAACTTTACCAGTCAAGTTGGAAACAGGAGCTAGCTCTGAAGAAGATTCGAAAGATTATCTAAGATTCTTTGCTTATTAACCTGAATGTTGAAATCCGTATTGGATTTTCAGACATTGAACCTACCATGACCTTTTCCTGCTGACCAGAAGGGCTTCCTCAAGTTTCTCTTTTCAGAGTAGAATCAGATTATATTTTAAAACAGCAGTTTGTACATAACCTGGTTTCTTTTTCGAGGAGAAATGAACAGGATTCAAATTTTAAGGATGCAGTGTGGAATGATAAAATGCGACTGTGATCATAAGAAGCTGGCAGGAGTCAAGCATTAATGTACAGCATGATATCAAACTGAGCAATAAGGTACACAGGTGTCATCCCAGTGACACCATTATTTAGCTGTGTGAACTTTAATAATTCAGGTATACTTTCTGAGCCTCAATTTCTTCATCTGTGAAATGGAAATAATAGTATCAACCCAACTGACTTCAGGTTTGCTGTATGTCTTATGAGTAACCCTTTTCTTTGTTAACCAGGCCCTGCAGACAAATCAAAAGGTCTATGAAAATATTCAGAAAGTGATGGCTTTGAAAAACTATCCTACTTGGAGAGGGAATGTTCATGATGCACAATTCAGTTTTCAGAGAAACTGAGGTCAGTTATTGATCACCTTTGGTCTTACTACCTAGAGTTATTATCTGAAAAGAGAAGCATGCTTCTACTTTTCTCAGACTTTGCCTATGGTCAAGAAAGGAAGCTCCCTTTGAGATTTTCCATGCATTTCATGACTTGAAAGTAGTTACAGGTTAACAGATATCTGTTGACACAATTATGAACAACAAGGAAAGTTTCGTGAAGTTGAAAAGATAAAGTAGTCAGTATCCCAGAGTTTGATGGAGTTGCAGCAGGTCCCACAGAGGTATTTTTCTGACTCTGCCTAAAGTAGAAAAAGAAGGATACTATGAAGGTTTTAGCCTGAGTAGGATTTGGGTTAGCACGCTACCAGGTATTCTAGGATTCTGGGAGGTTCCTTCCTTGTGTTTTGCCCTCTGATCAGATGCCTAGGTCATGCCCTCTGGTAAACCCAAAGAGAAAGCTGCTTTCCCATGGGATCCACAAAGATTCCTTCCCAGGACTTCTGCCACTGCCATCAGTGCACCTTCTTTCTAGCACTTTGATTGCTCCTCTGGGTCTGGGTGCTGTACAAAGTATAGATGCCAAGTGGGTACCCACTGGGAGGTTACATCACATGAGGAGGAACTGGCCAGTGGCCAAGTGTGGCCTTCCAGCTACGGTGACAAATGTCTTTGTAGGCACAATGGGGGTCTCAAGAAGGGTTGAGAGGCAGTGAGTATGGTGAGCAATAAACCACAATTACTATTCTTCCTGCTCAACTTGTCTCAGATTCCTTTTTCAATCACTCCCTCCGCTCACTTGCTTTGGTCCTTGTTTCTCTCCCAAGAAGAGAAACAGCATAATGGATGGTAACTCACTTTGGGAATCAAAAGAACTACATTTGAATCCCAGCTCTACACATTGCCAGCTTTGTAACCATAAACAATTTTCCCCAAGCCCTCTATCTCAGATTTTTCAGTCACAAAAATGTCAAGCATAAAGATTAAATACGAACACACAGTAAAAACTCCTGGCTCATGATAGAAACTCAATAAAGCTTAAAACAACAACAATAAAGTGATCTTCCAGAATCCCATCATTAGAGTCTACAACCCTTTTCACATGCAGAAATAATAGGGGCAACTCACCCATCGTCTACACGAGGTGTACTGATGCTTGCATCAGCCCTTTGCAAACAGACTGATCGATGGAGCCAGTGATCAGGAAAATTGAATTCCACTGAACACACATTGCTGTCTGCCTGGCATCATCATATTTCAATGAAGCGAATCTGTAAATAGTGGGAGGCATTTCTGATGAGCTATGTGTTTGGGAATAGGGGATTCTGAAATGTCATTCTGAGCTCAAATTAATCAAATTTTGAGTAACAGAGTTTGGAGAAAGAAGTTCAATAGCATCTAAGTAGTTAATGAAAGTGAATTTAGTCAGCCACAAAATAGCCACAGACAGAAGACTGATGTTTACTTTGACCTTAGGATAAATCCTGTATTATATGCTTCCTGTATTGTTCATTTTACACTTATTAAAAGCATCTCATGTGCCAAGAATTGGGCTAGGCATTAGAGCTTGGATACAGTGGAGCTGCTGCTGTTAAGTCACTTCAGTCGTGTCTGACTCTGTGCGACCCCATAGACAGCAGCCCACCAGGCTGCCCTGTCCCTGGGATTCTCCAGGCAAGAACACTGGACTGGGTTGCCATTTCCTTCTCCAGTGCTTGAAAGTGAAGAGTGAAAGTGAAGTCACTCAGTCGTGTCTGACCCTCAGCGACCCCATGGACTGCAGACTTCCAGGCTTCTCCATCCATGGGATTTTCCAGGCAAGAGTACTGGAGTGGGGTGCCATTGCCTTCTCCGATAGTGGAGCTAGGTCCTGCCATTAGAAAGCTCACAGTTCATCAGGCATACAGAATGCTCTAATGTAATCCAGATACCTTTGAGACCATGGTGCTCCTCAGAGGGTTGGTTAAACTTGGACTTAATACAAATCTCACCTCCTATAATATTCCAAATCACTCCTGAAGATTTCCATTAGAGCTCTCTGCTTACTGCTTGTCTCTAAGCCAGTATTCACATGACCTGTGTTTCCCTGCAATACTCTGGACTCAGACCCTTTAGCAGTATTTCAAGAAATCTACTTTTATCAGATATTTGGTAAAAGCTCATAGAGCTTATTTGGGGCTTTCCTGGTAGCTCAGTTGGTAAAGAATCTGCCTGCAATGTGGGAGACCTGGGTTCGATCCCTGGGTTGGGAAAATCCCCTGGAGCAGGGCATGAAAACCCACTCTGGTATTTTTGCCTGGAGAATCCCCATGGACAGAGGAGCCTGCTGGGCTATAATCCACGGGGTTGCAAAGAGTAGGACATGACTGAACAACTAAGCACACTGTAGCATAGGGCTTCAGTTCAGTTCAGTTCAGTCGCTCAGTCCTGTCCGACTCTTTGCAACCCCATGAACTGTAGCACGCCAGGCCTCCCTGTCCATCACAAACTCCCGGAGCTCACTCAGACTCACATCCATCGAGTCAGTGATGCCATCCAGCCATCTCATCTTCTGTCGTCCCCTTCTCCTCCTGCCCCCAATCCCTCCCAGCATCAGAGTTTTTTCCAATGAGTCCATTCTTCACATGAAGTGGCCAAAGTACTGGAGTTTCAGCTTTAGCATCAGTCCTTCCAAAGAAATCCCAGGGCTGATCTTCAGAATGGACTGGTTGGATCTCCTTGCAGTCCAAGGGACTCTCAAGAGTCTTCTCCAACACCACAGTTCCAAAGCATCAATTCTTCAGCGCTCAGCCTTCTTCACAGTCCAACTCTCACATCCATACATGACCACTGGAAAAACCATAGCCTTGACTAGACGGACCTTAGTTGGCAAAGTAATGTCTCTGCTTTTGACTATGCTAGCATAGGGCTTAGTTAGGATATTTAAGAAATCACAGATGGGTCACATTACAGAGTGGCTGATCTGTTATATTTCTCTTGGAGTAATAAAAAATCCATCCTGGATTTTGAGCAAAGTAGTTCTGATCTGTTTTACATTTCTCTTGGTATAAATTTCTATCCCAAACACTCATAATTTTCCAAACAAGTGCAGTTTCTTTCTCACAAGAAGTTCCAATGGTTATTGTTACCACAACATTTAATATAGATGTCATTAGTGAAGTCAAGAATAGGGGTCTTTGTACCAGGGCCATAGGATAGATAGAGATGTCTTCACAAAGAAGAAGATGTTGGCCTGAGTTCTAGTAGGATGAGTAGGCAAGAGTGGGATAAATATTCAACTGGGAGGAAATCGTGAAGTGTTTGAAAGACAGTTGCATGTTCCTATCTTATCCCTGCTCTGAAGATAGAGTAGAACTCTCCTAGAGCTCCAGTGTTGTATCTTGTGAGTGTGAATAGAAGTTGTGAGTAGGATATCAATGCCAAAGGGAGCCCAGTAAGAGGCATCTGTGGATCAGGAAATATGACAATTAAATGAAGGAACTTGTTCAGTAACACAGGCAAAAGCTGAAAGAGAGGAAACACCCAGATATCAGGCATGGAGTGGAGACTAGGTGAGGGAGAAGATTTGAAGGGAAGATGGAAAAACGGATCTACAGCAGTGATTCTCAACTCTGATATACACTGAAATCGCCTGGTAAGCTTCCCAAATCTTCATGCCTAAGGCAGCCCAGAGATCCTCACTGAATTGGCCTGGGCTGTGGCCTTACCATCTGGGTGGTTGAATGCTGTCCAGGTGACTAGACTATGCTGCCAAAGTTGAACGCTGCTGTACTTGGTGGTGGTGGTGGTTTAGTCACTAAGCCGTGTCTGACTCTTACCACCCCATGGAGGCTGCTAAGCTCCCCTGTCCATGGGATTCTCCAGGCAAGAATACTGGAGTGGGTAGCCATTCCCTGCTCCAGGAGATCTTCTTGACCCACGGATTGAACCTGGGTCTCCCACATTGCAGGCAGATTCTTTTCCAGCTGAAGGAAGCTCACTGCTGCATACTGAAATACCCAAAGATGATGCTAATAAGAGCACCTTGTTCTTTCATCCAGCACCCTGATGGAGGAGGGAATGCTTTTGTTCTTCCCATTAACTCATTCAAGTTATATATTTGGGTTGGCCAAAAAGCTCCTTTGGTTTTTTCCATAACATCTTATGGGAAACCTAAATGAACTTTTTGACCAACCCAATACTTCAGGTCTGTACCTCTTCCTGCACTGATGGGGAGTAGGTAGCAGAGAGCATACCCCTCTAGTTGCCCCCATTTCCAAGGTAGAAGAATTTACTAATTGTCCAGAGCCAGGACATTCAATAATCCCAGTTTACTTGTGGCCTGGCTTACTCTGCCTTATACAGCAGCATGTTGTGATGTGTTCTCTCCTGCTTTTTTTGCCTGAAACCCAGGTAAAGCCTGGCCCCAGGCCAGACTGATCATTTTTGTTGGCCTTTGACTTCCATTCACATCTGAATAAGTAAGCAAGTTTAAGGTCCCTCTGGGATCAATTCTCTTTCTTTTTTTCACATAGATATCCCTGAACGTATGAGTCCCAAGATAGAGATTTGGTGCTTAGAAAGGCAGTTAATAGGCTTAACTTGTGTTTTCTAAGTCAGCTTTTAATAGACATCCTTTATAAGGAATTATCAGGCCAGGATCTCAGTGACAAGGTGGCAATTTTCTCTGCTGCTGCTGTTTACTATGTTTTCAGTTAAAAAACCCAAAAATTCTTTCCTAAGACAACAGTCAAGCATTCCTGGGTCTGGGACCAAAATACCATTATTTTGCATCTAAAGTTACTTCTTTACTTCTAACCATTTTTATGCTTTTATCCACCAAGCACCCAAGTTCCATTCCAGCTAGACACTAGAGAGTGTTCCTTTTTTTTTTTTTTTTTTTTAATCTTTCCCATCTCCACCTACCCAGCCAGTACTGGTACACAGCAGGTGTTCAGTGCTCTTTGATGAGTTAAATGATGCACAAACCCACTAACAATTTAGGCAAACACCACACACACACCATCAAAAGACAAAATGAAAGATTTGATGCTAAGGGAATTTGGTTCTCATGCTGTCATTTCCTAAATGACTGATTTGCGATGATTAAAATCATGAGGAGTCCAAAAGTGGAAGAATTCGTCATATTTGACGTTGGTGCATTTTAACCAATTTAAAAAAAATTGCTTCCGCATCAGCACATGGCCAATTTACATGTGCTTAGGTAATGAGGAAGAAAATATGCAGACGCTGAACGTGAGAAGGAGAATAACCATGGGGGAGGGCGGGGAGGGGGAGGGGGAGGGCGGGGAGGGGCGCAACCGTCCCAGAGAAAGGAAGAGAAAGAAATGAGAAACAGAGAGAAGGCAAATACAATAATTTGAGACACGAAAACAAGGATGAATAATGAAAGAGAAGACAACAGCAGAGATAAACATTCTCCTTACTCAAATTTAGAAAACGTTAGAGCCGCCGGGGAATCTTACAGTCCTGCGTGGGAGAAGAAACAAAACCTGAAGGGGAAACACGAGACTCGAGGTCACTGCTGGTGTCAGGGCAGGACTGCAGGTCTCCTGGTGAGCAGTGTGCCTCTCCTTCCCCCAAATCAGGCTGATTCCATGGCTCTGTCGTCGTTTTCTTTTCAGTGTGATCAGTTCCCCGTATGTAATGTGCACATCATAATTGTGGAAGGGAGGATACAGTGCAACATGCTGACAGAACCTGAAACCATTTGTGTTGGTGTTGGCTTATTGGTTTTTATTTTTCACAGTGAAGAGTTTTGAAGTGTGTGTGACTTAATGCCCCTCCATTGAGCCTCTGGTTTTGCCTTACCAGGCACTGCCACCCTGATCCATATCACAGCCTTCCTAGCTCCCCAAAGCCCTTATTCTTCTCCTTTTATATCTTGCGGTGGTCACATTTTACCCCATAGTACTCCTCTCGCCCCTGCTGTTTTTTGCTCTGTCTTGTCTTCCTTACTAAGTTATAAGTACTCTGAGATCAGAGATCTCATCTTGTCTGTGACACTGAGTCAACTGAAGTGAATTCGGAGACTGGGTTGAGAGCCAGCTCTGACCCTGTTAAACCTTAGGGTCAGTTTCTTCATCTGTAAAATGCTAATAAGTAGTTTCCTGACTCTCCACCTCAAAGGATGCCTGTGAGACTCATTGCACTGTTGTAAACTGTTACAAGAGTTCGCTCGGGTGTGATATAAATGGCAAGGGTGTGGCTGCTGTTGATGTCTGTCTTCCTCACAGCCCTTGGCATCTAGCCTTGTATAGGATACTACCCTGCAGACACATGTTTGTTGAATGAACAGCATAGCAATCACACTAGCATTTTCTATTTTAAGCTAGCCCCTTCTGCTTCCAAAATTAACAGAATCTTGTTTTCCAAATCTTTGTGATGGAAAAACTTGTATTTCCTTGTAAGTCTTCACTCTTCTTATAAATATTTTTGAGTCACTCAATTCTCTTCTCATAATTCTTGGACAAGAATCCTGGGACAAGTCTCTCCAGAGACACTGGGTCTGTCTACAAAGCTAAGGCATATATATATATATATATATTCACATATACATATACCTCCAAGTGTTTGACATTCAGCATCTATAAATTGGAGCCTCACCATAATTTTGTGACAGAAGCATTATTATTCATTCCATTTATAGATGAGAAAATCGAGGTGTATAATTTAATTTACCTAACATGTGGCACCTTTTCTCTCCATGTGGTGATTTATAAAACATGTGGAATACAACCACCACCTTCCATCCCTACTACTCTGACAGCGATGATAGAGTACCCAGAGCCTTTGATTTGGCTAGTACAATAAAAAGCTCAGAATCTTGGACTCTTGTCTTTTTTTCCCCCTTGTCTCGAGACTGATTTGCAATCACAGGAGCTGTGGAGTCTTGTCATTTGATGTCTTCCCAGCCTGACTTGGTGGAAACGACAGCATCCTAATTACCAACCAGCCTTCATGAAAACCCAGTCAGTTTTTCCTGCAGAGACTTTTGAATTACTGAAATCAAAGCCAGAGGACTAGAAAAACTCTGCTTACCAGCTTTATTTGTTTCTTGTTACTCCGCGCTGGGCTGGAAGAAGCACAAGCTGGAATCAAGATTGCTGGGAGGAATATCAATAACCTCAGATATGCAGATGACACCAACCTCATGGCAGAAAGTGAAGAACTAAAAAGCCTCTTGTTGAAAGTGAAAGAAGAGCGTGAAGAAGTTGGCTTAGAGCTCAACATTCAGAAAACTAAGATCATGGCATCTGGTCCCATCACTTCATGGCAAATAGATGGGGAAACAGTGGAAACAGTGTCAGACTTTATTTTTTGTACTCCCAAATCACTGCAGATGGTGACTGCAGCCATGAAATTAAAAGACGCTTACTCCTTGGAAGGAAAGTTATGACCAACCTAGATACCATATTCAAAAGCAGAGACATTACTTTGCCACCAAAGTCCGTTTAGTCAAGGCTATGGTTTTTCCAGTGGTCATGTATGGATGTGAGAGTTGGACTGTGAAGAAGGCTTGAGCGCTGAAGAATTGATACTTTTGAACTGTGGTGCTGGAGAAGACTCTTGAGAGTCCCTTGGACTGCAAGGAGGTCCAACCAGTCCATCCCAAAGGAGATCAGTCCTGGGTTTTCATTGGAAGGACTGATGCTAAAGCTGAAACTCCAATACTTTGGCCACCTCATGTGAAGAGTTGACTCATTGGAAAAGACCCTGTTGCTGGGAGGGATTGGGGGCAGGAGAAGAAGGGGATGACAGAGGATGAGATGGTTGGATGGCATCACCGACTTGATAGACATGAGTTTGAGTGAACTCCGGGAGTTGATGATGGACAGTGAGGCCTGGCATGCTGCGATTCATGGGGTTGCAAAGAATTGGACATGACTGAGCGACTGAACTGAACTGAACTCCTTTGAAAAATTACCACACTTAGTGGGAAAATCACACCCATTTATCCTCTCACATTTCTGGGGACCAACAGTCTAAAATCAAGGTGTTGGCAGGACTGTTTCCTCCAGAGCCTCTAGAGAACAATTCCTTCTCTTGCCTTTTCTACTTTGTAGTTCTGTACTTCTTGAATCCCTTGGTTCACAACCCCTTCCTCTGTTTTCAAAGACCATCACCCCAGTATGTTCTGCCATTATCACATTGATTTCTTTCCTCTATAGTCAAGTTTCTCTGTCTGCCTTTTGTAAGGACACTTGTGATTACATTTAGGGTCCAGTTGGATAATATGGAATAATCTTCCAATCTCAAACTCCTTAATTTAAACACATCGGCAAAGTCTTTCTTGCCATGTAAGGTAACAATCTCAATTTCCAGGGATTAGGACCTAAAATTTGGCAACCATTATTCAGCCTACAGCACTAACCCAAGGAGACTATAGAGAGTCTGTTGGAATTCTGCGTTTTTTAAAAAAGCCTCCATGTGTCCCTACTATGCAGGGATTTAAAATAAATGTCTGTCACCTATGCATTGTAGGAAGCCCCAAGCCTCAAGATGTCTGCAAAGAAACTCAGCGGAAAGACATTCAACATCATTAATCATCAGGGTGAACCGCAATGAGATCATCTCACATGGGTCAGAGTGGCTATTTTCTAAAAGATAAGAAATAACAAGTGTGCCATTCAGCTCAGTTCAGTTGCTCAGTCGTGTCCAACTCTGTGACACATAGACTGCAGCAAGCCAGGTCTCCCTGTCCATCAGCACCTCGAGGAGCTTGCTCAAACTCATGTCCATTGAGTCGGTGGTGCCATCCAACCATTTAATCCTCTGTTGTCCCCTTCTCCTCCTGCCTTCAATCTTTCCCAGCATCAGGTCTTTTCAATGAGTCAGTTCTTTGCATGAGGTGACCAAAGTATTGAGCTTCAGCTTCAGCATCAGTCCTTCCAATGAATATTCAGGACTGATTTCCTTTAGAATCTACTGGTTGGATTTCCTTGCAGTCCAAGGGACTCTCAAGAGTCTTCTCCAACACCACAGTTCAAAAGCATCAGTTCATCAGTGCTCAGCTTTCTTTATAGTCCAACTGTCACATCCATACATGACCACTGAAAGAACAATACCTTGACTAAATGGACTTTTGTTGGCAAAGTAATGTCCCTGCTTTTTAATATGCTGTCTAGGTTGGTCATAGCTTTTCTTCCAAGGAGCAAGCGTCATTTAATTTCATGGCTGCAGTCATCATCTGCAAAAATTTTGGAGACAAAAAGTATAAAGTCTGTCACTATTTCCATTGTTTCTCCATCTATTTGCCATGAAGTGATAGGACCAGATGCCATAATCTAAGTTTTATAAATGTTGAGTTTTAAGCCAACTTTTTCTCTGTGCTCTTTCACCTTCATCAAGAGGTTCTTTAGTTCTTCCCTTTCTGCCGTAAGCGTGGTGTCATCTGCCCATCTGAGGTTATTGATATTTCTCCCAGCAAACTTGATTTGAGCTTGTGCTTCCTCCAGCCCAGCATTTTACATAATGTACTCTGCATATAAATTAAATAAGCAGGGTAACCATATACAGCCTTGATGTACTCCCTTCCCTATTTGGAAGCAGTTTGTTGTTCCATGTCCAGTTCTAACTGTTGCTTCCTGACCTGCATATAGTTTTCTCAAGAGGCAGGTCAGGTGGTCTGGTATTCCCATCTCTTTCAGAATTTTCCACAGTTTATTGTGATCCACACAGTCAAAGGCTTTGGCATAGTCAATAAAGCAGAAATAGATGTTTTTCTGGAACTCTCTTCCTTTTTCCATGATCCAGCAATTTGATGTTGGCAATTTGATCTCTGGCTCCTCTGCCTTTTCTCAAACCAGCTTGAATATCTGGAAGTTCATGGTTCACATACTGTTGAAGCCTGGTTTGGAGAATTTTGAGGATTACTTTGCTAGCATGTGAGATGAGTGCAATTGTGTGGTAGTTTGAACATTCTTTGGCATTGCATTTTTTGGGGATTGGAATGAAAATTGACCTTTTCCAGTTCTGTGGCCACTGCTGAGTTTTCCAAATTTGCTGGCATATTGAGTGCAGCACTTTCACAGCATCATCTTTTAGAATTTGAAATAGCTCAACTGGAATTCCATCACCTCCATTAGCTTTGTTTATAGTGATGTTTCTTAAGGCCCACTTGACTTCACATTCCAGGATGTCTGGCTCTAGCTGAGTGATCACACCATCATGGTCATCTGGGTCATGAAGATCTCTTTTGTTCAGTTCTTCTGTGTATTCTTGCCACCTCTTTTTAATATCTTCTGCTTCTGTTAGGTCCGTACTATATCTGTCCTTTATTGAGCCCATCTTTGCTTGAAATGTTCCCTTGGTATCTCTAATTTTCTTGAAGAGATCTCTAGTCTTTCCTATTCTATTGTTTTCCTCTATTTCTTTGCACTCATTACTGAGGACGGCTTTCTTATCTCTCCTTGCTATTCTTTGGAACTCTTGCATTCAAATGGGTATATCTTTCCTTTTCTCCTTTGCCTTTAACGTCTCTTCTTTTCACAGCTATTTGTAAGGCCTCCTCAGACAACCATTTTGCCTTTTTGCATTTCTTTTTCTTGGGAATGGTCTTGAACATTGCCTCCTGTACAATGTCACAAACCTCCATCCATAGTTCTTCAGGTGCTCTGTCTATCAGATCTAATCCCTTGAATCTATTTGTCACTTCGTCTGTATAATCATTAGGGATTTGATTTAGGTCATACCTGAATGGTCTAGTGGTTTTCCCTACTTTCTTCAGCTTAAGTCTGAATTTTGCATTAAGGGGTTTATGATCTGAGCCTCAGTCAGCTCCTGGTCTTGTTTTTGCTGGCTCTATAGAGTTTCTCCATCTTTGGCTGCAAAGAATATAATCAATCTGATTTTGATGTTGACCATCTGGTGATGTCCATGTGTAGAGTCTTCTCTTATGTTGTTGGAAAAGGGTATTTGCTATGACCAGTGCATTCTCTTGGCAAAACTCAATTAGCCTTTGCCCTGATTCATTGTGTACTCCAAGGCCAAACTTGCCTGTTACTCCAGGTGTTTCTTGACTTCCTACTTTTGCATTCCATTCTCCCATAATAAAAAGGAATGAACCTTCCTTGAATCTTCCTTGGTGGCTCAGAAGGTAAAAGCGTCTGCCTACAATGTGGGTGACCCGGGTTCAATCCCTGGCTGAGAAAGATCTCCTGGAGAAGGAAATGGCAACCCATTCCAGTACCCTTGCCTGGAAAATCCAATGGATGGAGAAGTCTAATAGTCTACAGTCCATGGGGTCGCAAAGAGTCGGACATGACTGAGCAACTTCACTCAACTCACTCACTCATAATGAAAAGGATATCTTTTTTGGTGTTAGTTCTAGAAGTTCTTGTAGCATAGAACCATTCAACTTCAGGTTCTTCAGCATTACTGGTTGGGGCATAAACTTGTATTACAATGATATTGAATGGTTTGCCTTGGAAACGAATAGAAGTCATTTGTCATTTTTGAGATTGCACCCAAGAACTGCATTTCAGACTCTTTTGTTGACTATGAGGGCTACTCCATTTCTTCTAAAGTATTCTTGCCCTCAGTAGTAGATATAATAGTCATCTGAGTTAAATTAAGCCACTCCAGTCCACTTTAGTTCACTGATTCCTAAAATGTCAGTATTCACTCTTGCCATCTCCTATTTGACCACTTCCAACTTATCCTGATTCATAGACCTAACACTCCAGGTTCCTATGCAATATTGTAATATATAGCATCAGATTTTGCTTCCATCACCAGTCACATACACAACTGGGTACTGGTTTTGCTTTGGCTCTGTCTCTTCATTCTTTCTGGAGTTAGTTCTTCACTTTTCTCCGGTATCATATTGGTCACCTACCAACCTGGGGAGTTCATCTTTCAGTGTCATATCTGAGAGATATCATAACAAGTGTTGGTGTGCATATAGAGAAAAGGGAATTCTTCTGTACTATTGGTGAGAATGTGAATTGATACAGCCACTATGGAAAACAGTATAGAGTTTCCTCAAAACTTGAAAGAAAAAAAAAAGAACTTTCATATTATCTGGCAATCCTACTTCTGGGTATTTATCTGAAGAAAACAAGAGTACTAAAACAACAAGATATATGCATTCCATGTCCATTGCAGCATTATTTGCAATAGTTAAGATATGGAAATCATTTAAGTGTCCATTGATATACAAATAGAGAAAGACATTGTGGTATATATATGTATATGTACGCACACATATTATATGTAGAGATATACACACACACACAATGGAATATTACTCAGCCATAAAAATAGTGTAATGTTGCAATTTGCAGCAACATGGATGAACCTTGAGAACAGAACATTATGCTAAGTGAAATCACTCAGACAGAGAAAGACAAAAACTGTATTATCACTCATATGTAGAATCCAAAAAAAAAAACCATCAAAAACAAAAAACAAGCTCATAGATACAGAGAGTAGATTGATGGCTGTCAGTGGTAGGGATTTAAAGGTGGAAGATACGGGTAAAGAGGGTCAAAACGTAAAAAGATACAAAAAATTTTAGACTCCATGGGCTGTTGTTTAGTCGCTAAGTTGTGTCAGACTCTTTTGTGACCCTGTGGACTACAGCCCACCAGGCTCCTCTGTCCATGGGATTTCCCAGACAAGAACACTGGAGTGGGGTGCCATTTCCTTCTCCTGGGGATCTTCTTGACCCAGGAATCGAACCCGCATCTCCTACATTGCTGGTGGAATCTTTACCACTGAGCCACTGGGGAAGCATTTCATGGGCTGTAAAACAAACATCATCTACCACGATCACTCAGTTCTGTCACTGTAGGACTCAAGCAGCCATAGACAATATGTAGATGAGTAAGAGTAACTGTGTTTCAGTAAAACTTTATTTACTAAACAGGCAGCAGGCTAAACTTGCCCCAAGGTTATGGAAAGCAGTATAGAATAGTTTATCCATTTCTGATCTAGAAGATAATTATTCATAATTTCTGCTGTTGGGCAGGTTAAGAGCTGACCATCGCAATCACTGTGGTTTTTCTAACAGATGGTATGGCAGTTCACTGTCCTAATGACTTTCCTTACGTAGATTAAGTTATTCAATAAAAAAGAATTGAAGGTCACCATGTCACATAGCTCTCCTATCATGCAGTGCCTAGTCTGTGTGGCCACAGGTAGCAGCACTGAATGTAGTTAAAGTGATATTTCTGCATTCCAATTAAGGCAAAGGAATAAATAGTGTGTTCACTCATTTATCCATCCAGTGTCTTGGTTTAGGAAAAAAATTAATGTTTCTGGGGTCATGATACCTCTGGGTACCAAGCAAAACAAATGCAAAGCTTCTCTGGGGGGACATTTCCAGACCCCATATCCCATTGACTCCCCAGTCACCCCTATATTATCATTGACAATGTGCTCACACTCAAAAATTCCAGAAGATAATTACTTCAGAGAAGAATGAGAATGGATGCATATGACAAACAGGAGAGCCTGATGTTAAGAGTTCAGGATAAAGTCACCTAGGGGACACTATGACGTAAATGTTTAAATGTTAAAGATGCGAAATTAACTATCAATCTACAAGAAAAAAAATAAGCCTCCATCAAAAACACAATGGCCAGATTTTAGAAAGAAGAAAATGGTACTTCTAGGAATGGAAAACCCCAAATCACTGGAATTGAAAATTTGGCAGACAGTGTAGACAGCAGATTAGACATCTGCAGGCAGAGCTAGTGCCTGGAAGATAGATTTCAGGGCATTAACTAGAATGCAGACAGCTCTCATTTAATAGGAGTTCATATGGAAAGAAGGGGCTTCCCTGATAGCTCAGTCGGTAAAGAATCCACCTGCAGGCTCCTGCAGGTGACTCTGGTTCGATTCCAGGTTTGGGAAGATCCACTGGAGAAGGGATAGGCTACCCACTCCAGTATTCTTGGGCTTCCCTTATGGCTCAGCTGGTACAGAATCTGCCCACAATGCCAGAGACCTGGATTTGATCCCTGGGTTGGGAAGATCCTCTGGAGAAGGGAAAGGCTACCCACTCCAGTATTCTGGCCTGGAGAATTCTGTGGACTGTATAGTCCATGGACTCGCAAAGAGTTGGACACAACTGAGCTACTCTCACTTTCACGAAAGAAGGGAGAAAATTAATATTCATTGAGATGAAAACTGAGAATTTTCCATAGTTGAAGAAAGACATGAACCTTTGGGTTGGAGATTTATAACGTATCCAGTTTAGCTGAAGCTCCAATACTTTGGCCAACTCATTGGAAAAGACCTTGATGCTAGGAAAGATTGAGGGCAGGAGGGGAAGAGGGTGACAGAGGATGAGGTGGTTGGGTGGCTCAATCACCGGTTCAATGGACATGAGTTTGAGCTGGAGCTAACTCTGGGAGATAGTGAAGGACAGGGAAGACTGGCGTGCTGCAGTCCATGGGGTTGCAAAGAATCAGACATGATCCAGCAACTGACAACTAAACAACAACCATAATGCATCTAGTTCACCAGAGACATGGTAAACTAAGCCCCAGTTCAGGCTGTTTCCATAAACTCTGAGGCTCTATCTGTCTCTGAGGACACAGGAGAGAAAGCCCAGGGCAGCAAAAAGGAAAACATGAATCCACATTGAACACACTTTGAAGTGAAATTGAAGAACACTGAAATAAGGAGATTTCTAAAGTTATAGAAGAGAAAAGAGAAATTATCCTTAGGACTAAATCAGATTAAAACAACTTCAGCAAACCTAGAAACCTGAAGACAGTGGAATATCCTCTACCACATGTTGAAGTAGTGATGTACAGCAAACAGTGATGAGAAAGCATACGCAAGTAACATCTAAATCTAAACAAGCCCAAACTATTAAGAGATCAGTAACTAATTGAAGATGTTTAAAACAGGCAGAACAAAATTGTTGATAACCAATTACATGGGATTAGGAGAAGGATTGTTGGTGGTTCTGCTTAGGAGGAGGGTAGAGATTCTGATTCAGGGTAGATCATTTTGAATATCAAGTAGGCGTATTATGAATTTAAAGGTATATCTAAAACACAACAGTAGAAGGTATATTTCCACACCAATAGAGGGTAAACATGAAATTCAAAAAGTCAAATAAACAATGAATACTTCATAGGGCTTCCCAGGTGGCACTTGTGGTAAAGAACTTACCTGCCAATGCAGGAGACGTAAGAGATGTGGGTTCGATCCCTGCATTGGGAGGAGCCCCTGGAGGAGGAAATGGCAACCCACTCCAGTATCTTGCCTGGAGAATCCCGTAGACAGAGTAGCCTGGTGGGCTACAGTTCATGGGGTTGCATAGAGTCAGACATGACTGAAGCAATAAGCATGGACACATGCATTTTTTATGTAATTAAATATTAACAACAACATAGGAATGATACACACAAGCCTCAAGATGGTAGTTATTTATGAGGATGGTCATTTGAGGATCTAAAGTTGAGCTAGATTTTAATGTTATATTGATAGGAAGAAAGAAAAACAATAGTATGGACATAAATTAACATTTATATTAATTAGATAGGAATATTATGGGGGTCTCATAATTTGATATTCTATTAATACATTCTCTACTTTAAAGGGCTTCCCTAGTGTCTCAGCTGGTGAATCTTCCTGCAACATGGAAGACCTGGGTTCAATCCCTGGGTTGAGAAGATTCCCTGGAGAAGGGAAAGGCTGCCCACTCCACTATTCTGCCCTGCAGAATTCCATGGACTGTATAGTCCATGAGGTCACAAGTCAGGCAGGACTGAGCAACTTTCACTGTCACTGTCCCCGTATCTACTTTAAGACTTTGATACAACCAAATGAAAAGAAGCATATGGGACCAGATCAGGAATGAGAAAGTCTCATTCAGGTTCAGACTCTGACTCTTTAACCTTCTATCTGACTTTGGACATCGCTAATCTTCTTTGAGTCTCTTTGTCCTCTATTGAAGAATTAATGTGTCAGGGTAGATGATCTCTTAGTCACAACTTTACATTTCTGACTCTCCAGTCATTTTGCCACTTTGATTTGCTCTCTGAGCCATAGGACTGAAAGGACATGGTGACCATCTCATCGAAACCTCTCATTTCACAGCTGGGAAACTGAGGCCCAGAGAGGAGGCATGACTTTTCCAGAGACATGGTAAACTAAAACCCAGTTCTGGCTGTTTCCATAAACTCTGAGGCTCTATCTGCATCTCCACGGTGGTCTGAGGACAGAGGAGAGAATGTCCATAGTGGGGAAGTCACCAAAATAGATAAGGACAACCTATTAGCATTAAACATTGACTAAATGAGGCCCGATGTTACTCTCTATTAAGTTGAACCGGGAAGTTGGATGCAGGGGGCATTTTATATGTCAACACCATAGCAATTATGAATGACTGATTAATAAGTAAACAAATACTAGGAAATCAGGCCTGCTTTAATGTTTCAAATTCACAGTAACACCCTGTTAATGCAAACTTCAAGTAAAAACACTAATAACCACACTAATCACAAAGATGAAAACTCTAAATTAATTCAAATGATGCTCAATAGACCATCGCTGTGTCCTCATTGCCTGTTCCTTTCCTATCTGTTCAGATCTCCATGCAGTAATTAAATCCATTAAAATGTAAAACCAGCTTTTGTTCTCAAGGGGAAAAATGAAAAACAGCAGAATAGCACCCTTGGTGCTAAAACTCAGAACTCAGAACTTCCCCCACATCCAAACTCTTGGCCCTTTTTTCCTGAAACAGCAGCTCTCCCTGGCTGGGATTCAGCTGCCAGGCTGGGTCCACAGCATTTCTCATGGAGAAAGAAGACATAACTTAAGGAAGAGGGTAAGCATAGGACTTAGAGACAGGAGACTTATGCTGAGGCTGTAGCTCTCACTGCTTCCTAGAGCTCTATGATTCTACTTTTACAAGACAGATTTTTGTCCCCCCCCCGCCCCCTGGCCTTCATTTCAGTCATTGGCAAAATAGGAATGACATACCTCCTCTCATGGGGCTTCCCTGATGGCTCAGTTGGTAAAGAATCTGCCTTCAATGCAGGAGACTGCCTGCAATGCAGGAGACCTGAGTTCGATGTCAGGAAGATGTTCTGGAGGAGGAAATGGCAACTCACTCCAGTACTCTTGCCTGGGGAATCCCCATGGACAGAGGAGCCTGGCAGGCTACAGTCCATGGGGCCTGACAATGAAAGAAACATTAAAGAACCTTACAAAATTAGCTATTCTCCAAGATGTTCAGAAGTCACAGGAGCTTCAATTTATTCTTTAAGGGAGGTGTAGAAACTCAGTACAGTATAGGAAAATAAGTCCAAAAATTGTTTACACAGAGACATATTAAAAGATACATTGTAAAAGAAGATATAATCCTGATTCTCATACAAATATAAAATGAATACATACCAAAGATTATTTTTTAACTCATTAATCAATGAAGGAACCAGATGTTACAGTGAATTCAAAAGTAAACTCACAGTGTCACATATTTTTAGTTACATCAGAATATTGAAATGGATTTACAAAAGGATGCAAAAGTGACCACTATCTAAAGGGCAATAATCAATTATATTCCATTAGACACAATTTCTAGGCTTCCTGGTGGCTCAGATGGTAAAGAATCTGCCTGCAGTGTGGGAGACCCAGGTTCAATCCCTGGGTCAGGAAGATCCCCTGGAAAGGGAACTGGCAACCTACTTCAGTACTCTTGCCTGGAGAATCTCATGGACAGAGGAAACTGGTGGTCTAGAGGCCATGGGGTTGCAAACAGTCGAACATGACTGAGCAACTAACACATACACAGATACAATTTCTATGGACAAGAGTTATTTGCACTACTATCAATTTTCTACAGCTTAATTTCTGTCTGTACTGAGTTGTAAAATGGCCTAGTCAAAGACAAGGAGAGACAAAATAGCCCAGGGGGAAGAGCTAATTAGGACAACCACTAAATATCAAAGTCTTTCACAATTTTTCTCTTATAGACCCTGAACTAAAAGAATCCCAAACCTATTCAAAGCAGCAGCTTCAATTTTAGCTTCATTCAGTTCAGTTCAGTTCAGTCGCTCAGTCGTGTCTGACCCTGTGCGACCCTATGAATCGCAGCACGCCAGGCCTCCCTGTCCATCACCAACTCCCAGAGTTCACTCAAACTCATGTCCATCGAGTCGGTGATGCCATCCAGCCATCTCATCCTCTGTTGTTCCCTTTTCCTCCTGCCCCGAGTCTCTCCCAGCATCAGAGTCTTTTCCAATGAGTCAACTCTTCGCATGAGGTGGCCAAAGTATTGGAGTTTCAGCTTTAGCATCATTCCTTCCAAAGAACACCCAGGACTGCAGTCCAAGGGACTCTCAAGAGTCTTCTCCAACACCACAGTTCAAAAGCATCAGTTCTTCGGTGCTCAGCTTTCTTCACAGTCCAACTCTCGCATCCATACATGACCACTGGAAAAACCATAGCCTTGACTAGATGGACCTTAGTCGGCAAAGTCATGTCTCTGCTTTTGAATATGCTCTCTAGGTTGGTCATAACTTTCCTTCTAAGAAGTAAGTGTCTTTTAATTTCATGGCTGCAATCACCATCTGCAGTGATTTTGGAGCCCAAAAAAGTAAAGTCTGACACTGTTTCCACTGTTTCCCCATCTATTTGCCATGAAGTGATGGGACCAGATGCCATGATCTTTGTTTTTTGAATGTTGAGCTTTAAGCCAACTGTTTTGCTCTCCTATTTCACTTTCATCAAGAGGCTTTTGAGTTCCTCTTCACTTTCTGCCATAAGGGTGGTGTCATCTGCATATCTGAGGTTATTGATATTTCTCCCGGCAATCTTGATTCCAGCTTGTGCTTCTTCCAGTCCAGCGTTTCTCATGATATACCCTGCATAGAAGTTAAATAAGCAGGGTGACAATATACAGCCTTGACATACTCCTTTTCCTATTCGGAACCAGTCTGTTGTTCCATGTCCAGTTCTAACTGTTGCTTCCCAATTATACAGAATTAGGATTTAGGTCAAAAGGGAAAATCCTGGGCCAGGCTTTGGGCTAAGCTCTCCTAGCCCCCTGACAACTTTATCATGTGGGATGACCTTGGCCAAGCCTCCCACTCCCAGGTCTTAGTTTCTCTATCTGAAAAATGAGGGCATTGGACCAGCTGATTGGTCCTGTGTGAGAAACCGATGAGAGAGTGTAGACTGAAAAATGCTAGACACAGTTGAGACAATTTTATCCACCAAGAAGGTATATTACTATTATTCAACCACTCTGGAAAGAGAAACATCATGCGACTCTCCAGTTGTTTTACCTCCTAAAATACACTAGCACAGGATGTCAACAGAATGGGATTTGTCAGAGAAAGAGAGCATTTATGCATGGTATCTGTGATGGTTAATCTTATGTCAATTTGGAAGGAGTTTTTGGATGATGTTAATATTTAATCAGTGAACTTCAAGTAAGCAGATTACCCTCCACAACATGGGTGGGCCTCAACCAATCAGTTGAAGGCCTGAATAGAACAAAACATCTGGTCTCCTGGAGCAAGAGGGAATTCTCTAGCAGACTTCCTTCAGACTTCTGAACCATCAACCTGCTCAGTCTCCAGGCTGCTAGCCTTTGAATTGTACCATCAGGTATCCTAGGTCTTGAACCTGCTAATCCACACTATTTTTCAGACTCAACTGCTTTCACGATTATATAAGCCAATTCCTTACAATAAATATGTTTCCCATAGTTCTGTTTCTCTGGAGAACTTTGCGTTCTCAGAGAACTCTGACTAATATACTACAGATTACCCAAGTGGGAATCTCCCCAAAAGTAGTAGTAAGTAGTTTCAGCTCCACTCATGGGCACTCCAGGCAGCCTTAGCCTTTCTAGTGAGACCCTGAGAACTCTGGTTTATGGCCCATGGAGGGCACCTGGCATTCCCCTGATCCAGAACCTATACCCCCTCTCCAGGGCAGAAATCATATCAACAGACATCCCCGGCAAGAGAGTTATGAAGAAATGTCAGGAAATTTGGAAACTGGAGAGCAAGGATAGAGGGAAGATTTTGCCCAAGTCATAAGAAATAGACTCCTGGGATGGGGTTTAGTACTTACCTTTGCTGAGACTCAAAATGATGATACAGTAGTATCACTTACTGTATGTGATACATACAAATGATGACACTGTACTATCACTTACTGAGTCCAGCCAATAGGCCAGGCACTGTGCTAAGTGCACTTTGCATAAATGATCACAAGTGGTCATATCAACTATGCTGGAAGTAGAGGCATTATCCCAATTCAACGCTGAGGATACTGCAGCAAGGACAAGTAATTCACCCTACATCACTGGAAAAGAAGAGATAGATCCCCAGGGAAAAAGTGAGGCTGAAACCAAGGACCAGTGAGGGAGAAACTAAGAATAGCTGGTGAGCACCCACCGCAGGAGCTCAGGAGAAGAGACCAGTGGGAGGTTAGGGAAGCGGGTGGGACTGGCCTTCAGCTACCTGAGAATGACTTAAATGGGGGCCAGACTCTATCTCTCCCAAAGGCTAGCTGCTGCTCGTGTGTACATTCTGCTGGCATCCAGTGGTCACCAGCAGCACATGATCTCTCCCTATCAGAGTCAGCCAAGGAAGGGGTATGGTTGACAGGATGCGACTCTTATGGACCAGTCAGCTCCAATACCACCCAAGAGCAGAAGCCTTTTACCAGTTATTGATAACTTCTATCTGCATGACTGAGCAACTGAACTGAACTGAACTGAACACCCCATTCCAAAGAGATTCAATTCAGTTCAGTTACTCAGTTGTGTCCAACTCCTTGTGACCCTATGGACTGCAGCACACCAGACTTCCTTGTTCATCACCAATTCCAAGTACTTACTCAAACTCATGTCTATCAAGTCGGTGATGCCATCCAACCATCTCATCCTCTGTTGTCACCTTCTCCTCTTGCCTTCACTCTTTCCCAGCATCAGGGTCTTTTCCAATGAGTCAGGTTTTCACATCAGGTGGCCAAAGTATTGGAGCTTCAGCATCAGTCCTTCCAGTGAATGTTCAGGACTGATTTCCTTTAGGATGGACTGGTTTGATCTCCTTGCAGTCCAAGGAACTCTCAAGAGTCTTCTCCAGCACCACAGTTCAAAAGCATCAATTCTTCGGTGCTCAGCCTGCTTTATGGTGTAACTCTCACATCCACATATGACTACTGGAAAAACCATAACTTTGACTAGATGGACCTTTGTTGGCAAAGTAATGAGAGACTGGGAGTCACTAATGCAAGGATACTTTTCTGCATGCCCAGATTTCTGGAGGGAGCTCCTTGGAGCTTTAAATGAGGTATGTGATAGAGAATCGATTACAAGGCAGAAGTTTCCTCCTTGTTGGCTGCTTAAAGAGTGGTACAGGTCTATGTGTGATCAGGACAGTGGGCTAGAGACTGCCAGCTCTGCCACCTCAAAGCTGTGCAGTCTTGAAGAGGTGGCTTCACTTTTCTGATTTTACGAAAATGGAGATGTTGCATAGGCCTATCACAAGAACCACATGAATGTGCAAATGTGAAAGGGATTTTATACTTTAAAGAAAGAGTCAGCAAACTGATTGTAACATTCAATGGGCATGAGTTTGAGCAAACTCAGGGAGATAGTGAAGGACAGGGAAGCCTGGTGCTCTGCAGTTTGTGGGCTCACAAAGAGTCGGACATGACTTAGCAACTGAACAGTAACAACAGCAAACTTTCTCTTTAAAGGACCAGCTGGTAAACAATTCAAACTCTGTGGCTCATACGGTGTCTGTTGCAGCTACTCAATTGTGCCATTGGAGTGTGCAAGCAATTGTAGATAATACATCACAGTGGGAACAGTTGTGTCCTGATAAAACTTTATTTATGGATGTTCAAATTTAAACTTCATATAATTTTCATGCGTCATCAAACAATAATTCTTCTTTTGATTTTTTTCCAGCCATCTAAATTACCCAAACTGTTCTTATCTCTAGGTCAAGCAAAGTGAGAAAACAGATCAGATTTGGCCACTGGGCCACTTATTGTCAATCTTTGCCTTAAAGAGCTGCATAAGTGTAGAAAATATAGTAGGGGAAGAAGTGTTGCAAAAAGGTAAAGATTGCATTTTTTTTCTCCATTGAAGTGAGGCTTTTAACAGGCAATTACTAAGCTTCATGGTGCTAAGACAAAGAGACGAGAAGTCTGGGAGAGGCCACTGTAGACTGGGACAACCAGAGAAGGGATTCTGGAAGGTGAGACATTTGGTTTGAGCTGGAAGAAGTGTGGGATTTTAACAGGTGAGGCCAAGGGGAGGGGTGTTTTTTTAATGTACTTAAAGAAGGAAGAGTGAGGGCAGAGACGAGAACAAAGGATGCCTGATGGTGGACAGGCAGAGCCAGGGCTCTATCCTGGGGCTTCCAGCTCCACAAATCCTTGTTCCACACTCCAGCTGCCTGATACACTGTGTGGCAAATAGAAAAATCTAGAAGTGTGCCTTGCTCTAGGAGAACTTATTAGACTGGGAGACATTCTGGAGAAAGTTTAAAAAAAAAAAAAAACTAACAATTGATGTGACAGAAACAATAAAGAAATAATAGTGATCTTCAATTGAGCACCAACTCAGTGGAGCATGATATATACTGCAGACATTATCTTCTTTGTGACTCATAACAACCCTTTGAAGAGAGTCTGATTATTCCCATTATCCACATTTTATAGACACAGAAAAGGTGAGGGAATGTCCCATGGGGCTCAGTGACCATACATAACAACAATAAATATTTGCTTATTGTTTTCCAAAGACTCTCAGCGGACATTGAGAGAAACATGGTGAGTAATAACACAAAAGCTGTGGCCAGTCGGCCTCAAAGGTAGTTGGAAACGTCTCACAGTGCAGCCAGACTGTTTCAAGGGAGTAGCACAGAGGTGGTCCATGTAGATGACTCAATGCCAGCCTGACTGTTTGGAGTGCCTGCAGACTTCTTATATCTATTGCCAAGCCTGGAGCAGTTCATAAGTATGTTTACAGAAGCCTTGCTGGGGACGGCGTGCTCTAGAAGGAGTCATCATTAGCAACAGCATGGGGGTTAGGAATAATTAAATAACATTTTCAGCTCCCCAGGAGCCATTAGACTAAAACAAAGAGGCAGGTGAGAAGAGGAAGTTGAGAGTTATTTGCGCTTTGTTAATGGGCCTTTAATCAGCAGATCTCCACTCCGCCATCAGCAGCAGCCGGTCCCCACAATCTAGGGAGACTGTATACTCACAAAGCTCCCATTCAAGTGCCATGGAGGCTGGCACAATGCAGTAATCAGACAAGCCCCAGCATCTCCACGGCGCTCCACCTGCACCTGTTATCTCAGCAGGAGCTTCTTTATCAGCCCTTAGAAACTCACAGAATGGAGGAGGTTGCCTAGAATCAGTTCCCTTCCAGCCTTTGGGGATAAAGATATATAAGCCAACATCAAGGGCTCTTTCTCTGGAGAACCATGAACCCCGGGTGGGTCAGGCACAGGCACAGGTCTACTATATGGTATCAGGGACAGGCACAGGTCTACTATACAGTATCAACCTGACTGAGTATCTGGGACTGTTAACCCGCCCCAGCTGTGAGGGTGGGAGTCGGGTGGGATTGCTGCTGGCTGTAGCTGGAACAAGGCGGGTGGGAGCTGTATTAGCATCCAGCCCACCACTGTTGGAGAGAATGGATGAGCTGGCTTGTCAGGTGCGGAAGGAGGCTGAATGCTTTTTTGATTGCTATAATTGCAGCAAATTGGACGCTTGAGAGCTCCTCTTTAATGAGAAGAATCTCACGGATGAGACTTAGGGAAGAGGCCCCTCTTTGGATCCTTCTCCTTTGTCCCATGTGTATGAGTTAATTCCCCAGCCATTATGGAATGTGAATGGGCTGCTAATTTTAGTTGTGCAAGCTAAACAAAGACCCTGGTTGGTAGATCCGGAAGGTGATTCATCTGATAAGATGTTTGTATGGTGGAAGCTAAAGGTCTTGATAAGCATCCATGATTATTTCAAACTTTTCAACCAAAGAGTTGGAGAATTTTTTAAGTAGCTGTCTCAGTACTAGAGACCAAATAAGGCCTCCGCAAAGAGACACGGCTGAGTGACTGAACTGAACTGAACTGAACAGAACCTTCTTTTCTGCTCAAGGTCCTCCGTCTTGGAGGTCCTGGGTGCTTTGAGTATGGGTGTCCTCCTCTAGGTCTTCTTAATTGGGAAGAATTAGAAAGGCAACAGTGAGGCCAAAGTCAGTGAAAAAGCCACAGTAAAATCCAGAGGCCAAACATAAAATTGAGTCCAACAGGACTTTGATACATTGTGGGGAAACAGATGAGAGTTTAAAAGATTTCAGAATCCAAGTGGAAATAGAAGTTCAGGAATTTCTGAGGAAAGCTGAGGATGACTGGGGAGTCTTGTTTCCTTTTATTGGCTTGCTTATTGCTTATGAGAATTTCTTGCACTTGTTGAGCTGAGAGTTACAGGGTCATAGTAGCCAGGAGAAGACTGTATGATTCCAAAGCTGGCATTTCTATTTACCTGTTGTTCCCCTTGGGTAAATTTTGTTGGGCCTTGAGGTGACCAGCTCACTGTAGTTTGCTGGAGATTTCCAGCTGGGGCACTACATCCTGGGAAGCCCCTCAGTTCCAGACAAATCCTGTCTCCTGCTTCACCAGGGCAGAGTATGAAGGGATAAGAGAGCAGAGAGATAGGAGTTACACTTGATGGACTCTTCATATTAAGCAAAAGGCCCTAAGGCCCTGATGTCATCTTGATGTCCCATTTTTCATCAAGCTCCACCCCAAAACACTACTATTGTTTTTCTCTTGAAGGATGTCTCTTCAGCCTCTATTGTCCTTACTGATGCAGCTGTCTTCTCAGTAAGCAGTGTAAGAATAGGGACTCCTCCCCGCCTAGGAACAGAGTAGCAGGGAGCTAGCAGGACTTCAGTAAATGTATTATTGACTTGGATCTTTGCTCCCTTGAACCTTCTGTCTATAGGTCAAAGAATATTCAGATGGACACATTCTTAAGATATTTGCAGTAACCAGAGGCTTGAAGGATAGATGTAGGAAAGAATAGGTCCAGGCCCTTGTCAGTCTTCTACAGATTTGCTGTGTGACCTTGATTAAGTTATTTTCCTTCTCTGTCTTCAGTTTTCTGATGAGTGATAAGAGAAATTGATAATGTGATTTGTGTTGTATCAGTTTAGCTAAGCTGGAACTACAAATTCCAGAATTCCCTTCTCTATATGGTTCCAAATTAGAGTTAAAATGCAAAGTTACAGTTGTAATTCCCTTCTGTATGTGATTCCAGGTTGGAGTTGACCACAAGTTAGGGTCATGTGAGCTTGGGAAGGAGGACACAAAGGAGATCCTTTTTTTTTTTTTTTTCATTCTAAAGGTCAATAAGGCAGGCACAGTTGCAGCTCATTCACATTGCTGCTGGTCTGCTCAGTTACTTTATTGGTATGGGATATAGTCAGGTCTTCCATCCCCTCCAGCTTCTGCCATGTCCCTGACTTCAACTTCCCTGAGTCCAGGGCCAAACAGGGGTTCTACTCTGTGGTGTAGGGTGCTAGTTCATCATGTACAGCAAGAGCATCAAGGAGACTGAAAGAGATGAGAGATAGATTACAGTAAGGCCCCTACATGTGAAATTTTAAGTTGTAGACTTTCAAAGATGCAAACATACAGTGGCACATCTAACCACATAAGTTAGTTTACATGTCTGGCGTACATTGTCACGTGCTTACATCCTCCACAAGTGGTTGTTCTCCTCTGTACTTTATTATTCAGTCCTGTATAGAGTACAGTAGTGCAGCATCTTTATTTCAAGCCCAGGATGTCCAGACACAAGCATGAAAGCAGCAGTTGATGCACATTACCAGCTGATACTGGTAAGAAGTGCCAGGAGCTGGAGACCTAGAGAAAGGATGAAGAGAGGAGACAAGAGACAGAAGCAGTAACTGAATAACTGGAGAGATTCAGGATGCAGGAAATGACAAGGGGGTTTTCTTTATTTGCGGAGACAGTTAGTTTTTAAGGCACAGGACCCGAATGTAGAATGGTGCACAAAGGTTGCAGCAGCCATTCAGAATGCAATCCAGTGCTATCATGTCAACTATGATGAGAAGAAAAGCACTACTATCCAGACATCACTGGATCATTTTTTCAAGAGGGTGGACAGAATTGAATCCAACAAAGAGCTAGAACCAGTGTCTCAGACGAGTGAAACTGTGGTTTGTCTCCATCTCCTATTGCTGACAGTCCTTCAGCTCTACCATCTCTCACCTCCTCTCCTTCCTCCAGTCAGTAGCTCTTCTTGCCTGTTCACTGGATGCCAGCCCCTGGATGCCAGTGGTTGTACTATATTATTACTTTTCAAGGTACTGTACTGTAAAATTAAAAATGCTTTCTTTATTTTTTGTGTTTATTTTTTACATACTATTTGTGAGAAAAGTATTATAAACCTATCACAGTACCATACTATATAACCAGTTGTGTTTGTTGAGTACCCAGGCTAACATCGTTGGACTTACAAATGTGCTCTTTGATCTCATTCATATGTGGGGGACTGACTGTAGTGTTCCAGCTAATTCTTACGGGTTCTAATCTGTTCTTGGCATCTCTACTTTAGGTCTACTTTCCTTCTACATTTCTAGCCCTATCCTGCTGACTTCAGGCCCAGCACCAAATGCATAAACTACAGCCTTAAATAGCCAACATAATCAGCTCCCACAACTGTGTGTGCCTAATCCTTGTAACGACTTCCCTGGTGGCTTAGACGGTAACGCATTTGCCTACAATGTGGGAGACCTGGATTCGATCCCTGGGTTGGGAAGATCCTCTGGAGAAGGAAATGGCAACCCACTCCGGTACTCTTGCCTGGAAAATCTCATGGACTGTGGAGCCTGGTAGGCTACAGTCCATGGGGTCACAAAGAGTCAGACACACCTGAGCAACTAAACTTTCTTTCTAATCCTTGTAATATATTTCTGAATCTATACCATGCAAAGTGGTTCTGTTTCTCTGAATAGTGAATGATAAAAATAATATCTAACAAATGCTTACTAGACACAGGGCACTTTGTCAATATTTTGCCAATATTAATTTATTTAAACATCCACAATCTATTTGGAGAAGATATGTATCACAATCTCTTGTGATATAAATCTCCATTTTCCCTGGTGGCTCAGACGGTAAAGCATCTGCCTGCAATGTTGGAGACCCTGGTTCGATCCCTGGGTTGGGAAGATCCCCTGGAGAAGGAAATGGCAAACCACTCCAGTATTCTTGTCTAGAAAAATTCCATGGACTGAGGAGCCTGGTAGGCTACAGTCCATGGGGTCGCAAAGAGTCAGACACGACTGAGCAACTTCACTTTCACTTTTCATAGTATAGATGAGAAAATTTCCCAGAGAATTAAAGTAACTTGCTCCAGATCATACTGCCTGTAAGAGAGTAAGCCAGGAATTTAACCTGGCTGTTTAGTAGGGTCGGTACACAATGTGATGCTGCCTTATTTGCAGAGTGTGAGGTTGTTTAGATATATTTGAAGTCTCTTCAGGAAACTGGATACAACACTGATCCTCTGATGTTCATAGGTTTGTACAGGTACAGCAGAGGGAGGGATCTTGCTACTTAGAGTGTTTTCAGGTGATTTTGAGATACACCAAGGTTTGAGAATGAATCATCCCCCTGGAAAAGTAATAACAGTTGGAATAATGATTATATACGAAAGTGAAAGTGAAAGTCACTCAGTCGTGTCCAACTCTTCGTGATCCCATGTACTATACAGTCCATGGAATTCTCCAGGCCAGAATACTGGGGTGGCTAGCCTTTCCCTTCTCCAGGGGATCTTCCCAACCCAGGGGTTGAACCCAGGCCTACTGCATTGCAGGCAGTTTCTTTACCAGCTGAGCCACAAGGGAAGCCCAATGAATATATATGGGGTTTTGGTTTTGGAGTTTTTGAGAAAGGAAAAGTGGAAATGAATCCATTCAAAGTAGCTTCTCCTCCAGGTCTACATTTAAGTGGAGGCTGTACTGTAGCCTCAGGTCTAGCTATAGTCAAGAAACTCATGTGATGGAGTTTGCTAAGTCAGAAAGTTCTGGAAGGATCATCTCTGCTCCTTCTAGAAGCACTCCTGGAAACAGCTTCGGAGAGGCCTTCCATGAAATAGAAGGTCATTAGCTGCTGGCGATGGGGCCAGGAAGTGGTGAGAGCCGCAGTGGCCACAGAGTCAGGAGCGCCAAGTGCCATCTGCATCCTATTTTGCTGCTCAGCCCAGGGTCACACACCGCAAGTCGTTAATCAGAAGGCTCGCTCCACTGGTAAGGGGATTATCGGCATTTATCTTCTGTTAGGAAGTCAGCCATGCTGGCTGACGGTGGGTGGAGGTTCACTCCGGTGTCCATGACTATAAACAGCTTCTGGAGCCTGGGCTCTGGGAAGCAGAGAAGCTATAGGCTGCACAAATTGGAGTCAGAAGAAGGCCGGATGGTGGAAAACCTCTTCACAGCTGCTTGCGGTCTTCATTAGCAGGCAGGCAGGTCTGATAATAAGGACCTCTTTCATGCAGTGATGCCTGGGGACAAGCACATTCCTGTGCTAAAGCAGGGACCAGGCCCCTCAGCCTAATCTGGCCCCTCAGGTGTGGAGGGCAAGGGGCTTGTCTATACACTACCTCATTTGAGCTTCCCACCAATACTGGGATGAATAATTTAAGGGAACTTCAAACCTGACTGAGGAAACCAGTAAGAATAATTTCCATTATATTTTGCCAAACTTCTCTCACAAGATATGAGAAAAAAAACTGATCTGTTTTAAAAAGTATTTTACTTTTCCTGGATGTGATGCTATGAGGCAATTGTTAAGTTCCAGGTGCTGTGTTTGGCAAGTTGTTTGTGTGGTATCATCTCAGTCTTAACAGGGCCCTCTCAAAAGTATCCTCATTTTACAACAGGGAAGACTGACACTGAGAAAGTTTACACAGCAGAATGTTAAATGATCTCACAAAGAATGTCATGAGACTTGGAGAAGGGCCTGGTACAATTACATGATGAGGATGGAGGCATAAACTAAAGAAATAAGCTGATTACTGCAAGTACACCTTCTACCTTCCTCCTGGTGGTGGATTTCTTAAGATCATTTCTCTTGGAGTCAGTTATATCACCATGCATAGAGCAAGAAGAAAAGACTCATGCATACTTGACTTTGCAATCACTTTAAACCTAAAGCGTGACTTTTTCTTTCTTTGTTTTGGCTATCACAGAGCTTTGATTTCCTCAGCATTCCTGAGAAGACTTGACTTGTGGTTTCTCTATCCCCCATTGTTTTTGCTCCAGAAGAAGGAAGAAAATTATCTTCCTACTTCCTTTTATAATTCCTTTCAAGATCAATCCCAGTAAAAGTCTCAGGTCAGATGCACATACCTATAAACACGAATTCTAGATTCTTCTGTTTTGGTAGAATTTTATGTCAGCTTCCTACTAGGTACAAAAATTGCCTCTAGGTTCAGGCAGGTCACTGTGTAGTCAGGCATCCTCTCTCTTGGCTGGATTTTTTAACTCTGTGGTATCCCATCACCCTAAAACACTGTAACACTGGATGACTAGTTTAGAAAAGTCACTGTAAATTATTTGAGGACAGGCATTATATCTGTTTTGTTCACCCTAGTTTTCAGAGCTTTATAACCCACCCACCACCTAGCATACAGGTGGGTTTTCTCTACATACTGAGTGAATAAATAAACAAGTAACTGGATGAGTAAATGGATGAGTGGATTCTTCACATTTCCTGGACAACCTGCCCACCACCTGTAGAATTAATGTTGTGTCTCCCACCTGGTTTCCCTGCCTCTGGGTCTCTTCTCTGAGCCATGCTGAGCCATGAGGTCAAGGTCAATGTTCCCACACAACACTTTCCTTCAAGTGACAATTCTGCTAAAATATTCACTGGCTCCTTCTTGTTGGACTTTGGATGAAAGGAAGATTAAGAATTAACGGTCATGGCTATAGGATCTTGCATCTTTGAATTCTGTTGCAAAACATTCTGGGGACTTGGAAGGAAAGTATATGCCTGGTACTGTGTGGAGACATTTTTCCCAGTTCTGGTGGTAGGTAAGCATATCAAAAGAGCTAGCCTCCTTTATCTCCCCAACCCCAAATCTAAATCTCCAGTTAACTATCGCAATGGTGAGGAAAGGCCAGCCAGAACTTAGCCTAATATCGAGAGGAAGAAAGAATTTTCCCCAAACAGGACTATCTACATCTCTGGAAACATGGCACATGTTTTGACCTTGACCTATGCAGAGTAATAAGCTTCCATAATTTGTCATTCCAGGCCCTCCATGGCCCAACTATATCAAAGACTGGAGTCAAACAAACCAGAATTCCAAGTCTCCCTCCACACATCCCTAAAATTAGTGCTCCCATGCTAGGGTCCAGGCCTGGTGGATCCAGGGTAATTCAAAGGGGGGACAGAGTCGGCATCCTAGGAAAGAACTTATTTAATTACAGATATAAAGAGAGATTAGAAAAGAATAGTGTAGTAGGAAAATTAGTGGAGAAAAAGAGGCTGAACAACTTGGTTTACGTGGGAAACCAATAAAACTCCAAGACAAGGAGTTTGCACCATCTACTTAGGCCACCGGTGCCCACTTGAATAGCAGAGGGTGCCCTGCCTTGGGCTCCCTCTCGCGTGGGTCTTAGAAGCCAGAGCAAGTAAGTAGACATGGCAAGCCTCCATGCTCTAGATGGGAATTCAGCCAGAAAAGAAGAGAACGAGAAAAGACCACACGGGGGAAACCAGCCTTTCCAGGAACTGGTCTGTTTTCTTTATTTTTCAGGTTCACTTATATACTTTTTGTTACACATAGAGATAGAATACAGAGTCACACGGGGTCAGCAGACCTGACCCTTGTCAAAATCAGGTGCTTCATACAAATGTATACAAAGGTCTTAGGGGCTTTACATCATCTTCTGGCCATGAGGCCTGCTTACATTTTATGGCGCTTCCTTTCTGATAACTGTCAGTCAACCAGAAAACTTATTCTTCCAGGGGTGAATTTTCTTAAACCAGGGGCCACCCTCCGAAGGCACCAGATAAAGTTGCATTCCTATAGGGTGAAGGAGCAGTGGATTACAATTGAGAAAGGAGTTTAGCCTAAGGTTTAACATGATTAATCTTAAAGGTTAATACTTATTTCTCCTATATGCTAGTTGTATTCATTAATGTGTATAAGGGCAGGGGATGTGGAGACTTAGCAGCAAATATTGGCCCAACAAATGAAAAACCCTTCACCAATATAATTCCTAACCAACCCACTATACTATACTAATAATTTCCTAACTTCTCAAAAAAATCTATATTCAGAAAGTTTAAAGCATCTCATGCCTCTCACGGTTGGGAGGCTGTGAACAATCACATGTGGCTGGACGAGCCTGTCAGGCAGGCTAGAGAACTTTCAGATGAGTTTGAGAACTGAAACTCTCTTGTCACGCCCAGGAATTTTATTAGCTGGAGCTGTAAGTTAACTCCTTCTCCAAGAGAGGTGGTGGGGGACAGCCCCCATAAAGTCAGAGGTGTAGGTGAGAGCATTAAGCAGTAAAGTAGGCAGACTCTGCTTTTGGGGGTAGATGCTCGGAAACAGGGTGTCTCCTGAGGCTCAATCCCGCCTTTGCGTATGCCAAGCCTCCTTCCTCATGACCTTTGCCATGGGCGGAGTTCCTCACGCTGGCTCCCGGCACTCCCACAGCTGGCCAGAATGGTCCTCTCAGTACCTTTCTGAGCACCAGCACGTTCCTGTTTCCGCTTCTTAGTTCCGGAGTCCCTCCCTGTCGGTGTCCCTTCCTTTTCAGTGGCCCCTTTGCCACTGTTTCTCCACGACCAGTGCAGTGCGTCCCTCCTCCCTGAGGAAAGCTTCTCGAGCCCCGGCTTCTCCTCCTCACACGTAGACAGTGAGGAACAGCAGGAGTCCCTGGCACTGTTTCTACTCCCTACCCCCAGTGCCCGGGAAAGATGCATGGAGTCCAGAGAGAAGGACCTGGGGTCTACCCTTCTTTCTTATAACAATTTGGCACACCCACTTACCTCCCCAAATTCCAATTTCTTCCTCTAGAAAATAGGAGTAATTTTTACTTTTCAGAGTTTTATTGATTAAGTGATTCCCTTTCTTTACCTGACAGGCATTTACCAAAGGTTTTCTAGGTTCCAGATGCACAGTGACTGATACATAGTAGGTGATTAATAGATGTTACTAAATATTGTTAAATACTTATTAAATGAATTTGTAGGACTTTTATAGTTCGAAAAAACAATTATCAGATTAAATATAGAATCTTTTCTACAGTCTTCTTTCCTTCTTATCTTTTTTTTTTTTTTGAGTAGGTGCTGGACATAAAAGAAGAGAAGTAGAAACAGATTTTGATTTAACATTTTATGTTCAATACCTCATCCACTATCCATATCCATGTCTAACCTTTAAGATTTCTGCTCAATGCACAACAAATATTTACAATAAAAACAAAAGGCATGAGTTTTTCAAATAAATATATTTTCTTATAGCTTTTGCGTCACTAACGTGACATTTGCCAGATAAAATTTTATTAAACCAGTCTCAATATTTAAGTGGAGAAGGAAATGGCAACCCACTCCAGTATTCTTGCCTGGAGAATCCCAGGGACAGAGGAGCCTGGTGGGCTGCCATCTATGGGGTTGCATAGAGTTGGACATGACTGAAGCTACTTAGCAGCGGCAGCAATATTTAAGATGAGACTTGTGAAGGACATGGTAATTTTCTTGAAATATACAAAAGTCTCTCATAAAAAACTAATTGTCTATGTGTCCTCGGAGGAAAGGAGATGGATTTCTTCCAGGATAGAGTAAGAGGAGTCAGCACATTCCTTCAGAGGCATGTTTGTGTGTGCATGTGTGGTTGCTGGTAGGGACCACTGAAGTAACAGTCTGGGGCGCAGACTATTGTGATTCTGCAGAAACCAAGACTGAGTAGCAGAAAACCCCTACACTTCTCATTCAGGTGTGACCCCATGGACATGAGGTTTCGTTGACTGCATTTTTGCTGTTATTGTTTTGGTTGTTTTGTTGTTGTTGTTGATGTTTTTGGTTTACCAATGTCATAGAATGTTTTTTTAGTATGTTTAATGGTGTTTTGGGCTTCCCTAGCGGCTTCCCTTGGAGAAGGCGATGGCACCCCACTCCAGTACTCTTGCCTGGAAAATCCCATGGACGGAGGAGCCTGGTGGGCTACAGTCCATGGGATTGCTGAGAGTTGGACACGACTCAGTGACTTCACTTTCACTTTTCACTTTCATGCATTAGAGAAGGAAATGGCAACCCACTCCAGTGTTCTTGCCTGGAGAATCCCAGGGACGGGGGAGCCTGGTGGGCTGCCGTCTCTGGGGTCACACAGAGTCGGACACGACTGAAGCGACTTAGCAGCAGCAGTGGCTTCTCTAGTGGCTCAGACGGTAAAGCGTCTGCCTGCAATGCAGGAGACCCGGATTCGATCCCTGGATTGGGAAGATCCCCTGGAGAAATAAATGGCAGCCCACTCCAGTACTCTTGCCTGGAAAATCCCATGGACTTCAGAGCCTGGTAAGCTACTGTCCATGGGGTCGCAAAGAGGCGGACACGACTGAGCGACTTCACTTTCTTTCACTTGCAATGGTGTTATATATATATATACACTTAAATTGCAGTAGAGCTGATTTATAGTGTTGTGCTAGTTTCTGGTGTATAGCAGTGATTATGCATACATATACATGCATATAGTTATACATACATTATATACATATGGGCTTCCTAGGTGGCTCAGTGATAAAGAGTCTGCTTGCAATACAGCAGACATGGGTTTGATCCCTGGGTCAGGAAGATCCCCTGAAGAAGGAAATGGCAACCCACTCCACTATTCTTGCCTAGGAAATCCCATGGACAAAGGAGCCTGGCAGGCTACAGTTCGTGGGGTTGCAAAAGACTTGGACATGACTGAGCAACTAATCAACAACATACATATATGTGTGTGTAAAGATATACACAAGTGTGTATATATGTATATATATATACACACACATATATCCTACTCCAGGGGATCTTCCCAATCTAAGGATCGAACTCACATATTTTGCATTGGCAAGTGGATTCTTTACTACTAGCATGAGCAGGGAAATTCCATGTACAGAGGAAACTGTTGAGCCACAGTCCATGGGGTCTCAAAAGAGACACAACTGAGCAACTAAAGAACAATATATATAAAGTATACATAGACATATATATATATATAACTGAATATACACATATTCTTTTCCATTATGGTTTATTACAGAATATTGAGTATAGTTCCCTCTGCTATACATGACTACATTTTTAATTGAGAAAAACCCACTCTCCTTGAACCATCTCCAGTCTTCCCACAAACATATTCACACATGCTCGCACAAGCACACATATACACACCACACAACTGATATTTATTCTTGGGATCAGATCGTATTTTAATAGATCTCTTATAAGAGGAACTGCCAGCCTCAGCCTTCACAAGGAGATGTAAAAAGAGAAACTCCAAAAGGCTACCACACCCAACTTCCCCCAGGGATCCAACACCTATCATGTGCCTGCCTATCTATGAAATTTGGCTGATGACCAATGTTAGCAAGGGTTTGAGGTGCTATGACCACAGGCTTTAAACTTCAGTCATTTTATATCAGGAAAAGGCAAAGAACCTGGGGTTGGGGACTCCCTTCCTTCAATAAGAGATAAGATTTCCTAAAAGGAAGTGGAGTGAAAGTGGAAATTTTTGGATATCGACCCTTGACCCATGAGGTGTCTGACATGAAGGAAGAGGAAACTCTTGAACCTGAAGATAAAGGATCCAGAATGAAAGTCTGAAAAGTGGCCTCAGAGGATCTCTTCACGAGCTTTTAGGATCTTTCGTTTTTGAGATTTAAGGCAATATTCAAGTTTGCTGCAATTATGCTTTCACCCTTCTATATAATAATTGTCTTCCCAAATCATTGAAACAGTTTATTTAAAAAATTGTGTGTAATCATAGACCCAGAGATCCTGGTCTTGAAAAGATGAAGGAATAAGGTGTCAAGAGAGACAAGGAAAGCCATCGTTCTTCCCGTCTCCTTTCTCCCTTCTGCACATCTGCCTCCTGTGCCTTCCAGCAGAAAGTAGGCTGGTAGACTGAAGAACATGCCGCAGCCTACCAAGAGACGGAGTCTGCTCGGCCCTCGAATCTGGGGCACCTTTGTGATTTGCTTTGACCAATAACAATGTGGCAGAAATGATGTGCTGTTTTCAAGATTAGGCCTTTCACCCCCTTGGAAGACTGTTGGGAGACCACCACTTAAGAACCCCAGCTTATCCTAGTGAATAAAGAGTGGCCACGTGGAAGAGAACTGGGGAGTCCCAGGCCACTGACAGCACTGACTGCCAGACACAAGTGTGATGCCAGCTTGCCTCTTCCAGCCCAGTCAAGGGACCCCAGGAGGGACCAGCAGAGCAACTCCCCAACCAATACTCAGAATCATAACAAGCAATGAGTCTATCTTGTTTCAAGCCACTAAGCTTTGGGGATACTTATTAAGCATCAGCCCATTTACTGGAGCATGAACTCCAGGTGATGTCCAGAGGGGTTGAAAGGCAACCATAGAGAAGCCAGAAGAAACCAGAGAGCTCCCCAGTTCCAGGGAGCCCTCTAGAAAGGGCAGAGCCATGAGCAAAGAGAGGGAGAGACCTTTGCTTTCCCATACAGAGAATGCTGCTCTCTGAAAGGAGAGGGACAGTTACTCAACAGATGCCTAATATAAGAAGCAACCTTCTATCAAAGCTGTCTAAGAATGGCATGGACTACTTTAAGAGGTGCTGAATTGTACAACATTAAGAGTATTCAAGAATGGGCAAGAGATTGAAAGGCAGAACTTTAGCACTACGTAGTTGGCTCTCTGAGGTCACTTACAACACCAAGCATCTTATCAGTTTCTTTAAATCCTATTTGAGAAGACACAGTATGTGCATAATTATGTCAATACATCTCATAATTTTAAAGAGGCTCTGGTTTATCAAAAGAAGCAGTAAAATGTATATGAGCTAGACAGTTTTTCTGTGTGCAGAGTTTATCGACATGAATCTAACCAGGCTGGTAAAAGTACACAGACATATCCACAACAGGCACCAGAGGACTGTGAGAATGGATTACTGGAAAAACATTCAGCTCAAAAATGAGGCCTCTGGGCAGAGATTGTATCTTTTTTGAATCTCTTTTTGGGGCCAGCCCCTGTTGTTACCATTAAGTGAATTTGCAACATGATCATAACAATGGCAACAGCCAATATTAATAACGGGAATAAGCACCATTCTAACTCTCTGCTGGCCTCTTAACTGCTTGCAACAAATCTGTTGCTGAGATGAGCTAGCTGTCTCCTTTCCCTTCAGAAAGGGTTCTTGAAATGCCTAGGGATATGTCTGGCTACAGAGCAAAGAGTTGCTTGCTTTCAGGGGCAGTAGACCCTCTTGAAATTTCCTTGTAAGAAAGGTTGCAGGCTTGATGTATGCTCATTACACCGACTTTCTCTGACATTCTGAGGGGAAATTAAACCTTGGGACATGCTTATCAAAGGCTGTGCTGATTTTCCTTTTTAAAGAAATATAGTGAGACTACTCAGACTAAGTTTACTCCTGAATATCCTATCCCCACCCCCACTGGGGTGAAGAGGGCTTTGAAGTAGCAAACACTTGGAAAAGAACAATCAAAAACTGAATCAGCAAATTCTTGAGGTTTTAACTGCATATATGAGAACCACATTTCAAGCAAATATAAAGGAATGCAGTGAACATATTGCCAAGGGAAAACAATAAGTGGCTGGTAAGAAGCACGCCTGGTGGCTTAGATGGTAAAGAATCTGCCTGCAATGGAGGAGGCCAGGGTTAGATCCCTGGATCAGGAAGATGCCCTGGAGAAGGAAATAGCAACCCACTCCAGTATTCTTGCCTGGAAAATCCCATGAACAGAGAAGCCTGGATGGCTGCAGTCCATCGGGTGGCAAAGAGATATGATTGAGTGACAAACACACAAACACAAGAAGCATGCAGTGAGACCTCTTCAAAGGAAAGAAACCTCAGGAGAACAAAAATGCAAGGCCTTTGCTTGAGAAATAGAGCCTGATCACCCAGAGGGCAGTTGTCTCCTCTTTCAATCTAAACCTCATCTAAGAGAAAATCTCTCAATCAGAATCATCACATCCTTACCTTGGAATTGACCTGAGAAAGGAGAGACACTTCAGGAGCGATTGAAAGTCATTGTCCTAGTCCAGCTGCCAGGTCTCTGGGTGACCATCTGCAAACCACTTCTCTTTCAGAATCTTGGACTGTGTGTCTAATGTGAAATGTTTCCTTCCAGATTTATGAACTGGTGAAATCTGTGCATCATATCCTCTCAACTTCATTCTGTCTTGCAAAGCATTCTAGGAGACGCATGCTGAGTGAATCCAATTTTGTATTTGGTGATGGGCCATTTAGAGATGAGACTAGACAAAGCATGCTGCCCCCTCCCCACAGAAAACATGTGAGGGGGTTAACTGTCATCTGCTGTTACTGCCTTTACTGTCACTCTGAAAGGAATTTTTCTATTTCGCGCTGGAAGTGGGGACTTGGAGGAACCAATGAGAGGATGGCCAGGCTTTAACAGGGAGAACTGTTGGGTTACAATGGTCCAAGCTTGGGCTATGATATATAATTTGAGGTATGTCAGGATCATATGAACCACTCAAGGGGTGCAGCTGAGCTATGATTAAGAAAGCATGGTTTCATATTTGTGTTTCTTACCTGGGAAGGGCTAAAGGGATCATTCAGGCTCCTCAGAGTCCTGAATTGTAACACAGAATCGGGAAGGCAGGAAACTGGGAGTTGGAATTTGGCAAGAAATGGGGATTATTGTTGTGTCGTGGCTCTTTTAGTTAGAAAACAGTCCCAGAAAGTCAGCCTGGAAGGAGAGGCATATCAGAGACCAACCCAAGGGAGGTGTACCAGTCAGTGTGAAGGCAATGATGGTGGTCTGGGTACCCTGAGGATCAGGATTTAGTTCTAGTTCTGTTGGGCAAATCCACATCTCTGAGCTTACTTTCTACATTTATAAATTTAGAATAATAATCCTAATCCTGTTTCTCTCTTGGGATCATGTTGTAAATTTACATGGAGACATGAGTGGGAAAGTACTTTGTCAACTAAAAAATGTTATGAAATAATTATAAGACATGACTGTTGCTCCAAGTTTCTCTGATTTGAAGTATTTCTGATGAGAAACCAGTGGTAATTCTTATAATTGTTCCTTTGTTCTTTTGTAACATCCCCACCTCAACTCCAACCAGCTGCTTTTTTATTATTGCTTGCTTAACACAACATTAGTTTATAATGATTTGATTACAGTATACTCTGACTGTGGTGTGGGGTGTGTGTTTATCCTGCTTGAAGTACCCTGAGCTTTTTGTGTTTGTGGGTTTATATTTTTCATGTCACTTAAATTAAAAGTAGATCCCTTGATATTAGATCATAGGACAATTGTCCCTGAGACTGTTTCTCTTTTTCCAAGCATTTTATCTCTATGTGCTTCCATTTATATAATCTCTGTTGCTCTGTCTTCAAGTTTATTGGCCTTTTTTCTTTTTTTTTTGCTGCATCACACAGTTGCTCCCCAAATGGAGATTGAACCCATATCCTTGGCAAAGAAAGCAGAGTCCTAACCACCGGACAACCAGGGAATTTCCTATTAGCCATTCTTATGCACTAATTGATGTTAACCTCATAATTTTAAAATTTCAGATTATGTAACTTTTAATTCTAGAACTTCCGTTTTGTTCTGTCTCAAGCATTTATTAAGATTTCCTATTTTTTGCCTATTATGTTAATATATTTTCCTTTACATTCTTGAGTATAATTATAATAACTGTTTTAAAGTTCTTGTTTGCAAATTTCATTATCTTTCTCATTTCTTGGTTGTCTTCTATTTTTCTGATTTTTCTTTTGATTGCATATCAAGTATTTATGCTCATTTACACATTTAGTAAACTGTATTCTATGACTGACATTATAGGTACTATATTTTTGAAGGAATTTGTCTTTATTCATAATAGAGTTTAGTGCTTTGATACAGCAGGCATTAAATTTGCTCATGGACCAACATAGTCCTTTCAAGATTTCTTTAGAAACTTCTGAAAAGTTGGTCTAGAGTGACTATTACTCTATGGTGGGCTAGTTCTATTCCTATTCCTAAGGTGTTGCCTTTATATGGGTTTTGTTGAATTTCTGAGATTTTCAGCAAAGTCTCTCTTCTGTGGCTTGTGGGAATGCAAACACCTTTAAGCCTTATGCAAACTCTGTATGTATGTGCTTAGTCACTCAGTCATGTCCGACTCTTTGCGACCCCATAGACTGTAGCCCACCAGGCTCCTCTGTCCATGGAGATTCTCCAGGCAAGAATACTAGAGTGGATTGCCATGGCCTCCTCCAGGGGTTCTTCCCAGCCCAGGTGTCAAACCCAGGTCTCCCGCATTGCCAGCAGATTCTTTACCATCTGAGCCACAGGGAAACCCTAATATTGTTTAACTCACAGTTCCCAGCAGTTTTTTTTTCCTCTGAGAGATATTTTCACTCTAGCTTTATGTAGTTTTTCTCTGCACATACACTGGTTAATATTCAGCTAAGACTCAAGGGCGTCCTTAAGCACACTTTTGGAGCTCCTTCTGTGCATAGCTTCCTTCTCCCTCTTATCCTGTCCCAGAAATTCTACCTGCCTCAGTAACCTCAAATTCTAATCTCCATCATTTTAGCTCTGCTAAGCAGTTGTGCTCTGTTTTGCCCTCCCTTCTCTGTACTACAGTCTGGAAAGTGCCTTAAAACAAAAAGCCATTCCAGGATCTGGGATTATCTTGTTTGTTTCCTATTTCTCAGAGATCACAGTCCTGCACTGCCTTTGGTTCTACATCAGAAAACAGTTATTTCCTGTAATTCAGTTCAGTTCAGTCGCTCAGTCATGTCCGACTCTTTGCGACCCCATGAATCGCAGCACGCCAGGCCTCCCTGTCCATCACCAACTCCCGAAGTTCACTCAGACTCACGTCCATTGAGTCGGTGATGCCATCCAGCCATGTCATCCTCTGTCATCCCCTTCTCCTCCTGCCCCCAATCCCTCCCAGCATCAGAGTCTTTTCCAATGAGTCAACTCTTCACATGAGGTGGCCAAAGTATCGGAGTTTCAGCTTTAGCATCAGTCCTTCCAATGAACACTCAGGACTGATCCCCTTTAGGGTGGACTGGTTGGACTTCCTTGCAGTCCAAGGGACTCTCAAGAGTCTTCTCCAACACCACACTTCAAAAGCATCAATTCTTCGGCACTCAGCTTTCTTCACAGGCCAACTCTCACATCCATACACGACCACTGGAAAAACTATAGCCTTGACTAGATGGACCTTTGTTGGCAAAGTAATGTCTCTGCTTTTGAATATGCTATCTAGGTTGGTCATAATTTTCCTTCCAAGGAGTAAGCGTCTTTTAATTTCATGGCTGCAATCACCATCTGCAGTGATTTTGTAACCAAAAAAAAATACAGTCGGACAATGTTTCCCCATCTATTTGCCATGAAGTGATGGGACCAGATGCCATGATCTTAGTTTTCTGAATGTTGAGCTTTAAGCCAACTTTTTCACTCCCCTCTTTCACTTTCATCAAGAGGCTTTTTAGATCCTCTTCACTTTCTGCCATAAAGGTGGTGTCATCTGCATATCTGAGGTTATTGATATTTCTCCTGGCAATCTTGATTCCAACTTGTGCTTCCTCCAGACCAGCATTTCTCATGATGTACTCCGCAGGGAAGTTAAATAAGCAGGATGACAATATACAGTCTTGATGTACTCCTTTTCCTATTTGGAACTAGTCTGTTGTTCTATGTCCAGTTCTAACTGTTGCTTCTTGACCTGCATATAGGTTTCTCAAGAGGCAAGTCAGGTGGTCTGGTATTCCCATCTCTTTCAGAATTTTCCACTGTTTATTGTGATCCACCAGTCAAAGGCTTTTTTTTCATAAGCAGAAATAGATGTTTTTCTGGAACTCTCTTGCTTTTTTGATGATCCAGTGGATGTTGGCAATTTGATCTCTGGTTCCTCTGCCTTTTCTAAAACCAGCTTGAACATCAGGAAGATCACGGTTCACGTATTGCTGAAGCCTGGCTTGGAGAATTTTAAGCATTACTTGACTAGTGTTTGAGATAATTAGTCTAGGTTTATACTAATTTACTAAAAGAGAGCTGGTATGGTGTCTGTTCCTCCATCAGTACAGAAAGTTGAAATTCCAACATACAGATGATGTGACTACTTGGTACAAAGTGCTGTGTTAGTCTCTGAGACTTCACAGATAAACACATATCCTAGGCCCTCACTGTCTTGTGGAAAAGATAGATAGACAAATAAATTGAATGACACTAGGGAGTTTTAGTAGAGAAATGTACTGTCATAGAAATTCAATGGAGGGGACATTTAACTGAAGAAGTCAGGAAAGACTTCCCAGAGGAGATGGCAATTAAGCAAGGAATTTCTGTTTTTCTGGTTGGAGAGTAGAAAAACACATTAAGCAAATGAACAAAGAAAAAAGAGTGTGTATTTAATTAGAAAATACTAGATTGCTGTTGTATAAGTTGAATGGATATGAAGGAAACACATATGTTATTATGTGGAACTAGAAAAATAATGTCCAGTTCTTAAAAGTCCATGAACATTTCATTGAGTAGATCAGCCTATCCTATACAGCAAACCACAGCATCATAATGACAGAAAGCAAGGTGTTTGTGGGACTTGTCCATAGTTTACTGAGAATTTTGGGTAAGTTTATTGTAAACTTCAAAGGCTTTTTATTTTAATTTAAAAAATATGATAATGTCAGAACCTGCCTTATTATATCAATGATGATGATTAAGTTAGTTAATGTTTGTAAAGCACTCAGCTCAGTGACTGGCATTTATGTGTTCAAAATGAGAGCTATTTATGTTTTTGTTTTTATTTTGTAGGCAAATTGAACAAGAGTTAGTTTGTGGTGGGTTACTTTGTGAATAGGTGTGTATTTTTAGAAAAATAAATGCTATTGGCTGAATGAGGAATAAACTACACATAAGAGAATGGAATGGCAACCCACTCCAGTATTCTTGCCTAGAAAATTCCACGGACAGAGCAGCCTGGAGGGCTACAGTCTATGGGGTCCTAAAGAGTTGGACTGGAGGAGGAAATGGCAACCCACTCCAGTATTCTTGCCTGGAGAATCCCATGGACGGGGGAGCCTGGCAGGCTACAGTCAATGGGGTCGCAAGAGTCAGACAAGACTGAATGACTAAGCACAGCACAGGAGAATGATTGGGTAAAGAAGAGAATGAACAGAATACGGAGTGGGCTGGAAGGTATGCTCAGTAGAGGCCAAAGAGGTTCCTCTTCCATGGATGAAAACATGGCATAGTCAGGGTTTGAAGCTGTGGGCAACGGCTTAGATCCTGTTAGACTGTTTTACCTGCATCTGTTCTGGAGCAGAGGTGCCCAATGATAGTAAGAAATCCTGAGACTCTGAGGCATCATTGCCAGAGGTGACAGGCTCATGTGTTCATTTAAAATCATTGCTGAAATTGTGAGCATTCTGCTATTTGTGAAGGGTCACATTTTTCCAAATGACTGCAACAACATATGTGATCCACACATTCTTCCTACAGTGTTGACGTTGTACCCATTAAGTCTGAGTGGGCTTATTACTAGAGTGGAGATGAGTTTGGGACTTTTGAGCCGAGGCCTTAAAAGGCAATATGGGTGACATCTGGTCCTCTTGGGACATGTTCATTTGTAACTCAATCACCACGCCATGAGGAAGCAATCAGACCTCAGGGGGAGGACACGTATAGGCTTTGTGGATGACAACTGCAGCTGTCATGCCATAGTCACTGTTGACCTCTGGTCATGCAAGTGCCTCAGGCCTGCAGGGATTCTGATCCCCAGTCCATAAGCTGACTCAGCGCCCTATGAGGAGCAGATGTGAGCTGTCCTTTCCAGGCCCTGCCCAAATGCTGACCTATGAGCCAAACAAACCAATGTTGTTTTAAACCACTAGATTTGAGGTGGTTTGTTAAGTAATGATAGCATATTTTGTCCCTTTAACAGTATATTGCATACTTTGGAATACTATTGTGTCTTTTCTCCCTTTAACAGTTACTAATAGTACAACTTTTAGCATTTCAAGATTCTCAGTTTAAAAAAAAACACAATTATTTAACAGGATCCTCATCTTCACAAAAAAATGTGAAGATGCACAGAACTAGAAATGTTAACTGATAAGGAGAAAGTCGAGCAGAAGCTATTGTACCAATGACTTTGGTTAGTTTGTTCTAAGACTATTCCCTGCCTGTAAAAAACTGAAAAGATTTTCTGAAATCAGATTCTAGCTCCCACAGCAATTATTTTGACAACTTATTTTCCTTTTACCTGTGATAACACATTTGCTATCTACTGAGGTATAATTTGTATTTTAAAAACTAGAAAATTATGCCTCTCTTGATGTCGACAAAACCAGGTAAGCTTAAGTAATTGGGAAAACAGGCATCTTTAAAAAAATCATTTCTGCCAATTTTTCTCCTCTCCTTTCTGCTTCTCCACACTTCTCTACACAGCTCCTTGCACACATTCTCAAATGTGGTCACAAGAGTTGTCAATAACAACCAAAGATTAAGCTTTGCAGGGAGACAAAAATTCAGAAAACTGAAGCTCAGAACACCTTTAGAAGTTCGTTCCATTCTCCCTGCAGCTGACTCATCTTGGAGAGAGCACACTGCTCAGGGTTTGAGTGCATGCCTGCATGCTCAGTCCTGTCAGACTTTTTGCGAGTCTGTGGACTGTAACCTACCAGGCTCCTCTGTCCATGGGATTGTCCAGGCAAGAATACTGGAGAGGCGTGCCATTTTCTACTACAAGGGATCTTTCCGACCCAGGAATTAAACTGTCTCTGATATGTCCTGCACTGGCAGGTGCCTTCTTTATAGCTAGAGCCTCTTGGGAAACCCCAGTGGCTCTGAGATGGTTTGAGATGACAGTAAATCTCCCAACAGCCTGGGCAGCCCTTGCTAAGACCTTACAAATGGGGAAGGACCACGGGGATTATTGAGAAATCACAGATAGATACAATAAACACTTGTTTTCCAGGACACATGAATCCAATGGACGGCCTGATGGTGAGGGTTAGACTCAGGCCTGTCTCCTAGGGCTGTTCTCTTTGACTACATCCACCTATTATAAGAGGTCTCCAGAGCCATAGATAACAAGTTGTCTTGGTTTGGGTTTCCCAAGACGCTGACCCTCAGACAAAGAATATGATAGCAAAGTACTTTGATGGGGTGAGGTAAGAAATACCCAGGAGAGGAAAAAGGAAATAAGCCAAAAAAAAAGGCAGTTAATGTAGGATGCATTATCAAGTCAGTTATTATTGTGGGTGATCAGAGCTTTATCCTGTCGGGAAAATGCTGGGATTCAACATAGGACACACATTTTAGAGTTATTGCACAAAAAGAACCAGATAGCTGGGTTCTTTATACACCAACTCCACCCAGTTATTGTTTGAGGGCTGTTTAGGGGATGGGGAGACGCATTTATTCTAGCACTTCCAGCTGCCTTCATTGGGCAAAGCAGCTTCAGTGGCCAAAGAAGTTTCTTAATCAAAGAAATCCAAGTGCTGATAGTTGTGAGACTCTCAGCTGATAGAGTCAGCAAGGAGATCAAGCCAGTTGATCTTAAAAGAGATCAACCCTGAATTTTCATTGGAAAGACTGATGTTGAAGCTCAAGCTCCAATATTTTGGCCACCTGATGTGAAGAGCCAACTTTTTGTAAAAGACCCTGATGCTGGGAAAGACTGAGGGCAAGAGGAGAAGGGGGCAACAGAGGATGAGATGTTTGGATGGCATCACTAACTCATGAGTTTGAGCAAACACCAGAAGATAGTGAAGGGCAGGGAAGCTTGGTGTGCTGCAGTTCATGGGGTTACAAAGAATCAGGCATGACTTAGCGACTGAACAGCAGCAGATACAGAAGACAAGAGGATATTTTCAGGCTCCTGACAATGTCTGCGACATGTGTGTATCATGTCCATGGTCAGATCTGGGAGCTAGTACATGGCTTATTTGTTTGGGGGTTGGGGGTCTTGGCTCCTCACGTCAATGTATTTAAGTTTTTAGTTTCTAGAGCTGAATACCATTTTGAGACTTGGGGAAGTGTTTCTGGAGACAGCAACCACAAAATGAAAGGTTTGTGAAGCAGACCAAGTTGGATGATGGCTCTGGGTTTATTGAGTTTGTTTACCCTGCAGAAGAGAAGGTTGAAACGGAGCTTAATTTTAATCCTCTGAATCAAATCATTTTCCAAATTCTGTTAATTCTACATCCAACTTTCTTTTTCCCACAGGGCTTTGCCTAGCCTCTCAATATTTATCACCTAAGCCAGTCATTTTCAACATTATTAGATCTAATGCTTTCTTTCCTAAAAAATAAATAAAATAAAAATATTTGTGTATAGACTTTTTAGTATATGGAAATGAAAATTATAGATAATATAATCTATCAAAATATATCATTCCACAAACATAAAAATAATACCCTGAATTTAAAACACAGAGAAAAAAAGAAAGGTAGTTTATAGCAAAATAATATATTTCAGTAAACTAGTGTATGTGATCAAGCAGTCAAATGCCTGTGTCTCTTCATAATTTGAGTGTCATAATTATAAATGCAGACCAGTTCCCAGATGGTACTAGTGGTAAAGAACACAGCTGTCAATTCAGGATACATAAGAGACATGCGTTCGATCCCTGGAATTGGAAGATCTCATGGAGAAGGAAATGGCACCCCACTCCAGTATTCTTGCCTGGATAATTCCATGGACAGAAGAGCCTGGTGGGCTACAGTCCATGGGATCGCAAAGAGTTGGACACGACTGAATCAACTTAACAAGCACGCACTCAGAGTTGTGTTGTATTAGGACTCAACTATCGTTAGTAGTGTATATGTAGATTCAGTTCAGTTCAGTCGCTCAGTTGTGTCTGACTCTTTGTGACCCCATGAATCGCAGCACGCCAGGCCTCCCTGTCCATCACCAACTCCCGGAGTTCACTCAGACTCACGTCCATCGAGTCTGTGATGCCATCCAGCCATCTCATCCTGGGTCGTCCCCTTCTCCTCCTGCCCCCAATCCCTCCCAGCATCAGAGTCTTTTCCAATGAGTCAACTCTTTGCATGAGATGGCCAAAGTACTGGAGTTTCAGCTTTAGCATCATTGCTTCCAAAGAAATCCCAGGGCTGATCTCCTTCAGAATGGACTGGTTGGATCTCCTTGCAGTCCAAGGGACTCGCAAGAGTCTTCTCCAACACCGCAGTTCAAAAGCATCAATTCTTCGGCACTCAGCCTTCTTCACAGTCCAACTCTCACATCCATACATGACCACAGGAAAAACCATAGACTTGACTAGACGGACCTTAGTCAGCAAAGTAATGTCTCTGCTTTTGAATATGCTATCTAGGTTGGTCATAACTTTCCTTCCAAGGAGTAAGCATCTTTTAATTTCAAGGCTGCAATCACCATCTGCAGTGATTTTGGAGCCCCCCAAAATAAAGTCTGACACTGTTTCCACTGTTTCCCCATCTATTTCCCATGAAGTGATGGGACTGGATGCCATGATCTTCGTTTTCTGAATGTTGAGCTTTAAGCCAACTTTTTCATTCTCCACTTTCACTTTCATCAAGAGGCTTTTTAGTTCCTCAACAGAGTTAAATGTCAAATCCAGACTATTATAGAAAGGAGTATTCAGTTTTTCAGTGGAATTAATTGGAATTCAGAATAATTTTTAGTTGTTTGGCATAAAATGCCTAGATGTATATCATTCTTATCCTATTCACTAAACATTAGTAGCAAATCATAAGATCCCACAAAATTTCAAAACATGCCTCAGAAGTCCAATTTAGAACCACTGACTCATTAAAGAGAAATCTCGGTTGTTCCCCAACCTCTAATTCTTATTCTCTCCCATCTACCCTCCATACAGCCACCAGAGTCAGCTTCCTAGAATGTGGGGCAGACCCTTTTCCCAAACCTTCGATGGTCCCTTCAGTCCAAATTTCTTTCATCTGGTAGGAGACCTAGAAGCTAGCCTGACTGGTGAGGTTTTCAGAAAGCTGGAGCTAGGGCTGTCATACACAGACACGCTCAATTCCAGAGGCATCTTTTTCATAGAGAGGACATGTGATGAGTGTGCAAAGAAGAGTGTGCAGCCTAGAGTCTCTGTATAAAAGCTTTGTCTATGAAGCGGGGCTGATGCTCCATGAGCTGTTCTGAGAAGCCTTCGGGCTTCAATAAGCTCCCAGTTACATAGAAGTATGGGAAGGCTTATCCCATATCCATTCTCTCCTGGTGACTTAGTCTCTGAAGCTAGTGCTGGCATCAGTAATAACCGGGAAGTCCCTTGTCTACATGTCTGTGGGTGTTTTGACCCTCTCTGTGGTCCCTTGGTCTGAGTTCTAGGGTACACAGGACTGTGGGCTGCTTGTGGGCCTGGTGTGAACTGAAGTGGTGGTAGATAGGATCATATGAAGGATGGTAAATGAAAGTGTTAAACCACAAGGTTGACAGCTTCTTCCTGGAGGGGCCCTAAGAAACAACAGTCCTCCGGGTTCCTCAGGGGTAGTTGGTGCCCAGAAGCCAAAGAGCTTCTGACACTGGGAATCACCTCCTTATTCTCGGCACCTGTCAGCACAGGCCTGACAGGTGCCAGACTTATTCATCCAAATGTCCCTGATGGCCAAGGAGAATGAATCTGGACACCCCACGTGGAGGTGGGAATAAATGTGGAGTGGGGGGCAGGAACTGAAGGAAATATAGACATTTAGATTAAAGTAACATGCTGCACACATAAAAGTTCTTTGAAATCTCATACTTTACATTTAAAAATATATTACTTTAATACACCACAGCACATCATAGTGTTTGTTTTTTATACATATTAGGCATCTATACATACCTATGAATATAGGTATGTGCTGTATGTGGTATATATAAGTATATAGCGTATGTGGTGGTACAAGTTTAGGCCTGGGAATTCCAACTCAGGTGTCAAGACACCTCTGCCCCTTTTTAGAGTATTTAATGTGGGTCATGGAAGACAATCAGGGTGGTGACACACCGAAGTGGCAGTCTGCAGTTATAGGCTTCTGCAGCCAGTGTCTGTTCCTCTGAGTAGACTTCTTTATGACCTACTCCCCACTCTGCACTTCTAGATGGAAGCAGCTGCCTGCAACCGTTTCAGCTTTCAGAACTTCACTGAAACTGCAACCTCAAATGTTACCATAAGCCCCATACACCCAAATGTTAGTCTTCATTTTACTTAGCTGAATTTAACACTGCACTGCTTCTCAGCTCATTGCCTTGACCCTTTTGACACCATACTATCCTGTTTTTCCTCCTACCTCTCTGGTTTCTTCTCATCTTTTTCTACTTGCCCATTCTCTTCTAGGTGACCTTTAAAAACCCAAGGTAAAATACTAAGCATCTCTTCTTTCCCCTCTATACATTTTTCCTTAACTGCATCCACATACCTGTATTGTATTAACACCTATTCACGAATGACTACATTTCCCCCCTATATTTCTTCAGAGAACTCCTCTGTTTATATAGTTTCTTGCTTTACATACTGTGTTTGTTTTGATGAGTCAAAGGCAGTGGCTCCTTCTGGGTCATGAGAACCTCTTGTTACATTTTGAAGATTTTTTAAGCTGGTTATTGAAGGATTAGTAGCTTGAAATCAGGTGTGATGGAAGTATCTACACTATGAAAATCAGAAAATGCTACAAGTCAGGGCTCCCCATCTATTGTTTCTCCCCCTGAGATATGGCTTACAGAGCACTACTCCCATAGGCATCTTTAACTCAACATTTTTACTGTTATATTAACATCCCTTCCCTCAAATCTGGTTCTGTTCCAGCATTTCCACAATATTGAGGGGAATCACCATCCATCAAGTTGCCCTGATTGAAACATTAGAGACAACCTTGATAACATTCTCTCTAACTTCTTCATTTCTACTTATTTCTCTGATTAATTCTTTCAATTCTATTCTGTTAAGATATAATTTTCATGTGATAAAATGTAACCATTTTAATCATATAGTTTGATGAGTTTTTGATAGTGATGTATACATTTAAAACACTAAACACTACTCCTTTTAAGAAATAGAGTATTTCACCACCAAAAAAAGTAAGTTTTTTCATCCACCTTCACAACTGGCTTCAGGTAACCATTGATCTGCTTTCTACAATTATAGATTAGTTTTACATATTCTAAATTTTTATAAAAATAGAATATGCAAATACACTCTTTCGTATATGGCTCCTTTTGATAGGTGTAAATTTTTTAGATTAATCCATGTGTTGCATCCATCTGCAATTTGTTTATTTTTAATTTTATTCGTTTATTTACTTTTAGCTGTGCTGGGTCTTTGTTGCTGTCTAGGCTTTTCTCTGGTTTCAGTGATCAGGGGCTGCTCTCTAAGGTGGTACGTGGGCTTCTCACTGAGGTGGCTTCTCTAGTTGTGGAGCACAGGCTCTGGAGCATGTGGGCTCCAGCAGTTGCAGTGTGCATGTGGGCTCAGTAGCTGCAGCTCCCGGGCTCTAGAGCACAGGCTCAATATTTGTGGCCCATGGGCTTATTTCGGAGAAGGCGATGGCACCCCACTCTAGTACTCTTGCCTGGAAAATCCCATGGATGGAGGAGCCTGGTAGGCTGCAGTCCATGGGGTCGAGAAAAGTCGGACACGACTGAGTGACTTCACTTTCACTTTTCACTTTCATGCATTGGAGAAGGAAATGGCAACCCACTCCAGTGTTCTTGCCTGGAGAATCCCAGGGACGGGGGAGCCTGGTGGGCTGCGGTCTATGGGGTCACACAGAGTCGGACACGTCTGAAGCGACTTAGCATGGGCTTATTTGCTCTCTGGCATGTGGGATCATGAATTGGCAGGTAAGTTCTTTACTACTGATCCACCAGGGAAGCCTTATTTCTTTTTATTTCTAAATATTTTCCTATCATGTGTATGTACTGCAATTTGTTTATTCCCTTTTCTTGATAATGTTTATCTAGATTGTTACCAGCTTTTATTTAATGTAAATAACTATTCTTTAAAGATTTGTATACATTTTACAGACTATGTTTAAGCCTGTCATGGGTATATGTTTTCATTGTTCTTGGAATTCCAGATACCATAAGGCTCTGTTAGGCAGAGAGGATTTAAATGATGCTGCCAGTGTTTCCTTTTAATGTCTTAGTCTAGCGGCAGAGCAATGTATTATTGCCTTCCTTATCCTCTGAATGTATAGAATTGTTATTTTTTCTTCCTTAGATGTTTGAAAGAATTCTCCAGAGAAGTCTCATAGATTGACACTTAACCTCCAGGAAGAGTCACTTGCTTTGTGATGATGATTAGGCACCCCAGACTTTGGATTGATTGGGAAATTCTTTACACTTGATCCATTCCGCTCTCCCAAAATCTTCTCAGATTCCTAGAATCAGCTTCCCAACCTTGACCAGCTTCTTTCAGTGCTGAGGTGGAGAAAGGAGACTCATTTCAGGCACATTCAGTAGCCCTATTAGAGTTTTATTATGTTTGTTTATCTCTTCAGCAACATTTGGCTTTCTTGGTCAGAGTTTCTGAACTGCACTCTAGACTAGGGTCTCCTAGAAATAAGATGTTAGCAATCCAATGGACCTGGCATTTTTGCAACTGTCCCTGTCAGAGGCTATCCAGAGGCAGAGGGTAGAAGTGGCATCACTTCTTTCCTTCAACCCTCAGTTTAACCAAGGTGAAGAAGGTCCTTGTCTAGAAGTCTTAAAACTTGGTTCTTGCCATCCACTTGCTGGGTGACTTCACCAAGTCCTGTTCCTTCCTTACATCCCATTCTCCCATCTATACAAGGCCATATTAGTTCTCAGGTTCTATGACCTGCTTGAGTTCTTTTGAAATGAATTTCAGGAATGCCTATATAGAAGAAATTAGAGAAATTCTTTATTTCTGAACTACTTTTTTCTTTTACAATAAAAGTTGAGAGTTGTTTAGCTGAAGTTTTTGCCTGAAGTGGAGGCTTAGTCTGTTATCTGGGAAAGAGCCTCGTGCCCTTAGCATTAAGGAAGGAAATGGATCTCAATACCAGAGGGACTCACCTTTGCATCCACCCTCAACCATCCAAGTAAAAGTGTCAGCTCCCACCTTGAAGGTTCCTTTTCTCAAATACTATTGTGGGGGATAATGACTCTTGGCCACTTACCCACATCAGAATGTTGTCACTGCACATTACTTAAAAGGCACTCTAGCACAGCACTTCTCCTGGGTAACTAAAGTGGAAAATGGCAGTCATCACAGGTGCACGTACCTCTGTGGGCTGCATTAGCCATGGTCCCTTGGAGGCAGTTGGGGGCTGCTTAACTGATAGAGAAATTGTAGGCGTGTGGGCTCAGGTTCTGTGAGGAGCAATTACAGCTCAGAATACAGAGCAATTGTGGGATAGAGTTGACAACTGTAATTGAAGAGCATTATATGATGTCAGTGGAGTGAAAAGGAAAGAAAAAAGTGAAATCCACAACAGCAGGATAGAGATGAAAGCCTTGTGTTTGATCATTCTGATGTCCTGTATCTCTGTCTCAAAAGAGGGACTCCATAGGAAACAGATCATGATTTGGGTCTTGGTCTTACTGTTTGCTAACGGTACCATCTTGGATGACTCACTTACACTCTCTTAGGCTTAGTTCTTTCCTCTGTGGAAACTAAGGTGGTAATGTATTGCAAAACTATTCCAAGAGGTAAATTAATTGCCTAAGTAAAAGACGCTGGAGATAACAAACACCCAAGGACAGCAAACATATTTTCTGAGTTCTCATTGTGTACCAGGCGCTGTACTAGCCATAGAGCAAATACAGATAGAAAAGAGACAATTCCTGATCTTCAGGAGAATAGAGGCTTCTGGATGAGATGGACATATACACAACTTGAGATCAGAAAGACTCCTGCAATGCAGGAGTTGAAGGAGATGCAGGTTCAATCCCTGGGTCAGGAAGATCCCCTGGAGGAGGAAACGGCAACCCCACTCCAGTATTCTCGCCAGGAAAGTCCCGTGGACAGAGAAGCCTGGTGGGCTACAGTCCACGGGGTCACAAAGAGTCAGACACGACTGAGCACAGTGCAGCTCTGTGACTGAAACTAGCTATACATATGAAGGCATACTTGTTGGCAATTAAAAGGAACAAACTACTTACTGATGAATGCTAAGTAAAAAGAAGCCAGACACCACCCACCACATAACACATGCTTCTATTTATATGACATTTTTAGAAAAGGCAAACTTCTAGGCAGAAGCTGATCAGTGGTTGTTGGGGGCTAGCTGTTGGAGTGGGGACTGACCACAGTCTGGTAAGAGGACCTTTTTGGGAAATGTTCATTTGGAACATTTAGAACATTTGGAAATGTTCTAAAATGGATTGTAATGATGGTTGTTCAACTGTGTGAATTTACTAGAAATCACTTAACTGTGCACTTATAATGGGTGAATTTTATGGTATGTGTTGTATACTTCAATAAAGCTGTTTAAAGAGAAAGCAAAATGTCTTGGAAGAGAATAAAAACATATCATGGATGAAAGAGAAATGCTGTCAGGCAAATTGCCCAGGAATCAATGTTTGGCACAACATTAGTTGCTCTGTGTTGTGGAAGCTGGGTACTGAATATAACTCCACTCAGCCGGGGAGAATGACTTTCTCAGGCGCCTCCTGCTTGCCAAATTGTCTCCCAGATTTGCCAGCTTTCCGCACGTAGAATGTCAGTGCATTAGGCATGTCAGGCACATGGGTTTTACAGTCCGTTAGACTCAAGTCTGAACTGCAGCTCTGCTGTTTATCAGCCATATAACATGGGCATGTAATTTGGCTTCTTCAAACTTTGGTTCTCTACACATAAACTCGGATTAATAATTCTTATCTTACTGGGCAGTGATGAGGATTATATGAGACTGTTTCAATTATCTATGGCTGTATAACAAACTATCCCAAACTTAATGGATGAAAACAACTAAATGTTACTACATCTAATGATTCTGTGGAAAAGAAGAGAAGCGAAAAGCGAAGGAGAAAAGGAAAGATATACCCATTTGAATGCAGAGTTCCAAAGAATAGCAAGGAGAGATAAAAAAGCCTTCCTCAGTAATCGGTGCAAAGAAATAGAGGAAAGCAATAGAATGGGAAAGACTAGAGGTCTCTTCAAGAAAATTAGAGATATCAAGGGAACAATTCATGCCAAGATGGGCTCAATACAGGACAGAAATGATATGGACCTAACAGAAGCAGAAGATATCAAGAAAAGGTGGCAAGAATACACAGAAGAACTGTACCAAAAATATCTTCATGACCCAGATAACCACAATGGTGTGATCACTCACCTAGAGCCAGAAATTCTGAAATGTGAAGTCAAGTGGGCCTTAGGAAACATCACTATGAACAAAGTTAGTGGAGGTGATGGAATTCCAGTTGAGCTATTTCAAATCCTAAAATGATGCTGTGGAAGTGTTGCACTCAATATGCCAGCAAATTTGGAAAAATCAGCAGTGGCCACGGGACTGGTAAAAGTCAGTTTTCATTCCAATCCCAAAGAAAGGCAATGCCAAGGAATGCTGAAACTACTACACAATTGCACTCATCTCACAGGCTAGCAAAGTAATGCTCAAAATTCTCCAAGCGATACATGAACTGTGAACTTCCAGATGATCAAGCTGGTTTTAGAAAAGGCAGAGGAACCAGAGATCAAATTGCCAACATCCTCTGGACCATGGAGAAAGCAAGAGAGTTCCAGAAAAACATCTATTTCTGCTTTATTGACTATGCCAAAGCCTTTGACTGTGTGGATCACAATAAACTGTGGAAAATTCTGAAAAAGATGGGAATACCAGACCACCTGACCTGCCTCTTGAGAAATCTGTATGCAGGTCAAGAGGCAACAGTTAGAACTGGACATGGAACAATAGACTGGTTCCAAATAGGAAAAGGAGTATGTCAAGGGTGCATATTGTCACCCTGCTTATTTAACTTATATGCAGAGTACATCATGAGAAACGCTGGACTAGAGGAAGCACAAGCTGGAATCAAGATTGCTGGGAGATATATCAATAACCTCAGATATGCAGATGGCACCACCCTTATGGCTGAAAGGAAAGAAGAACTAAAGAGCCTCTTGATGAAAGTGAAAGAGAAGAATCGAAAAGTTGGTTTAAAAGCTGGACATTCAGAAAACGAAGATCATGGCATCTGATCCCATCACTTCACGGCAAAAGGATGGAAAAACAGTGGAAAAACAGTGGCAGACTTTATTTTGGAGGGCTCCAAAATCACTGCAGATGGTGACTGCAGCCATAAAATTAAAAGACACTTCCTCCTTGAAAGAAAAGTTATGACCAACCTAGACAGCATATTCAAAAGCAGAGACATTACTTTGCCAACAAAGGTCTGTCTAGTCAAGGCTATGGTTTTCCAGTAGTCGTGTATGGATGTGAGAGTTGGACTATAAAGAAAGCTGAGCACCAAAGAAGTGATGCTTTTGAACTGTGGTGTTGGAGAAGACTCTTGAGAGTCCCTTGGACTGCAAGGAGATCCAGTCAGTGCATCCTAAAGGAAATCAGTCCTGAATATTCATTGGAAGGACCTCAACACTTTGGCCACCTGATGCGAAGAACTGAGTCATATGAAAAGACCCTGATGCTGGGAAAAATTCAAGGTGGGAAGAGAAGGGGACGACAGAGGATGAGATAGTTGGATGGCATCACTGACTCAATGGACATGAGTTTGAGTAAACTCTGGGAGTTGGTGATGGACAGGAAGGCCTGGTGTGCTGCAGTCCATGGGGTTGCAAAGAATCGGATACCAATGAGCGACTGAACTGAACTGATTGATTCTGTGGGTCAGAAATTCTAGAAGTGCTTGTTCAGGTGGTCTGGGTCTAATCTGCGTGGCATCAGCACAGCAACTAGAGCTGGAAGATGTACTGTGAAGATGGTTTCATTACTCTCATGCCTATTACCTCCAAGATTTTGTTGTCTCTCTCCATATGGCATCTCACGTATGAGGGCCTCTCTGTGAGATCTGAGCTTCTCACAACACAGCAGTTTCAGATAGTTGCCCTTCTTACGTGGCTACTATCTGGAACAGCACCACATCAATTCCACTCTGTGTTACTGGTCAAAGCAGCCACTTGGCCCACTCACCTAGATACAAGTAGACCCCATCTCTCGGTGGAGGTGAGGTAAGAAGACCACATTTTCACTTTAGCATATGGGTTGGGAGATACCCACATATTTGTGGACCTATTAATATTTGCAATATACAGTGTACCACAGAGCCAATGACAACATTGTACAAAAGTAAGCAAACTTTTATTCTAATGGCCAGATAGCAAATATTTTATTTTATTTCAATTGGAGGATTACTGCTTTACAATGTTATGTTGGTTTCTGCAATACAACAACTCAAATCAGTCATACACACACACACACACACACACACACACACACATATATCTCCCCCTGCTCTTGGGCATAGACTTTGCAAACCATGTGGTCTCTGTCATGATTACTCAACTCTGCTGTGCAACCATGTATATAAAGGTAGTCATAGACAGCACCTAAGTGAATAGTTGTAGCTGTTTCTCAATAAAATTTTATTTATAAACCAGGAGGCAGGTCTGATTGGTCTCTGTGTTATCATTTGTGACCTCCAATATAATGCATGATATTCAATAAAGTGCTTGGTAATAAGAGAAACTACTATTGTCATTGTTATTAAGAAGCTTTGGAAATCACCCAATTCTCTCCTCACCTCTCCTATTTATAAATATAAACTGACTTAGCCAACATTCACTGTTCGCTGCTGCTGGCTATCCGACTCTTTGAGACCCCATACACCATAACCCACCCAGCTCCTCTGTCTATGAAATTTTCCAGGCAAGAATATTGGAGCAGGTTGCCGTTTCCTTTCTAAGGGATCTTCTAGACCCAGGGATCGAATTCACATTTCTAGTGTCTCCTGCACCGGCAGACAGGTTCTTTGCCACTGTACCACTGCCTACCTGGATGCTCCCTCTTCTCACTTTCCTCCTTCTCTTGCACCTATGCCTCAGTAAGAAACATCAATCAGGCTCTCCCACTCTCACTGCCAGAGAACCGCAGGTTTGGTAGGGCATGAAGTCCATAAAATAAGGTCAGGTCCTCTTTAAGAAAAAGATTACAAAATTAGGAGCAAAAGTAAATATTCCTTTAGAATGAAAAAAGAAACCACAACAAATTGTAAAATGTAAACAGATATCACAAAATTCAGAAAAATGACATAGCCTCATGTCTCTAGAATACTTTTTCCTAAAATTGGATCAGGTTTTTATTTGATTTTGTGACATCATCTATTATAGAGAGAATAAAAAGATAATATAGTTTTCTCCTAACATGGTTAATCGATTTCTTGAAAAATTATGATAGTTTAGGAAAGTTCCTTTCTGCTTTACAATTCTTTATTAATAATGCCATGCAAAATTTTAGACTTGCTGGCAAATAAAGGAAAAGTTTTATCAAGTTCCTTTCATATTCGAGCAGGAAGTTTTCAGGGCATTTCAGGTTTCTCTATACGGTGACTCATCTTTAATGTTCTGAACCAAGTCACTCATTAATGAGTTTGTTGTTGCTGTCCTTGCTGTGGTGTATATTACCAGTTTTATATTATCTTTCACTGATATTATCATTCCAAGTCAAGTCTACAGAATATTTTAAAATTTTCCAGTGTGTTTATACCATTCACTTCACTTTGTTAATTGCATTAGCAAACAATGCCAGAACCTATTCACTAATGTGATTGGACGTTTCTCTCTTCTTAATGAATTACTTCTTTGGTAATTTTGTTTTTGTTAGAATTTGCCTCTCAATCTCAGAAAATTTCTATCAATTTCTTTGTCTTGATCACTATTGTCCTGTGTTCCCTTAATGTTTTTTAAAGTCCTTGAAATTTTTTAATGAAAATTCTCAAACAATCAAAAACAGTTGAAAAGATGGTACAGTAAATATTTACCAAATTTTACCTGAATTTTCCTTCAGTTCTTCAATAAATAATTTTCAAAGGAAAACAAAGTACCCTTCGTGTATGTCCAAATCAATAATCAGTAAACTCTCACTTGATTTACTGAAATGCTTCAATATGCTTTTCAAATTGTAACTAATATGATATATTTAAATGTTACCAACTCTCTACATAAAATTGTGCATTTTATCCATGTTCAGAGATGTGAAATACATCAGTGTGGTCCATCAACCCAGGCTAAATGTATCTCCAATTCAACTCCCTCATAGCTGGATCTCCAAAAGCCTACAGCCTATTTGATGCCATCAGACATTAGTAAATTTGAGATGAAGCCAGATTTAGTGTGGGAAAAGATTGTGATCTTAATGTAATTAAAAAGCTTTTAATTTGGAAAATTAAGAACAAATAAATACATTGCAAATTTCTATACCAATGCCCAGGTTTTTTTCTTTGTTTTTTTCTTTCTTTTTTAAGAGAGAATAGGAAAGACAGGTAATGTAATACAGCAAAAATCATGGGCTGGGTACAGTGATCTCTCCTACTAACTGGACTATGACACTCTAAATTTCTTCCTCTCTGAGTCTGGCTCTGTGTCTCCAACTCAGTAAGAATTTACCTTAGCCCAATTCTGAGTGTAAAAATACGAGATTGAAGAGGAATACAAATACCCAAGCCAGAATTATGAGGAACATTTGGTTGAAGTGGTTCCCTTAGGTTTTCATTCTTTGGTATTATTTTTCTCCAAACTTCATCTTTCTTTAAAGCCAAATACCAGAAGATCTTTATAAAGTCTCCATTTTCTGGATCATAAATATAATCAAATATATCCTTTAGCTAGAAATATACTATCCCAGAAGTTTAAAAAAAAAAAATTCACATAATTTACTACACTAGCCAGAACTATTTGCAGAAGACAATTGATTTCCACCAGTACATTCATTAATTTTTATGACACCTTCCTAAATTTTGGAAACAAATGAATTTATTAATATTTGAAGACACTGGGCAGTATTTTCTAGGCCACTTCATTAAAAAGGCTCCACTGTCAACCAAAGAAGAAAGTGGGGGTCTAGACACAAATTCTGGCATTAGGGCTGGGCTGATAAAAATCCAGGGTTTTGCCACTCTAAAGGGAAAATGGAGTTTGGAAACACCGGAGGCATCAAACTGATTTTCGAAATTGGTGTTTCTCAATCCCATGTGGCGGGGAAGGCAATGGCACCCCACTCCAGTACTCTTGCCGGGAAAATCCCAGGTATGGAGGAGCCTGGTAGGCTGCAGTCCAGTGGCAAAGAGTCGGACATGACTGAGCGACTTCACTTCCACTTTTCACTTTCATGCATTGGAGAAGGAAATGGCAACCCACTCCAGTGTTCTTGCCTGGAGAATCCCAGGGATGGGGGAGCCTGGTGGGCTGCCGTCTATGGGGTCGCACAGAGTCAGACACAACTGAAGCGACTTAGCAATCCCATGCGAACAGAAAAGAATATGCACAGGAGTAGGGCCTGGGTGAGTGAGACTGCTTGCTACTTTTCTAAAGTAAAAACAACGATTTCTACCTCCAGAAAATAACTGTAAGAAAGACCAAGCTACAGAATTTTTTAAACTATTAGAGCTATATAGCAATGTGAGTAATTATTGCTTCTAAAATAGCCATTTCTTTAGATAACTTTCTTAGTTACTATCAAATGGCCCAGCTATTTAGTGAAAAGGAGACCTAAAAATTAATCAAGGAGTTGTCTTTAAGAAAACGATGGACTGCTCAGCCTTCCCCAGCTATGGCATGCTGATTGTTTAAAGATCATTTTAATAGTGGAAACTTATGCAGGTTCCTTCTACTTTCTGCCTCAGTTTTCCCTGCTTTCAAAAAAAAAAAAAAAAGTGCCTCTATGACCCTAAAGATCCAGTTCAGCTCATGTATCCCGCAGTTTCAAGTATTAAACAAAGTCAGAGTGGTTCCTTCACCTCTCGCACTATTACTGGGAACTTCTCTGAGAGACAGGGCTATGGTATTTCTCAGCACAGCCTGAAAATGCAAGAGAGGTCCCCCCGCTGAACTCAGCTGTGGGTGGGAGTAGGGGTGGATTTACTCTTTTGTAATTTCTGGGAATAACTCTGGAGTCAGCTCTGTGGGAGAAGAAACAAAGACATATTAGTTCCTTTGGCCTTAAGGGATAAGACTCCAGCCAAGGGTGCATAGTGGTTCTTATGAGAGACTTTCTGTAGAGAAGAGAAAACACAAGAAAGTCTCAGCAGGGGACCAGTAAACAAGACCCAGTGCAAACGGAAAGACCCCATGGGAGATAAGCTTCAAGCCAGGGCTTGAGGATGGGTGGCATTTGGACTGAGACAAGAAAATTCTAGGAGTCAAGATAAGCCAATAACCAACAAATCAGTTGCCTTGCACATAGTCCCAGAAATAATGCCCCAGATTCTCAGGAATCTCTTAAAGTTTTGCCTCAGACTCTTGATTCCCAGCATCCTCCTTTGTACTGATATCTTTGTTCCTTCCCCTGTTGCTTCACAGTATATTTTGCCACCCTACCCAGCTCTCTCAGAGAATGTTTCCATTGGATTATCTGCCTAACTCATAATTCAATTTTCATCCCTGGACTTTGTATGGTTTAAAGAAATGAGTAATTTATTGGCTTCTATAACAAAGTCCAGCAGTCAGGCAAACCTTAGGGTGCATGTAAGCCTATAGCCCTGGCTCTCCCTTCCTCTGAGGTTTCATCCTCAGCCTATTAGACAGCTGTGGACATTCCAGACTTCAAATGTGGGTATGGGTTGTCCAGAGAATATATGCGGGTCACTTTTTGGAAATTCTATTTGAAAAGTAAGGAAGGATTTCCCAGAGACTCTCTGCAAACTTCTCCATTCATCTTATTGACCTCCTTTGTACAGATGTTCATTTATAAACCAAGCACTGTCCAGGGTATGTGATTTTCTCTGGTTAAATCAGAACTTTCCCTGGGGTTGTGGGTGAAGCATGTGAGCTTTGCAAGAGAAAGGTAAATACCTAAAAAAAAAAAAAAAAATCAAGCTCTTTAAGGAGAACATGAAAGATGAGAACTGGACAGGCCACCCAATGTCGAGGAAATCAGATATTTAGATCCCTCTTGGCTCTGAACTGAATGGTTCCTTTCACTTGCCTCTCTTCGATTTTCTGATCCCAGCTTGGATCCAATGAAGATGACTCCTACTTGTGAAGAGGTGAAAGTTGTCACCAGAGAGGGAAGCAGAATGAGAGAGGCATGATTTTGAGAAGATGAATTAATCATGAAAGATTACAAAGCAGAGTACTGAAGAGCAGAGTCCAGGAGTCCGACTTTCTGATCTGTTGTTATCAGCTGTGGGATAATGGGTATATGATCTCAGTATCAAAGAGCCTCAATTTCCCTGACTTATTCAATGAGACTAATAGCACTGGACTTGGTGTTGTTGTGAAGATTAATCGAGATATTAGTTTGGCATTTCTTAGTTTGGCATTTCTAATGGACGTTCAAAAAAATGGCCTTTTTATTAATATTTCTGAGGAGAAGTGAGAAGACAGTCCACAGGGAACATGCTGGGGAGCATGGTTGGCCGGAGAGACTGGCAGGATGCGCAGGCCTGAAAGGCAAAATCTCGGGAATGAAGAAGGAAGGTTTTACACTGAGAAGAGGGCAAATGGGCTGAAATTACCCCTTCTTGTCTCCATTCTGTTTTGTAGCTCAAGCCTAAGATAAATAAGTCTCTCCAGTGGGATAATTTAGTAGACAGGGTACTAGCTCCCATATCTTAGAATCACCCCTATAAATCACAAAACATGCACCTCAACATAGCTGTGTGAACTTGGGTAAATTGTGTTCCTTCTCTGGGTCTTCATCTCTCAACCTATAAAACAATGATTTCTCATATTCCCAAGGCCCTAACATGCTGCAAGTCAAACAACAAAAGTAGAATTTTGGCACAGCACTTTCAAAAGGCTTCTATCTCCATTTCAGACTTGTGGTGTCCACAGTATATTATGATGCTGGTGTTAAAAATAAAATTGAACTCAGTAAATTTTAAAGATCTTATTACTTTATTCAGTGATTTGTGAATTGAACAGAACCCATCTAGCAGACAGTAAGGAACTCTGAAGACCTGTACAAAATCAAAGATTTAAAGACAGAGGGAGTAAGACATGGAAGTTATACCAGCAAAGAATGGATTAGTTGTGGAAAGATCACCATCCTTTAGGGGCCAGCAGGGGTCTATCAAACAGATTACTTCACTGGTATAGACCAGGTGATTCCAGATTGACTGGTTTGAGGTTCTTTTCCTGGGAAAGGCTGAAGCTGTACTCAAACTAGGCATTTGGTTTAGGTTTCATGATCTGGAGCTTAGCACAAGTGACTCCATACTGGGTTTGTGGTCTCTCTTTTTTAAAAAACAAAAACAAAAAACTCTAACCATAAGAAATTCATCCTTCTTAGAAATTTTCTCTTCTTTTTATATAGAAGAGAAAAAGAATGCAAAAGCAAGCCTAAAAATCAGGGCCTTCGGGTAGATGATTCATTCCCATCATGTTATCCTTTGAATGGTTAATAGCTACCCCTGCACAATTTTCATTCCTTATCTACCTGAATTCCATTTTAGACAAACAAAGTAATTTTCAAAAAGACAATCTTAAAGAGACACTGAGAAGTCTGATGAACTCTGGTAAAGAAATTATTCCAAGCTCTGCCACCCACAAAGATCTTGCAGGAGCAAAAGGATGGATAGTTACGCAGATGCCTTGTCATTGCTGGTAAGCAGCTTGGTGTTACTTGTCTCAGGCTCCCAAATCTTTTGGTAAATAGTAACTCACTTATCCCCAGAGCCTTCCCAAAATGAAGGACATGAGCATTCTCTCTAATGAAGAGACAATAAATTAGAGTTTTCTTAAAGCCAAAAAATTAACACAAGCTTTGCAAATCCACCTGAGGCCTGGTTCTATATGCAAGTTCTCACTCCCATTTTGGGAAATACACTATTACAGAATACTTGAATTTAAGAAGCAGAAGGACATTAATGGATATCTATGGCAAGCGAGTACCTTCAGTCTTAAATCTCTTTAGTTGATATCTCCACTAAGATGTCATTGAGCCTCACTGAAACACATATAGTGAAGGCTCCAATAAAGAATATGCAGAAAAGGAGCCTAGAGACAGTCAAGGACTGTCTTGCCTGTCCTTGAGGACTCAGTGTGTGTGGTGGGTGAGACATGGTGATTAAGGACTCCTGTAAGGCACTGGAGGAAAAGAGAGGATTGAGATCACACCTTGAGTTTGGGAAATATGGGGACAAGGAATCAGTCTGGGCTTCTTCATAGGTCAGTGGTAAGTCGATTCTGTCATGTCCCACTCCCCGTGACCCATGGACTGTAGCCCACCGGGCTCCTCTTTCCATGGGATTCTCCAGGCAAGAATACTGGAGGGAGTTGTCATTTCTCTGGGGATCTTCCAGACCCAGGGATCTAACCCAAGTCTCTTGCATCTCCTGCACTTGCAGACAGGTTCTTTACCACTAGCACCATCTGGGAAGTCCTCGCAGGTCAGTGTTTCATAAACAGCACCCTAAGTGAGTGGATGAGCCAGGCAGACCAGTGTAGGGAATATACCATTTCCTAAGCAGTCCTTTCTTCCTTTCACAATTTGGCTCTTGTGCATCTGGGTCTTTCTGGATGGGATGTGGTTTGTCATCCAGTCATGGCCAACTTGTTGTGACCTCATGGACTGGAGTCCACCTGTGGCAAGGACAAAATATTGGGTTGAGCATAATGAGACTTCAAATATTATCTGACATCAGATATTATCTTACATCATACTAGTGTTGTCTTGGACAAGTTTTTAAAATTATCTGAAACTTGGAAATAGGTAAAAGAAATTGTTGGATATTCTTTCAGTACAGACTTAACTTTCAATTTACTGGATGACTTTATATCACTATAAGGCAAAATCTCATTTGGAAAATTTTGTTCAGTAAAGATGCAAATAATTTCTTCCCAGTGGAACTAATAGTCTGAATGTTTACAGTTTATGATCCTGTTAAACATAAGCCAGTTTTTGGATAGCTTGTAACTCAGCAAGCCATTAAATTGCATATACATACCTAGTTTCTCAGATGTTTTTGAGGCCAGTTTTAAATCCTACTGCTTCCCTCATTAATTAATCAGTTCAGTTCCGTTCAGTTCAGTTGCTCAGTCGTGTCCAACTGTTTGTGACCCCATGAATTGCAGCACGCCAGGCCTCCCTGTCCATCACCAACTCCCGGAGTTCACTCAAACTCATGTCCATCAAGTCGGTGATGCCATCCAGCCAGCTCATCCTCTGTCATCCCCTTCTCCTCCTGCCCCCAATCCCTCCCAGCACCAGGGTCTTTTCCAATGAGTCAACTCTTCGCATGAGGTGGCCAAAGTACTGGAGTTTCAGCTTTAGCATCATTCCTTCCAAGAACACCCAGGACTGATCTTGAGCTCAATAAAATCTTTGAAACCTATTCTTTTAACATCTATATGTTCAATTCAGTTCAGTTCAGTCGCTCAGTCATGTCTGACTCTTTGCGACCCCATGAATCACAGCACGCCAGGCCTCCCTGTCCATCACCATCTCCCGGAGTTCACTCAGACTCACGTCCATCGAGTCCGTGATGCCATCCAGCCATCTCATCCTGGGTCGTCCCCTTCTCCTCCTGCCCCCAATCTCTCCCAGCATCAGAGTCTTTTCCAATGAGTCAACTCTTCGCCTGAGGTGTCCAAAGTACTGGAGCTTCCGCTTTAGCATCATTCCTTCCAAAGAAATCCCAGGGTTGATCTTCTTCAGAATGGACTGGTTGGATCTCCTTGCAGTCCAAGGGGCCCTCAAGAGTCTTCTCCAACACCACAGTTCAAATGCATCAATTCTTTGGCACTCAGCCTTCTTCACTGTCCTAGCCTCCAATAAAAATAAATAAATTCATATTTTAAAAAATCTGTATGTATATGTGAGAAACATGATTCTAGCTTTTTAAAAATTATACTTTAACAGGCAAACTTCTGCCACTAAAGCTTAGGTTTTCATATCTGTTAAAAAATACATTAGGACTAGAAGTTCTCTAAGAGCCCACTTTAAGGTTTCTGAGCCACTAAGCCACCTGGGATCTCCACCCCCTCTTTCCCAGCTTTCCAGGTTCTCTGGAGAAAGGGCCACACAAACTCTAGAACTGAGAATCAGCTCCTACCAGCACTGTTCCCAGTCATCCAGTCCCGACAGGTGGTCAGATCATACAGAACACGTGCCTGCAGCTGTGTTCCCAGGAGCCAGAAGTTCCCAGGAGCGAAGTTCCCAGGAGCCAGATTGTATTGTTTCGCCCAATTTACTCTCATTCCCCTGCCTTTATCTCCTCCAGCCATTCCCTATTTCCCACTGTAAACCTCAGGACTTCCTAATTCCACACCCCAGGCTTTTAGTTTAATCCTGAGGATAAGGCATCACCCCAGAGTGTTCACCTCTTTGACATCCCTAAGAGGAAATGGATGACATTTGGCCTCTGTTGAGACACGAGGGGTCAAACAGCTACACTCTTCCCTCCAAGTGCTGCAAAGGGATGGGTCAGGATTTCTCTCTAAACCTGCTTCTGGCTCTAACATCTGATAAGTCTGTCCTTCCAAACCTCCAGAGGCTTCTCTTCCTCTGACTTCTTGGCCTGAAGATGTTTAGACATTATACAAAAGCTGAAATTGCCTTGAATTAACCTGGGGCGGAGACATAAAAGATAGATGAGAGCATAGAACAAGAAAGGCAGGTCAAGAAAGGTCAATGGATGCATTTATCATTCCTTGAAATCCATAGCTTTTGGCCCTGGACTACCATTAATGACCAATACATAGAAAAACTTTTCCTTTTGAGAGAATGACTGATTTTGTTAACAGGAGGTTTTTTTTTTTTTTTTTTTTTTCTTTTCCCTTTTCCCTTTTGCTGAGCCTTCTCAAATCAGATCTCTGTTTGTCTGAGAATTACCTCAGTGCTTACAGTGTTCATATAATACTTTGCTGTTTCTGTTCCCTGCTTGGCTGCCAGGCCTGACTGCTTAATGCTTCCTCATGGCTTGGTTAGATGCTGCTGAATTTCTCTCCATTTCTTTCATCCCTCCAATAACATCTCAATCCATTATTTCATAATTCAAGGTAATTACCCAAAATGGAGATGGACTAATGCTTTCTGGGCTATTATGGGAGTGAAAAAATTTCCCCTTCTTTCCTCCTAGTTTCCTTGGTTGGCCTAATAATTAAACTGTTATAAGACAGATTAGCAGGAGGATGTCAAATAAATGTATAACCCACCTGTATCTCCATGTATATGTGGGAAAGACCCAGGGAAACTGAGTAACCCCCTAAGATGGTCAGAATCATCATGTTAAATATTATCTCCAGCTAAACACTAAAGATGTTGAGAGTGGGGAGTCAGCTATAGCAGGTGACTGGGAAAAGCATAGTAAACCAGAGCAAGATTGTTCAGCAGATTCACATTCTTTCCTTCGTCATTGCAAAGTGTTTCCAGAGATTTCGAATCATCGTCTCTTCCTGGTACAGAGAGGGAAACACTCTCACACATGGAGATATTTTCCTTAAAAATATAAATATCCCTTACAAAATGGATACTTCTACTCAGTTCTCAGAGTTTTACCTCTGTCTGCTGTTTTTTTAAAAGAATAATCAGCCTAAAATAATGAAGGCTGAACCATGAAGAATAGACGCTTTTGAATTGTGAAGTTGGTGAAGACTCTTGAGAGTCCCTTGGACAGCAAGGAGATCAAACCAGTCAATCCTAAAGGAAATCAACCTTGAATATTCATTGGAAGGACTGATGTGAAAGCTGAAGCTCCAATACTTTGGCCACCTGGTGCGAAGAACTGACTCATTGGAAAAGACCCTGATGCTGGGAAAGATTGAAGGCAAAAGGCGAAGAGGGCAGCAGAGGATGAGATGGTTAAATAGCATCACAGACTCAATGAATGTGAATATGAGCAAACTCTAGGAGATAGTGGAGGACAGAGGAGCCTGGCATGCTGCAGTTCATGGGGTTACAAAGAGTTGGACATCACTTAGCAACTGAACAACAATAAGCTTAACATAATCTTTATGTTAAAGAGGCATGTTTTAGGATGACAAATTCTGCTCTGCTTCAGTCCAGCCTTTTAAACTTCAAGTAAGAAATTTCACAATCCAGAAGCCAAATTGATACATCGCTTCGTATCTCATTAAACCAATCTCAGTCTTGAGAATAGATCAATTAAGTTAAATGGTTGTGTCTTACTTCAGGAGGCTGTCTTGTATTTGGGATCCCCAAATTAGGCCTTTATTGTGTGAGAAATCAGGTATTTAATATGGCATTTCTATAAAAACAGAAGAAAAACAAAGTTTAAAGATTGCAGCAGACTGAAAACCCAGTCTGACTTCTGAGAGCAGTCAGTCTAGAAGATTTCTAGAGAATGTTTCCAGATGTTGGGATCAAAGCATCTTTTGTAGCTTGAATGTCTCACAATGATGTCATCACATGTTTAGGTCAACTTTCTGAGTAGCCAACAAAGCTACTTAAAGATCTTTTACACACAAACTGTTGTGATCTCTCTAAAGTTTATATAAAGTCATTCACATTCAGTTTGCAGGGTTTCAGGGAATGGGGGTAGCTTCTGAGTTTAGTGATTCCAAGTTAAAATGGTAAGAGATTGGAGACATTAGCTTGGAGATTTATAGCCAGATATTAGAGGAAACGAGAAGAATTTGGGATTCAGTCCAGTTTACAGGCAAATAAGAAACCTCAAAGACAATTAACAGCACTAGAATTTAAACTCCACAAAAGTGTGTTACTGAAACAAAATTTTTCTCTCAAAAATCACCCCCATTTCAACAAAAGATAGTCAAATTAAGTCCAAGTTGTAAAATACATCTACTTCCAAACAATTGAATTATTTTGATTATTACTGATTATTTACGTAAGTATAGCAAGAATAGTCGGAGAAGGCAATGGCAACCCACTCCAGTACTCTTGCCTGGCAAATCCCATGGACAGACATGAGGTCGCTGGGAGTTGGACATGACTGAGCAACTTCATTTTCACTTTTCACTTTCATCATTGGAGAAAGAAATGGCAACCCACTCCAGTGTTCTTGCCTGGAGAATCCCAGGGACGGCGGAGCCTGGTGGGCTGCCAGCTCTGGGGTCGCACAGAGTCGGACATGACTGAAGCGACTTAGCAGCAGCAGCAGCAGCAGCAGCAGCAGCAGCAGCAGCAGCAAGAATAGTGTTTGATCACAGACAGACACTCTTTTCTTAGAGGAACTTTTCTTAAATTTCAGACTGAACTTTTAAAATCCTCTTGAGGCCAGAAAGCCAAACCAAGAGCTTGCCATCAGACATTTCCTGCAACACTTAGAGATTTGGGTGAGTTCTTCTCTTCTCAGGGTACCTAGAGTATCCTGAGGCACTCACACCTCTCAGGAAGTAACCTTCCCTAGTCACCTGATTCGGTTGCTGGGAATGTTGTAAGCAAGGGCAGACCAATATTTCCAAGGGGTTTTATTGGCTTCATAATGTCAGCCTTAGTCCTTTTAAGCTGTCTGGTTATATCTGATTCTATGCACATTCTCAGATCCTGGTCAAAGCCTTGATAATAAAACCAGGCTTTCCAATTGTGTCCTGTTAGAAGAACAAATTCTTATTGCATTTATGCAAATGAATATATTGGCATAAAAATAAAAAATGATAATTTCTGAGTTTTAGAGGTATCAAGAAAGGAGAAAAAAAATAAATATGTCATCTTTGCTGATAACTTAAGAGAAAATAAGGAAGGTTTTCCTCAAATCTGGAAAAAGTAAAAGTTTTAAAAATCAACAATGTTTCAAATAAAAAGTCATAAAAATAATAATCATCCCCATCAGTTCATTCAGTCCCACATTATTAATTCTTGTTCTGCTTAAATCTATCTTTTCTATTAATCTGGAAACTCCTACTCAGTTCAGTTTTATGATATCAAAGTTATTGGAAACCTGTATTCTAGAGTACTTATTTGTGTCCTTTCCATGAATGGCTCTGAAGATGAAACATATTTGCAAAAGCATGAAAGTAAAAAAATAACTACCTGTAAATGACAAAGACTTTAAAATGGCCATGTTTGAAGATCTCATGAGAGTTCATTATAATGCAGTTGATAAGGAAATTTGCTTATTTCTGTGACACACAACACTTCAAGATAATAATTAGAAATAAAAATGATAACATACCAAGATGTATCAGATTTTATATAATTTCTGGAACAAACATAAATGTGTGGCCACACAAATATAATCTAAGAAGATTCAGTATCATTTAATTGCCAGTGCTTCTCATATAATCCAACATATCAAACAAACTTAATTTAATTAATTCAGCATCTCTCGGTAAAGAGAGAGAACAAATATCATATGATAGCACTTGTATGTGGAATCTGAAAAATAATATAAATGAATTTGTATACAAAACAGAAACAGACTCACAGATGTAGAAAGAAAATTTATGGTTACTAAAGGGGAGATGGGGGACCAGAGGGATAAATTAGAAATTTGGGATTAGCAGATACAAAGTACTGTATCCAAAATAAAGAGCAAAGTCCTACTGTTTAGCACAGGGAACTATATTTGATGGCTTATAATAAACTATAATGAAAAAGAATATGAAAAAGTATATATAACTAAATCACCTTGATATACACCAGAAAATAACATAACATTGTAAAACAATAATACTTCAATTTAACAAAAAAAAAAAAAATAGGAGAGAGAACAAATCTGAGATGTTCCAGGGGCCCTGTGAGAAGTCCTAAAATTAGTTCAAGGTCAATAAGACTTGATTTAGAATTTAATTTGGGGAAGTTTGTCAAAAATATCGAAAGGTTCAGACACTTGAATAAATAAGGTCACAAATTGTTAATCAGTTCAGTTCAGTCACTCAGTCGTGTTTGACTCTTTGCGACCCCATGAATTGCAGCACGCCAGGCCTCCCTATCCATCACCAACTCTCAGAGTTCACTCAGACTCATGTCCATCGAGTCCATAATGCCATCCAGTCATCTCATCCACTGTCATCCCCTTCTCCTCCTGACCTCAATCCCTCCCAGCATCAGAGTCTTTTCCAATGAGTCAACTCTTCGCATGAGGTGGTCAAAGTACTGGAGTTTCAGCTTCAGAATCATTCCTTCCAAAGAAATCCTAGGGTTGATCTCCTTCAGAATGGACTGGTTGGATCTCCTTGCAGTCCAAGGGACTCACAAGACTCTTCTCCAGCACCACAGTTCAAAATATCAATTATTTGGTGCTCAGCCTTCTTCACAGTCCAACTCTCACATCCATACATGACCTCTGGAAAAACCATAGCCTTGACTAGATGGACCTTAGTCGGCAAAGTAATGTCTCTGCTTTTGAATATGCTATCTAGGTTGGTCATAACTTTTGTTCTAAGGAGTAAGCGTCTTTTAATTTCATGGCTACAGTCACCATCTGTCGTGATTTTGGACCCCCCAAAAATAAAGTCTGACACTGTTTCTACAGTTTCCCCATCTATTTCCCATGAAATAATTGGACCAGATGCCATGATCTTCGTTTTCTGAATGTTAATTTTCTATTTGATAAAGTGACAATAAAGTGTTTCAAAGGCTAATACAGGTGGTTACATAGTTGCTAACAAAACTTCATTCTTTTAATATTGAGGAGATTCAGTTTTCTTAAGTTATCAAAGTCTTGATTAAGATGACAAAGCACAGGAAATTATTTTGACAAAGCATAGAACTTTCATTTTATAGACAGGTTATTTAACAGGTAAAGAAAAATCTTTCACAACCTCTTCATAGATAAGTGAAACAGACCAGTAAAACTTTGTCCTTTAAGTAGATGAAAAAATATCAAGTTTAAAAAGCTCCATCTAGTCAAGGCTGTGGTTTTTCCAGTGGATGTGAGAGTTGGACTGTGAAGAAGGCTGAGCGCCAAAGAATTGATGCTTTTGAACTGTGGTGTTGGAGAAGACTCTTGAGAGTTCCTTGGACTGCAAGGAGATCCAACCCGTCCATTCTGAAGGAGATCAGCCTTGGGATTTCTTTGGAAGGAATGATGCTAAAGCTGAAGCTCCAGTACTTTGGCCACCTCATGCGAAGAGTTGACTCATTGGAAAAGACTCTGATGCTGGGAGAGATTGGGGCAGGAGGAGAAGGGGATGACAGTGGATGAGATGGCTGGATGGCATCACGGACTCGATGGACGTGAGTCTGAGTGAACTCCGGGAGTTGATGATGGACAGGGAGGCCTGGCGTGCTGCAGTTCATGTGGTCACAAAGAGTTCAACACGATTGAGCGACTGAACTGAACTGAACTGAACTGAACTGAACTATTAATATTAAGGCTTATTTTTAAAACCGTTTAATTTTACTCTGATGAGAGATGAGGTAAAATTTCCTATGCTCATGCTCAGTCTCCCTATCTCTCTGTAGATACAGATATGGCCATAATTTGTCCTCCATTTCTCTGTTTTCCTTTCTTTCTACCCTGAAATAATCAGTTTTACTTTAGGAAAAATTTACTTTCTTTTCCATTAAAAAATGTATATCTGTGTCTTATACCTTGTGTTGTTTTGTTGTTTAGTCAATAAGTCGTGTCCAACTCTTTTGTGATCCCCATGCACTGAAGCCTACCAGGCTCCTCTGTCTATGGGATTTCCCAGGCCAGAATACTGGAATGGGTTGCCATTTCCTCCTCCAGGGGATCTTCCTGACCCGGAAATGGAGCTCACATCTCCTGTGACTCCTGCATTGGCAGGCGGATTCTTTACCACTGAGCCAACAGGGAAGCCCTCTCTGTGTTTCCGTCAGTCACTCAGTCCTATATTCCTTGCATACAGAATTGTCCACCTTAGTATTTCTAGTAGTTTACATATACAATTGACCTTTGAACAACTGGGGTTTGAACCTCGTGGGTCTACTTACACATTTCTTTTTTCAACAAATATGTATTGCAATACTACAAGGACCAATCTGAGTAGGCCCTTCCATTGAAGGAACCCCCTACACCTGTCTCAGTACATGCACTTTTTTCTCTCTCTTGAACTGATCATTTTTCCAGATGAGAAACTGTCCATTCTTTGTGTATTTGAGCAGAGGGTGAGTAGGATATGACGCTGACTTCTAGGTTTGGTAGTGAGCTAAGGGAGTACCTCTACTCAGTATGCAGAATTTCACTATCTTTTTTTTTTTTTTTTACTTTAGTTTGCTTTACAATACTGTATTGGTTTTGCCATACATTGACAAAAATCAGCCATGGGTGTACATGAGCTCCCAATCCTGAACCCCCTCCCACCTCCCACCCCATATCATCTCTCTGGATCATCCCCGTGCACCTGCCTGTCAATACTCCCTCCCTTAACTATGCCCAAGTTACTAAGCCTCAAGTCCCTCTGGGTCAGGGTCTTCAGAGAATAAACCTCCATTCTTCACTCTAGAGTGTTAAGAGTGATTACAAGGCTGCATTGCAGTGGAGAAAAGGAACTTTTTATAAAGGTTTTAGCCAATCCTCCTACTTCAGACTTCCTAATATCCACCTTCAGAGCTACTTATTACCTACAGTTTTTGAGCCTTTCTGAAACTATGCAACATTTTTTTGCCTTGCACCTCAGTTTTCCTTTGCCTAACTTCTATTACAAATCTCTGCTCTGTTAAATCAGTTACACATCAGTAATCTATCAGCTTGGAGTTTCCACCCATTCTCTTTACCCCTGTGAACTGATGCCTTGTTTCCCCATTTCACTACCATGCAGTGGGATTTTAAGAGGGATCAGAAGGAAATGCATGTGTTTAATCCCCCATGTTTAATTAGGAGCCATCGACTTATTTTATAGATGGAGGTACTGAGGCTCAGGGAAGGATAATGACTTGCAACAGGTCATATCACATAACCAGACTAAAAATAAAGTCTCATCCTCATGTGTATGCTCATTATGAAAGAAACAAAATGGTATGAAAACAGGAGAAATGCAGACATTCAGTAAAGGGGCTTGAGGATGGGACATATATAAAAGGAGAGTGCTTATAGACGTGGCATAAGAGGAAATGAAATGAGATGGCTGGAAAAAAACAAAGTAGTGCTTTCATCCTTGGGTTTTCTGCCATCTTGCAGTTTATTGTCTTAAAATTCCTTTAAGATGTTTATATTCTACAAGAACTCCTCCCTGTGTTTGTGTTGATTTGTTGTTTAGTCAATAAGCCTTGTCCAACTCTCTTGCCATCTCCGTGGACTGAAGCCTACCAGGCTCCTCTGTCTATGGGATGTCTGAGGCCAGAATACTGGAATGGGTTGCCATTTTCTCCTCCAGGGGATCTTCCTGACCCAGAGATGGAACTAACATCTCCTGTGACTCCAGCATTGGCAAGCGGATTCTTTACCACTGGGCCGACAGGGAAACCCTCTCTGTGTTTCAGTCACTCAGTCATGTCGAACTCTTCGCAACCCCATGAATCACAGCACGCCAGGCCTCCCTGTCCATCACCATCTCACAGAGTTCACTCAAACTCATGTCCATCGAGTTGGTGATGCTATCCAGCCATGTCATCTTCTGTCATCCCCTTCTCCTTCTGCCCCCAATACCTCCCAGCATGAGTCTTTTCCAATGAGTCAACTCTTCACATGAGGTGGCCAAAGTATTGGAGTTTCAGCTTTAGCATCAGTCCTTCCAATGAACAACTAGAACTGATCTCCTTTAGGATGGACTGGTTGGACCTCCTTGCAGTCCAAGGGACTCTTAAGAGTCTTCTCCTACACCACAGTTCAAAAGCATCCATTCTTTGGCACTCAGCTTTCTTCACAGTCCAACTCTCACATCTGTACATGACTACTGGAAAAATCATAGCCTTGACTAGATGGACCTTTGTTGGTAAAGTAATGTCTCTGCTTTTCAATATGCTATCTAGGTTGGTCATAACTTCCCTTCCAAGGAGTAAGCATCTTTTAATTTCATGGCTGCAATCACCATCTGCAGTGATTTTGGAGCCCCAAAAAATAAAATCTGACACTGTTTCCCATGTTTCCCCATCTATTTCCCATGAAGTGATGGGACCGTATGCCATGATCTTCGTTTTCAGAGTGCTGAACTTTAAGCCAACTTTTTCACTCTCCACTTTCACTTTCATCAAGAGGCGTTTTAGTTCCTCTTCACTTTCTGCCATAAAGGTGGTGTCATCTGCATATCTGAGGTTATTGATATTTCTCCCGGCAATCTTGGTTCCAGCTTGTGCTTCTTCCAGCCCAGCGTTTCTCATGATGTACTCTGCATAGACGTTAAATAAGCAGGGTGACAATATACAGCCTAGACGTACTCCTCTTCCTATTTGGAACCATTCAGTTGTTGCATTCCAGTTCTAACTGTTGCTTCCTGACCTGCATATAGGTTTCTCAAGAGGCAGGTCAAGTGGTCTGGTATTCCCATCTCTTTCAGAATTTTCCACAGCTTATTGTGAGCCACACAGTCAAAGGCTTTGGCATAGTCAATAAAGCAGAAGTAGATGTTTTTCTGGAACTCTCTTGCTTTTTCCATGATCCAGCGGATGTTGGCAATTTGATCTCTGGTTCCTCTACGTTTTCTAAAACCAACTTGAACATCAGGGAGTTCACGGTTCACGTATTGCTGAAGCCTGGCTTGGAGAATTTTGAGCATTACTTTACTAACATGTGAGATGAGTGCAATTGTGTCGTAGTTTGAGCATTCTTTGGCATTGCCTTTCTTTGGGACTGAAATGAAAACTGACCTTTCCCAGTCCTATGGCCACTGCTGAGTTTTCCAAATTTGCTGGCATATTGAGTACAGCACTTTCGCAGCATCATCTTTCAGCAGTTGAAATAGCTCAACTAGAATTCCATCACCTCCACTAGCTTTGCTCATAGTGATGTTTCTAAGGCCCACTTGACTTCGCATTCCAGGATGTCTCGCTCTAGATGAGTGATCACACCATTGTGATTATCTGGATCATGAAGATCTTTTTTGTACAGTTCTCTTGTGTATTCTTACCACCTCTTCTTAACATCTTCTGCTTCTAGGTCCATACCATTTCTGTCCTTTATCGAGCCCATCTTTGCATGAAATGTTCCTTGGTATCTCTAATCTTCTTGAAGAGATCTCTAGTCTTTCCCATTCTGTTGTTTTCCTCTGATTCTTTGCATTGATCGCTGAGGAAGGCTTTCTTATCTTTCCTTGCTATTCTTTGGAACTCTGCATTCAGATGCCTCTATCTTTCCTTTTCTCCTTTGCTTTTTGCTTCTCTTCTTTTCACAGCTATTTGTAAGGCCTCCCCAGACAACCATTTTGCTTTTTGCATTTCTTTTTCTTGGGGATGGTCTTGATCCCTGTCTCCTGTACAATGTCACAAACCTCCGTCCATAGTTCATCAGGCACTCTATCTATCAGATCTAGGCCCTTAAATCTATTTCTCACTTCCATTGTATAATCATAAGGGATTGGATTTAGGTCATACTTGAATGGTCTAATGGTTTTCCCTACTTTCTTGAATTTAACTCTGAATGTGTCAATAAGGATTTCATGATCTGAGCCACAGTCAGCTCCCAGTCTTGTTTTTGCTGACTCTATAGAGCTTCTCCATCTTTGGCTGCAAAGAATATAATCGATCTGATTTCGGTGTTGACCATCTGTTGATGTCCATGTGTAGAGTCTTCTCTTGTGTTGTTGGAAGTGGGTGTTTGCTATGACCAGTGCCTACTCTTGGCAAACTCTATTAGCCTTTGCCCTGCTTCATTCCAACACCAAGGCCAAATTTGCCTGTTACTCCAGGTGTTTCTTGACTTCCTACTTTTGCATTCCAGTCCCCTATAATGAAAAGGACATCTTTTTGGGTGTTAGTTCTAGAAGGTCTTGTGGGTCTTCATAGAATTGTTTACTTCAGCTTCTTCTGTCTTACTGGTTGGGGCATAGGCTTGGATTACCGTGATATTGAATAGTTTGCCTTGGAAACAAACAGAGATCATTCTGTAGTTTTTGAGATTGCATCCAAGTACTGCATTTCAGTTCCAAATAGGAAAAGGAGTACGTCTAGGCTGTTTATTGTCACCCTGCTTATTTAACTTATATGCAGAGTACATCATGAGAAATGCTGGGCTGGAAGAGGCACAAGCTGGAATCAAGATTGCCGGGAGAAATATCAATAACCTCAGATATGCAGATGACACCACCTTTATGGCAGAAAGTGAAGAGGAACTAAAAAAAACCTGTTGATGAAAGTGAAAGAGGAGAGTAAAAATGTTGGCTTAAAGCTCAGCATTCCAAAAACGAAGATCATGGCATACGGTCCCATCACTTCATGGGAAATAGATGGGGAAACAGTGGAAACACTGTCAGATTTTATCTTTTTGGGCTCCAAAATCACTGCAGATGGTGATTGCAGCCATGAAATTAAAAGACACTTACTCCTTGGAAGGAAAGTTGTGACCAACCTAGATAGCATATTCAAAAGCAGAGACATTACTTTGCCAACAAAGGTCCATCTAGTCAAGGCTATGGTTTTTCCAGTGGTCGTGTATGGATGCGAGAGTTGGACTGTGAAGAAAGCTGAGCACCGAAGAATTGATGATTTTGACCTGTGGTGTTGGAGAAGACTCTTGAGAGTCCCTCGGACTGCAAGGAGATCCACCAGTCCATTCTAAAGGAAATCAGTCCTGGGTGTTCTTTAGCAGGAATGATTCTAAAGCTGAAAATCCAGTCCTTTGGCCACCTCATGTGAAGAGTTGACTCATTGGAAAAGACTCTGATGCTGGGAGGTATTGGGGGCAGGAGAAGAAGGGGATGACAGAGGATGAGATGGCTGGATAGCATCACCGACTCAATGGACATGAGTTTGAGTGAACTCTGGAAGATGGTGATGGACAGGGAGGCCTGGTGTGCTGCAATTCATGGGGTCACAAAGAGTCGGGGACACGACTGAGTGACTGAACTGAACTGAACTGCATTTCGGACTCTTTTGTTGATCATGATGGCTACTCCATTTCTTCTAAGGGATTCCTGCCCGCAGTAGTACATATAATGGTCATCTGAGTTAAATTCACCCATTCCAATCCATTTTAGTTCACTGATTCTTAGAATGTCGACATTCACTCCTGTTTGACCACTTCCAATTTGCCTTGATTTATGCAGCTGACAATCCAGGTTTTATGCAATATTGCTCTTTAGACATCAGACCTTGCTTTTATCACCAGTTACATCCACAACTGGGTATTGTTTTTGCGTTAGCTCCATCCTTTCATTCTTTCTGGAGTTAGTTCACCACTGATATCCAGTAGCATATTGGGCCCCTACTGACCTGGGGATTTCCTCTTTCAGTATCCTATCATTTTGCCTTATCATACTGTTTATGGGGTTCTCGAGGCAAGAATAGTGAAGTGGTTTGCCATTCCCTTCTCCAGTGGACCACATCCTGTCAGACCTTTCCACCATGACCCACCTGTCCTGGGTTACTACTCTCTCATTTCAAGCCAGACTCCTCACTGTTTCTATCCCATACTCCATTCTTTTCCAGAAAGATATAATATTTCTAAAATGTTATTCTATTCTAATTGCCCATATTCTCAAATGTTTGCAGTGACTCCCCACTGCCTATGAGGTAAAATCCAAATCTCAGTAACTCAATAATCCAAGTCCCTGACCTGGTTGAGGAGAGGGGTTGATAGGGAAACATGGTGGAAGAGCTGGGAGCAACTTGACAAAAGAAGGGATAATAAGCATTGGTGACAGGGAGGAGAAGGTAAAGATGACTCTCAGGTGATACGCTTGAGTGACTGAGGCAAATTGGAACAAGAAAACAGAGATGCTGATGAGCTTGATTTTGAAAGTGGGAATGTAGAGATGGCAGTGTGAGAGCCATGTAAAAATGCCTAACATGCAGATGGAAATAGAGAAAGAAAGATGTAGCTATGCATCACAAGATCTCAGGACTGGCAAGTTTTTACATGCTTCCCATCCAAGGCGAGAAGGATAGGTAGCCTCCTTGAGGGTCATCAGACTACTTAAGCCCACCCAAATATCTCCATTCTAAACAATACCTTTTGATTTGATGACTCTTGAGAAAATCTCTATGGGATGGGATGGGAATATTTGAGTTAGTTTAAGTAGGAGAAAAAAAAGAACAAGAGGAGATAGGTATGACAATATTTCTAACCTATGATCTTTGATGTTGTTGTTAAAGCTAAAGCATATCTATATGCTAAACCATAATTGCCTGATCCCTGCAGTGATGTCAACTTCCTGTTACTGCTATAACAAATTGCCATGAATTTAGTGTCTCAAAAACAGCGCAAATTTACTATCTCATGTTTTTGGAGGTTAAAAGTCTAAAATCTGTCTCACTTAACTAAAGTCACATGTCAGCTGAGCATCCTTCTGGATGCTCCAGAGGAAAATGTTATTTCTTTGCCTGTATGAGCTTTTAAAGGCTGCATGCATTTCTTAGCTCGTGGTGTCTTTTTCCACCTTCAGAACACATCACTTCAACCTCTAGTTCTACAGTTACATTTCCTTTTTCTGACTTTGACCGACTTGTGCGTGTGTACCACCTGCTAAGTCACTTCAGTTGTGTCCAACCCTTTGTGACACTGTGGACCACATCCCACCAGACTTCTCTGTCCATGGTATTCTCCAGGCAAGAATATTGGAGTGGGTTGCCATGCCCTCCTTCAGGGGATATTCCTGACAAGAGGAATTGAACCTGCATCTCTTCTGTCTCCTGCATTGGCAGGTGGGTTCTTTACCACTAGCGCTACTTGGGAAGCCCCTTGACCCTCCTGCCTCCCTCCTATCAGGACCCATGTGATTACACTTGGCCCATCTGGATAATATAGAATAATCTCCTCATCTCAAGATCCTTAAAATTAATCACATCTGAAAAGTCCCTTTAGCCATGTAAAGTAACATATTACAGGTTCTGGAGATTAGGACATAGACATTTGGGGGAACCATTATTCAATGTGCTACAATAATTTTCTGATGAAACTCAGGACCCTCAGTTCTAGTCAAGATATGGTCTATATATATTGATAATAATGAATGAGTGAATGCACCAGCAAAAATGTTTTAATGATTTAACAAATATTATTGGTTCCATTATCTGTGAGGTCATTTTTTTAATTTGGAGGATAATTACAATAGTGTGATAATTTCTGCCATACATAAACATGAGTCGGCCATAGGTATACATACGTCCCTTCCCTCTTAAAACTCCCTCCCACCTCCCTCCCCATCCCACCCCTCTAGGTTGTCGCAGAGCACCTGGTTTGGGTTCCTTGCATCATCCAGCAAACTCCCACTGACTGTCTGTTTTGCATATGGTAATGTATGTGTTTCAGCACTACTCTCTTAAGTCATGCCACCCTCTCCCTCCCCCACTGTGGCCCCAAGTCTGTCCTGTATTTCTGCGTCTCTTTTGCTACCCTGCAAATAGGATCATCAGTACCATCTTTCTAGATTCCATATATACTGTATATATGTGTTAATATAGAGTATTTGTCTTTCTGACGTACTTCACTCTGTATAATAGGCTCTATTTTCATCCACCTCATTAGAACTGATTCAAATGCATTCCTTTCTGTAGCTAATAGTCCATTGTGTGTATGTACCACAATTTCTTTATCCATTCATCTGCCGATGGACATCTAGGTTGCTCCATGTCCCAGCTATTGTAAATAATGCTGCAAGGAACATTGGGATACAAGTGTGTTTTTCAATTATGGTTTCCTAAGGGTATATGCCTAGTAGTGAGACTACTGGGTCATATGATAGCTTTATTTTTAGTTTTCTAAAAGGAATCTCCATAGTATTCTTTATGGTAGCTGAATCAGTTTGCATTCCCTGGGTCATGTTTTGAACTACCTACAGAGGAGGTCCAGGAACCATTGGTTATTCTCTAAACTTGACCCTGCATTGGTCCCAGAGCAAATTTTGTCATATTAAAATGGCAGCCACTTCACTGACTACCATGGAAGTAAGACAAGAGAAGACAGCTCTTTTTTTTTTTTTTTTTTATCATTCTATTCATAAGTATTTAGACACCAGAAAGGTAAACAGAGCGAAAACACAGGCATAGCCCCACCTGAAGAGCTGCTCCTGGTTATGGAAATCATTTGAGGGAGGTAATCTGTAAAAGCTGTTTGAAGCAGACCCTCCAGGTGACCACCTCTCCTCCCTGCCCCAGGCAGCTTGACTTCCACACGAAGGTCCTACATGTGGCCATGTGGGCTGTGCACTTGACCCCACTGGGGGACCTGCCCTCCTTGTAGCCTCAGTGTCTGACCCTACTGTGGCCTTTGGGATTGCCTCCTGTGCAGGCTGTGAGCTTGACCCCTGTGCTGGGGTGCCTGCCTTCCCTGTAGCCTCAGTGTCTGACCCTGATGTGGCCTTTGGGATTGCCTCTCGTGTGGGCTGTGAGCTTGACCCCTGGGGTAGGGGGCCTGCCTTCCCTGTAGCCTCAATGTCTGACCCTGTTGTGGCCTTTGGGATTGCCCCCTGTACAGGCTGTGAGCTTGACCCCTGTGGTGGGGGGCCTGCCCTCGCTTTAGCCTGACTGTCTGACCTTGATGTGGCCCTTGGCATTGTCCCTCTGGTGGGCTGTGGTTCTGCCATCTTTGTGGCCTGAAGCTGTGCCCCTTGTGTGGCTTGTGCGTCCTGTGTTGACCGCTGGCCTGACATCCTTATAGCCTGAGAGTACGTCATCCGGGGGGCCTGTGGTCCTCTCCTCAGTGTAAACTGTGAATATGCACCCCCTGCAGGTAGTGGGCCTACTGCTTGATTGGGCCGTGGATCGGTCCACCCTGGGGGAAGTGATCTTGCTACTTGGATGGGCTGTGGGCCGGTTGCCCGTGCCGCCTGTCGATCTCCCCCTGGTGTGAACAGCTGGCCCATCTCCCGTTTAGGCTGAGGGCCTGTCCCAGGCACTTGGATCCCAGCAGTGACATGGCTGGACCCTGAGCCTATAAGGGTTTCAGAATACCCACTCCCCGCTGCTGAGTGGTTCCTAGATCGGTTTTGGCCACACTCGTCACCATTGTGAGGAGAGGAACTGCCAGTGTTCATGTAGGAGAGAGAGGATTTTCCTGGCCCTGTCATGCAGTTTTCTAAGTTCAGTCCACAGTAGCCCAGAATGCATGCTTCACAATTGGCCTTGTCATGGGACCCATCCAAAGGTACTTCCGGTTTCACAGGTATCTCTGAAACCTTCCTGATACCATTTCTGTAGAATTTCTCCAGAACACGCTGCGCCAGGTTTTTCAGAATCCTCTGGCTGCTTTCTGGGGAGAAATCAGGCTTCTCAAACTGAGACTGGAAGCACTTCTTGCACCTCTGTCCAAAGATCCGCATGAGCACCTTGCCCGTGGATTTCTGGTTCTCCAGGTACATGTGGAAGAGTATCTGCACTTGGGCGGAAGCCCAGCTTCGACGGCATGAGGAACACTGAAACCTGTGCACAGACAGATCGTTGTACCATCAGCTGCTGATGACCTGAGGGAAACAGGCCTGGCCTGGTCTCTGAGAACCCTTTCAGCTTGGAAAAGGGCATGTGATATTGACAATTTCACAAGAATGAGAGGGACTGTGTTTCTAATAAAGCTTCTCCCTGTGGCCCACTGAACTCCCACCCAGATGTGGTCCCAAGTCTGCCTCTTTGCCAGTAAAACATTTCTGAATGTCTCAGAGGGAAAAACATTTCTGCCATTTGCCAGTGAAATGTGGCCTTCACAAGGTCACAGAGAACTCATAGAGTACCTATTCTGAAGCAATGCTTACAGTATTATCCCATTTCATCTTTAAAGCATCCCTCTTAGGTAGGCATTATTGATCCCAATATCCAGATAAGGAAACTGAATCATAAAATGATACATGACTTGCCTAAGGGACTCGCAAAGTTAAATGGTAGAGCCATGCTTCCAGTCCCAAGCTGTTCTCTATCTACTATACCACATTGCCTCTGTTGAGCAATGGGGTTTGTTTTCTACGTCACTTAGAACCTGGAAGCACAATACTTGAGTTGGAGACTCAAGTCAGTAATTTACATTGTTGTTATTTAGTTGCTAAGCCGTGTCTTACTTTTGCAAGCCCATGGACTGTAACCCTCCAGGCTGCTCCATCCATGGGATTTCCCAGGCAAGAATACTGGAGTGGGTTGCCATTTCCTTCTCCAGGGGATCTTCACAACTCAAGGGTCAAATTTGTGCCTCCTGCTTGGCAGGAGCTTCTTTACCACTGAGCCATCTGGGAAGCCCAGGGTTTATATTAAAGAAGCACTTCTCTAAGCCTCATTTTTTATATTCAAAAAGGGAAAACTATTCAAGAGTTAGATTGTCATGAGACTAAATGAGAATATGTGAAAGCATTTTGTAAACTACAAAGTATTTTTTTAAAAACTGGTTAATATTTTTCTAAAACTATATTGGTAGGTTGCTTTTCCCATCTTGGAATGACTATCAGGTCAATTCATCTGAACAAGAGAAGCACCTGTTCATTTGGGAGAGCGCCAAAGTGATTAAAGACATCATGAGTCCCTTCAAGCGCTCTGGCTGGTGCAAAGAGAGACTCTTACCTAGTACACTGGGTTCCAAGCAGAGCAGAATAACTGATGCATGGGCTCTAGCCAATGGCTTGAAAACTGTGTTCTGTAGAGCCCCAGGAGGCTTTCTATAACAATATGCTCTGCAGCTAAAAATAATTTATATATAAGTATATATGTGTTCTGTAATATGTAAAATATGAACAAGTTATTTATAAATATGTTACCAACATATATATATAGACTCAAGTCAATAGTTTATATTATATATACATATATACATTGTATATATACATTATATATATATAGAGAGAGAGAGAGAACTATTCATTGTCTTATGAGAATGGAGAAGAAGGAACACTTACTCTGTCTAGGAATTTCAGGGCACTTGAGTTATTCCCTGAGGAGTAAATAGGGAGGCAGGAAGGAAATGGCCTGCTGAATAGGCAGAACATCATGGACAAGGGTATAGAAGTCTTGAAATGTGTGTCATGGCTAATAACCCATAAGGGAAGAGAGGACATCTCAGGTGAGCTAGGAGCAGGCCAGGAAGAAATATAACAGTTGAAGTGAAGGTCCTTGCATGCCATATAAAAAAATAGACTTGACTGTCCAAATCAGCATTTCTAACCCTCCTACATGGGCAAGGAGGCTGATTCCTGAAACTTGAAGTCTCACTGGAAGTGAGAGGGAGACAGTCAATAAGGGAGGGGCAGTGTTTGGGGACATTAAGAACCAGGTTTTAATTTCTTGCAGCACCAATCCCTCTTCAGGTCTTCAGTAAAGTAATATTCAAAGCCATTAATAATAATAATAGTCAAAGTCTGGCCTTAGTCAGTTCTTGGGGCCATAAAGGAAAGCCCCAGTTCTAGGCTGGTACTGACCAGGACTAGGCTTGTAGGGCTGCTACAGCCTGCGGAAGCCAGTCCAAACTAAGGCAGGAAGAAAGAGCAGAAGTCTCTATATAGTGGCAGTCTGGAATAAATGGTGGTGAGAGGATGGGGGGGGGGGGCAGATTTATTTCATCCCCTGGGGATTTCCAAAAATATTTAGGGGAGAAACCTTACTAGAGGAAATTTCCTACCATTAAGCCAAAATAGAGGCTTAGAACCATGTCATTTCCATACTAAAAAACTCTGTAACTGCAAAAGGATGAACAGCCTGGTGACACATATTCTTTCTTAAAAGCTCTCAAAAGAATTCATCGGTGCCAAGCTGAGCCTCTTGGCCCAGAAAGGCCCATAGCTAGACAGACTCACATACCTGCCAAATCCTCTCTGCTGGTATTGCCTCCACCCCTGGGCCACACAGTTTGGCCGAAGGTTTCCATCCATCTTCAGGGTCCATCTGGCCCGGGGTTTCTCCTGACAGATCAGTTCTTGAAATGTCTGCTCCCATTCTTTGACATCCAAAGCTGTCCCCTTGCTCTGAGGCTTGGCGTCCATGCTGACAGTAACTTTCAGTTTCTAGCAAGAAGGAAACCAGTTTCAGTTTCTCAGAACACACGTCAGCTGTTTTTTTTCTGACTTTCATTTCAGGCTGTCTGAGTACACAGAGCAAGTTTTTGTTCTGAGGACAGGGGGCAGCAGGGATTAGCTAGTTTGTGAACAGGTCTTGCTAAGGGATGTCTGAGTACAAACCTCTGGTCTGGATTCGGGAGGTACCTATTAGTTAGTTGTTGGTTTTTTTCTCTTGTTTTTACATTAGGCAAAGCACTATGCTCGGGCTTCTCTAGTAGCTCAGCTGGGAAATAATTCACCTACAGTGCAGGAGACCCTAGCTCGATTCCTGGGTCAGGAATATTCCATGGCAATCCACTTCAGTATTTTTGCCTGGAGAATCCCCATGGACAAAGGAACCTGGTGTGCCACAGTTCATGGGGTCACAAACAGTCAGACACAACTGAGTGACTAAGCACACACACACACACACACACCACACACACAAAGCAATATGCTCAGCACTGGGACAAGCAACGTCAACTAAGAAGCAGTTCCTACCCCCACAGGTGCTCACGCCCTCGTGCAGACACTGGAGCGTAGGGGTCGATGTAGGGGAGCACGTGTCCAAGGTGTCTCTCACATACCTGACGAGTCCTCACCATAGTCCCTTAATGGGGGATGGATTATTCCTGGTATCTTTCAGGTGAGTGGCACAGAGAGCCGGGTTTAGGGGGTTACCTTGTTCAAAGCCACCCAGCTAGTAAGCAGTATAATCTTGAACTCATTCTTGTGTGACTCTTAACCTGCAATGTCTCCAGCCACCTCCTTCCCCAAGGAGAGCTCAGGATGGTGTTTTGGATTCCAGGTTGGCATCCTGGAACCAGTGGGAAGAACCATCTTGAGACCCTGACCTAGTGATTTGGTCTAGTGAGGTTTCCTGGGTCATGAAGCATGACTGTGGGACAAATGAAAGGATTTCTTAACTCCTCCTTTCACTGTGTAAGTTATCATGCAAAGCAATATACAAGCAGGAGTGGGAGCCATCTTTGGATGTCATGATAGAGTTCCCATTCCTGGGGTGAAGTATTGGGAATGGATGACCTATAAAGTCAAAGTCACTTCTGAGTTTCCCTGGTGGCTCTGTGGTAAAGAATCTGCCTGCTAATGCAGGAGACATGGGTTTGACCCCTGGGTTGGGAAGATCCCCTGGAGAAGGAAATGGCAACCCACTTCAGTATTCTTGCCTGGGAAATCCCTTGGACAAAGGAGCCTGGCAGTCTACAGTCTATGTAGCCGCTAAGAGTCAGACACGAGTTAGCAACTAAACAACAACAACAAAGTCACTTCTAACTCAAAATAGTCTGAGATCCCAGAAAGTAAGCTCTGTCCCTCTGATTGCAATTCAAATGAGGGAGCTAAGATAAGCAGGATGCTTGTGGCCTTGGAAATCCAGACAGGATCACCCTAAGTCTTCTCAAGCTTTCTAGATTTTAACATGCTCTATTTGGGAGACAGAAACCTCTTCCCCTATCCTACCCTCCCAGGATATTCTGTTCTATACAAACTCTCCCACTTTCATAACTTTATACATTGAGGGTGCTTATGTCTGCAGAAACAATATAGGATACTCTTGTCTGCACAGATAGTTGTAGGAACTTCAGGTTAAACCCATGGAGTATTACAATTGGAAATCTGTTAGGAATCAACTTGTCCTCTTTTCCTTCCGATTATTATACATTAAAAAAACAGAGACCAGAGACATAGCACTTCCCTAGTGGTCAGTGGTTAGGAATCCACCTGCCAATGCAAGGGACTTGACTTCAATCACTGGTCCAGGAAGATTCCACATGCCACAAGACAGCTAAGCCCACACTCTAGAGCCAGTGATCACGACTACTGAGCCCATGGGCTGCAGCTACTGAGCCCATGCACCCTAGGGCTGGGGCCCTGCAACATGAGAAGCCTGTGCAGCATGACTATAGAGAAGCTTCTGCTCACCACTAGAGAAAGCCCGCATGCAGCAAAAAAAAGACCCAGCACAGCCAAAAATAAATGAATAAGTAGATAAATGAAAACCGAAAACAGAGACACAAAGGATCCTCCTGCCCAAGGCTATGCAGAAAATTATTGCCAATAGAAGGCCAGAACACAGACATCCCATTTTTTAGCTCTGAACTCTGCTCACTTGTCCAACCATGCCTAGGCCCTTTCCCCACCCTTCCTCTTCTACTTTCTGTGCCCAAGTCCACCTTTTTGTCCTGTATCTTCAGAGCATCCCTGTCTCCTGACTCCTCAACTGGTCCTTTCCCCCAAGATGTTGCCTTGACTGGTCCATTGCACTCCCTGCCATTTCCCTTGGCCTCTGTTTGATGTGTTTCCTTTGATATACGCAACTGCTCCAGCCCAGCCTGGTCCAAGAACAGAAGGAGCATGGGGAGGCCGTGGAACTGAGACTTGAGAACTGGAGGAAGCCCATTATCTTCCTCACCACCATGAAGGGAAAATAAAGAAGAGAAAGAAATCACAGCCTTTTTAAAACCCCATGGATCCACTGTAAACCACTGTTTCTTTGTGCCAAGACATCGTGACTTCAGTATTATCAAATCATGGAACTTACAGTCGGCTTAAAACACAACATTCAGAAAACTAAGATCATGGCATCTGGCCCCATCACTTCATGGCAAATAGATGGAGAAACAATGAAAACAGTGACAGATTTTATTTGGGGGCGGGGTGGGGGGGGGTGGGGCTACAAAGTCACTACAGATAGTGACTGCAGCCACGAAATTAAGACACTTGCTCCTTGGAAGAAAAGTTATGACCAACCTAGACAGCATATTCAGAAGCAGAGCCATTACTTTGCCAACAAAGTTCCATCTAGTCAAAGGTATGGTTTTTCCAGTAGTCATGTATGGATGTGAGAGTTGGATTATAAAGAAAGCTGCTCACTGAAGAATTGATGCTTTTGAACTGTGATGTTGGAGAAGACCCTTGAGAGTCCCTTGGATGACAAGGAGATCCAACCAGTCCATCCTGAAGGAAATCAGTCCTGAATATTCTTTGGAAGGACTGATGTTGAAGGTGAAACTCTGATACTTTGTCCACCTGATGCGAAGAACTGACTCATTTGAAAAGACCCTGATGCTGGGAAAGATTGAGGGTGGGATGAGAAAGGGCTGACAGAGGATGAGATGGTTGGATGGCATCACTGACTCAATGGACATGACTCTGAGTAAACTCCAGGAGTTTGTGGTGGACAGAGAGGCCTAGTGTGCAGCAGTCCATAGAGTCACAAAGAGTTGGACATGACTGAGTGACTGAACTGAACTGAACTGACAGCTGGAAGAAACCTCACACATCATCTCATGACCTTCCCACCCGTGTCACTGAGAGACGAGATATTGAAACAACTTAACCATCTCACACAGGCTTGATAGTAGTGAGTTGAATGTTTTCATCAACTGTTGGTGCCTTATCCTAGATTGGCTAAAAAGTTTCTGAGAGACAGTCAGAAAAGAGAAAGGATCCCCAAAGAACACAAAGCACAGGTCAGTTTTGAAAAAGAAAATTTAGATACTCAACAGTTTGGAGCTGAAATGAATCTTCAGGGTCATCTAATCCTTGGATGGCACATGATATCACTGTCCTGTTCTTATTCAAGACAGACATTGCTAATCAATGACTGCACCCTTCTCTTGTGTCTGGGCATAACTTCAAAAACTCTTTCATCAGTGATTTAGGCAGTCATTGCCAACTGAATATAGATGACATTTTTTTTGCCATTTCTGCAACAGTCTAGCTTCCTCATTTTACAAGTTGCAGAAGCTGAGGCCAAGATAGATTGGATTAAACTAGGACTAAAGTACAGTCCATCCTAAAGGAGATCAGTCCTGGGTGTTCATTGGAAGGACTGATATTAAAGCTGAAACTCCAATACTTTGGCCACCTCATGCGAAGAGTTGACTCATTGGAAAAGACCCTGATGCTGAGAGGGATTGAGGGCAGGAGGAGAAGGGGATGACGTAGGATGAGATGGCTGGATGGCATCACTGACTCAATGGATGTGAGTTTGAGTGAACTCTGGGAGTTGGTGATGGACAGGGAGGCCTGGTGTGCTGCAATTCATGGAGTCGCAAAGAGTTGGACATGACTGGGCGACTGAACTGAACTGAACTGAACTGGAAGTACAGTTTTCATAATCTTAGGCGTGTACCCATTTTCAGAATATCACATGACCTATCACAAAGTCTAGCACAAAGTTTGACCCAAAGAGATGTGTTCTTTTTTGGGACATTTTAAGTGGAGCGAAAAAGAACATTATTGATAGGGATTGAGTGGGTGGGGCTGAGAGAGGAGAAGGAGGCCCTATCTATGGCAGTAATCCATTTGATGTTGCTGTTTTTCAGTCATCCAGTTGTGTCCAACTCTTTATGATCCCATGGGCTGCAGTATGCCAGGCCTCCTTGCCCCTCACCATCTCTCAAAGCTAGCCCAAGTTTATGTCCACTACATCAATAATACCATCCAGCCATCTCATCCTCTGATGCCCTCTTCTCCTTTCTGCCCTCAATTTTTCCCAGCCTCACTGACTTTTTCAATGAGTCGGCTGTTTGCATCAGGTGACCAGATTAATGGAGCTTCAGCTTCAGCATCAGTCCTTCCAATGAATAGTCAGGGTTGAGTTCCTTTAATCAACTGGTTTGATTCCTTTAATCAACTGGTTTTATCTCCTTGCTGTCCAAGGGACTCTCAGGAGTCTTCTCCAGCACCACAGTTTGAAGGCATCAGTTCTTTGGTGTTCTGCCTTCTTCATGGTCCAGCTTTCACAACTGTGTATGACCACTGGGAAGATCGTAGCCTTGACTACATGGACCTTTGTCGGCAGAGTGATATCTCTGCTTTTCAACACACTGTCTAGGTTTGTCATCACTTTCCTGCCAGGAAGCAATCATCTTCTGATTTCATGGCTGCAGTCACCATCTATAGTGATTTTAGAGCCCTAGAAGAGGAAAATTGTAACTGTTTCCACATTTTCCCCTTCTATTTGCCATGAATTAATGGCACCAGGTGCCTTGATCTTATTTTTTTAATTTTTTTAGTATTTAGTTTTAAGTCGGTTTTTTCACTGTCTTCCTTCACCCTCATCAAGAGGTTCTTTATTTCCTCTTAGCTTTCTGCCATTAGGGTCACATCATCCACATATCTGAGCTTGTTGATGTTTCTCCCGCCTATCTTGATTCCAGCTTGTAACCCATCCAGCCCAGCATTTCTCATGATGTGCTCAGCATATTAGTTAAATAAACAAGGCAACAACAGTCTACCCTGTCGTACTCCCTTCTCAACCCTGAACCAATCAATTGTTCCATACAGGATTCTAACTGTTGCTTCTTGACCTGCATACAGATTTCTCAGGAGGCAGGTAATATGGTCTGGTATTCCCATCACTTTAGGAGCTTTCCACAGTTTCTTATGATCCACACAGCCAAAGGCTTTAGCGTAGTCAATGAGACAGAGGTAGGTACTTTATTTCAATAATTACTCTAGCTTGGGAATAGATGGAGATGGAAGGATTGGCCTGGTTAAAGGAGAGAAGCAAGAAACAAGAAATGTACTCCTTAACGTAGAGATAATTTTACATTTTAAACATCTCTTTCCAGAGGAAACTCTAATTCAAAAATATATACACACCCCAATGTTTATAGCAGCACTTTTTTACATGGAAGCAACTTAAATATCCATTGAAAGATGAATGGATAAAGGAGATGTGATATATATATGTATATATATATATATATATATATGAACACACACACACAATGGAATGTTAGCCATAAAAAGAATGAAATAATGCCATTTGTAGCAACACCAATGGGGCCTAGAGATTATGAGATTAAGTGAAGTAAGTCTGAAAGAGAAAGACAAATATTGTATGATTTCACTCATTTGTGAAATCTAAAAAAAAAAATAAAATACAAGTGAACTTATTTATAAATCAGAAACAGACTCACAGGTATAGATAACAAACTTATGGTTACCAAAGGGAAAAGGGAGAGAAGGGATAAATTAGGAGTTTGGGATTAACATATACACACTACTATAAAATAAACAAGGACCTACTGTATCACATAGGGAACTATATTCAATATTTTGTAATAACAAAAAAGTCTCTTTGATTAGTTAGCATAAACACTATAGGTATATGGAACATAAATACAGAAAGACATTTAAGGTGATCAATCTGGGGAACAGTGAGGCTGAATGATTCCTAACCTAAGTCCGTTTCTCCTGCCTCAGTGTTTCAGAGCACAGAAAGGTGAATTCTGGACTAGGAGTCCCTGGTGTGCTGGTGATGCCAGACAAATATCTTCATCTCTTGGACCCCAGGATGACTTGCTCATAAAGTGGCAGAGTCAGGACTCAAGCTTCTCTGATGCCGCACAAAGTCTCATGAAAGAAGGGGCTCGTCTGAAGGAAAAATGAGTTGCCTGTGGTAGAAGGACAGGCAGAAGGCATAGGGAGCCACCTGGGGGAATCCGAGCGGGGATCTTCCTGCTGCTCCTCTGAGGCTGGCTCTCTCTGAGCTGGGGCTCCTGGGAATGTCCTAGGAACGACTGCCGCTCTGGTTAGGATGTGCATGCGTGCTAAGTCATTTCAGTTATGTCTGACTCTCTGTGATCCCATTACCTTGAATGTAATGGGATGGGATGGTTTTACTCTCATCATGGCCTCTGCGCTGCACATATAAATAGTGACAAACACAACAAGGAACCAGCAAAGTTAAGAAACAGCAGAATCAGACAGTTGTCTTGAAGAGATCAAATCATACATTTATCAAATATCTATCACCTGCTGGTTCTTAACCTCAGGCAGGGCATAGCCCAGCAGGAAAGACAGGTATGGAAAAGAGCATCTAGCTTCACTTTGCCCTGTCTCACTTTTCTCAGTTTATCCTTTCAGTTAAGATCATAGATCTGGAGCCAGCCCAGAGTGGATTGCCATGCCCTTTTCCAGGGGATACTCCCCACTCGGGGATTGAACCCATGTCCCCTGCATCTCCTGCATTGGCAGGTGTTCTTTACCCTGGGAAGCCCAGTCCCTTTAACTTCTCTGTGACTCAGTTTCTTCATCAAAAAAGTAGGGACATTAACACTACCTACCTAACAGGGCTGTTGTGAAGATTGAATGCGGTTTAACAAATAGTATTGACACCCATTAGGAAACTGACACATGTACACTGCAATGTATAAGATAGATAACTAATGAGAAGCTACTGCACAGCACAGGGAACTCTGTTCAGTGCTCTATGGTGACCTAACTCAGAAGAAAATCCAAAAAGAGGGGATATATGTATATGTGTAGCTGGTTCACTTTGCTCTGCAGCAGAAATTAATATAACATTGTAAAGCAACTATACTCCAATAATTTTTTTAAAATAGTTATTTGCACTTAGCAAACAAATAGAAGTCTTTTCTAGCTTTCTATTGTTGCTATGTTGCATGTTTCTTTGTAAGTTACCATAAAGTCTTTGGTCTATCTATCTATCTGTAGTGGAAGAGGGTGAAAAAATCTACAAAAAGTGTGTATATAAGGACTCCGAGAGCACAACAGTCACTTAGAAACCCAGTCTGGGCAGAGATACATAGTCCTATCATATCTTCTTATCTACTCTGAAACCCGCTCTGTACCGTGGACCTCCCTGGATGAGGCCGGGGCTACCTCAGGATTCATGTCCAGCCCCTGTCTGGATTGTCAACTCTTGTAAAAGGTAAAATATGAGTTGTGAAAGGAGCAGGAAGCCCAGACCCTGCTGCTGCTCAGGCCCAGGGCTAAGCCTCCTGAGAACACCATTCTAGACAGCAAAAATCACACTCAGAAGATAATAGAGAAAAATTTTTAGATAGAACCAGAAGCGATGTATAAAATCAAAAGGACTGAAACAAAAACAAATTTTCAGAGGCAGTTTATTTCACGTTTTCTGTGAAAACTTGTTTGGTGTCAGGCCTTGCACAGTCCCTCTAGGAAGCTGGGGCTTGCCTTGATAAAAAAGCTTTTGGGTATTTTAGGGGAGAAAGAACTATGAGCCTGAAGAGAGCTGGCCCCAGACAGGAGGGTGGCCAACTCCAGGCTGCTTAACCTACAAACAGAGCCCTGGACTCCCCTTCTTGACAACCACTGCCTCTTCTTCAGCACAGGTGGTTTTAGAACCAGAGTCAAAACTATCTGGGCCCTGTTCCAAAGCTGTGGTGAGGCTGTGGTAGAGCAAGGTCTCTAGGTTCCACTTCGTGGCCACCAGGGGCCAAGCCAGGAAGCCAGCAGGCAGAAGCTGCACCCACTGGTGGGCTTTTCTTGCATAGCTGACTCACTCTACACAGTTCCTCACTCCTGCCCCAGGCATCACCCCCTCATTAACCACCGGCACCAAGTTCTCACCTCAGGCTGTGCTTCTAGAAGAACCCCAGCCGAGACAAAGAGCAACTTAATTTTCCTTCACTTCCTGCCCATGTGTGAAAAGGCAGTTTCCAGTCTGACATCGAAGGAGCTTAGAAGTCACCACTCCCATCCCTACAACAAGAAAAAAGCTGGACAAACAACATCAACAACTCTTCTTAGATTCATGAGAGCAAACCGCTTCCCTGAAAACTGGAGGAACAGGTTGGGGGGATACAGAGGATCACAGCTTTTTGCTGTCAAATGCTCAGAAGCAGAAGCCACCACAGGAAATAGGAGCAGCAGAAACTGGAGCCTTAGTAGCCAAGAATGGGCATTACAAATATCCAGGGGGCCCAGGCCTAAGGTGTGGGAGTGTTCCCAGCCATTTGTGAGTTTTCCCTCCAGGAAACACTCACTGCTGCTGCTGCTGCTGCTAAGTCACTTCAGTCGTGTCCGACTCTGTGCAACCTCATAGACGGCAGCCCACCAGGCTCCCCTGTCCCTGGGATTCTCCAGGCAAGAACACTGGAGTGGGTTGCCATTTCCTTCTCCTATGCATGAAAGTGAAAAGTGAAAGTGAAGTCGCTCAGTAGTGTCCTGTGCTTCTGCCAGGGAAGGAGAAAAAAATGCATTTTTCAAAACACCTAGAACTCTGTTCTTTGAGTCTGCCTTTAAGGAAAACTGTTTCCCTGGAGCATGACACACTTGGATTTTACAAAAGCCTAGCTGACCTGAGGGACAAGAACTATCCAAATGCCAGTCCTCCCATCCTTCACTGAGGGGGGTGAGATGATTCCTCTCCTTCTCTGCTCAAGAATTTGTACAAAGCTCACCAAACCTTCAGCGCTGAGGATGCTTAGTCTGGCATACACTTAGGATGAGGCTACCTCTGTGCTGTTTTCCACTAGAGGAGCCAGGTCCCACACAAGTCAAACTAATTCTCTACTCATCTCATAATATCTGGGGGAGGAATAAAGAATTCAGCTATCAAGATTTCTAAACATACAGCTAGAATCATTAAACCACCAAGACACAGAAGAGATTTTAAAGGGCCTCTCAGGCCTACTCTTTACTTCCTTGCTTTGTAATGGTTAACATTTGAATTACGAGTAAAAATTCAGATACTGTTTCTAGACTGACTCAGGGAGAAAAGCACTGGACTTAAAATTAGAAGACAAGGGTATAGATTCCACCTCTAATACTTATTGAGTTACTTAAGATCATTGAACTTTAATGTTTTCATCTACCAAATGGAAATAATAATGCCCATTTCATTAGGTTTAATGGTATATGTATTAATATGTTTTAGATGTGAACCATAACTACAAAATATCAGATAGTATTTTAAAAAAAAAAACACAAGAAGCTCCTGGATGGAATAGAACATTTGAACTGGATATATAAAGGGTAAAAAAGAGATAAGGACCTTTATATGTAAAGGAGAGAGATATATAAGACTAAGAACCTAGAAAATATCTGTATGTTGTGGAGAAGAAAAGCAGAAGATAAAATGAACAACTAAACTTCAGAGCACTTTATCTTAGATATGTTAATCACCATATTGTTTTTGTTCTTGCAATAGACCAATGGCTTGTGACTCTTAATAAGGAATGTTTCCGAACAGATGTGTATAATGGAGCTTTGTAAAATCTGGAAGTCTAGGCCAACCTCTGGAAATTCTGATTCTGCATGTCTGGGAATAAGGAGGTCAGATAGTTTTTAAAATTTCCAAGAATGATACCAAAACACACTCCTGAATAAAAATCACTATAAATTAAAAGTCTGAGGCTCAGGAAGCTTGAGCAAATCCTAAGATCTAACATGCTGCTGTTGTTTAGTTGCTAACTCGTGTCTGACTCCTTTGTGACCCCCATGAACTATAGCCTGTCAGGCTCCTCTGTCCATGGAATTTCCCAGGCAAGAATACTCTAGTGTGTTGCCATTTTCTCCTCCAGGGGATCTTCCCCACCCAGGGATCGAACCCACATCTCCCGTATTGCAGGTAGATTCTTTACTGCTGAGCCAAGATCTAACACACAAGTGGCAGAAATAGGAAGCGAATCGAGGTACTTTAAATTCCACTTGTGTACTTTTTTTCCACTGTGAGGTTCTGGAAAGCAAGGTCAGCCTTCATTAGTTATTACAGCTGAACTGACTCGGCACCAGAAAGCTGCTTGCTCTCTGATGGATGGAGGCCAAGATACAGCCACAGTCCTAATGTATGAATTTAATTAATGGCAGCACATACTGGAATCCAGGGAGAGTAGCTACAGAAACGAAGGCAGACAATCCAGGACCACGGCAACAAGAAGCAGAAGGAGCCACACAGTCTGCTACTGTTCACACTAATAAGCCGAACTGGTTTTTCACCTCTGCAGCTTTGATCTGGCCATGGAAGTGTAGCTCAGGCCTCAGTGAGAGCCCCAGGGCCTCTCCTGACGTCAGTGAGAATTTTCAACATGTGCAAAGAGCAGCCAGGACCCCAGCCCAGGAGCAGGAAACAAGCAGACTCAAAGGCACAGACTCACCCAGGAGTGGTTTCGTGAGTTCATGAAAGGACTCCTGATCGTGACCTCAATGTAGGTATTTTGCAAAGATTCAGCATTGCCACCCTACAGGATAGTTCATGAGATTCATGCTGGAGTAATTTTACAATATAACCTAGGGTCTTCCACTGAAGTTATTGATTTCACTGGAATTCATTGTGACAGGCTGTTTTGTGTATTTGTCCTTGGGGTACTCTTCATTCTCAGCTACAAGATTGAAGATCAGGTTTTCCATTGTTGTTTCGGAAAAAGAGGTCAAAGCTGTAGCTCTCCTTGCCAACTCTTCAGACATTTTTTTTTCCATTTCATTTTTTAAAATCCAGATACATTATAATCCTGAATCAATGAGGAGGAGCCTGTCTGGCCCTGTGATCACTTTTAATTACAAGGTATCAGTTGCAGGTGTCAGGTCTGAAGAGAGAGATCAGCGAGGGCAGCTACTTCAGAACAAAACCCGCCCTGTACATGACCTGCTCCAGAGATGGAGAGGCTGAGAGATTATAGGTGATGAATGCTGCTTGAGGCATCAGCGCTGTTGAACTATTTTCTCTCCCTGCCCTTCCTTTATAGTCCCACAATTTATGATGCTCTGTCATGTACCATTTTGGTCACGGCCTGATGGTTGTCATCAGGCTGTAAACATTCTGAAGTTTTACTTTCTTACGTGTTTTCTCACACTTTGTATTTGTATTCCATGTCACCCAATAATGAATTGACTTTTTTATCTATTTTTTTAATTCTTGTTAAGCTCCTGAGGTTTGCAAAATGAATACTCAGAGTACTGATACGTGGAACTCAGCTGAAAAATTATTCTGGCATAGATATTTAGAAGAAAAAGAGTTATTATTCCAGGGAATTTGATAAACATCAGTTCAGTTCAATTGAAATATTGATATTTCTCTGGGTAATCTTGATTCCAGCTTGTGCTTCATCCAGCCCAGCGTTTCTCATGATGTACTTCGTATATAAGCTAAATAAGCAGGGTGACAATATACAGCTTGATGTCCTCCTTTCTCTATTTGGAACCAGTCTGTTGTTCCATGTCCAGTTCTAACTGTTGCTTCCTGACCTGGATCAAGTTAGGAGTTAGAGGATCTGGATTTGAATCCAGGCTGTGCCACTAGCTGATTGCCATGATCTGGACGTATTGCCTCAACTCCCTGCCTCAGCTTCCCCTTCTGCATAATAGAACATTGGACAAGATGGTCTCCAAGTTCAGTTCCAAATCTGGCATTCTGTAGATAGATCAGTTCTCTGTATCTACATCAGGGGATGTGAAAGAGTACCCAGTGTCCCGAGTTAGTGCTGCTGTCCCAGGTGCACAGTAGAGTAGTGCCTTGAGTGCCATCCTTCAGAAGTGCCATCTCCTGGTGGGCTTATCCTTCAGAGAAAACTGGGGTGCTCCCAGTTAGCTAAGGAGGAGATCTGGAATATACGTGCTGGAAGAGAAAAAAGCTAGTACACAGGGTTAAGTCAGTATCTCAGAAGAGGCAAGAATGGCAAAGTAAATGGGACTATTTACCTTGAGGAAGGGAAAATGCACTACACAGATGTTACCTGGAACGACCAAAAATTGTACAGGGGCAAGAGAAAGCAACCTGCAAGTCACTGAGCACATCATGGACCATATTCATTTTAGCCTTCTGAAATATTTCCATTCTTCTCTGCACAATTTCCGTAAGTACAAGTGCTAGAGAGATTTGAAATGTAACAAGTACTATTGAGTCTGGATTTATGGATGAAATCCAATTGAGAACCAAAAACAAAACAAGACATTGCTTAGAATCTGAACATATCCTGAGAAGAATGATATACTTTTACTCTGCCAGGACGAATCAGCTTCAATGAGGAAATTCCATCTTAAATTCCTGACCCCATTCATTTTCAATCACCTTCACCTCTATTTATTTAATTCATCCGATCCCATGGCCATGTTACTTGACTTTGTCATGTTCTAGATTATCAACCTGCTTCCTTCTCTTCCACTCTACTATAGCTATTGCAAACTGTGTCCACTCTCCACAAAACTCTAACCCTGCTGTTTCACTGGCTTACCCTCGGGAGATCGCCTTACCTCATCCATGGGGAAAGATGAAATCTTCAAATGAAAATATTCCTCAACTTTCTGCCACCAAGAGTATAAACTTTATTTTATCTGCATCATCTTTTGTCCTCCTCTACTGCTTTGATAGCAAGATGTCCTTTAACCTAAACTAAGCAATGACATTTTAATTTCCCATTCTATATGTTAACCTTTTTGTCTACCAACGCCCTCATTCAGCATTTAAAGTGTTGAAGTCTTTTTTTTCTGAAAAAGCCCCCAATCTGAACCCCACATTCTCTTCCAGCTACCAGTGAGCTCTCTCCCTTCACCATACCCAAGTCACTTATACTCACTGCCTCTGTTTCCTTACCTCCCACTTACTCTTCAACCCACCACACCAGACTTCTCTGTCCCCCACACACCATTGAAACCAGTCTAACTCTTGTCTCCCTCAAACTACTATTGCTAAATTTGTTGGGTAATTCTTAGTCTTTATATTATTTGATCTCCATGCAAAATTTTATACTCTTGGCCTCCTTGAAACAATCTTCCTTTGACCTCTATGATACCATACCTTCCTGCTTTGTGGTGTTTTCTTTTTATCCTCAACTTTCTGGCTAATTTCTGAGTTTCTTTGCAATTTTTTTTTTTTTTTCTGTGCCTGTTAGTGCCCCTTCAGAGTTCTGCCTTCTCATCTCATCTCATTTGGTCATCCTAGGGATTCTTTATATACCCTGAAGACCATTTACAGTTCCAGTCTCTCCCATGTTTATAACTTTATCTTCTATTATCACCTGAACATCTCTACTTTTATTTGCACAGGACTTTCAATGCATCTAGAATATAATTTATTATTTTATTTCACAAACTGGCTCCTTTACCTTGGTTTCCTATTCCAGCCAATGGCATTACAGCCCTCCAGCTGTTAGCACAAGTAGGAAATCTCGATGCCGACCTCCCCCTCTTCTCCATCTGTTTCTGAGCTCTGTCAAATGAATCATCATGCTCCGCCAGTCGTTCCTTCTAAGTCAACATCTTTCAAATCCCTTCATTTCTTCTCCTGCCATCCTAGTTGGGTAATCAATATCTCCATCCCTCCTCCATTGTCAGTCCATTTTCTAAACTGCACCAAAAGTGATCTATCTAAAATTCAGATCTCACTATGCCAATTCCCCACCAAATACTGTGGTTCCTTACTCCTCTTAAGAGGAAGGCCAAACTCCGTGACTTGACCCCATAACCCTTCACGATCTGAACTCTGCTTGCCTCTTTCAGACCAGAGTTCTCAACTTCAGCACTACTGACATTTTGGGCTATATAATTCTTTATTGTGGGAGACTTTCCTGTGCATTCTGGGACATTTAGCAGCATCCCTGGCCTCTACCCACTAGATAATAGTCACACCATCTCCCCAGGCAAGTCTCCAGACATTGCCAAAGGTACCCTAGGGGCAAAATCAGCCCGGGTGGAGAACCACTTCTTGAGACTAATCAGTCACTACACCTGACACCCTATGTAGAACTTACAGTCACCCTATATAGTCACACTAGCTTTTCCTTATTCTTCTACCGAGCCACTTTTTATTTTATATTTGTGACAGCTTTTCAAATATGTAATTCACATAGCATGCAACTTACCCAAAGTGCACCAATTCATAGGTTTTTAGTATATTCACAGAGCTGTTAAACCATCATCGCAATCAATTTTAGAACATTTTCATCAGCCAAAGCGAAGCTTCATATCCATAAGGAACCACTCCTCATTTTCCTCCAACCCCCACCCACCCCATCCACACTCTAGGCAGACACCAGTCTACTTCATGCCACTATAGAGCTGTCTTTTCTGGACATTTCATATAAATGGAGTCATGCAATACTGTGGTATTTTATAAATAAGCATAATGTTTTCAAGATCCATCCACATTATAGCATGTATCAGTACTTCATTCCCTTTTATTGCTGAATAACAGTCTATATGATGGTATTTTTGAGGCTTGCTCATTAATATAATGGGTGGGTGTGTGTTCAGTCACTTCAGTCATGTACGACTCTTTGCCACCCTGTGGACTGTAGCCCAGCAGGCTTCTCTGTCCATTGGGATTCTCCAGGCAAGAATACTGGAGAAGGTTGCCATGCTTTCCTCCAGGGGGGCGTCCCAGCTCAGGGATTGAACCCACATCTCTTCTGTCTTCTGCATTGGCAGGTGGGTTCTTTACCGCAGCACCACCTGCGAAGCCCAATATAATGGATACCCTGCATTTTTTTCTCTTTCATTCAGACACTGTCCTTATCTTCATTATATGATTCTCTCTTTGCATACTTCAACTCCTAAGTTCTAGAGAGTTATTTTGTGATGTGGCTTAAACAGGCCATTCTGGAAGCCATTTGTTCTGATCCTATATTAATAATTGTGCTTCTTCTCAGTGAAGACTTTCTTAATCTACACTCTCTATCCTGACCCCTTTCCTTCCCTCTCCCCTCAACTTACAGCTGGGCTTGGTAAGGGCAGAACTTTGGGACTGTTACGCTGGTGCCCCGTGCATTTTGTTTTGGTCAAAGCAGCACATTATTTGCTGTCTATCCTGTCATTAGTCTCACTAATAGAAAGTGTTTGAAGGCAAAGACAATGTTTTATCACTAATACTTCCAGCACCTGGCATGTAGTCTGGCACATGTTAAGCCTTTTAATTTGTGTGTGTGTGTGTGTGTGTGTGTGTGTGTGTGTGTGTGTGTGTGTGTGTGTAAAGAACAAAAGAAAAAGATGATCACAGGTTTGATAGCCTACCTGGCATTGTGGTTTTCCTGGATCTGGACCTGGCTTAGTCCTGGTCGGGATTCCTAGAGATGGAGTCTTGCCTCTGCATGGGGTCTGGAAGCGCTGGCAAGGACCTGCTGTCAGTCTGTCTGACAGCATTCCCAGGTGGCTCACTGCTGCTTTGCCCCTGCCTTCACCTTCCAATACACAACCAGCTCTCCTGGACTCCTGTTGACCGTCTTCACATTGACTTGCTAATCTGAGTGCCATCTCACTCTCTCTCACTGTTCTCTTGTGATCTCCTGCTTCAGGTTGTCTCTCTCTTTTTCTTTTTTCAAGATTTTTTTTTTAATGTGGACCGTTTTCAGTTTCTATTGAATTTGTTACAATATAGTTTCTGTTTTACATTTTGGTTTTTTGGCGTGCACCTCCTGCCCTGGAAGGTAAGTCCTAACCACTGAATCACAAGAGAGGTTCTAGCTTGTCTCTTGAGTGGACCAGGAGTTCAGTCCAAGGAAGTACTGAGTGGGCAGTCTTGTTCAGGCAGCTGGACCCGCTACTGTGGAGGTTAGAGGAAAAGCACGTTTCTCTTGAACACAAGACCCCAAAAAGTAACCTCTCTCTTACTCCCTGCTGACCGAAGCAATGCGGAAAGATGTGTTCTATGGTTTACGTAAGATTTATGCTGTTTGTTATGTAACAAACAGAGCGTTGTTTTAAGTGCTTTACAAATATTAACTAGCTCAGTCTTCATAATGTTATGAGGTTGCTCCCATTCTTATCTGCTTCTCAGATGGAGAAACAAAGGACTTGAATGTTCACTATCACACAGGTGCTGAGTGGCAGAGCCAGGAATCACACCAGGTTCCCTAGCCCTGGAATCGCTATGCTGCCTCTCTGCTGGGCCTTTCTACATGCTGACCCTCTGGCCAGAAAGCCCCTTTATCTCCTTCTCACCTGGCCAACTCCCACCCATCTCTTAAGTTTTAGCTCAGATGATTTCCTTCTCTGATAAGTAAGCTTTGAACTACCTCCCCAAGCCTGGATTTGGCACCCAATTCAGGAGATTTCCCTGGACTCCTGGCACCCAATGCAGGAGATGCAAGAGATGTGGGTTCAATCCCTGGGTTGGGAAGATCCCCTGGAGAAGGAAACGGCAACCCATTCCAGTATTCTTGCCTGGAAAATTCCATGGACAGAGGAGCCTGGCGGGCTACAGTCCCTGGGGTCACGGAGTTGGACACAACTGAGCACACACACACGCTGTGTATTCTCAAAGTGAAAGAAAGTGAAAGTGAAGTCGCTCAGTCATGTCCGACTCTTTGCGACCCCATGGACGGTAGCCTACCAGGCTCCACCGTCCATGGGATTTTCCAGGCAAGAATACTGGAGTGGGCTGCCATTTCCTTCTCCATGTAATCTCAAAGCAGCTGGTATTTCTCCTTTTATTTCACACTTACAAATCTGCTTACTTGACTATCATTTCTTCTATGACCTAAACTCTTTGAGAGCAGGAATATTTTCCATCTGGTAGACCACTGTATTTCCCACATTTAGGAATGAAATACCTGGCAAGAAGGAAGTAAGTGGTCAAAAGTATTTCTTACACAAGTAAGTGAATCCAAATGTCCATATTTAATGTCCAAATTAAGTATTATTTTATGAGATTCTGCTAGTCCATCTTTCTTTCTCTTCTCTAGTTGATTTTTCATTGACAGAGTATCAAAGTGAAATAAAACGAATGCAAAAGCTAAGGATCTTTCCCAAATTCTCACTCTCAAGATTGGATTACATGATTTTAATAAATTTGGTGATTAATATAAAAAACTTACATAACGAAATGAACTATCCCTGTATTGTTTAGACCAGTTCTGGAACTTGTCTCCCCAACTCTGGGAACACACTAAAAGAAATACTACAAATCTGAATATGTTATAGCTGACTCCTCACCACCCATTTCACCCTCACCCCTGGGTAGCAGCTGTGTGGTGGAGTAAGGAAACGTGACGCCCCCATCCCCGCCCTGGAGCAGAAGGAGTGCCAAGACTGATCTAAGCTCAGTAGTGAAACTGCATTCTCCTTCAGAAGTCACATGAAGTCCAGGCGCATCTTTCTGAGTTAGCTGGCTTCCTCTCCTGCAGGTCCACGCAGCCCAGAACTGCTGCAGCTACCTCATCTCCTTAAGGAAGTTCAGTCTAGGAGTGGGGCTGACACTTCAGAGGCAGAGGAAGGAGATCAAAAGAAACTTAGTCCTTGACATCACTGGGCTGTGGCAAAAAAAAACCCACAAAACCTAGAACAACAAACAACCTTTGTGGAGTTCACCTTATCTTAGCTAACTGAGCACGTCATTCTCTTTTATTGCCTGAAACTATTTGAAATAGGTTTCCTGGTCCTTGTAATATAAAGGTATGCTGGTATCCGGTGCATGTCCAAGGACCTATGAGCCAGGCACCACAGAACCCTGAGGGTGGGCAGACGAGGCTACTGCCCCAGATCAAATAAAATACAGGGAAAGAAAGGAGCCTTGCAAAGAATGCAAAGATCCCAACCATCTTTGCCCCTGAACCTCTGCCTCCCCTTCTCAGGCTTCCAGAATATAGAGCAGGAAAGGAAAACTACTTTAAAGCCAACCTCCTCCAATCTCTCCTTGTCTAGACCTAAAAGTCTAAAACGTCAACATGTAATTGTTGACAGATCCAGGCTCAATATCTAATACAGAGAAAGCATGGACTTCAGGAATCACAACACATCCTTATATTAAATAAGATTGCTAGGGAAAGAAGAGAGAATATTTAATTTGTTTTCTGAGAATGTTTAACTAAAAGGAGATCTTTTTCTAACAACATCATGCAGTTTGTTAAAGGAAAGCCTGTCTTCCTTTGCTAGCCTCAGAATAATAACACCAAAATACAAACAACAGTTCAATTCAGTTCAGTTCAGTCGCTCAGTTGTGTCTGACTCTTTGTGACCCCATGAATCGCAGCACACCAGCCCTCCCTATCCATCACTAACTCCCAGAGTTCACTCAGACTTACATCCAACGAGTCAGTGATGCCATCCAACCATCTCATCCTCTGTTGTCCACTTCTCCTCCTGCCCCCAATCCCTCCCAGCATCAGAGTCTTTTCCAATGAGTCAACTCTTCGCATGAGTTAGCCAAAGTACTGGAGTTTCAGCTTCAGCATCATTCCTTCCAAAGCACACCCAGGACTGATCTCTTTCAGAATGGACTGGCTGGATCTCCTTGAAGTCCAAGGGACTCTCAAGAGTCTTCTCCAACACCACAGTTCAAAAGCATCAATTCTTTGGCTCTCAGCTTTCTTCACAACAGGGGACTACAAACCAAAGGGTGGTGGTGGGGAACCATCAAAGCTGGAGAAAATTCAAAAGATGTCCCCACAAGTCCAAGGAAAGGGAGAAGGAGGTGAACAATTGAGAAACAAATGAAGACAAGACATAAGGAACAACTTTAGAAGATTCTATTTAGGTATTAAATAAAACCAAGAGGAGAAAAGTGCAAATTGAGTAGAAACCATAAAAGGAAGAGAATGAGAAGCATTTTTTGAGTCAAAGACAGTGTTTAAGTTTGAAAAGATTTCATAAAAAGCAATAAAATTAATTAAGAGTCCTGTAGAATTCTTCATTGAGTGGGAAGCTATGGCTTACCTACAAAGAAACAAAGATTAGGTTGGCTTCAGATAATTTCTCATTAATATTAAATGCCAGAAGGAAAAGTAGCAACATTTGCAGAATACAAAGGGAAAATACTCAAGGCTGAAAAATCTTGCAAGTTCTTTTCACTTGAAAGGGCAGGGAAAGATATTCATAACAAGTAAGAACTCAGTATTTACATCAGCTCTTCCCAGAAATCTTATTAAAATTGTGCCCTAAAAGATAAATAAAATAAAAATTATAGGATGGGAATGTGTTTAACACTTCAATATTTAATGTAAATTTTGCTGTTAGCATGTGACAGGTATTTTTTTACCATATTTAAGATGTTTTGAATTCTTACTATTTTGCATAGAGTTTTAGTCACTAATATATAACTTCTACAAGGCAGGGAGTTGTGCCCATTTTATTCACTCCTGTATCCAATGACTAGAAAAGTTTTTAGCACATGGTTGGTATTGAAAAAATGCTTGTTGGAGAAATTATCAACTGACCAGAACTAGATGCTGAATCAAGTCCAATGCCTCTCCTCTATATGTTTTTTCCTTTTTAATAATTAATGTCATGATTTGCATTCGTGGAGTTCTAATACTGAACCATCTTCGCAATCCTGGAGTGAACTCTTTTTAAAATATTTCATTTTATGTATTTTGGGCCGCCCTGCACCTCTGTGGCTGCCTGGGCGTTCCTCTAGCTGCAGCGACCCGGGCTTCATCTCCAGCTGCGGCGCTCAGGCTTCCGGCAGCGGCTTCTCTGCTTACGGAGCATGGGCTCTAGGGCGAAGGGGTTTTCGTAGTTGTGGCACATGGGCTCCGTAGTTGTGGCTCCCAGGCGGGCTGTAGAGCACAGGCTCAGCAATTATGACACATGGGCTTAGCTGCTCTTCAGCATGTGGGATCCTCCCAGACCAGGGATCAAACACGCGTCTCCTGCATTGGCAGGCAGGTTCCTCACCACTGAGCCACTCGGGAAGCCCTGGAATAAACTCTTGTTATTGACCATATGATAGTCCTAAATATACAGCTACATTTGATTTTCTAAGATTTTTATAAGAAATCTTACATTAGATGTTGTTTTATATTTTTTTGTCTCTTGTTTCTTTTCCTTTCCTTTCCTTTTTTTTTTTTTTTTTTTTTTTCCTACCCTGAATCCATTCGCCCTTCTCTTAAAAAGAGGTTCAATTTTCCCTTGGAGAATTACTGCTTTCTCAGTTCTAGACCAGAGGATCAGGTCAGGCTAACTCAGTCTCTGCTCTAGGAGAGGATTTATAATCAACCCTTGGCCAGCTGGAATACCAGTCTTTGGGCCACAATGAACAGTTCCCTGATGGGCACTGGAGCCAAGCCAGACCAATGAGACTTCTTCTCAGAACTTGCCAGGTATTATCAGGGGAGATGTGCTCTTATTCTGCTGGAGTTCCAGCTAATAGAATGCTAGCTTGTACCACTGGTAAACAGCTTGCCACAGCCAGGCGGAAGTGTACTTGGGAATGAAATCAGCACAAAGAGAAGCTTTAAGCATCTGTGCTAGCATGGCAAAAGACATACTCCCATACTTTTGGTAACTTCAGTGTAAGCATCATTTTTCCCTTAAGTCAACTGACACAATATAACGTTCATATACTAGAATTATCTGTATTTTAATTTTGTATGCTCTCTTAATAAGTTTTGGTATCAGATTTATGTTGATCTCATTAAAAAGATTTGGGAAATTTTTCGTTTCGTTTATACTCTGAATATGTTGGAAAGCTAATTATTCTCACCTCCTTCTATTCATTTTCAGCATGCATTAAAGAATAGATACTGGACCTAAGAGGGAATGAAAATACCTTTATTACTGGCAAAGTTAGAGCTCTGTAGCTCTAATAGTGTAATAGCATCCCCCTGAACTGAGCTTCCTTGTTACTGATTGTGCTGGAGAGCAAAGACCTCTTCCACTGACACTCCTGTACCCGCAGACACAAGGTGGGAGAGCCAGAGAGCCCACCTGAAAGTCAGTTTTGGTTTTTTCAACTTTCCTAAAGAATTATGCGTTTCATTTAGTTTCTTCATGTAGTTATACCTTTCTCATTCCTAATGCTTTATATTTTTGTTTCTTTCCTTTAGTCAAAGGAATAAAATTCCTTTAGCCTAGGAATTCCTAGGGACTTGCTTATTTTATCTTCTTGAAGAATCACTTCATTTATTAATTCTGTGTTTTATTTTTAGTATTCTAAATCATTAAGTTCTTTTGTTTATTAATTATTATATGTAAGTTGTATATTTGGCTTATTTTGTTAACTTTTCTGTTGTCTTGAGTTGAAAGCTTGGTTGTTATTTTTGGCCTTCTTTGAGTAAAATAATAAAAGCATTAAAATCTATAATAATTCTTGTTAGCATCAACCAAGAGTTTTGCTATGCATTGTTCTTATTTTTGTTGATTTTTAGATGATCTCAGGGTATACTTTTGATTTCATTTACAATTTCTTTAAAGAAACTGTGGAATTTTATTTGTTTGGTTTTCATTTTGTTTTGATCTACAATTCATGTGGCTCTGGTATGATTGTGTGATAGTCCCAGAATGTGGTCAATAAGATCTCTAAATTTTGAAATTTGTTATTCAGGATTTCCTTTACGACTAAATACATCACACTTCACTTCTATCAGTAAGTGAGAATATATGCTCTATAAGGTATCAAGTACTAGATTATCTAGTAAGTTGATCCTACTATTTATGTGATTAAACTCATTTATAGCCTTTTTCTATTCCTTTGTCTATCTGGTTAATCAAATTCTTGTTTAAAAAAAACAATTTTGTTTTAGCAAATTTTGCTTTTTAAGAATTGTGCTTTGTATATCTTGCTATGTATTATTTAGAGTATATGAAAGTTTATGACAAATATGTTTTCTTTATGGGAATTTGTTTTTGTTTTTTTGGCCATGCTGTGCAGTTTATGTGATCTTAGTTCCCTGATAGAGTATTGAACTCAGGCCACTGTACTGAAAGCACCAAGTCCTCACCACAGGACCACCAGGGAATTCATACTCTTGGTGCCTTTAATCAAATAGGAAATATTCTCTTTTTCTATTTTTACTCTTGGCCTCAAATTTTACCTTATCTGATATTAATATTGCCAGTTTCAGGAGGGATGCTTATTTTTATATTTTAAGGATATACATTAAATTTTTATTGTGAAATATACAGAAAAGGATGTTTAGAACATAAATGTATGGTTAAAGAATTGCTCATCTAACCACTATCCCTATTGAGTAACAGTGTAGATCACTGGGAGAACTCGAAAAGCCCACTGTTCGGGAACTGTAAAGATGGCGGAGGAATAGGACGGGAAGACCACTTTCTCCCTCACAAATTCCTCAAAAGAACATTTCAACGCTGAGCAAACTCCACAAAACAACTTCTGTAGGCTGGCAGAGGACATCAGGCAACCAGAAAAGCAGACCATTGTCTTCAAAAACAGGTAGGAAAAAATATAAAAGACGAAAAAGGAGACAAAGGAGGTGGGGAGGGAGCTCCGTCCCGAGAAGGGAAGCCCATCCCGGGAAGGGAATTTTAAGAAGAGAGGTTTCCAAACACCAGGAAACACTCTCCCTGCCGAGTCTGTGGCGAGCCTTGGAAACACAGAGGGCAACAAAACAGGAAGGGAAAAATAAATAAATAATTAAAACCAACAGATTACAAGCCCAACAGTAACTCCCCCAGCGGAAAAGCAGCACAGACGCCTGCATCCGCCACTGGGAAGTGGGGGCAGGGCAGGGACGCGCGGGAGGCGCGGGCTGCAGTGCTTTGTAAGAATCGGGCAGGAACGCCCCACCCGCAACCAGAACAATCTAACTTGGGCTAGCAACCCAGACTGTGGGATAGCTACCGCACGAAAAGCTCAAACATAAGACACCACCAGGACCGAGCACAGAACAAAGGACGGAACGGAAAAAGCCGGCTGCAGACCATCCCCCGCCGGGGACAGGCAGCCAGAGCCGTAAGGGCTGGAAAGGGGCAATTGCAGACCCGGAGAGACTTTACTTACCTAACTGCAAGCAGGCTCCTTTGCTAAGACTTCTGGGGGTGCTGGACAGTCACCATCTGCCTCACGGGGGGCGCCAGCGGTCCACCCAGAAAGCTGAGCAGCAGCGGCAGAAAAGGTGACAAGTCGCGGCGATCACGCTCGCCAAACTCCTGAGCTACTCGGACCTGGGAAGGGCACAAAGCGCAGTCCCAGCCGAATCTGTTCCTCTGAGGGCTGCCTGAGCGCCGAATCTGAGAGGCTTGGACCAGGGAAGTGCACGCAGCCTAGGGCCGGCCCCAGACGGTTCCCGGCTGAACATCGTAGAGCCGGAGCGGTTTGTGCGCCGTGAGAAGGGACAGGTCAAGCGGGGCTGAGATACTGTGTGCACATGACAGTGCTATTTGTTTGTAGCATCCCCCCTCCCCACAGCACGACTGAACTAGTGAGCCTAAAAAACCAGCAAACAGAAGAAGTTAAACAGAGGGAACCACCTTGGAAGTGATCCCACACGGCCGACAACATCAGAGAAGGGCCAGTTATATTTTTACTATTTTTAAAATCATTCTTTTTTTTCTCTTTTTCTTTTTTTTTCCTAACTTTTTTTTAATTGTTAAGTCTTCCATTTCTCCTCAAATTTTTATTTCTATAACCTACTATTACAAAAAAAAAAAATACTTTTTTTTTTTTTAAGGCAAACACCATATACAGTCTTTGGATGGTTGATGGTGTTTTTTTTTGTTGTTGTTGTTTTTTAAATAATTCTTGTTGTTGTTTTTTTTTTCCTTTTTTTCTCTCTTTTTTTTTCTTCCTTTTTCCTTCTGCTTCTTTTCTTTAATATTGTATTTTTGAAAATCCAACCTCTACTCTAGATTTTTAATCTTTGCTCTTACGTTTTTGTTGTCAATTTTGTACATTTAAAAACCCAAACTTCACTACCCAAGTTTACCTGAGAGCGAGATTACTGGCTTGACCACTCTCTCCTCCTTTGGACTCTCCTTTTTCTCCACCAGGTGGCCTCTGTCTCTTTTCTCCCCCATCTCTTCTCTATCCAACTCTGTGAATTTCTGGGTGTTCCAGACGTTGGAGAAAACCTAAGGAACTGGTTACTGGCAGGATTTGTCTCTCTCCTTCTCATTCCTCTCTCTTATCCTCCTGGCCACCTCTGTCTACTTCCTCCCTCTCCTCTTCCCCATATAACTCCGTAAATACCTCTGAGCAGTCCAGACTATAGAGCGCACATAAGGAAGTGACTACTGGCTAGCTTGCTCTCTCCTCCTTTGATCTCACCGCATCTCATTCCAGTTACCTCTAACTACCCCCTCCATCTTCTCTTCTCCTTGTAACTCAGTGAACCTCTCTGAGTGTCCCTCAATGTGGAGAAACTTTTCATCTTTAACCTAGAATTTTTATCATTGGAGCTGTATTGATGGAGAAGTCTAGAGGCTACTGTAAAAATAAAACTGAAAACCAGAAGCAGGAGGCTTAAATCCAAAGCCTGAAAACATTAGAGAACTCTTGAATTCAGGGAACATTAAGCAATAGGAGCTCATCAAATGCCTTCATACCTACACTGAAACCAAGCTCCACCCAAGGGCCAACAAGTTCCAAAACAAGACATACCACGCAAATTCTCCAGCAAAACAGGAACACTCCCCTGAGCTTCAATATACAGGCAGCTCAAAATTATTCCAAAACCTTTGATGTCTCATAACCCATTACTGGTCACTCCATTGCACTCCAGAGAGAAGAAACCCAGCTCCACCCACCAGAACTCCAACACAAGCCTCCCTAACCAGGAAACCTTGACAAGCCACTGATAGAACCCCACCCACAGTGAGGAAGCTCCATAATAAAGAGAACTCCACAAATTACCAGAATATAAAAAGGCCACCCCAAATGCAGCAATATAACCAAGATGAAGAGACAGAGGAATACTCAGCAGGTAAAGGAACAGGAGAGTTGCCCACCAAACCAAACAAAAGAGGAAGAAGTAGGGAATCTACCTGAGAAAGAATTCCGAATATTGATAGTGAAAATGATCCAAAATCTTGAAATCAAAATGGAATCACAGATAAATAACCTAGAGACAAGGATTGAGAAGATGCAAGAAAGGTTTAACAAGGACCTAGAAGTAATAAAAAAGAGTCAAATATAATGAATAACGCAATAAATGAGATCAGAAACACTCTGGAGGCAACAAATAGTAGAATAACGGAGGCAGAAGATAGGATTAGTGAAATAGAAGATAGAATGGTAGAAATAAATGAATCAGAGAGGAAACAAGAAAAATGAATTAAAAGAAATGAGGACAATCTCAGAGACCTCCAGGACAATATGAAACGCTCCAATATTCGAATTATAGGAGTCCCAGAAGAAGAAGACAGAAAGAAAGATCATGAGAAAATCCTTGAGGAGATAATAGTTGAAAACTTCCCTAAAATGGGGAAGGAAATAATCACCCAAGTCCAAGAAACACAGAGAGTTCCAAATAGGATAAACCCAAGGCGAAACACCCCAAGACACATATTAATCAAATTAACAAAGAACAAATATTAAAAGCAGCAAGGGAAAAACAACAAATAACACACAAGGGGATTCTCATAAGGATAACAGCTGATCTTTCAATAGAAACTCTTCAGGCCAGGAGGGAATGGCAAGACACACTTAAAGTGATGAAAGACAATAACCTACAGCCCAGATTACTGTACCCAGCAAGGGTCTCATTCAAATACGAAGGAGAAATCAAAAGCTTTACAGACAAGCAAAAGCTGAGAGAATTCAGCACCACCAAACCAGCTCTCCAACAAATTCTAAAGGATATTCTCTAGACAGGAAACACAAAAGGGTGTATAAACCCGAACCCAAAACAATAAAGTAAATGGTAACGGGATCATACTTATCAATAATTACCTTAAACGTAAATGGGTTGAACGCCCCAACCAAAAGTCAAAGAGTGGCCGAATGGATACAAAAACAAGACCCCTCTATATGCTGCTTACAAGAGACCCACCTCAAAACAAGGGACACATACAGACTGAAAGTGAAGGGCTGGAAAAAGATATACCACGGAAATAGAGACCAAAAGAAAGCAGGAGTGGCAATACTCATATCCGATAAAATAGACTTTAAAACAAAGGCTGTGAAAAGAGACAAAGAAGGCCACTACATAATGATCAAAGGAACAATCCAAGAAGAAGATATAACAATTATAAATATATATGCACCCAATATAGGAGCACCGCAATATGTAAGACAAATGCTAACAAGTATGAAAGGGGAAATCAACAATAATACAATAATAGTGGGAGACTTTAATACCCCACTCACACCTAAGGACAGATCAACTAAACAGAAAATTAACAAAGAAACGCAAACTTTAAATGATACATTAGATCAGTTAGACCTAATTGATTTCTATAGGACATTTCACCCCAAAACAATGAATTTCACCTTTTTTTCAAGTGCTCATGGAACCTTCTCCAGGATAGATCACATCCTGGGCCATAAATCTAAACTTGATAAATTCAAAAAAATCGAAATCACTCCAAGCATCTTTTCTGACCATAACGCATTAAGATTAGATCTCAATTACAGGAGAAAAACTATTAAAAATTCCAACATATGGAGGTTGAACAACACACTCCTGAATAACCAACAAATCACAGAAGAAATAAAAAAAGAAATCAAAATATGCATAGAAACGAATGAAAATGAAAACACAACAACCCAAAACCTGTGGGACACTATAAAAGCAGTGCTAAGAGGAAAGTTCATAGCAATACAGGCATACCTCAAGAAATGAGAAAAAAGCCAAATAAATAACCTAACTCTACAACTAAAGCAACTAGAAAAGGAAGAATTGGAGAACCCCAGAGTTAGTAGAAGGAAAGAAATCTTAAAAATTAGGGCAGAAATAAATGCAAAAGAAACAAAAGAGACCATAGCAAAAATCAACAAAGCCAAAAGCTGGTTCTTTGAAAGGATAAATAAAATTGACAAACCATTAGCCAGACTCATCAAGAAGCAAAGAGAGAAAAATCTAATCAATAAAATTAGAAATGAAAATGGAGAGATCACAACAGACAACACAGAAATACAAAGGATCATAAGAGACTACTATCAGCAGTTGTATGTCAATAAAATGGACAACATGGAAGAAATGGACAAATTCTCAGAAAAGTACAATTTTCCAAAACTGAACCAGGAAGAAATAGAAAATCTTAACAGACCCATCACAAGCACGGAAATTGAAACTGTAATCAGAAATCTTCCAGCAAACAAAAGCCCAGGTCCAGACGGCTTCACAGCTGAATTCTACCAAAAATTTCGAGAAGAGCTAACACCTATCCTACTCAAACTCTTCCAGAAAATTGCAGAGGAAGGTAAACTTCCAAACTCATTCTATGAGGCCACCATCACCCTAATACCAAAACCTGACAAAGATGTCACAAAAAAAGAAAACTACAGGCCAATATCACTGATGAACATAGATGCAAAAATCCTCAACAAAATTCTAGCAATCAGAATCCAACAACACATTAAAAAGATCATACACCATGACCAAGTGGGCTTTATCCCAGGGATGCAAGGATTCTTCAATATCCGCAAATCAATCAATGTAATTCACCACATTAACAAATTGAAAAATAAAAACCATATGATTATCTCAATAGATGCAGAGAAGGCCTTTGACAAAATTCAACATCCATTTATGATAAAAACTCTCCAGAAAGCAGGAATAGAAGGAACATACCTCAACATAATAAAAGCTATATATGACAAACCCACAGCAAACATTATCCTCAATGGTGAAAAATTGAAAGCATTTCCCTTAAAGTCAGGAACAAGACAAGGGTGCCCACTTTCACCGCTACTATTCAACATAGTTCTGGAAGTTTTGGCCACAGCAATCAGAGCAGAAAAAGAAATAAAAGGAATCCAAATTGGAAAAGAAGAAGTAAAACTTTCACTGTTTGCAGATGACATGATCCTCTACATAGAAAACCCTAAAAACTCCACCAGAATATTACTAGAGCTAATCAATGAATATAGTAAAGTTGCAGGATATAAAATCAACACACAAATCCCTTGCATTCCTATACACTAATAATGAGAAAGTAGAAAAAGAAATTAAGGAAACAATTCCATTCACCATTGCAACGAAAAGAATAAAATACTTAGGAATATATCTATCTAAAGAAACTAAAGACCTATATATAGAAAACTATAAAACACTGGTGAAAGAAATCAAAGAGGACACTAATAGATGGAGAAATATACCATGTTCATGGATCTGAAGAATCAATATAGTGAAAATGAGTATACTACCCAAAGTAATTTACAAATTCAATGCAATCCCTATCAAGCTACCAGCCATATTTTTCACAGAACTAGAACAAATAATTTCAAGATTTGTATGGAAATACAAAAAACCTCGAATTGACAAAGCAATCTTGAGAAAGAAGAATGGAACTGGAGGAATCAACTTGCCTGACTTCAGGCTCTACTACAAAGCCACAGTCATCAAAACAATATGGTACTGGCACAAAGACAGACATATAGATCAATGGAACAAAATAGAAAGCCTAGAGATAAATCCACACACATACGGACACCTTATCTTTGACAAAGGAGGCAAGAATATACAATGGAGTAAAGACAATCTCTTTAACAAGTGGTGCTGGGAAAACTGGTTAACCACTTGTAAAAGAATGAAACTAGATCACTTTCTAACACCGCACACAAAAATAAATTCAAAATGGATTAAAGATCTAAATGTAAGACCAGAAACCATAAAACTCCTAGAGGAGAACATAGGCAAAACACTCTCAGACATAAATCACAGCAGGATCCTCTATGATCCACCTCCCAGAATACTGGAAATAAAAGCAAAAATAAACAAATGAGATCTAATTAAAATTAAAAGCTTCTGCACAACAATGGAAAATATAAGCAAGGTGAAAAGACAGCCTTCTGAATGGGAGAAAATAATAGCAAATGAAGCAACTGACAAACAACTAATCTCAAAAATATACAAGCAACTTATGCAGCTCAATTCCAGAAAAATAAACGACCCAATCAAAAAATGGGCCAAAGAACTAAATAGACATTTCTCCAAAGAAGACATACAGATGGCTAACAAACACATGAAAAGATGCTCAACATCACTCATTATTAGAGAAATGCAAATCAAAACCACAATGAGGTACCACTTCACACCAGTCAGAATGGCTGCGATCCAAAAATCTGCAAGCAATAAATGCTGGAGAGGGTGTGGAGAAAAGGGAACCCTCCTACACTGTTGGTGGGAATGCAAACTAGTACAGCCACTATGGAGAACAGTGTGGAGATTCCTTAAAAATTGCAAATAGAACTACCTTATGACCCAGCAATCCCACTTCTGGGCATACACACCGAGGAAACCAGAATTGAAAGAGACACATGTACCCCAATGTTCATCGCAGCACTGTTTATAATAGCCAGGACATGGAAACAACCTAGATGTCCATCAGCAGATGAATGGATAAGAAAGCTGTGGTACATATACACAATGGAATATTACTCAGCCATTAAAAAGAATTCATTTGAATCAGTTCTGATGAGATGGATGAAACTGGAGCCGATTATACAGAGTGAAGTAAGCCAGAAAGAAAAACACCAATACAGTATACTAACACATATATATGGAATTTAGAAAGATGGCAATGACGACCCTGTATGCAAGACAGCAAAAAAGACACAGATGTGTATAACGGACTTTTGGACTCAGAGGGAGAGGGAGAGGGTGGGATGATTTGGGAGAATGGCATTCTAACATGTATACTATCATGTAAGAATCGAATCGCCAGTCTATGTCTGACGCAGGATACAGCATGCTTGGGGCTGGTGCATGGGGATGACCCAGAGAGATGTTATGGGGAGGGATGTGGGAGGGGGGTTCATGTTTGGGAACTCATGTAAGATTTAAAGATTTTAAAATTTAAAAAAAAAAAAAAAGAAAGAAAAGCCCACTGTTCTCAAGCTTCCTTTTGGATCTTACAATTATCCTGATTTGTATACGAATTGGCTCCTTTCTCTTCATATTTTAACCACCTAAGTGTATATTCAGCACTCTAAAATTTAGATTTGCCAGCTTCTGGAAATATACATAAAGAAAATTATTCAGTATAAATCTTTTATGTCTTACTTCCTTTGCTAAATATTACATTTTAAAGATTTATTCATCTCGTTATGTGTAGCTATCAGTTAGTTCAGTTGAGTCGCTCATTCATGTCTGACTCTTTGTGACCACATGGACTGCAGCATGCCAGGCCTCCCTGCCATCACCAGCTCCCAGAGTTTACCCAAACTCATGTCCATTGAGTCGGTTATGCCTTTGAACCATCTCATCCTCTATTGTCCCCTTCTCCTCCTGCCTTCAATCTTTCCCAGCATCAGGGTCTTTTCAAATGAGTCAGCTCTTTGTATTAGGGGTCCAAAGTAATGGAGTTTCAGGTTCAACATCAGTCCTTTCAAGGAACACTCAGGACTGATCTCCTTTAGGATGGACTGGTTGGGTCTCCTTGCAGTCCAAGGGACTCTCAAGAGTCTCCAACACCACAGTTCAAAAGCATCAGTTCTTCAGTGAGCAGCTATCCTTATAGTCCAACTCTCATCTCCATACATGACTACTGGAAAAACCATAGCCTTGACTAAATGGACCTTTATTGGCAAAGTAATGTTTCTGCTTTTTAATATGCTATCTAGGTTGGTCATAATTTCCCTTCCAAGGAGTAAGCATCTTTTAATTTCATGGCTGCAATCACCATTTGCAGTGATTTTGGAGCCCCAAAAAACAAAGTCAGCCACTGTTTTCCCATCTATTTCCAATGAAGTGATGGGATCAGATGCCGTGATCTTAGTTTTCTGATGTTGAGATTTAAGCCAACTTTTTCACTCTCCTCTTTCACTTTCATCAAGAGGCTCTTTAGTTCTTCTTCACTTTCTGCCATAAGGGTGGTGTCATCTGTATATCTGAGGTTATTGATATTTCTCCTGGCAATCTTGATTCCGGCTTGTGATTCTTCCAGCCCTGCGTTTCTCATGATGTACTCTGCATATAAGTTAAATAAGCAGGGACACAATATGCAGCCTTGACATACTCCTTTCCCTATCTGGAACCAGTCTGTTGTTCCATGTCCAGTTCTAACTGTTGCTTCCTGACCTGCATACAGATTTCTCAAGAGGCAGGTCAGGTGGTCTTGTATTTCCATCTCTTTCAGAATTTTCCACAGTTTATAGTGATCCACACAGTCAAAGGCTTTGGCATAGTCAATAAAGCAGAAATAGATGTTTTTCTGGAACTCTCTTGCTTTTTCAATGATCCAGTGGATGTTGGCAGTTTGATCTCTGGTTCCTCTGCCTTTTCTCAAACCAGCTTGAACATCTGGAAGTTCACGGTTCATATATTGCTAAAGCCTGGCTTGGAGAATTTTGAGCATTACTTTACTAGCGTGTGAGATGAGTGCAATTGTGCGGGAGTTTGAGCATTCTTTGGCATTGCCTTTCTTTGGGGTTGGAATGAAAATGGACCTTTTCCAGTCCTGTGGCCACTGCTGAGTTTTCCCAATTTGCTGGCATATTGAGTACAGCACTTTCGCAGCATCATCTTTGAGCAGTTGAAATAGCTCAACTGGGATTCCATCACCTCCACTAGCTTTGTTCGTAGTGATGCTTCCTAAGGCCCACTTGACTTCACATGCCAGGATGTCTGGCTCTAGGTGAGTGATCACACCATCATGATTATCTGGGTCGTGAAGATCTTTTTTGCACAGTTCTTCTGTGTATTCTTGCCACCTCTTCTTAATATCTTCTGCTTCTGTTAGGTCCATACCATTTCTGTCCTTTATCGAGCCCATCTTTGCATGAAATGTTCCCTTGGTATCTCGAATTTTCTTGAAGAGATCTCTAGTCTTTCCCATTCTGTTGTTTTCCTCTATTTCTTTGCATTGATCACTGAGGAAGGCTTTCTTATCTCTCCATGTTATTTTTTGGAACACTGCATTCAAATGGGTATATCTTTCCTTTTCTCCTTTGCTTTTTGCTTCTCTTATTTTCACAGCTATTTATAAGGCCTCCCCAGACAGCCATTTTGCTTTTTTGCATTTCTTTTTCTTGGGGATGGTCTTGATACCTGTCTCCTGTACAATGTCACGAACCTCCGTCCATAGTTCATCAGGCACTCCATCTATCAGATCTAGTCCCTTAAATCTATTTCTCACTTCTACTGTATAACCATAAGGGATTTGATTTAGGTTATACCTGAATGGTCTAGTGGTTTTCCCTACTTTCTTCAATTTAAGTCTGAATTTGGTAATAAGGAGTTCATGATCTGAGCCACAGTCAGCTCCCAGTCTTGTTTTTGCTGACTGTATAGAGCTTCTCCATCTTTGGCTGTAAAGAATATAATCAATCTGATTTTGGTGTTGACCATCCAGTGATGTCCATGTGTAGAGTCTTCTCTTCTGATTTTGGAAATGGTGTTTGCTGTGACCAGTCTGTTCTCTTGGAAAAATTCTATTAGCCTTTTCCCCTTCTTCATTCCGTACTCCAAGGCCAAATTTGCCTGTTACCCCAGGTGTTTCTTGACTTCCTACTTTTGTATTCCAGTCCCCTATAATGAAAAGGACATCTTTTTTGGGTGTTAGTTCTAAAAGGTCTCCTAGGTCTTCTTAGAAACATTCAACTTCAGCTTCTTCAGCATTACTGGTCAGGGCATAGACGTAGATTACAGTGATATTGAATGGTTTGCCTTGGAAATGAACAGAGATCATTCTGTCATTTTTGAGATTGCATCCAAGTACTGCATTTCAGAATGTTTTGTTGACTATGATGGCTACTCCAATTCTTGTAAGGGATTATAAGGGATGTGTAGCTATAGCTTTTGGTTATTGGTGGTGATGATGTACAATATTCCATTATACAAATACACAACAATTTATTTTTCTCTTCCACCTTTATCTGACATTTGGGTTGTTTCCCGTTGGGGCTATTTTACAATGCTGCTATGAACATTCTTAAACAAGTTTCTTATGCACATATTTCCATTGGTGGTTTAACAATAAGTAGAATTGTTGGATCATGGGGACTAAATTTATTGGATATTGCCTAACTTATACAAAGGGGTTAAACTGTCACATGTATGAGTTCCCACTACTTTACATTCTCACTGATATGAGATATGGCTATTCTTTTTAATTATAATCATTCTAGCAAATGTGTAGTGATATTTTCCAGTGGTTTTAATTTTGTATCTCTGGGATTGCTATTGAAATTTGGTGCTTTTTCATACATTAATTTCTTACAAATTTTCACCTTTTGTGAAATGCCTATTCAAAACTCTTGCTAACTCTTGGATTATCAGTCATTTTTTTGTTGTTTTGTTTTATAACTATATTTTTGAATATGAGGACCTCCCTGATAGCTCAGTTGGCAAAGAATCCACCTGCAATGCAGGAGACTCTCGTTTCATTCCTGGGTCAGGAAGATCTGCTGGAGAAGGGATAGGCAACCCACTTCAGTATTCTTAGGCTTCCCTTATGGCTCAGATGTGAGATGCAGCTCAGATGCCTGCAATGTGGGAGACCTGGGTTCACTCCCTGGGTTGGGAAGATCCTCTGGAGAAGGGAAAGGCTACCTGCTCCAGTATTCTGGGCTGGACAAATCCATGGACTGTATAGTCCATGGAGTCGCAAACAGTCAGATATGATTGAGTGACTTTCACTTTAACTTTGGATATGAACCCCTTGAAAAAGTATTATCCCACTCTTTGACTTGTATTTTCTCTCTCAATGGTGTCTTCTGATGAGTGTAATTTCTTCATTTTAATATACTCAAATTTTTCATTCTTTTATTTTATGATTATTGCTTTCTTGTCCTTTTGCTAATTTTATTTAGTTAGTTTTGCAGAATCTTAGTTCCCCAACCTGAGATTGAATTTATGTCTGATGCCATAGAAGCTGAGAGTCTGAACCACTGGACAGCCAGGGAATTCCCCCTTTATGTCCTTTTAAAGGAAAATTTACCTTCCTTGATGTATAAAAAGATTTGCCTGTTTTGTCTTGTAAAATATTTTCTTGTTTGTCTTCCACATTTAGATCTCAAATTATCTCGGAATTAATTTTTGCATATGTTGTGAGGTAGGGGTCCAGCTAATACCATTTAGTGAAAAAAAAGCTGTTCTTCCTCTACTGGTCTGAATTGTCACTTACATATCAGACATCCATACGTACTATCTGCCTCTAGGCTCTCTATTCTAGTCCATTGGCTTCTTATCCTGTGCTAAATTTACACTGTTTAACGGCTATAATGTTTACATAATTACTAATATTATGTAATTTAAATATTATACTGTTACTTATTACATATTACTTATTAAATATTACACATTGTTTTAATACCTTAGAGTAAGTCTTCATATTTTTACATGTCTTCCTGCCTTGGTTTCTTTTTCAAAAGTATCCTGGCTATGCTTGACTCTTCATATTTCCATATAAATTTTATAATCAACTTATAAAGATAAGCTTTGAGATTATCAGAGACATGATCATAACACTTTAAGATTTTGTTTGGGATTGTATTACATATTTAGATCAATTTGGAAGAAATGGTATGTTACAGTAGGTCTTCAGTCCTTGAGTATATTGTAGCTCTCCATTTAGTTTGGTCTTCCTTAATGTTTCAGCAAATTTATGCTTACCTGCAGAGAGGTTTGAACAGCTTTGTTAGATTTTATCCTAGATATTTCATATTGTTATGTCCTTATAAATGATACACTTTTAGAATTTTATATTTTAACTGGATACATTTGATTTTTTTATATTGTATATGCTCATAGTCCCTCAAGAGGAGACCCTTAAAATGCTTTCTTTCATTCTATCCTCTTTCTGCCTGTTAAGATGATTGGAATTTTTACTCTGAGTTGTTTAAACATTTATTGCAGTATTTTATTGTAAGAAACTTGATTTATACTTAAAAATGAGATTTACTGAATTCATTGAATATCAGTATTTTTCTTACATATTTTATCTTCCTCAATCTGATATTTTTTTCCTACTGCCATTTTAATGGAAAAAGCATACTTCTTCAAATCCTTTGTAAGAAGTCCATGGCTTAATGCATTTTGAGTCCTTGAAGTTCTTGGTTGGAAAACCAAAGAATCACAGTCCTTTTCCACTGATAGTCTTTAACTGTTTCTCAACGTCTTCTAGTGTCCAGGGCTGTGATAAGAACTCTCATGTCAAAATAATTATCTTGCCCTTGTAAGTAAGCTCTTCTCTCTTTCTGAAAGCTTGTAATATATATTTTATGTTCCTGGAAATTAACATTTTCACCAGAAAATACTTGTTTATATTATTTTTATTAACCTTGTATATAATTCTGTGACATAATTCAAAACTGTTGGTCATTTTTTCAGCTTCAGAAAATTTCATTTTTATTTTTTAGTCTAATTCTTCCATTCTTTCTTTTTTCCCTCTTGAGCTGCTTGTTTCTGTCAGTTATGCATCCTGAGTCTCTCTTCCTTTTGTCTCTCACTTTTAGTAATAATTTTCATTCATTTTTCCTTTTGCTCTATATTCTGGAGTATATTTTAAGTCTATTTTTGAGATCAATAATTCAGTTTTCTGTCCTTCCATATATTTTTACTCCTTCTGGATTGTTTTAACTTTAGAAACTATTTTTTAAATTACTTTCCTAATAATTAAATAGTTTTCTTAATAAAAAGAGAGCTGTCTCTCTTTGATAATATCTTCTTGAATCTCTTTGAAAATTTGTATCAGAGAGTTCTCTTTCTTGCTCTCTTGCCTCTATTCTGTTTAAACAGGCTCCACTTTATTTTGATTTCTCAATGCTATAGTTCTTCTTTTAGGCTTCTCATTATTTCAAATATCCAGTGTTTCTTTCTTCTTCCCTTTCTCCTTCTCTTTCTTCTTCTTCTTTTCTTCTTTAACTTCTTCTGTATGTGTGCATGTTTATTTCTTATGGAAACAGGCCTAGACTTGCCAGCACCATTAGCCAGTGTGGGTTCCTTCAACAATACTGATATCAGTCTGTTGGTGACTTGAAAGTATTGGACTCTTTCCAAGTAGACCAACAGCAAAGGGTAGACAAGCTAGGATTCCTGAATTCAGATAAAGGACAGACCACTGAGTTCATAAAGCTGTCCAGATTCATGAGAGGACAAATGGGGCACTGAAGAAGATCAGTGCCCCTCAGCAGGACTGGCCACCAGGATAGCTGATGCCAGTAGGGTCAGCTCCTCCTGGGGTCAAACACACAGTAACTGGAAGACTGCCTTTCCCTGGGCTTCGCTCCTTGCTCTCCGAGATGCAAGCCATTGCCCATGGCAAGCAAATCTCAGGCGGCTGCCTGAATCATCTCCATGGAAACTGAGACTGTAATAAGGCCAGTGGGACCTCTTCCAGGCTTCCTTGCTTCCCAGAACTTTCTTCACAGGGTTAAGCCATCTCAAAGGAGTGCTGACACAGGGGGTGAGTTCAAAACATACACTTCAAGTATTTCCATTTCCCTTTACTTTTTCAGAAAAAAAAAATATATATATATATATATATATATACACACACTTTCATTATTTAAAAACTGAAGGCAAAAATAGCTTTTATTTCTTAAAAAGGGAGCTCATGGCATAGTAGAATCACCTCATATGCTGAGTCCAATACCCTAAACAGGATTCATGACTCAGAGCCATCCAGGCCTATGTTCCTCCCCAGTGAAGTAGGGGTGATGGAACCAAGGGGTCCAGGCCTCTTCCAAACAACCTTTGAAAATCAAACACTGTAAATGTGAAGATACTTTCTTGGAAGTAAATCACCATGAATGTGCAAGCCAGTGTTACTATTAATATCAATGAGAATTTGAGTTATAATTAAAGAGAAATAGGCTGCCTCATATAGCAATAAAACTCCCTGTCAGTGGAAGCATGTGTGAGAAAGTTGCACAGCCCTCGCTTAGAGACATTTGGCTAGATGGATGAATCAGACGTTAGAATCATTCATCTCTGAGACCCTTTTCAATGTTCTAAAAGTCTGTGATTCATTCAGCACTTGGAAATATCATAGGCCTGGGAACTGAAATGTGAAATCAAGTAGGACCAAATGTATATTCCAAATTGGGGTAAAGTATGACCTAATGCAAACAGACTTCTCTCTCACTAATAACAGAAAAAAATGTCAGTGGCAATTCTTCAGTAAAATGACTAGCTGCAGCCCATGGTCCTCATCCTGGCAGGTGGACAGCAAGATGGGTCCCAGGATTAATTAGCAAAACTTGGCAAATTCTCTCTTGAGCTCCAGGCTCCAAGGCCACCTACTCCTGCTGCCTCCTAGGCATAGAATTCCAGTCTCCAATCTGTGCCTAGATAAGGTATAAACAGATGAGTTCATAGGCTACAAGTTATCAAGGAAAACCATCCACCCATACACAAATGAAACCTGAGCAAGAATCACATCTCTGTCAATTACCATATCCAATATATTCTGAAAATTAATGAGCCTGTTAAACTTCCACTGGAAACTGACAATAGAGCCCCATCCTCATGAAACAAAGTATCACAATGAAAAATGAAAGGGAAAATGAAATCTGACTGTTGAGGCTTTTCTTGATTTACTTGATTCCTTAATTCAACCAACACTTAGCAAAAACACTTTATGCGTTGAAGCACTTGGCTCAGCACCATGGAGGGGATCCAGAAAAGAATTGGTGACATGTTCTATCTCTAAGATATTTATGGTAATATACAAACTATGTCAACAAACTATGACAAAGTAGAAAATACCCATGATAAGTAGAGGTAGAGAAAGATGAAGGGGTGAGTGGGACATGGGAAGCTTATTTCTCACTTATTCCCTCACAAAGTGCAGGGAGCTTTTCCTGGACAATCAGTATGGGAGTGCAATCCTGAGGAATGAAGAGAATAAAGGTAAGCCAAGCCCCAGGGGCAGGTAAAGATGAGGGACGTACATAGGTAAGGTGATAATAATGGAATCTATCAAGTGCTTGCTGTGTGTCAGGTGCCATGTCAAGCTCTTTAAAACAACTAATTTCATTAGACTGAGAAAACTGAAGCACAGAGAGCTTCTTTGAATTCACGCAGCTTAGAGGTGATAGAATTGACTCAACGTCTGGGTGCAGGTTACATGAGAGTATGTAAAAGTCACTGATAATAGAACAGGAGGCTATTGAACGCCAGGCTTAGGAGACCAATGTGTGCAGCTCTTGACATATTCATCCCAGATGTTGTTATTGAAAAGATTCTGTGCAAGTTATTGACCAGATTTTCCACTCATCACAGTGATTTGGGAAATCTTGAAGAGTTAGACTTCTTTGACAGAGTGAAAATAGTCAGCTATTACTTTCTTCACTGCATGGTTCTCAGCTCTACATTCAGCAGAACTCTGAGACAAACTAAGGAAAAGCTACTGTAGGTTGGAACCACTTGACTTCGGCAGAGAAAGAGTAAGGAACTTTGGTGAGAGTCTCTTCGTGAAATAGGTAACTGAGCAGCGTACAATGAAGTCCCACCACTCTGTTCAGACTGAGAAAGCCCCACTATATGAAGAACAGACAGACTAGACTAGAACAGAAGTCCACAAACTTGGGGTCTGCAAACCAAAGTCAACTTGATACCTGTTTTTGCAAATAATGTCTTATTGAGACAAATCACCCATTCATTCACGCATAGCTACCTTCAGGCGATAATGGCAGTGCTGAGTAGCTGCTACAGAGACTGTAGTGTGCAGACCCTAAAATACCTGGCCCTCTACAGGAAAAATTTCCCAACCTCTAAAACAGAAAAATCAGAACCCTAGCACATTCATATTGGATAGAAGATCATTTAATCCACTTTCCTCCCCTCCCCACCATAGCCACAGATAAACAGGCTGAGCCCCACAGATGGGAAGAGATTTACCTAAAATCACAGAATTGGCCTGGACTGTGATTGGGTCACTAACCATTAACCTCCTGTTTCTTCTACCACACCAGTCCTAAAAGACTAAAGCAACTTCTAAACAATTACTAAGTAACTATATGCCCAGCACCATCTGTCTCAGAGTTCCATGTGGGAAGAGAGGTGTAGGAGACCTGGGACCTTCCCATTGCCTAGTCCACACCAGGCATAGTGGTAGACCTTATACAGGGGATTTGGACTTCAGCACCCTCTAAAGTTGGCATGTGAGGGAAAATCAAGCAGCACCCAAATCCCCTTTAAAATTAAAAATTTAAAAATTCTGGAAGGCCCACACAACAGGCACTGATCCAAACTCTCATTGAGTCCAATAGCACCATTTTGTCATTTGAGGCTGGAACTGATTTCTGCTTTTTGGTGATGCCTCAGCTGCAGTAGCTGGCTTGGGTTCAGCAGCTGTATTATTCAAGATGCCTCCCAACTCTGAGCAGCACACAGAGAATGAGGAAACGGTGGGCTCTCACCACCCCCATTCGCACCCCAGTGTGGCCTAGGGCCTCTGCTTACTGAGTGGAAAGCCAGGAGACAGCTCCACATATTCAAATTATTTTCCCACTCTACTTCCCCCTCCAGCTTTTATACTTGAATGAGTATAAGATCTGTCTCCGCCAGATATTTGAAGTAACTTGATTCAGTGTATGGTAAAGTTCTCTGTATAACAGCATTTTCCATGTCAGAGACATGTGTGTGGGGTGTGTGTGTGTATGTGCATGGAGGGGATTTAGACATAAATTCTCAGAGGTGAGAGATTTTCCCAAACAGGAAAGTCTCAGCGGAAACAGCAAAACTTGATGTGCCTTTTGTATCAGAGATTTACAGAGTCTTGGAATTAGAAAGTTATTTGGGGGCCAAAGACTCCAAGATCATACCCAGTGCAAGAATTGTACCTGTGGCACCTTAACTGACAGCCTCTGCCCGAATCCTCCAGGTGGTACACTCACTGTTTCCTGGGGGAGCCCACTATGTACTCAAATAACTTCAATGGTTATGAAATCGCAGAACACATTTTGAGACTCAGTAGAGCATAGCTTCTTCTGTCCTAGGGCAGAAAGAATTCAGTGAGAGGCGGAGTGACAAGGAAAGAGTTTATTAGTACAGGACTTTTGTGAGAAAAACAAGAGGACAGGCAAGGGAGTGCCGCCTGAAGAGCTTAGTGGACTACAGTTTTATAATCAAAGGAAAAGCAGAGAGGGGGAAAGACCAACTTCTTCCTCATTTTGGAATAGACTTCGAACTTCCATCATCAACTCCTCCACATTGGGCAGGGGAGTTTTCTTGTTTCTACGTCGTCAAACTAGGACTGTTGTGGTACAATGGAAACGGGCCAGAAGGTGGTCATATACTAAAATATGGTAGATCATCTCAGGTTTCAGTATAATGTCACGCTTTCCCTATATTTTGCTTTTAGTATGCACAGAGAAGCCTGTCCTAGGAATCATTAACTTGCTGACTTCACTGGGAGGGAAGCAGATCTCATTCCACTCTCATTTTACTCTTTGAGGGGCAAGCCTCATGCTTCTGTTGCATTGGTTTGTTGTTAGGCAAGCCTGCTTTCCTGAAATCATTAGCTAACAGGAGTCTCCCACACCTTTTTTCTCTACTTAGACTCCCCTAGAGAGATTAACTATTTAATCATCTACTTTGTCCCTTTACTCTGTTCCTATCAGTTAAATACCTACTCTGAATATTAAAATGAGCTTAATAGTTTCTAATCCTATTTTCCAAAGCCACATAGAATAAGTCCCTTCTGGATTTCCTCATGATGGTTCTTAAAGTGCCTGCCCAAGTCAATCAGATCCCCTTCCTGTCCTGTTATCCTGGTCATGAATGGATGGAGTGTGTGTGTGTGTGTGTGCACACACGCAAATGTACATATGTATAGGGACATAAGGGAAGGAGGAGAGGAGAAAATTACAGAAGTTCTGAATTTAAAACCATGTAAAAACCTTGTGAAAGAGGGAGTAGAAAGATGGGCAGACCACCATGTCCAGTTTATGTACCAAACTAAAAATGTTGGGCTTTCAGATAGGAGAGTCATACAGTCTGACTGGCAATTTAGGTAGATTATTCTTCCTATATTGCAGAGGAGACATTTGCAGGACCAAGACAGAAAGGCCCATTAAGAAAATACTGTAGGAGTCCAAATGAGAGATGATGAGGTCTGATCAAATCAGAGGCACAAAGCTGGAAAAAAAGAGACACATTTAAGAAATGTTCAGGAGAGAACTGAGCACTTGGTGATGAATGTAGACACTGAGGTGGGAGGGGTTGGGGATGATGCCAAGGGGTGGTGGGACAGGCAGCAGATGGAACACCTCCCAAAGGCTGCCACTACCAGGAACATTCATTCTGGGGCCGTGGCGGCCTCCAAAAGGAGTCTCTGCAGAGAGAGAAATGATACATTAACCACGGGAGTTGGAAAGGAGTGAGAAATAGGAAACACTAATTACAGGCCAAGATAATTAACCAGCAGGTCTGGGATCAGCTGCATGTAACCTCGACTCATCTGCTTCTGCAAATGACCAAGGGAGGATGTGAGGGGAAGAGTGTGGGCAGGACATTTTGCAAATGCTAGGGGAGCAGCTGAGCACAGACCTCAGTGACATGAGTTTGACATGCCTGGCACTCTGGCTCCAGTTTCTGGAGCCCTTGGGGTGCCAAATGCACTGCAGCCAGCTGGCCAGTTGTCCAAATGTCACTTATACCTCTAGGTCTCTAATTACTGGGCTCCCCTTTAGCCTTCTAGCCACACTCCATTAGGGAGCTTACTGGCCACAGGCACAGGAAATGGATTAGAGGCCATTAGATCATCCACGTTGAGAAAGGTCAGGTCTTACCTCCTGGGAGAGAAGCCTGAACTCAAACTTCATAATATGGTGCCTGAAGCAGGAGAAAGATCTCAAGATTAGGAAAGAGGAATACGTTCCTGTCCCAGCCAGCTCCATGGTCTTGAGTGAGCAAATCATTTCACTTCACACAGCCTCTGTTTGCTTATCTGTAACCTGGGGCATTGATAATCCCTAACTGAGAAGATCAGGTGATATCAGAGGCAGGGGTGCACGCATGTCAAGAGCTGATGCTACTGCTGTGAATGTGAATCACTAATCTGAAGGTGGTAGACCGGGAGGGAGAAACCAAGGTTTTAGTCCTATTTCCCCTAGTGTGCTGCAGGACCTTGAGCAAGTCGCTTCTTCTAAGTCTCAATTTCTTCATCAGAAAACTGAAGGGAATGGTTTATCTCAGTGATTCTTAACCAAAAACATACACTAGAATTGCCTGTGGTTGTTGTTCAATCTTAAGCCATGTCTGACTCTTTGAGACCCCAGGGACTACAGCACACCAGGCTCCTCTGTCCTTCACTGTCTCCCCGAGTTTTCTCAAACTCATGTCCATTGAGTTGGTGATGCCATCCAACCTTCTCATCCTGTCACCCCCTTCTCCTTCTGTCCTCAGTCTTTCCCAGCATCAGGGTCTTTTCCAATGAGTCAGCTCTTCCCATCAGGTGGCCAAAGTATTGGAGCTTCAGCTTCAGCATCAGTCCTTCCAATGAATATTCAGGGTTGATTTCTTTTAGGATTAGCTGGTTTGATTCTCTTGCAGCCCAAGGGGCTCTCAAGAGCTTCTTAAAAATGAAAGTACCCACACCCTATCCTGATATGTTGAAGTAGATTCTCAGAGGATGTTAGAATCTCATGCCCACTAAGAACAATTGGAATGGGTAGTCAGGCCCTGCTTGCCCCTCATCTCTGCCTACCTGGTCTACCTCACCTGGAAAGACTTGATTTCCACCCTTAGGAAAGCCCCCCAACCCAAACTCCAGTTCCGATACTGTACTCAGGCTCTGGATCTCAGCATCAAGCCCCCTGGGTACAGAACTAACTCTAACCACCTGTTTTAGTCTCACCCCTGAGCCCCAGCCAGCTGTGGAGGTGTGGTCTCACTTTGTTCCCGGAAGGAGCTGCATTGCTGAGCTTGTCCAGCTCTGATTGGCAGGAATTGCCTTAGTTTTATCAGAGTCTGCAGTCATCCCCCAACCCCAGGGTAATGAGAGGAGACCTTCTATTGGCTGAAAGACTGCCTTGCTCTGGAGTACCTGGTAGGATCATCAAAATATCCCTTTCTGTTGGGCCCCTCCAGTATCCACGCCTCACAAGTCTCAGTCTGCCTCACAAAGACCCCCATTCCCATCCAAGATCCATGCTGGACACTGTGATGCCGCTTCCTTACTAGGACTACCTGTGGCCTATGACCCTACCAAGCAGGTGGCATTTTCTGCCTATAGACTTCCTTAAGCCTGTGACTTTCTTCCTTTCCTATTTCAACCTGATTTCTGCTCTGTCCAGATACAGCCATGGACATTTTAATGAGCTCTGTCCCATCATGTGATTTCAGTGGGTTCAGATAGTCCTTCCAGCTAAAAAGTCAGAACCAAGGAGGTCGCTCTGGACCTGGTCTCTCTGGGACTGGGTTTGCTCACCTGTAAAACAAGAGTGCCAACATCTGCCTTGGAGATGCACTATCTCTTACTCAAATGCCCCTCCCCATCTATGAACTGAACTGAACGAAGTCCTGCTCATCCTCAGGCCTTAGACTTTAGACAGTGCTTCATAAAGCAGTTCTTCCTGGCCATCACTTCCCCACTACTGCTATGTCCTCTGATTGCAACCTGTGCTTTTCTTTTTCAATGCCATAAGTTCATGTAACTTTTAATTACCAGCTTAAAGTCTCTCCCTCCTACTAGAGCATAAGTTTTGCAAGGGCCAGGACTGCCTTTCTCACCAACATTAAGCCCCTCATGCCTGACACAGAAGACAGGAGATGGGTCTAATGACTGACAGATGAGACATTGGATGTGTCTGTCACAGAGCAGGTGCTCAGTGAACATTATCCTTCTTCCCTGCTCTTAGAAAATACCACTGAACCTGTCCCAGGGTGTGAGACCCTGGCCAGCACAGGGAAGCATCAGGGCAGGGCTGAGCTACTGCTTGAGAACAGTGCTAGCCTTCCTCCTGGGTCATGTGCAGTCTTTCACCCTGGCTGGAGCCACAAGCAACTAGAAGCAACTAGAAGTCTGATGAGAATGATAGCCGTATTCTCAACATCAAAAGAATCCCATCTGGGGATATTAAAAAAATAAAAATACCTGTGCCTACACCCAACCCATAGAGACTTTGTCTTAATTCATCTGGACTATAGTCTGGGCTTTGGTATTGTTCAATTATTCCCTCAATTATTCCCTGGCTCAGACAGTAAAGCATCTGCCTGCAATGTGGGAGACCGGGGTTCAATCCTTGGGTCAGGAAGATCCCCTGGAGAAGGAAATGGCAACCCATTCCAGTATTCTTGCCTGGAAAATTCCATGGACGGAGGAGCCTGGTGGGCTACAGTCCATGGGGTCATAAAGAGTCGGACACGACTGAGCGACTTCACTCTCTCATTCCCTCAGGTGATCCTCATATTCAGCCATGAGTGAAAATGACTCATTGGCTTCCATCACCATTCTTTCAGATACGAAGGTAAAGGACAGGAGGGCAAAGAATTGGCCCAAGAATGCACGGCAGCTGTGGCATAGCCGGATGGAGCTAGAACTTAGCAGAGTTAACTTTCTGCCACGGTTCTTCCCACTGCACCAGTTTACAAACTGAAACTCCCTTTATCAACTGCAGAGGCAGCTTTCCTGGCATCAGACAAGGCTGGGGGCAGAGAGCTTGTTTTTTTCTGCTCTGGAAAATCTGTTATTAAAAGCCTGTTTATGCAAGAAGGATATAATTAAAAGTGAATGAGTGTAATTCCTTTATCACAATGAATATTAATTGAAGGTAAACACAGCATCAATATTCATTTAGAGGAAGATGGAGGCTGAAAAGCAGACTGTTCATACTAGGGTTGTCAATCACATCAGAAAGTAACAGGATGACAGGACCCCAATAGCAAAATGTTGCTCTGTTTTCCTCATATTCTCTCAGATTTAAAAGTTAGCCAAAATACAAATCTCTTGTCATGTTGGGCTCCATGACCCTGCACGTCTGTGTGGACACAGTTCTGCCTTGCTCAGGGCATAGCTCTCAGAAAGTTTTAAGCTGTAACCTTCTTTATGCAGGGTCAGCGTATTGGAGGGGTAACTGACCTCCTTGGCGCTCCTGGAGAGGAAAGAGACAAACAAGCCCATGAGCAGTCTCATTGTTCTGGATCTGAGCACTGGGACAAGGGCAGAAGTACATTGAGGAAGAATTCCCAAAGCCATGGTAGGTTCCCAGATCTTACAAACCAGACTCAACTGGTGGGGAGAGGGGATTTTGAAAATACAGATTGCCAGGTCTTACCTTGGTCCAACTACATCAAAATCATTTTGGATTTCAGTTTAGGAATAAGCATTTTAATAAATTTTCATGTTAATTCTAATTTTAGCCAAGACAAAGAGCTTTTTTTTTTCCCTTCTGCTCGATCAGTTAGGGTCTTAAATAATTCACTGATTTGTTCATTTATCTGGTAAATGTTGCTGCTCCTGCTAAATCACTTCAGTCATGTCCGACTCTGTGTGACCCCATAGACAGCAGCCCACCAGACCCCTCCATCCCTGGAATTCTCCAGGCAAGAATACCGGAGTGGGTTGCCATTTCCTTCTCAAATGCATGCATGCATGCTAAGTCGCTGCAGTCGTGTCCTACTCTGTGCAACCTATGGACAGCAGCCCACCAGGCTCCTCCAGCCACAAGTATACTGGAGTGGGTTTCCATTTCCTTCTCCAGTCTGGTAAATATTTATTAACAATTAAACATTGTGCCATGGGTGAAGACAGAAACCAGGACTCTGTTTTCTAGTTCCTTCTGATCTAGCTAGAAAAGCTACACATTGGAAATGTGATTATAATACAGTGATGACTGCTGTCACAGAGAAAGGAAGACAGTAGTATAGGCGCATAGAGGCAAGTGAACTCAGCTCTGAACGGGAAGCCCAGGAACAGTTCACAGAGAACACTGATGGAGCACTTGTGTGACTATCATGTTCTCACAGCAGTGATGCTTCGGAGCCTTGAAGAGATGGCTGGAGAGTGGGCTTAACTGGAAGGCAGAGAGAGAATGATGTTCTGCAAGGCTGATGAGTGCTAGGTTGTGAAGGGTGTGAATTCAAAGGCATTTGAATTTCATCATGTCAAAGGGGAAAAACAGATTCAAGAGACTGACCTACACATTGGTGGATTATGGTGGGAATGCATTCAGGCACTGCAGGCTTAAATGCCTCTTAACTGCATTGGAATTAGGATCAAACAAGCATTTGAAGGATTTTTTTTATTTTTAAGCCAAATAGGAGGTTGACATCTATTTAGGGGCTAAGACAATACTCCTAAGTATTTACTAGGAGTTGAGAGAAAGAAGCCATATCTTACTAGAGAAATGGAGTATACCCTAAATAGGCAGGGAAAAGAGAGAGGTATTTCAGGCTGGGCAAGGCTTGCCACTGGGTCCAGCAGCAGTTCTCAGCAAGACTACTAGCCACTGTCTTAGACTGAGAAGGTCTTGATGGGCCTTTTTTTTTTTTTTTTTTACTGATAGTTGTGGGCAAGCTCCTAATGCAAACGGAGTCCAGTGCAGAGAAACTATGTGGATGTCAGCTCTGATGACCAGGCAGAGGTGAGCTCTATGCACAGATGGGTCCCAGGTGGTAGAGTGTAGAAGGGAGTAAACAAAAATTCTCATCTTTTTGAGACTGGTCTTATAGAATCGGAGTTCCTTGGCTCATGCAGGGCACATAGAGCTCCTGCTTGGCAGCTCTGAACACTCACAGAATATCTGAGTGTACAAGGACCTGTCCATCAGAGTCTCAGCTATCTAATCCCACCTGAAGTGTGACCTTTTCTGTAGAGATTCCCTCCTCTAACCCCTGGTTAGCAAACTCAGCTACACACTGGAATAACCTGTAAAGTTTTACAAATAACTTATTTATGCCTGGGTCCCACTCCCAGAGATCCTAACATAATTAATGTGGAGTTAGTTAATGTGGGGCCTGGGTGTTGAGAGGCTTCCCTCATAGCTCAGGTAAAGAAACCGCCTGCAATGCAGGAGATGCCAGTTTGATTCCTGGGTTGGGAATATCCGCTGGAGAAGATATAGGCTACCCACTCTGGTGTCCTTGGGCTTCCCTGGTGGCTCAGCTGCTAAAGAATCCACCTGCAATGCAGGAGACCTGGGTTCAATCCCTGGGTTGGGAAGATCTCCTGGAGAAGGGAAAGGCTACCCACTCCAGTATTCTGGCCTGGAGAATTCCATGGACTATACAGTCCATGGGGTCCCAAAGAGTTGGACAGGATGGAACAACTTTCACTTTTTGGAGAAGGAAGTTTCAACCCTCTCCAGAATTCTTGCCTGGAAAATCCCATGGATGGAGGAACCTGGCAGGCTGCAGTCCATGGGGTTGCAAAGAGTCGAACACGACTGAGCAACTTCATTCACTTTTTGGGTGATGAGAGTTATAAACACTATCCAGGTGATTCTAACAAACACCAAAGCTTGAGCAAAGCTCCATTCTTACTTTTAAACAGTCAGCCAATAGATGTTAGAAGGAAATGAGTTGTTCAGTAATTGCTGCTGCTGCTGCTGCTGCTGCTGCTAAGTCACTTCAGTCGTGTCCGACTCTGTGCAATCCCATAAACGGCAGCCCATGAGGCTCCCCCTTCCCTGGGATTCTCCAGGCAAGAATACTGGAGTGGGTTGCTATTTCCTTCTCCAATGCATGAAAGTGAAAAGTGAAAGTGAAGTCACTCAGTCGTGTTCAACTCTTAGCGACCCCATGGACTGCAGCCCACCAGACTCCTCCGCCCATGGGATTTTCCCAGCAAGAGTACTGGAGTGGGGTGCCATTGCCTTCTCTGGTTCAGTAATTGAGATGTTAGCTAAGAATGCTGGTTCCATTTAATGCATTTCAATGCTAGTCTCTTTTTTCTTCTTTTATACATATCTTATTGATTTTCCTTTCAATCTCTGGAAACAATCCACATTTATTGCTGCAGTCCAAACAACACAATAAACATATTTTTCTGTAATCTAAAATAAATCGTACCTATATTTTCCCATTTTTGTAACAATAAAAATGGTAGTTTCCTCTTCCCCATAGCATACATGTGAATAATTTTGTATTTGGGATCTAACATAATTTTTATTTTTTTTTTATAGTCAACAGTTGTTAAGATTTAATTTAAAATTGTCTCTCTGCAATAATTTCTCTTTTATTCATTTTTTATTTTTCTGGACCATAACTTTCAGAAATGCTTACAGTAAGAGTTGTACAAACTTCGTATTCTAAAATCCTTTTATTTTTACTTTATATTTTGGGTAATTATAGAATTATAATTAATTGATAATTAATGACCATTTGGATAATTATACAGTTCTAGGCTCAAATTTATTTCCTCTCCTAACATTGAAGATATTATTCCATTATCCCTTATAGCATTATTGATAATCAGAAGCTTGTTGTTTATCTGATTCTTCCTTCTTTGTAGATACTTTTTTCTGAGGCTTTTAGATTGCTTTTTCCAGTTCAATGTCCAAAATTTTATCAGGATGTATCTAAAGTTGAATTCTTGTTTTGTTTTGTTTTTTTCATTTTACTCAGAAGCAAGATGTGATTCTTTCCATCTAAAACATATTTCTCCAGCACTGGGATATTTTTTTCTATTGTATCTTTGATTTTTCTCTCTTTTGTTTTGTCTTTTCTCTCCACCTTCAACTCTTATTAAATATATATTGGACTTTTGACTCTGTGCTCCACGTATCTTCACTTTCTCTGTATGTTTTGGCTCTTGGTCCTTCTATTTTAAAAACTGTGGATGCATATATACAATGGAATTTTAGTCAGCCATAAAAAAGGATAAATTTGTGTCAGTTGAAGTGATATGGATGAACCTAGAGCCTGTTACACAGAGTGAAATAAGTCAGAAAGAGAAAAACAAATGTTATATATTAACATATATAGAAGAATCTATAAACACAGTCCTGATGAGCCTATTGCAGGAAAGGAATGGAGATGCAGACCTAGAGAATGGACTTGTGCGCACAGTGAGGGAAGGAGAGGATGGGACGAGTTGAGAAAGTAGCATTGGCACATAATGCACAATCGTGTGTAAAATAGACAGCTAGTGAAAAACTGCTGTATAACACAGGGAGCCCAACCTGGCACTCTGTGATGACCTAGAGAGGTTGAATGGGAGTGGGGAGGGAGGCTTAACACAGAGGGGACATATATATACTCATGACTGGTTTGAGTTGTTGTGTGGAAGAAACCAACACACCATTGTAAAGCAGTTATCTTCCAATTAAAAGTATAAGTAAATAAATTAAATAAAAATAGGCAGTTAGTTCAGCTCCGTATTATAACACACTAATTTCTGTTCAGTTATGTCTAATGTGCTCTGCACCTCATTTATTCACTTTTTCTTTTCAACATGCATTTTTTTATCATTTTTGAAATCCCTAATTTGTATTTTTCATATTCATGTTTCATAAATGTAAGTATTAATTGCATTTTTCATTTCATCTCGTCCACTTTCTCTTTCCTAGGGCGCCAGTATTTCTGTCTGTTGAGTTTTGTTCCTTTCTTATATAGTTTGTTTTCCTTAAATCTTTAGCAATTCTTAGTAACATGCTTAGTTTTTACTAGAGGTTGCCTTTAAGGCCACCTGAGAATGCTTTTTCTTTACTAAAATCTGACTCTAGCCCTGGAGTGGAGGGTGGGGATGTGCTATAGGCAATGAGCTGCACCTGTAGCCAGATTTCTGGATGTGGGAGCTCCCAGTTGCTCCTGAATATCACAGCCCTGCCCTTCTTTGCAGCCCCAGCACTCAGAGGCGTCCTGATCTAAAGGCATTCACTTATGCAGCTTGCAGCTGTCTCACTGAAGCGAGGAGATAGGGACTGATAGTGCCAGTAGTGGGTCTTGAGACAGTCTGGACCTGGGGAAGAGTATACTGCTGATGCTTGCATAAAAAGGAAATGTTTCTGTCTTTGAATTTTATTAGAACTGGGATCAGAGACAGATGAAGACTGTGTAGACCCAGCCAGAACTTAACTCCAAGTCCAAAGGACCCCAGGCACTTCACTATTTTGCTTCTTCTTATCCTAAGAATATATCTACATCTATTTATAGATATCTATCTAGAGATATATGACATATATATAGATATCTATGTGAATATCTATATACAGATATATGCCATGTCTACAGACATATAAATAGGTAGATATATATTTGAATATGTACATAAAGTGTTTTACATAAGACATGGCACTCAGTAAATGAGAGCTGCTATAAAGAAGCATCATCAGCATAATGTATTACTGCCACCAAAAGTCAATACTCTCTGCTTATTTTCTCTATTTCTACTCTTTCTTTAAAATCAGATTTTAAGTTGGAGTGGGTCTCAGAAGTCATTTACTGCAACCTCTTCATTTTCACTTTTTTAAAGGTTAATAAATACGTTAACATTTTAAGGTCAATTAAAACATTCTCATTGCAGAAAATATGGAAAATACAGAAAAAGTAAAAATAATTTAAAGAAAAGGCTTTTATCTGTAACCCCATCACAATTGGCAATATCAGTTCCATATTGTATGAACTGTAGTCAAGAGGAAGAGGCAGTGGTCAGCTGACAATCTATCAGTCAACAAGTCATTGGCTGAGTCTTCTCCATACCAGTCCTCTGTCCTTCTCTCTGTTATAGAAGACTTTGCTTTATTCTGTTGTTAGAGGAACACATGACTGACAAAGCGTGGGTGGAGTTTCTGTCTCATACAAGAAGCCCAGATGGATCCTCAGTTCTGCATACTCATGCCCTTTCTTGCCCATAATCACGTTGGTCACAGCAATGTCCATGTCTTGAATCCCGTGGCATCTTGGATCTGAAGAAACATTCTGCTCTTTGCTTGTCTCAAACTATTAGTGAGGGTGTGTGTTTTGTCATTACAGGTGTGGAGGTCAGGCTAAGAGTAGTCTGGGGTATAGGAATGGCAAGAACTATGGCGGGCTGTGCCATCATTCCCCTGCACTACCTGGAAAACTCCTCTAAGAAGTGTTAATGTCACCTCCAACTTGAAGTCCTCCTTAAGCAGCCCAGGCAATTAGTCAGGCCTAGCCCTGTGCTCCTTAGCAGTTAGTTCATTTCTCCTAACAATGTTTATAGGGTATGTGTTTATTCATAGGTCTGTATCACCTCATGGATTATGGATTTCCTAAAGACAAGGATTCAATGCCTAGCACAATTTCAGGCTCATAGCAAGAGCTCCATGAAAGTTTAATGAATGAATTATTGAATGTTTGAGTGAATAAACTTCATTGAGGAACTTGACCAAATATTTTAGAAGCATTTTTGTTAATATACAAAGAATGCCCCAATAACAGTCTCACCTACCATATTAAACACGATATTAATAGTAGTGTACCATATCAAACTGGTTTTAGAAAAGGCAGAGGAACCAGAGATAAAATTGCCAACATCCTCTGGATCATCGAAAAAGCAAGGGAGTTCCAGAAAAACATCTATGTCTGCTTTATTGACTATGCCAAAGCCTTTGACTGTGTGGATCACAATAAACTGTGGAAAATTCTGAAAGAGATGGGAATACAGACCACCTGACCTGCCTCTTGAGAATCCTATATGCAGGTCAGGAAGCAACAGTTAGAACTGGACATGGAACAACAGATTGGTTCCAGATAGGAAGAGGAGTATGTCAAGGGTGCATACTGTCACCCTGCTTATTTAACTTATATGCAGAATACATCATGAGAAACGCTGGGCTGGAAGAATCACAAGCTGGAATCAAAATTGCTGGGAGAAATATCAATAACCTCAGATATGCAGATGACATCACTCTTATGGCAGAAAATGAAGAGGATCTAAAAAGCCTCTTGATGAAAGTGAAAGAGGAGAGTGAAAAAGTTGGCTTAAAGCTCAACATTCAGAAAACTAAGATCATGGCATCTGGTCCCATCACTTCATGGGAAATAAATGGGGAAACAGTGGAAACAGTGTCAGACTTTATTTTTCTGGGCTCCAAAATCACTGCAGATGGTGACTGCAGTCATGAAATTAAAAGATGCTTACTCCTTGGAAGGAAAGTTATGACCAATCTAGATAGCATATTCAAAAGCAGAGACACAACTTTGCCAACAAAGGCCTGTCTAGTCAAGGCTATGGTTTTCCAGTGGTCATGTATGGATGTGAGAGTTGGACTGTGAAGAAAGCTGAGTGCCGAAGAATTGATGCTTTTGAACTGTGGTGTTGGAGAAGACTCTTGAGAGTCCCTTGGACTGCTAGGAGATCCAACCAGTCCATTCTAAAGGAGATCAGTCCTGGGTGTTCTTTGGAAGGAATGATGCTGAAGCTGAAACTCCAGTACTTAGGCCACCTCACGCGAAGAGTTGACTCATTGGAAAAGACTCTGAAGCTGGGAGGGGTTAGGGGCAGGAGGAGAAGGGGACAACAGAGGGTGAGATGGCTGGATGGCATCACCTACTCGATGGATGTGAGTCTGAGTGAACTCCGGGAGATGGTGAAGGACAGGGAGGCCTGGTGTGCTGCGATTCATGGGGTCGCAAAGAGTCAGACATGACTGAGCGACTGAACTGAACTGAACCGTAACTAAAACATTTAACTAAATTTCCTTCTATTAACATATATTCCCTGGCTTACCCTGGAGCCAAGGGTGGAAAATATGAGTGGCATGTACTCTAACAGCACATTTGTTTCTTGCATAAATAGCACAGTTACTCTTCAGAGTCTCAGAAGACTGCTAATCTGCATTCCTGAATTTCTCCAGTGTCAGGGATACACCTGCCCTCCATTTCACCCTCTTTCAAAATCAGAAAATAACCATTTTCAAAGAAAGTATTCTAAGAGCTAAAAAGAGAATTAAATTTAAAATTAAAGGTTTAGATTTGAGGCCTACATCTACTATGAACTGTCTGTTGTGTCCATCTCTTTACTATTTTAAACTCCATTTCCTTATCTTGAGGATAACTGCCTGAGCAGGGTGGCCGTGGACACAAAATGTGAAAATGAATAGTAAGGTATGTTATAAACAATGAAACAGTGTACATATTCAAGGGAAGAGTGGAAGGGAGAATGGGAGGTTACTATGCACACATATGTCTGTCTTAAATAAAAGAGAAGAACTGTCAGAACAAGAGAGAAAAAATTGTCTCCAGAGAGGAGGAAGGTACTGGAATTGTGGCGTATTGTGTCACAGGGGAGGGGAATGCCTTGCTTATAGTTGTGTGGAGGCAGTGGAGAAAACAGCCTTATACCTACCGATGCCTCATCCTTCCTGCCTCCTTCCTCCCACCTTTCTGGTCTTGTCTCTAAGAACACAGGCTCTGAGCCACACTCTCTGGACTTCGGTTCTGATTGTGCCACCGACTGAACTCCCAGAAGTACTTCCCTTCTCTATACATCACTTTCTCCATCTGTGAAATCAGAGTAACCATAGGATCCTCGCATAGGATCCTCTCTTCCCTGTTAATTTTATTTCCACAATCTCTCACGACAGCTTGCTTGTATCAATACTTATTCTCGACTCCCTGGCTGCTCTTTCTCCTCCCTGCGCTGTACTCGCTTTGCAAGATCGCACGCTAATGAACTGTAAGTCTCCCCAGGCTCTCTGCCTGCCCTCCTGCAGCTGAGTGGAGCTTGAAAAAAGCTCAGGACCACACCAACTGCTTTAGATGCAGGACCAAGGACCACAGGTGTGCACTTAAGACTGTTCAGCTTCCCTATCTTATCCCCTTAGACCAACCACTCTCCCACCCTGTTAGAAACAACTTCACAACATCCTCCTCCTCAGTTTGCCTTTGCCCACACTCTTGGCTAATGGCCATGCTTTTCACATCACTGAGAAAATGGAAGCCATCAAAAAGAGCATTTCCATGGACTCCCACAAATCTATCTATAAACCTGCCAGCATTTTCAAACAAGTGTTCTACCTTCCATTCTGTTACTAAAGATAAATTGTCCACCTCCTCTGGAAAGCTATTATGGTGGAACTATGCCCTTAAAAACTTTATATTGAAATCTTGACCCTCAGTACCTCGGAATGTGACCTTATTTAGAAAGAGGGATATTGCAGAGATAATTAATTAAGATGAGGTCACCCTGGGGTAGGGCGAGCCTCTGATTCGATACCACTGGTGTCCTCATACAAAGGGGAAATTTGTTCACAGGCACACAGGAAGAATGCCAAGTGAAAAGGGAGGAAAGACCAGGGTGATGTGCCTACAAGCCCGGAAATGACAAAGATTTCCCGCAGACCACAAGAAGCCAGGGGAGAGGCTACACATAGATCCTCCCTTAGAGACTCAGAAGGAGCCAACACTGCCAACACCTTAACCTTGGACTTCTAGCCTACAGGACTACGAGAAAATTAATTTCCATTGTTCAAGCCACTTGGCTTATGGTCCTTTGCCTTGGCAGCTCCAGGAAACTACCAAAAAGCTGACCCTCAGTCATTTAAGTGACTAGATTCTCCCCCTTTAGAAGACCCAGAGACACTGGCTCCAGCAGCACTTTCCCCCATAGCGTTAATTTTTTCTGTCTATTGTATCATTCTCATCAGCTCTGCAGAGGCTGTTATTTGTCCCATCTCAAAAAGTGTTTACTTTAACCTCCCTCGACACTCATGGCCTTGCCTTCTACCTCTTCTCTATCTACCACCCTCGGCAGCAACATTTCTTATGTTGATACACTCTGTCTCCAGTTCCTCCCCTGTTTTCTCTTAAACACACTCAAACTCTCTCGTGAGTTTGATGCCGTCATGGCCTTTACTCCACAGAAAAACTTCTAGTCAAGGTCACTAACGGCTTCCACATTGCTATGTCTACTGGCCAGCTCAGTCCTACCCCTGTCTGAACCACCAGTGACCTCTGACACAGCAGGTCATCACTGTGCTCTCGAGGCACTTCTTCCCTTAGCTTCCGGGACTACATGCTGCTGACTTTGTCCTCCCTTTCTGACTACACCTGATCATTCTCCCTGGGTGGTCCCTCATCTTCTCCCAGACTCAAGGTGTGGGCCACCCCAAGGTCATGTCCTTGGTCCTCCTCTCTACCTACACACGACATATATCCCCTCAGTGCATGCATGCAGGCTCTAGAGTTAATTACCATCCACGTGCCAAAGACAGCTACACGCACACTTCCAGCCAAGGCATTCCCCTGCACTCCAGGCTTGTGTAGCCAACTGCCTACTCCAGCAGATACATGAGCGCAGCATATTCCAGACTGAACTCCCAGTCTTCCTCCCAAAGCCTTTTCTCCTACTTTCTTCTCCACCTTCACTGAGGGCAACTCCATTCTTCCAGGTGCTTCGGCCAAAATCTGGTATTCATTTTTACCATCTCACTTTCACTTCTGCCATAGATCCAAGGAGTCCTATGAGCTCTACATTTAAATCATGTCTGGAATCTAAGTCTTTCTCCTTCCCTCTGCTAAGCTACCACCATCTCTCACCAAGACCATTGCCCCAGCCACCTAACTGGTTCCCTGCTTCTCCCCTTGCGTCCTGCACTCTACTCCCAGCACAGTGGTCAGCTCCTGGAAGACACAGGTCCCCAAGTCGAGTCCTCCACGGCTTCTCACTTGATTATGGAAAAGCTTGGCAGCTCTAGTGGCTTCTTGGTCCTTTCATGGCCTCTGACTTCATCCCCTTTCCTTCCACTCCAGCCGCAGGAGTCCTTGGTGGTCCCAGGGCACCCAGGTTGCTCTCCCTGCAGGGTCTTTGCACTGGAACACGGGTCCCCCAGGTAACCCCATGGATAACTTCATTACCCTCCTCTCCATCTTCTCTCAAACGTCACTTCCTCAGTGAGGCCTACCTGGACCAACAATAAAATTGTGATTTGTTCTCAGATGTTCCCTTTCCCTTCCCCTGGAGAAGGAAAATGGCAACCCACTCCAGCACTCTTGCCTGGAGAATCTCATGGAGGCAGGAGCCTGCTAGGCTACAGTCTATGGGGTCGCAAAGAGTCGGAGATGACTGAGCGACTTCACTTTCACTTTATGGTTATCATATAAATTCTGTCTCCCTGTACTAGGATGTAGGTTCTGGAAGGCAGGGGTGGGGGGTATTTTTCTGATTTATATGTAAATTTATTAAATATCCAGTAAATATTTGTTGAATGAGTGAATAAATGAATGGATGAACATAAAGTATCTAGAATACTGTGTGGCACAAAATACATGCTTAATAATATTATGCATCATCCATATTCAAATCAGATTTTGTGGCAAGAAGATCTAGGGCTGGCAGATTTCCCCTTGAAAGATCCTGGGTAAAGGAAGGAAATCTGCCAGTTATAGATGCTCATCCAAGGCTCGTTTATTTCCAAGTGACTTTGCATGGGCTCTCTCGGTTCTCCTCTGATTGCTCCCTTGTGCCAGACTTGGATGGGTCCCTTGGACCTACCCTGGCAGGGCTCTGCTTGAATCACTGCTCTATGCTCTTCAGGAGAGCTTCAGGCCCAATTTAGCTAGAGAGAAGTAAAAATTAATAACCTTAAAGAAATCTCAGCCTATTTCTGCTGTTACCTCATTTCCAGGAATTTTCAGTCTTTAAGAGACTTTAGGGGAATTAGGTCCAGACCCAAGAGCTGGTAGTAGTTAATACTACTGAACAAAGGACACATAGATTCTGTTGAGCCTGTCAGACATTCCCATGATCAGTAGAGCATGCAAATGGTTTGTAACTTTATTTTGATAGAAGGGTTTGCAAGGGAACTGATTTAATGTGACTTAGGTTTTAGAGGACCACCCTGGGTATAATTTTTTAAATAGAGTGTGTGGGGAAAGTAGGGAAAGCAATTAGGAGGCTATTGCACTAATCCTACTGAAATCTCAGATCACAGTAAGAGAAGTAAGACATGGTTGGATTCCAGATACACTTTGAAAATAGAGTCAATAGGATTTCCTGACTGGTTGGATCTGTGGCATAAGAGGAAGAGAGGGGTCACAAAGACAGCATGGTTTTAAGGCTGAGCCCCAGAGAGTGGGAGCCCTCACAGCACCTCACATGACCCACAGGACACTCTTGGTTTTGAGAAGATGTATATGAGGGCAGGACAGAGGAAGAGTTGTATTAAATAAAACTGTTTTGTACACAAACATTGCACATATGTCTTCTATAAAGCAGAGAAGAGTTTTTGAGAGAGAAGGGTTTGTCCTCAGGATTCCTAATAATTAATTCCTGCTTTCCTTGCTTCCTTTTTATACTCTGTCCAGGAAAATTAATTTTCTGAATAACTTGCACATAACAGAATAGCTTAAGTCTAACAGACTGTTTAATTAAAACGCAACTTTAAAGATGTCCACACACTCACAGTGCTTCCTGAGGGAACTCTGACCCTCAACATGCAGGTTTTGTCTGAAAGCTCTGTGTTGATTTGCTTATTTATTTATTTGTAATTGGAGGGTAGTTGCTTTACAATTTTGTGTTGGTTTCTGCCATATATCATCAATATGAATCAATCATAGGCATACATATGTCCCCTCCCTCTTGAACCTCCCTCCCGCCTCCCAGCCCATCCCACCCCTCTAGGTAGTCACAGAACACCAAGTTTAAGGCTCCTGCATCATACAGTAAGTTTCCGTCTGTTGGGTTATCCTGCTTTGCATATGGCAATATACATGTTCCAGTGCTCCTCCCTCTATCCGCCCGCCCTCTCCATCCCTCACTGTTTCTGCAAGTCTGTCCTCTGTGTCTGCACTCCATCGCTGCCCTGCAAACAGCTTCACCAGCACCACCTTTCCAGACTCCACTTCTATGCGTTAATACACAATATTCTCTTTCTGAGTTAACCCGTTCAGTCTAAGAAGTTCTGGGTTCATCTACCTCATTAGAACCGACTCAAACGCATTCCTTTCAATGGCTGAGTAATATTCCATTGTATATATTTACTACAACCTCTTTATCCATTTATCTGTTGACGGGCATCTAGGTTTCTCCCATTTCCTAGCTATTGTAAATAGTGCTGCAATGAACATTAGGGTACATGTGTCTTTTTCAATTCTGCTTTCCTCAAGGTATACGCCCGGTATAGGGATTATTGGGTCATATGGTAGTTTTACTCTTAGTTTTTAAAGGAATCTCCATACTATCCTCCATAGTGGCTATATCAACTTACATTCCCACCAACAATGCAGGAAGGTTCCCTTTTCTCCACACCCTTTCCAGCATTTATTGATTGTAAATTTTTTTGATGATGGCCATTCTGACTGGTGTGAGGTGATACCTCATTATAATTTTGATTTGCATTTCTCTAATAATGAGCAATGTTGAGCATCTTTTCATGTTATTAGCCAACTGTATATCTTCTGGGAAAATGTCTATTTTGGTCTTCTGCCCACTTTTTGATTGGGTTGCTTGTTTTTCTGGTATTGAGCTGCATGAGCTGCTTGTGTATTTTGGGAGATTAATCCTTTGTCAGTTGTTTCATTTGCTGTTATTTTCTCCCATTCTGAGGGTTGTTTTTTCACCTTGCTTATAGTTTCCTTTGCTGTGCAAAAGCCTTTAAATTTAATTAGGTCCCATTTGTTTTTTCTGTTTGTTTGTTTTTATTTCTGTTGCTCAAAGAGGAGGGTCATAGAGTATCTTGCTGTGACTTATGTCAAGGAGTGTACTGCCTATGTACTGCTAAAAGTTTTATAGTGTCTGGCTTTACATTTAAGTCTTTAATACATTTTGAGTTTATTTGTCTGTATGGTGTTATGTCAGTGTTGCTCTAAAGCCCACCCAGTGAGAGGGGTGAGTATTCAAATGACTGAGAGGAGTACAGGGAGGGGGAAGGGCTGTATTTTACATTTCTAAGCCTCGTTTTCTGATCCAGTGTCCTCTGGGCTCTTGGATTTCTACAGCTACACAATGTCAATCTGTTCAATGACAGTGTCTCACCCAGACAGAGCCTGACCCAGGGGATGGGCCTTGTTGGAGACAAAAAGGGGAAAAGAATGGAGAAGAGGACCAAGGGTCTCCCAGCTCCCCATCACTAACATTAGGTTACTCTGTGTAGGTAGCCTATGACTTGGATATCTGGGATCACATGAAGCAGTAAGGCCAGACAGAAACTGACAGCTGGGTGTCTCAGGATGGCCTGGGGGGCTCAGGACGCCGTGAGGAAGAGCACAGGGTTCAGGAGACTCGGCGTGTCCTGAGGCGCTTCCCTGGCCAGCAGCTCACAGGTCTTGTGTGTCTGCCCAAATCTCAGGGGAGAACTGTGTGTTTTGTTTGAATAGTGAAGTCCCCAGTAAAATTGAATCCAGCCTTTGTACTTCAACACTGAATTAAATCTCAGGGACAGAGTTTTGGGTGAAACAGAAAAGAATAGCTTTATTGCTTCACCAAGCAAAGGGGGCCACAGTGGGCCAATGCCCTCAAAATTGTGTCCCCCTTGGAGAGAGCAGTTGTTATGCCCAAGTCGCGAAATCTCCCAATGACCACCCAGGAGCCGATGTCCGATGCAAAAGCAAGAGAGTCTTTATTACCAAGCTCGAGCTAGGGCTCTCACCGTTACCGACTCAGCAGCTATGGGGAGGAGCCCCGAGTTTTGGGTTACATTGCTTATATAGGGTATATTCGTGTAAAAGGGGATTTTCAGACTGGAGGACATCTGATTGGTCACCCTCTTTCGAAGGGCTGTGTTTTGATTTCTGATTGGTTCTTATTATCTAGGCAAACCACAAATTCCTGAACGTAAGGTCAGAGGATTTTTGTCTGAGGTCTGATTGGCTCATGGGTGGTGGGGTGAGGTCAGGGGATTTTCAAAGTCTCTTTCCTAGAACTTTAAAAAATGGAGTTCTCCTATTAGACAAGATGGAGTAGCTTAAGCTCTTCACAGTGAAGCTTTATAGGAATGGTTCAAAGAGGGCATGATCAGCTCATGGGCATTATTCTGATTGGTTGGTGATGAGGTAAATGGAAGTCAATCAACATCATCGACCTTCTGGTTCCAGCTGGTATGGGGTCTACAGGTTTATGGTCAGCATCCTGTCACTGTTAACTTCTCCCACCTGGTTGGCGTTTCAGTATCTGCAAAACAGCTCACAGATATGTATGTATCCCTTAACGGGGAACAAGGACCTTGCCCCAGCGATGCTCTACTGTTTCTCTTGACTGTTTGTTTCTCCCTGGTTTCACATCCCCTCCCTTCCCTAATTAAAAACTGCTTGAATCTGCCTGTTGAAACTCAGGGAAGATCATGGAGGGTGTGTGCATGCTAAGTTGCTTCAGTCGTGTCCAACTCTTTGTGACCCCATAGACTGCAGCCCGCCAGGCTCCTCTGTCCGTGGGATTCTTCAGGCAAGAATACTGGAGTGGGTTGTCATTTCCTTCTCCATGGGGATCTTCCCACCCAGGGATCAAACCTGCATCTCTATGTCTCCGGCATTGGCAGATGGATTCTTTACCACTAGCATCAGGGTGAATGTAGCCTATTTCCTGTTATCAAAGAAATGAGGGACACAGAAAGCCTTTTTTTCCCAGGAACCCCAGAGGCTCCTGCTTGGTATCACCAGTCCCATGCTCTTATCTTCCAGAAGAAAGATTTCAAAAAAAGAAAAGAGGATGGGCATGGTCAGACCAGTTACAATTTCCCACCTAGCAGGACTGAATCCATCAACTCTGCTAGGAGATAAGTTCCTCATATTTGTGTTCTTTGGAGCCCTGAGTCTGTGTCTGTTTGGAACCCTATCTCCTGCCACAACAGCCTGCAAAGCCATTCAAACAAAACCAGCAGAAAGATTGCATGTCAGCAGAGCACTTCATAGTTAACAGAAGGTATTCAGATGTTTTCTGGTTTTGATTCTCAAACTAGCCTGGACTGTCAGCTTCATCAGGACAGAGAACCATGTCTGTTTCATTCAGTGTATCCATGGTGTTTGGAGCAGGAAAGTGACAGTGAAAGTGAAGTCGCTCAGTCATGTCCGACTCTTTGCGACCCCGTGGACTGTAGCCTACTAGGACGCCTCCATCCATGGGATTCTCCAGGCAAGAATACTGGAGTGGGTTGCCATTTCCTTCTCCAGGGGATCTTCCTGACCCAGGGATCGAACCCAGCTCCCCCGCATTGCGGGCAGATGCTTTAACCTCTGAGCCACCAGGGAAGCAGGGAGTGGTGCATAATAGGCCGTCAGTGCATGTTTGTCCAATAACTGAACCCTGGGGGACCACAAAAGGGAGTCATTATCCCTATTCTAGATTTAAGGTCTAGAGACTCACAGTTAATAAATGGCAGAGCCAGGACCAGGCAGAGCCTCCTAACCTAAGGTCATTGCTAGTCATTTGGTCCCTTGATGCTTCTAGGTCACTAGTCTAAGGAAGCAAAGAACCCTAAAGCCATGAGTATGTGTAATAGCCATCTAGTGCACAGAACAGGCAGCAAAGGTTTTCCAGCACAAAGAAAAATATTCAAAGAAAATTCAGGACAGAGAAGTGGGCATATAGCTGACAAAAAGCTCCATGCCCTCCCTGTGCAGAACAAAGTGTGTTCCAGCAGGCAGACACTGGCTGGAAACATGTGCAGCTCTTCAGCATCCCCTGGAGCAGAGCTCCAGAATACAGCCTTTCTGCAGGGCTCAAGTGCTCATAGGAAACCCACATCCAAACACACCATAGTTATATCTAACTGATGCTTCATGGTTCACTATTTAGTTTTTAGCTATTAGCCATAGTAAGGCTCAGGATTCACCACTCCTTCTATTTCTTCTCTAGGGAAAATAACCAAGAGTTTAGTCTAACCACAAATCAGAAAGCAATGTGCATAGCTGCCAATGCTCAGTTGGTAAGTTGTGTCCAACTCTTTGTAACCCCATGGACAGGAGACAGCCAGACTTCTCTGTCCATGGGATTTTCCAGGCAAGAATACAGAAATGGGTTGCCATTTCCTCCTTCAGGGATCATCTCAACTCAGGGATCAAACTCGTGTCTTCCGCATCTCCTGCATTGCCAGGCAGATTCGTTGCCACTGAGCCACCTAGGAAGCCCAGCATAGCTGATTACTGAGAGTGAATACATGATCTTAGGTTCTTAAGGCTGAGAATTCTGAGTGGTTCACAGCCTGGGTCCCTAGAAACAAGGTCTGAGAAGCTGCTGAAATAACATGTTTGTCATGAGTGTTCTCGGAGAAGGCAATGGCAACCCACTCCAGTGTTCTTGCCTGGAGAATTCCAGGGACGGGGGAGCCTGGTGGGCTGCCGTCTGTGAGGCCGCACAGAGTCGGACATGACTGAAGCAACTTAGCAGCAGCAGCAGCATTAGTGTTCTGGAGGACAGCATCCTCACAGAGGTCTCTGAGTTCATTCCAGCCACTGAGAATCTGGAGTTACCTCCCCGACTTCCCACCTTTGCTCAAAGGCCCAGGGATGGGACATAGGTCCCTAGCAAAATATCCCAACCATTTCTTGGCACTTTCCATTGCCCAGGTGATCAATACCTGGCCCCACAGAGACTGACGTGTGGGCTGATTGTCCCACTAGGACCTGAACAAAGCATCTCCCTCCAGTGTCTAGTCCATGTTATCAGAACCAGAGCTGCAATAGCAATGCTAGGACGACCTTCAGCAGGTATCAGGGGCTGCTTTTCAAAAGGGTGTATTTAGAGACAGTTAATGACAAGTTCCCCCAAAGTGAGGCATTTATGTGCTGCTCATATATCTCAGAAGAGCCTCTTACCTGGAAGCCACATCTGGAGCTGGTGGCGTCCATCAGGCCCAATTCTAATGGACTGCCCCCAAACGAGATTTCAGTGATGGAGGCAAGACCCAAGTTTGTGAAAAAAAAGAGATCCTCTCCTGCCATCTGGTGGCTAACGCTAATTATGCACCTTTTTAAAACATGTATTTGTATCAAGTTCAGTCTCAGATCTTTTCAAGGGTTTCAGAACTGAACCCAGTATAAACTCCTCCCTTACTTGCATGAAGTTGCAGCTCAGGAATTGTATAAGCATGTGTCACACATCTTATCAGTGGCAGAGCCCAGACTGAGGCTTAAGCCTTCTTGCTGTCCTTCAGGAGCTCTTTCACACCCTGTGCCGTGTTTTGTGTTTAATCTTTCCTACCTTTTTGCCCTTTTCCTAGGACAGGCACTTTCCATCTGGAAACAAGGTCCGGTCTGGTTGCACCCCTCCACACCCCCACAGCTCCCCACACTTCCCTCTATAACAGATTCTCTCTCTACCCAGGGTCTCTCCATCGACTTTCCCGTGTCCTTCACTCAACAAGAAACCTGTGAGAGCAGAGACGGTTCACAGCCTAGAGCCCAGCGGATATAAACTGATGAGAGAAGCCACCTGTCACCTTGCTCACCAGGTGGGCAGCACAGTCTGTGTCTGAACCAGGAGCATCTTCACCACACCTCTCACCACAGCCACTGTCTTCCTGTTCTCTGCTATGGAACCCCATGTTTCTGGGGTCCTGGAGAGAGTAGGTGTGGGTCCCCTTGTGAAGAGCTCCAGAGGGTAGGAGGCCCAGCCAGGACAATACTGAGTTGGGAGCTGCTTACACCTGGGTGCCCGAAGGGCAAAAAGAGAATGTGGTGCGGCTGTCAGGCTCAGGGTAGTTTCGGTGAAGAATGTTCAGGGAAGTTTCTCGGACTTGAAGGTGAATTCAGGAGAACCTTGGTGGAGAGCAGCAGAACAACCAGGCCCAGAGGTGGAACAGGCTGGTGTGTTAAGGGTACGTCTAGGGTATGGAGAACTCTCAAGAGTTGCGGGGAGAAGAAGCCTAACCCAAGAACTGCACCGGGGCCAAATGACAAAGGCCTTAATGCCAGGGTCTGGGAGCTTAGCCTCAGTTTCCAGGGGAGAGAAGGCCATGCAAGACTTTAAGGAGAACAATGAGATGGGGACTGGACAGCAATGGGGTCGATGAGTCAGGAAACACTGGATTAAAAAGTGTGGCCCAGTGGAAGTCCATAGAGCTGGTTGTTCTCACACTTCATCATGCTTTGGAATTCCCAGGAGAGCCAGCTTGAATGCAGATTCCCAGGTCCCCTGCAGAGATTCTGATTCAGCAGGTCTGTGCATTTGCACTTTCAGCAAGCAGCAAACCCTTTGAGTGTTTCTGATATATATGACTTGAGGGCACACTTGAGATATCACAGAGGAGAATGAGAAGAGGAGAGAGCAGAGGACAGCAGGCAACACGCAGGAGGTGGGCAGTGAAGCTGGTGGTGGACGGAAAACAATTTGGTAACAGGAAGTGGAAGGGAGAAGCAGCGCCTAAGAAATGGAAGGAAGACTGCTTTACGGAGGAGAGACTATTCCTTCCCAAATAGAGGCAAGAGACTTGTCGACACGGTAGGGGGAGGAAAGAGTGGAACAAATAAAGTGGCATCTGTGTAAAGCAGCCCAACCTGGTGCTCTACGATGACCTAGAGGGAAGGAATGGGGGGAAGGGAGGGAGGCTCAAGAGGGAGGTGATATATGTATAGTTATGGCTGATTTGCTTTGTTGTGTGGCAGAAACCAACATAACATTGTAAAGCAATTTTCCTCCAATTAAAAAATTAATTTAAAAAATAAAATAAGGACCAGTCACGCATACAAAAAAAGAAAAAAAGTAGAGAATATTCCTCAAAACAAACTCAACAGGAAAGTTAAATTAGGTATGAATAGACAATGGGTTGATGGGATTTGGACAACTACGCAGTCATTACTGACTCTATCCAGCAGTGGTTTATTGAACAGTGGGGACAAAAGCCAGACAACAGAGGGTAGGAAGTCCCTGCAGGAGAGAAGCACCAATACTCAGGGGATTTTCTTTCTGGAAGCTTGACTTGAAAGAAAATGAGAAGGGGAATGGAAGCTGGGTGGGAAGGGACTGATGGTGTGGAAGCATTTTGGTTTTAGATGGGAAAGACTGGGATATTTTTCCATGCGCTGGAGGACGCGTGGGCTGACATCAGAGCAGAGGGTCCAGGAGAGAGAGGTGGGGTTCCCAGAGGGCAGGCAGGACTGGGGAGCCATCCTGAGCCCCCAGAGACAGGACCCTCCTTTCCTGAGGCAGACGATAAGAGGAAAAGCGTGAATGCAAATAGGTCTGCAGGTTGACTAAAGTAAGGGACAAAAGAAAACAAATAGTGTAAATATGTAAACTTGCCTTGTCAAAATCTGAGTTGAAAAATAAATCTGGGAGAAATAGAGAGTTCATTAAATAACTGTATTAAGAGTTAAAAAATTGTTGAGTCTCAAATGAAGACCTAAAAACTGACTTTGACCATGCAAATGTAAATTCTGCACTTGGTTTAAAAATTAGCTTCTGAAAATACAAAAGTGCAACTTGACCTAATGGCAGCCAACTATTTTTAAAAACTAATAATTGATGATATTCTCCATTTAACTGAAAAGGATATGAAGCTTTTAAAAGCTAAGAATTTGAGATTATCAATGTAGGATCCAGGAATTTGCAGAATTCTAGCTTAAGACTGTTACTCCATCCCTTTCTAAAGGAATGAAAGTGAGAAAGAGTGGGTGGTGTGATTGTTGAGACAACTTAATCTATACTTTGCTTTACATTTAATTCATTCATTTGCAAACTTTTATCTTTTAACTGTAACTGGAAACTAGTTTATTGTGTTCTGTCTCAAATCTAATCACACTGATCTCACCAAATGAAACTCACAAGTCTCCCTGATCACCTAGGAAGTACTTCTAAGGCTGCTGCTGCTGCTGCTGCTAAGTCGCTTCAGTCGTGTCCAACTCTGTGACCCCATAGACAGCAGCCCACCAGGCTCCGCCGTCCCTGGGATTCTCCAGGCAAGAACACTGGAGTTGGTAAAGAATCCTAAATCTCCACCCCTCGGATGCTCTGATGGCCTGGGTCTTGGGAGTGGGATGGGAGGCTCTCCATGAATCATTCTCATGATCCCTTAGGTTTGGAAGCCACTGAACTGATTAGGAAATGTTTGGAGGTGTCTGGTTGCCACACTAAGCTACTAAGGAGAAACAGAACTTTTTTCCTTGTGTTTTGCAAGTATCCAGAGCTATCAGATTATGCCTTTGGGAAGTATGACAAATTACATACCTGAAACTATGGCTAATTATGGTCTACATCAAATCTAGCCAATCCTAAAGGAAATCAAGCCTGAATGTTCATTGGAAGGACTGATGCTGAAACTGAAGCTCCAATACTTTGGCCACTTGATGCGAAAAACTGACTCATTGGATAAGACCCTGATGCTGGGAAAGATCGAAGGCAGGAGGAGAAGGGGACAACAGAGGATGAGATGGCTGGATGGCATCACCGACTCGATGGATGTGAGTTTGAGCAAGCTCCGGGAGTTGGTGATGGACAGGGAAGCCTGTCGTGCTACAGTCCATGGGGTCACAAAGAATCAGACACCACCGAGCGACTGAACTGAACTGAACTGAATGGCATTTGTTGGTGTAGCATAATGTTAGAAGACTTGCTCAGGCTTATAAACTCCTTAAAAAAGTTTTAATGTTCAATATAAACCTAATCACTCTATAGCTAATCTTTTCAAATGACTAGTATTCATGAGTAGTATATTTATGTGCAGTGATGCTGTGGCTGATATGAAGAGAGACTAATAAGACAATAAGAGGTGGTCCAGAACTAAATCATCACGCCCCTCAAAAACACACAATTGAATAAATCATGTATCATCTTTATCCTTTGGGTTTAATTTTATTAGTTGTCATATCTCTTTGAGTTATAATGTACATATTGTAAAGTTCACCCATTTCAGTGTACAATTGGATGCGTTTTAGCTCATTTACAGGGCTGAATAACATTCATCACAGTTTTAGAATACTGCTGTCACTCCACAAATTTCCCACACAGAGCCCTACAGCCCAAGAAAACCTATGATCTGCCTCCGTCTCTAAGGTTTTGCCTTTTCTAGAAATGTCATGTAAGTGGAAACGCAAAGTATTTAGTGTTCATGTTTGTCTTCTTTCACTTCACATAATGTTCATGAGGGTTCATCCTTGCGGTTAATGTATGCGCATAGTTCACTACTTACTTTTAGCCCTTAATATTTCAATCTAGGATCCATTTTTAATTCACTTGTGTGCGTCATGTGAAGTACATACGCATATATACATATGCGTATATGTATGTATGTATTTTTGAATATGGATAGTCAATTGTGCCGCCACCACCTAAAAAAGCTGTTCTTATTCATTGAATTGCCTTGGCACCTTGGTTGGAAATCACTTGACCGTAAATGTGTAGGTTTATTTCTGGAGTCTCTCTGCTTTCTATTGATCACCATGTCAGTGCTTACAGGAAGGGTAAGCACTGATTTGTGAAAACTTTGTTTCAGTTACGTATACTAAGTTACTCTGGGAAATGTATTTCTTAATAGGGATTGTGGTAAAAATATTATCCAGGCATTTCCAGATAATATTCATAGCAAGACACACAAAAAAGGGTCCTAGAATAGTCTATCGGGATGCGTAAGGATGGTGGAACATGAGTATAGCCACACACTTTGCTAAAGGGGAAACTGAGGCTGGAAGGGAGGAAGTAACTTACCTAAAGTTACACCGGAATGCAATCCAGGTGCTCTTCCTGATGCCCCCATCTTTCCAATGCATCGGCTTCTCCTCCCTGTTCTTCAGCAACTCCTTAAGCTGTTTTCACCCCACCCTCCACTGAGGCTGTTCTGGCAGCAGCTGGCTGAGCCCATGTAGGCGTACAGCTGGGCAGGAGTCTCCCTGTCCTCGGCCTCCTCTCTGAGACTTGCCAGTCTCCTCAAGTGCTGAGTTTCCTGCAGGATGGCCCTAGATGACTTGCCCCCTGTGCTCCTGCCCCTCCCTCTTCAGGGACAGTAGAATTGGCTTTTCTTCAGGGACTCTTCTCAGAACAGAAAGAAGAAAGTCATGCCACCGACGTCAAATGGCTCTTACACAACGGCAGCATCTTGCTGAGTATTGTGCAAATAACTCCAGAACATATGGATTTAATTTCCCTTCACTTATTCAGGAATGTAATAAGTCATTGCCAATGGAGGAAAGCTGCCACTGGGCCCTGACACTCAGAACACTTGAAAGAGTCGTCTCCCCATGCCAGGGACCTCTTAGTCTGGAGCTCTCCCATTCATCTCAAGTTCAAAGGGCTCCTACCCTCAGCAAGGTGGGTCACAGAAGCAGTGTCCCAGGCACACTGCTGCCACCCTCCTTCATAGGAAGACTGTGATTCTAAGCACATAAACTGGGCAGAATGCCTGCTCATTAGTTCATTCATCCATCCATTCATTCAGCTAGCACTTATTGAGCCCTGTGGGAGCAGGGGGAGTAAGAATATCAGAATGAGCAAGAAGGCACAGCCCTGTTCTGGTATCCAGTGAAAGAACTTTTTTAGAACTCTAGGCTTTTGAATGGGAGTGAGTTCCCTTCAGAGGTTGATAGAAACTGAAGCATCAGATGAAGAACCGGGTGGCTGAGCTCTTAGATTCCTCCCAAGGTTTCATGAACTTTTAAGTTCTTGGAATGCTGCCACTGCTCCCTTGCTACCTGTGTCCCTTTGGATGGCACCTGCAGAAGCTTAGACCCAGAGATTTTTGTTGGAAGGCATGGGTGGTCTCTGGAGAAGCAATAGAGGATCCAGGAAAATCAGATACCTGTTTTTCCTGCTGAGAAAAGTCTTTCCTTTCTTATTTCTTTTCATATCCTGTCTTCTTTATCTACTCAGAAGAGATTTGAGAAATTTACCCTCTTTAACCACAATTAGGGAGGTTCTGACTGTGCTTGGGAAGCAGAGCTGAATAGTCAGGTCCTCAGCTTCCTTTTGCCTCATTTCCCTAGAACAGTAATTTTCACACTTTTGCTGCCTTGGAATTACCTGGGAGCTTCTTATAACACAGACCGCTGGGCCCCGCCCCTAGAGTTCTCTGATCTCTGTTCATTTCCAAGGCAAACCATTCAATATCACGGTAATCCAAGCCTATGCCCCAACCAGTAATGCTGAAGAAGCTGAAGTTGAACGGTTCTATGAAGATCTACAAGACCTTTTAGAACCAACACCCCAAAAAGATGTCCTTTTCATTATAGGGGACTGGAATGCAAAAGCAGGAAGTCAAGAAACACCTGGAGTAACAGGCAAATTTGGCCTTAGAGTATGGAATGAAGGGCCAAGTCTAATAGAGTTTTGCCAAGAGAACACACTGGTCATAGCAAACACCCTCTACAACAACACAAGAGAAGACTCTACACATGGACATCACCAGATGGTCAACATCAAAATCAGATTGATTATATTCTTTGCAGCCGAAGATAGTGAAGCTCTATACAGTCAGCAAAAACAAGACTGGGAGCTGACTGTGGCTCAGATCATGAACTCCTTATTGTCAAATTCAGACTTAAATTGAAGGAAGTAGGGAAAATCACTGGAGAAGGCAGTGGCACCCCACTCAAGTACTCTTGCCTGGAAAGATCCCATGGATGGAGGAGCCTGGTAGGCTGTAATCCATGGGGTCGCTAAGAGTTGGACACGACTGAATGACTTCACTTTCTCTTTTCACTTTCATGCATTGGAGAAGGAAATGGCAACCCACTCCAGTGTTTTTGCCTGGAGAATCCCAAGGACAGAGGAGCCTGGTGGGCTCCTGTCTATGAGGTCGCAGAGTCGGACATGACTGAAGTGATTTAGCAGTAGCAGCAGCAGCAGGGAAAATCACTAGACCATTCAGGTATGACCTAAATCAAATCCCTTACGATTATACAGTGGAAGTGAGAAATACATTTAAGGGACTAGATCTGATAGACAGAGTGCCTGATGAACTATGGACTGAGGTTCATGACATTGTACAGGAGACAGGGATCAAGACCATCCCCATGGAAAAGAAATGCAAAAAAGCAAAATGGCTGTCTGGGGAGGCCTTACAAATAGCTGTGAAAAGAAGAGAAGCAAAAAGCACAGGAGAATAGGAAAGATACAAGCATCTGAATGCAGAGTTCCAAAGAATAGCAAGAAGAGATAAGAAAGCCTTCCTCAGTGATCAATGCAAAGAATCAGAGGAAAACAACAGAATGGGAAAGACTAGAGATCTCTTCAAGAAAATTAGAGATACCAAGGGAACATTTCATGCAAAGATGGGCTTGATAAAGGACAGAAATGGTATGGACCTAACAGAAGCAGAAGATATTAAAAAGAGGTGGCAAGAATACACAGAATAACTATACAAAAAAGATCTTCATGACCCAGATAATCATGATGGTGTGATCACTCACCTAGAGCCAGACATCCTGGCATGTGAAGTCAAGTGAGCCTTAGAAAGCATCACTACGAACAGTTAGCGGAGGTGATGGAATTCTAGTTGAGCTATTTCAACTGCTGAAAGATGATGCTGTGAAAGTGCTGCACTCAATATGCCAGCAAATTTGGAAAACTCAGCAGTAGCCACAGGACTGGAAAAGGTCCATTTCATTCCAATCCCAAAGAAAGGCAATGCCAAAGAATGCTCAAACTCCCGCACAATTGCACTCATCTCACGTGCTAGTAAAGTAATGCTCAAAATTCTTCAAGCCAGGCTTCAGCAATATGTGAACCGTGAACTTCCAGATGTTCAAGCTGGTTTGAGAAAAGGCAGAGGAACCAGAGATCAAATTGCCAACATCCTCTGGATCGTCGAAAAAGCAAGAGAGTTCCAGAAAAACATCTATTTCTGCTTTATTGACTAAGCCAAAGCCTTTGACTGTGTGGATCACAATAAACTGTGGAAAATTCTGAAAGAGATGGGAATACCAGACCACCTGACCTACCTCTTGAGAAACCTATATGCGGGTCAGGAAGCAACAGTTAGAACTGGACATGGAACAACAGACTGGTTCCAAATAGGAAGAGGAGTATGTCAAGGGTGCATATTGTCACCCTGCTTATTTAATATATGCAGAGTACATCATGAGAAACGCTGGACTGGGAAAAGCACAAGCTGGAATCAAGATTTCTAGGAGAGATATCAATAACCTCAGATATGCAGATGACACCACCCTTATGGCAGAAAGTGAAGAGGAACTAAAAAGCCTCTTGATGAAAGTGAAAGAAGAGAGTGAAAAAGTTGGCTTAAAGCTCAACATTCAGAAAACTAAGATCATGGCATCTGGTTCCATCACTTCATGGCAAAATAGATGGGGAAAAAGTGGAAACAGTGTCAGTCTTTATTTTGGGAGTTGGTGATGGACAGGGAGGCCTGGCGTGCTTCGATTCATGGGGTCACAAAGAGTCAGACACGACTGAGTGACTGAACTGAACTGAACTGAACTGAACAAAATCACTGCAGATGGTGATTGCAGACATGAAATCAAAAGACGCTTACTCCTTGGAAGGGGAGTTATGATCAACCTAGATAGCATATTCAAAGGCAGAGACATTACTTTGCCAACAAAGGTCCATCTAGTCAAGGCTATGGTTTTTCCAATGGTCATGTATGGACGTGAGAGTTGGACTGTGAAGAAGGCTGAGCGCTGAAGAACTGATGCTTTTGAACTGTGGTGTTGGAGAAGACTCTTGAGAGTCCCTTGGACTGCAAGGAGATCCAACCAATCCATCCTAAAGTAGATCAGTCCTTGGTGTTCACTGGAAGGACTGATGCTAAAGCTGAAATTCCAATAATTTGGCTACCTCATGCAAAGAGTTGACTCATTGGAAAAGACCCTGTTGCTGGGAGGGATTGGGGGCAGGAGAAGAAGGTGATGACAGAGGATGAGATGGCTGGATGGCATCACTGACTCTATGGACATGAGTTTGAGTAAACTACGGGAGTTGATGATGGACAGGGAGGCCTGGCGTGCTGTGATTCATGGAGTCGCAAAGAGTCGGACATGACTGAATGACTGAATTGAACCAAACTGAACTGAGGCCTGGTGCCTTCAGGGAATGTGGGTCTTCAGCAAGTCCTCAGATAATACTACTGCTGGGTTCTCTGCAAACCCAGAAGATGGCTACAGGCCCCATGTTCCAGGGAAAAAAAAATGCAGATTTGCCAGGGAGCTTGGCCCTGAGGCCTGGGGCCAAAGAGGAGAAAGAGATGCAGACAGATGGGAGGGAGTCTGATAGAGATCAGAGCAGGGACCAGCCCACAAGATAAGGTCGCTCTAACTTTTCCTTTTCTTTCTCCCTTCCCATTTGAAATGAAGAACTGCCCCCCAGCCCCTCTGCCCTCACTCCCACCCCTGGGAAGTCACCAGAATCAGGTGAGGATAGCCCCAGGCTGAAGTTCTGATATTCTCCCTGGCAGAGGGAGGGAAAGGAGCCCTGGGGGAGGACCTCCAAAGCCCAAGACTCACAAGCTGGGAGGGGAGTGGAATGGAGTCCATTCCAGACTGGTTTGTTGGGGGCACGTTCTTGGTAGGTGGAGGACTATGGAAGTGGGAGCTTGCCTGTGGCCGTGCTTGTGTTTGCCAAGACCCGCATGTGCTGCAATGAAAAGTGAGGTGGGAGATGAAGAAGAATAGCCAACTTTTATTTAGTACTTAAGTAAGCGTCAGGCCCTAAGTAAGCACCTGAAGTAGGTATTATCCCCATCTCACATAGTGGATGCTCCCCAGTTACACAGGCACTTGCCCCAACTGACACCTGATATCAGATCCTGCTCCCTGCACTGTCACAACCTCTTGGGCTCTGCACCCCTACAAGCCATGAGACTTTGACCCAATCAATTTTTCTGAGTCCCAGTGTCTCTGCCAGTGTTAAAAAAAAGTCAATATTGAGTGCTTCCAAAAGGATGTTAAGACACAGATAAACAGCAAGGTGAAACAATGAGGTGAGATGCTCAGTTAGCTGTGCTGTGTATATCTCAGCCCTCCACCTAGTAGCAATGACCCCACTGCTGGCCTCTGACATTAACTTAGAGGCCTCAACGTTTGGTTCTGGGCATCACCAGGTTAACATTTCATCTTGTTTTAAATAAAACCATTACTCACCAGTGTAACTAATGTTTTATTATTACTAATTCCAAAACCATTACACCATGGAGCCAGAGTTTAAAAAGAATTTAATTGAAGACCAAAACATGCCCAGTAGCATTGCCTATTTTGTAAACAATTTCTGTTCCAAATCCTAACTTGGTGCAGCTTTTTTGGTATATTTCAGTTTTCAGTGTATGATATAAAATGTTTTCATTTTATCTCCATGCAGAATCCTGAAACGTTCAGAAATGTATTAACAACAACAATTATCCTTCTCACTTTTGTAGCACCAAATGGTACGCTGAATGATTTTTGTTATAGATGAGGAAACAGGCCCAGGCAAGCAACATGGGATGCTCAGGTTCTTAGATCTGAATCCATCCATTCAGGTAGCATGTGTGCAGACCCAGTGTTCTTTGTTTTGTCCATGCAATTTCCACAGAACATTTGAAAAAAGAACATGCTGCCCCACCCAACAGTAACAGCAAGGCTGTCTTTTCATCTGAGTGTGTGCAGCCATCCATAGGGAAATGCCCTCTTAGAACCAACACCCATTCCAACCCCCAGCTGCTAATTTTATGGAGCCATTTCTCAGGCTCTGGGAATGACTTTGGGTGGCTTTGATCAGTAAGCTATGTCCTGGAGTTTTGTTGGTTGTGTTCTCTGTAAGTGTCTCTGGGGAGCTGTATGGTTTCACAGGGTCCCAGGAGTTTCCTGCTAAGACCATTGTCCTGGAAAAAGTCTGGAATGACTCTCAAGTGACTTAAGTTTTTTTCTCAGGACTATAAGCGTGAGGCATTTCCTGGAGTGTATACTCATATGTCCTCTATTTTCTTGATAGACAGCAGAATCTTTTCTATCTTGTTGTTAAGATTAGAGACTCTGGAGTCGTGTGAATGCCGCTTTGTTGCTTGTTAGGTATATGATACTGGAAAACTTAAATTGTTCTGAGCCTCAGTCTCCAAGTCTGTATAATGCAAATAATAATGATGTTTAACTCAGAAGATTGTTGGCATAACCTAAGTGCTTGATATATGCACGCTGTCATTTTAATTATGCCTTTCTTTGCACTCAAAATAATACAGACGCTTTTGCTTCCATGAGAATATCTTTTTAAAACAAGAGAAGGGCAAAGACCTTTCCAGATAGACAACTTTAAAGAACTGGAGGATAAATCCATTAAAAATATGCAATAGAGATATGTTGGGGGAAAAAAAATCAGTGAAATCAAGAGCAGCCTCTTTGAGGAGGTGATAAAGCTGACAAACTTCTATCAAAACTGATCAGCACAAAAAGAGAGAAGATACAAATTACCAAATTCAGGAATAAAAGAGGTGACATTACTAAAGATTTTATAAGTAGTAAAAGTACAATAAAGCAATACTACGATAAACAATGTTACACCATTAAGCAGAAACCAACACAATAGTGGAAAGTAATTAACTTCCAATTAAAAATAAATTTTAAAAAAGACAGCATAGATAAAATGTACAGATTCCTCGGAAAACACAAAAATTTACTCAAGATGAAACAGATAACTTGTACAACCTTTTATCTGTTAAATAAATGGAATTTGTAGTTAAAATTATCTCCCCACAGAGAAGAAGGGGGGAAACTCAAGCCTATATAACTTCACTGTATTAAGAAATGCTTAAGAAAGAAAGAATGCCAATCCTATACAAATTCTTCCAGAAAACTGAAGAGAAGTGAATGCTTCTCAACTCATTCTTTGAAGCCAGTGTTTTCCTGATACTAAAATCACATTAAAATGTTATAAGAAAACTTCATACCAATATGCCTCAAAACCATATATAAAAAATTATTGACAAAATTTTATAAAATTGAATTCAACAACATACAAAAAGATTAATATATCATAACCAAGTAGAATTAATGCAAGATTAACTTTCTGGAAAAGTCGAGAAAATAAATCAATGTAATTTACCATATTTTTAAAGTGGTAAATTTTTAACACTGACATTTTAAATATTAACAAATGAAAAATCATATGATTATGTCAATAAAAGTAGAAAGTGGAATTCCCTGGAGGTCCAGTGGTTAGGACTCTGTGCTTCCACTACCTGGTCGGGGAACTGAGATCCCACAAGCTGTGTGGCATGGCCAAAATAAATAAATAAATGAAGGCAGAAAAAAATAATTTATAAAACCCAACAGCCATTCCTGGTATAAATTCTCAGCAAACTAAGAATAGATGGGAACTTCCTCAATCTGATAAAGGACAACTACAAAAATCCCACAGTTAGCAAATAACATAATGGCAAAGACTGAATGCTTTCTCCATAAGATCAAGAATAAAACTTTTATGTTCAGTCTCCACTTCTATGCAATATTACACTTTTGGTTCCAGCCAGTGCAACAAAGCAAGGAAAAGAAAAGAAGTAAAACTGTCTTTATTCTTTTGATGATATGATCATCTATGTAAAAAATCTGATGGGATCTTTAAAAAAGTTATTACAACTAAAATGTAAATTCAGTAAGATTGCAGAAGACAGAAAGAAATCACTTATATTTCTATATTAGCAATGAGCAATCAGAAATCAAAATAAAGATGAAATGCAATGAAATCAAAATTTATGAAAGGCCTAGAGATAAATATGACAATAGGTAGATAAGAATTATTCACTAAAAACAACAAATCATTACTGAGAGAAATTTGAAAGAACTTTATAAGTGAAGAGATATACGGTATTCACTTAAGAATACTGAATGTTCTTAATATGAATACTTAATTATTCTTAAGATGCCAATTCTTCCCTAAACTGATGTATAGATTCGACAAAATTCCAATCAAAATCACAGCAGGCTTTCTGGTAGGAATTAACAAACTCTTTCTAAAACAACTTTGAAAAAGAACAATGCAGGAGAGCTAACACTACATATTTCTAGATTTTTATAAAACTACAGTAATTAAGACAATGTGGTACTGGCATAAAGCTCCACAAATAGATGAACAGAACAGATTGAGAAACCAGATACAAATTCACGCTTAAGGACAACTGACAAAGGTGTAAAGCAAATCAGTGGAGAAAGTATAGTCCTTTTAACAAGTGATGCTGAAACAATCGGATATCTATCTGCTAAAAAATGAGCTTCAATCCAAATCTTGTGCAATATACAAAAATCCGCTCCATATGGATCATAGACCAAAATGTAAATCATAGGATCATAGACCTAATGTGAATCTAAGTCTAAAAATTTTGAGGGAAATACAGAGAATAAAAAAAGAAAATACAGGAAAAACTATTATGACCTTGGTGTTATAGACTGAATATTTGTACCCCCCAAAATTCGTATATTGAAGCCCTGTCCCTCAACGAGATAGTTTGGAGGTGGAAACTGGGAAGTAATTAAGGTTGGAGAAGATCATGAGGGTGGTGCCCATGATTAGATTAGTGTCCTTATAAGAAAAGACACCCTTTCCCTCTCCCATGTGAGGACACCACAAGAAGGCAGTCTGCCAACCAGGAAAAGGGCTCTCACCAGAAACCCAATCTGTGGCACCTTGCTTTTTGGCTTCCCAGCCTCCAAAACTGAAAAATAAATGTCAAAAATGAATGGCTGTTGTTTAAACCCCCAGTACATGGTATTTTATTATTGTGAATACTTGGGTTAAGCAAAGATTTTCTTGATACAACACCAAAAGCATGATCTATAGAAGAAAAAATATTGATCTTGTACTTCATCAAAATTAAAAACTTTTCCTCTGCAAAAAACATTAAAGTAATGAAAAGACAAGCCGTGGATGAGGGAGAAATATTTGCCAATTATGCATCTGATATACAGCAGTGTGCTTAGACTCTTCATCATGTCGGACTCTTTATGACCCCATGGACTGTAGCCAGCCAGGCTCCTCTGTCCATGGGATTCTCCAGGCAAGAATACTGGGGTGGGTTGCCATTTCCTCCTCCAGGGGATCTTCCTGACACAGGGAGCAAACCCAAGGCTCTTGTGCCTTCTGCATTGGCAGCCAAATTCTTTACCACTAGTGCCACCGAGGAAGTCCCATATACAGTGGACTCATATATAAATAAATTAATAATTAGAAAAAAAAATTTTTTAAACAGGCAAAAGGTTTGAACAATTTACCAAAAATGATACATGAATGAAAACACTTAAAAATGCTCAAAATCATTAATCATTAGGGGAATGCAAATTAAAATCCAATGAGATACCTCTACATATATATGATAATGGTTAAAGTTTTTCAAAAATCAAACTTACCAAGTTTGGGCACAAGTATAGCACAACTGAAATGTTCATTCATTATTGGTGATAATGTAAAATTGTACAACCACTTTGGAGAAGTGTTTGGTAGTGTATTAAAATATTAGACATATACTTACAATCTGATCTAGCCATCCCATTCCTAGAGATGGACCAAATAAAAATGGAAGCATCTTTCCAAATAAAGACACATACATGAATGTTCATAGAAGCTTTATTTGTAATAGCTGAAACCTAGTAATAACCCAGGTGTCCATGAACGGATGAATAAGCAAATCATGACATATGAACTAACTACATGTGTAACAACATGAGGGAATCTCAAAATAATTATGCTAAGTGAGAGAAGCCAGACAAAAATGAGTATATGCTATATGATTCCATTGGCTTAAATCTCTAGAAAATGCAAATGAACCTGTAGTGACAGAAAGATAACCAATTATTTGCTAAGGAAGCAGGAGCAAAGTTGAGTGGGTAATTCTGAGTAAGAACATTTCCTTTTCTCTGTTTCCTGTTCTCTAACAATATCTCATTGTGGAGGTTGAAGTAAATAATGCATATCACACCTGGAACGGAGCTAAGTCTCAGTAGTATTGCTCATTCTGCATAATCCCTTCATCACTGAGTCTTCCATTTTTGCCATTACTGTAGCTCTTGTTTTCTTTCGGCCTGTTGAAATCCTACTCATCTTTTCAAGCCCATCCTGAAGGCCACTTTCTTTGTATATCTATCATGGTCCTTACTCTTACTTTCTAATTATATTAATAACAATTACTATTGGTTGAATCTCCACTAAGGGCCAGGAGCTTTGCAGGCAATTTATAAACATTACCAAAGCTGGGCTTCCCTCATAGCTCAGTTGGTAAAGAATCTGCCTGCAATGCAGGAGACCCAGGTTTGATTCCTGGGTTAGGAAGACCCACTGGAGTAAAGGATAGGCTTCCCACTCCAGTATTCTGGCCTGGAAAATTCCTTAAGAGTCGGACACCACTAAGTGAATTTCACTTTCACTTCACCAAGGATTAATCACCAGTCTTATAAATATCTAGATACAGGAAAATTTTATATTTTTCTCCAGAAAAGGTCAACTTTCCGTAGAATCCCAAAGGTATTACTCATTTAAAAGATTTTAAGAACAACTGTTTCTTTGAAACAAGATGTAAAGAAAAGTGCTTTCATTTCTCCCATCTTGTGGGGAAAACGAAACAACTCAGGCCCAGAGAGTTACCACAGCTTACCCAAATACCCTCACTGTCCTGATGAGTGCAGCATTGAGTGTCATGTTCTGCTCAACTATCAGGGTCTGCTGGCATGTCTTCAGAAGAGTCATACTTGTTGACAGTCCTATATGGATAAAGACACACAAAGAGCTATGTGACCCTTCCTGCTTCAGTCCCTTCATCTGGGGCCCGAAAATATTTTGAAGCCCACCATTTGAAAATCATTATCTGAGGGATGGTCAGCTTTCTTGCAATGCTTTTTTTTTTTTGTGAAATACTTTTGGAGAAGGAAATAGCAACCCACTCCAGTATTCTTGCCTGGAGAATCCCACGGACGGAGGAGCCTGGTGGGCTACAGTTCATGGGGTCGCAAAGAGTCGGACACGACTGAGCGACTTCACTTCACTTCACTTTGGTCTTAAAATCCTGCTTTTAAAAAGTCATTATGGTTCAGGTTCACTGTTTTGTGACAACAGAACATTTAAATTAGCACTGCCGTTTGGCCAGAGAATGCTGATGGCCCCAAGGCCTATGTGCTCCAAATGCCCCTGGGCTTCAGCCAAGCTGTGCCCTGGGCTGGGTCTGGCCAGGAGGTCTTTTCAGCTCTTTTCCAAACAGCTTTAGTTCCATTAAATTCTTCCTAGCCTGGGAGCGGCTGAGAATCAGGCAGCCTGGGTTTGTTAGGTATTGTAGCTCCTGTTTATCCTCCAATCTCTTGTGAACTCACTACTGCTATCAAATATGAATTTAAAAAACAAAACAAAACGCTATCTGATCATGTCATTCTCCGTTTAAAAATCTTGCCTTTCTGTGGCCTAAAATGTCAGCGTTCCTCAACTCTTTCAAGATTTTGGATGGGATCAAGTCTGGGAGCTGTGGCAGAAATTTGAATTTTTCAAGCTTCCCACGTGATTCTCTCATTTATCCAGAGTTGAGAAAATCCCCAGCCTGCCTAGTAGATTTTCTGCATCTAGTGTGGCGTGCAAGGCCCCTTACACCCTGACCCCCACTCACCCCCTACTTCTCTTCCCCCATCTCAGTAAGTGGCAACAACACAATCTTGAGTCAGAATCCTGGAAGTTGTCTTTGCTGTCTTCCTCTCCCTCAATTTCTCACTCTCAGTTTACGGCCAGGTTCAGGCTTTTCTGAAAGACAAAATTTATTTTGTCTTTATCCTCTGGGTTCCATATTTGCCACCACCAGTCCGATCCATCCAGGCATTCTCTCTCCTAATCTAGGCTTTATTCATAAAAATAAAAATAAATAAGCAAATGTTATATTTTAATGTTGCATTGCTACAAAGATAACTGGATTCTTTATTATATATCCATTATCATTTTATTTTTTAATTCCAATTTTAAAAGAAATTAAAACATTTACATGGGCCCCAGGCTCTATGCCCAGAGTGCTGAATGGTCCTAAGTACTGCAACAGGCTCCAAACTGGCCTCCAGATACATTTTCCTCACAATACCCAGAGTTCTCCTTCACCCTTAAAATTCCCTGCTTAAACAGACTTGATCAGTCACTAAAAGTTTTGTTTATTATAAATATGAATAAAGCCTCTCACCACATCCTCCACACAAGTAACTAGTTATCTGTAATTTATTTCCTTCCACTTTTGTCAGTTATATATGGAAAATATATGCAAAATATCTATGATATGAGCCAAATGTGTATTTCATGTTGAACCTATTGCTTTTTCATTAAATAAATAGTATCCTAATGTACATACCATTCTTCAACCTACCCATTTCACTCAACAGTAAATCTTAGAGATAAATCCAGGTTGATGCGTATATCAATAGATCTTTCACATCCCTTCTTATTGTTGTTTTGTGTTCCATAGTATGACTATATTATATTTAGCCATTATTCCACTAAAGCCCATTTTTCACCTTGACAAATAATGCTACAATAAATATGTTCGCAAATGAAAGTTTCTCTGAGACAGATATCTTGAGGTAAGATTATTGGTTTGTAGGATATGCCTATTCTTATTTTGTTAATATCCCCAGATTGTATTCCAAGTAGCCAGGCCACTTTATGTTCTGACAAGCATGATACGCATGTACTTGAAAGTGTTAATCGCTCAGTCATGTCCAGTTCTTTGCAATCCCATGGACTACACAGTCCATGGAATTCTCCAGGCAAGAATACTGGAGAGGGTTGCCATTTCCTTCTCCAGGGAATCTGCCCAAACCAGGGATCGAACCCAGGTCTTCTACACTGCAGGTGGATTCTTTACCATCTGAGACACCAAGGTTCTAGTGTGCTTCAGTTCAGTTCAATTCAGTTCAGTCACTATTTCTCCACAATTTCACCAACGCTAACCAGCTCCAACATCCTGCAGTAACTCTTTCTGAAAGGGCCTGCAAATGGTAGGCTTTTTAGAGTCTGAAAATGTCTTCATTATTTCAGCTTCACTTACATAATCCTTAGTAAAAAATGATAAATTTAAAGGTATTTTCTTTTTTCACATTTGGATATTCTCTATTTCCCTTTTGTTTCCATGTGGTTGGTGAAAATGTCTGAATGATAATCTAATTTCATTTTTTTCTCTTAAAAATTGGTAATTTTAAGATTCTAATTTTATTCTTAATACATTGACCTTTCATGACAAGGAATCTAGGTCTAATTTTATGTAAATATCTCACTTGGGCCTTGGTAGATCTTTTCAGTTTGAGAATTCTTGTCGTTTCTCAATTCTGGGAAAATTAAGGCCAATATATCATCAAAGATTATTTCACATTCCCCCTCTTTATTTCGTCTTTAAAGAAAATTCTATTAGACATATGTAAGAACTTCAGATTGACAAGTTTTCTGTGAGTATGGTTTCAGTGTGTCTGCCCTCTGATGCCCTCTTGCAACACCTACCATCTTACTTGGGTTTCTCTTACCTTGGGCGTGGGGTATCTCTTCACGGCTCCTCCAGCAAAGCACAGCCGCTGCCAAAGGCAATGCAAAAGAATGCTCAAACTACCGCACAATTGCACTCATCTCACATGCTAGTAAAGTAATGCTCAAAATTCTCCATGCCAGGCTTCAGCAATACGTGAACCGTGAACTCCCTGATGTCCAAGCTGGTTTTAGAAAAGGCAGAGGAACCAGAAATCAAATTGCCAACATCCACTGGATCATGGAAAAGCAAGGGAGTTCCAGAAAAACATCTATTTCTGCTTTATTGACTATGCCAAAGCCTTTGACTGTGTGGATCACAATAAACTGTGGAAAATTCTGAAAGAGGTGGGAATACCAGACCACCTAACCTGCCTCTTGAGAAATCTGTATGCAGGTCAGGAAGCAACAGTTAGAACTGGACATGGAACAACTGACTGGTTCCAAATAAGAAAAGGAGTACGTCAAGGCTGTATACTGTCACCCTGCTTATTTAACTTATATGCAGAGTACATCATGAGAAACGCTGGGCTGGAAGAAACACAAGCTGGAATCAAGATTGCCGGGAGAGATATCAATAACCTCAGATATGCAGATGACACCATCCTTATGGCAGAAAGTGAAGAGGAGCCAAAATGCCTCTTGATGAAAGTAAAAGAGGAGAGTGAAAAAGTTGGCTGAAAGCTCAACATTCAGAAAACGAAGATCATGGCATCTGGTCCCATCACTTCATGGGAAATAGATGGGGAAACAGTGGAAACAGTGTCAGACTTTATTTTTCTGGGCTCCAAAATCACTGCAGATGGTGACTGCAGCCATGAAATTAAAAGACGCTTACTCCTTGGAAGGAAAATTATGACAACCTAGATAGCATATTCAAAAGCAGAGACATTACTTTGCCGACTAAGGTCCGTCTAGTCAAGGCTATGGTTTTTCCAGTGGTCATGTATGGATGTGAGAGTTGGACTGTGAAGAAGGCTGAGCACCAAAGAATCGATGCTTTTGAACTGTGGTGTTGGAGAAGACTCTTGAGGGTCCCTTGGACTGCAAGGAGATCCAACCAGTCCATTCTGAAGGAGGTCGACCCTGGGATTTCTTTGGGAGGAATAATGCTAAAGCTGAAGCTCCAGTACTTTGGCCACCTCATGCGAAGAGTTGACTCATTGGAAGAGACTCTGGATTGGGGGCAGGAGAAGGGGACGACAGAGGATGAGATGGCTGGATGGCACCACTGACTTGATGGACGTGAGTCTGAGTGAACTCCAGGAGATGGTGATGGACAGGGAGGCCTGGCATGCTGCGATTCATGGGGTCACAAAGAGTCGGACACGACTGAGCGACTGAACTGAACTGAACTGAAGAACTTCAGAATCTATATCCCTTTATTTTTTGCTATACTTCTGATCTCTTTATCTGAGAGAATTCTTCAGCTTGATTTTTCAAATCATTAATTAATTTTTCATTTGTAGCCATTCAGCTATTTATACTTACAATTGCATCTTATTTTTTAATTTCAATAAACATTTAATAAATGCAAATTTGTTACTTTCATTTCATTAATTGTCCAGTTGCTTCTTTTTTGCATTTCAACCTGTTCTTATTTCAAATCTTTCTCCTTGTCTCATAGATGATATCCCCTCCTTTAACTTTCTAGAGACAGTTGTTTTAAAATCCTGTTCTTGTGGTTCTATTAACTCTATTTCCTTCCATGAAATTCTTTTCTTATTGAGTTTAGTATCGCTTTTCCATATACAGGCTTTGAAAAATATTTGTTGGCTCTTGCTTGGCAATTTTTCTGTGTTGGTGATTCTTTCTCCTTTCCCAGTACTTCACATACAGTCTTGTCAGCCCCAGCAGGACTATGAAGATATCCCACATGGTTAGGATGGGTTCCCACTGTGGGAAACTCACTGCCATAACTTCTCATCTATCGCCTTCCTTTTATGGACTTTCCCACTTCCTCATCCACAGGTCATTCCTCTTCTTGATTCTGAGCGCAGCTGTTCACATTTCTATATCTTTATTATTTCTATGAACTGGGTTATAAAAATGGGGAGTTTCCACACGTGTGATGTCCAAGTAGGGTAGTCCATTGTTGAGAAATCACCAGCTCTTCACTAGCAAACTTGTACTCATCCTATTGATTTTAAATAACAGTTCACCAGGATTTTGCTGACCACTCTGCATAAATTAAGCCCTTCTATTAGCCTCTCTCATAGTTCTCTTTCTTTATGATAGTCATCATAATTTATAACTATAGATTTAATTATATGTTTACCTGTCCTGATATCTTTCTAAAAATTTATTTAGACATTATGCATTCACTAAGCATTTATTGAGTTGAAAGTACAAACGATATTGTTCAGACCCTCAAATTATTGTGATGAAAGAATGACACAAGTCAACAAAAAAATTGCTCCAAAATTTGACACATGCAATTTAAAGTATAATTTAAAGTTTAAGTGTAAGGAACAAAGGTAGTGTTTACTTCCATGTTGACTGACTGGGGAAAATTTTCCAGAGAAGCTGATGTTTAAGAAAGATTTCAAATGATAAATAAGAGGAAGTTCTGTAGACAAATGAGGAAGAAAATAGCATTAAAGACAAACACAACCAAGTATGTAAGTGCCTACAGACATGAGAGAGCATGACAAAATCTGGAACATGAAACTAGTTTGGTACCAGTTCTAGACATTAAGTGCTATGTGTAGATGTGCTGGTTCTGGGGGAAAATACAGAGGTGAAAGAGTAAACCCATATAAGAGTATTGTGTCAGTCAGAATAGGCTAAATTATCTACAATAACAAACAATACCAAGAGCTCAGTGGCTTCACACAACAGTTTCTTTCTAGCTTAAGCAAAGTCTGCTGTGGATCCAGGCCATTCTCTAGGCAGCTGTCCTCCACATGTTGGCTCAGCACTGCAGGCTACTTCAGTTTCATGGCAGCATTAGGCTTTAAGGCTCAAAGGCTATTCTAAGGTATTTTTATTTTATTCTCTAGGAAAAGGAAGGATCTGAAAGGTCTAGCAAAGGGAGAGAATTAGTGAGACTTGTATACTTATAAGAGTGGTACTAAAGGTAAAGAAGCCAATGAGAAGTTATTGAAATAATCCAATGAAAACTAATGAATCATTCCACTAGTGCAAGGGCAATGGGGAATGGATGTTAGGCATAAATGATGGATTTAAAGATACTTATATGTAAACAATAGGAGTTATTGATCGATGACAGATGAGAAGAAAAGGAAAAATAAGTCAATGATGAAACTCAAATATCTGGCTTGAATTTCTGATTTGCTAGTAGTTCATGAACATTGATCATATGAGAGAATGAGCAAGTTGGATAAGGAAAATGACTTGTGCCTAATGGAACCTTGCGGTGGAGGTGAGAATAGACATTTGATTTGAGCATGAGGAACTATGGAAAGACATTTAGGCTAAAGAAGTAGTAGATTTGCTAGTGATCAGTATGCAATGATTTTTAAAACTATAGTGGGATGTATGAGAAATATTTGAGAAGCCTGGTTACAATTGAACTTCTGAGCTCCATGGTTTTAGGAGAGCCATCAAGCCCCTGAAATTATATCCCAAATTTGAAGAATAGTGCCTATTAAATGTTTCTTGGAAGAAAACTCATTCCACAGATGTTTATTAAGGTCCTATTTTGTGCAGGCCAAGGGCATTATTCTTGGTACTGGAAATAGAGCAGTAAACAAAAAAATACAAAAATACTTGTCCATTTGTAGACAGTGTTATTCTAATGGGGTGGAGAATAAGCAACAAACCAATAAAAACTTAAAATAAACACCATCTTAGCTGGTGGCTAGTGCCGCAAAGACAAATGAAGCAGGATACGGGGAGAGCAAATGGGGGTGAGAATAGAAGCAATAGAGTAGAGTGGCCAGGAAGGACCTCACTAATAAGGTGACGTTTTTAGAAAGAACTGAAGGAGTGAGGGAATGAATTATGTGGTCTTGTTGGGGATATTCCCGGAGAAGGCAATGGCAATCCACTCCAGTACTCTTGCCTGGAAAATCCCATGGATGGAGGAGCCTGGTAGGCTGCAGTCCACGGGGTCACTAGGAGTCAGACACGACTGAAGTGACTTAGCAGCAGTAGCAGTTGGGGATATTCCAAAGAGAGGGAATCTGGCTTTCATTAGAGTCTCACTGATTTACCAGAAATATGAAGAATCATTCCTCTGAAGTAAGAAGAGAGTCAAGAAACTGGTTAAAAAAAAAAAAAGAAGAAGAAGAAGAATCCACTAAGGAGTGATGGTGATTGGTTGTGGAATTCAGAAAAGATATAAAGCCAAGAGAATCTGATAGACTGGAACTGGAATGGTGTTAGAGGGCTAGCTATCCTGATGAGGTTGAATTCTAGGGTAATTGAAGAAGTCAGACTTAGAAAGATGGGAGACAGTGGTTAGGGAATGGGGTATCACAGGGTAAGATTTCAGACATAGATATGGCTATAAGTAAGAGTAGATGGCTATGGTAAAATGGAAGAAATCATCATTAAACTAGATCAAGCAATGAGAGGCCACTGTCACTCAGGATGTCAGGAGGAATGGGGAAGGAGAGGTGAGCATAGTGTCACATGCCTAAGTTATTAATGAAAGGAACAGAGAAGAGGATAAAGAAATTGGAAGATGACAGTAGTAGAGATGAGTAGAATGTGCCAGAATGATAGAAACGCAGGGGAATTTAGAAGGAGTTTGGAAAAGTAATGGTCATGAAACAGCACTAGAGAGTTAGAGAGGTGATAATCCTGAATCCCCTGACCTTTCACAAGGTCTGACCCCTCCTGTTCATTTGCTTCTTAAGTCATGTCCAACTCTTTGCGACCCCATGGACTGTAGCACACCAGGCTCCTCCTTCCATGGGATTCTCCAGGCAAGAATACTGGAGTGGGTTGCCATTTCCTTCTCCAGGGGATCTTCCTGACCCAGGGATCGAACACGGGTCTCCCGAATTCCAGGCAGACACTTTAACCTCTGAGCCACCAGGGAATTCTTAAGGCCTAATTAATCCTGTCTGATGGTTGTATCTTCTTGATCCATGCGGTCTTAGCATTTGAGGAACTTCTGTGGGAGGGGAGACCTAATATGAGTGAATAGCAACCATAATTTGTATCAAACATATTTAGGTGAGCAAAGGTAAGGCAAGTATAGATGGTGTATTAGCTTCCTAGGGCTGCTACACTGAAATACCACAGACTGGGTCACTCAAGTAAAAGACATTAATTTTCTCACAATTCTAGAGGCCAGAAGTCTAAGATCAGGGTGTTGGCAGCTTTAGTCTCTTTTGAGAGCCTTTTCCTTGACTTGCAGATGGCTGCCTTCTTACTGCGTTCCCTCATGGTCTCCCCACTGTCTGTGTTGTCTGTATCCTAAACTCTTCTTCTTACATTAATAATTAGATTAGGCCCATCCAGCCCTATTTTAACTTAATCACTTCTTTAAAGCTCCTGTCTTCAAATATGTTCATATTTTAAGATACTGGGAGTTAAGGCTTCAATATATGAATTTGGGGAGGAAATAATTCAGCCCATAACAGATGGTCTATGTTTCACGTACCTAACCCTAGGACACATCACCCCTCCTAGGACTGACAGAAGAGAAAAAAAAAGAAAAGGAAAATGTCCCCAGGCCCACCTTCTGCCTCACTTCTTGCTACACAAGGAAAATAAACTCTGTTTCAGCACTAGTCAAGGTTTCTCTTATCACCTACCAAACAAAACCTTAACTGACTCAGTATTTGTTAATTCCATGTATGTGGTGCTTGAACTTAGCTTGACACTATGGCAGTATGGGCTTACTTACACTTTGGGAGAACTTCTATTAACAGTCTGCATTAGTCTGCCAGAGCTGCCATGGCAAAGGATCAGAGACTAGGTAGCTTAAATGGCAAAAATATATTTTCTCACAGTTTGGGAGACTAGAAGTTCAAGCTCACGGTGTTGGCAGGTATTTTAAGGAAGTTCAAGATCAAGGTTGTTCTTCTGAGACCTCTCTCCTTGGCTCACCGATGGCTGTCTCTTCACCCCATCTTTCCTCTGTGTTGTCTGTATCTTAATCTCCTCCTCTTATAAGGACACCAGTCATACTGGATTAGAGCCCACCCTAACAACCTCCAGTTTAATCACCTCTTTAAAAATCCTATCTCCAAATAAATTCTGAGATCCTGGGGGTTAAGGCTTCAGCATATGAATTTTGGAGGAGCACAATTCAGCCCATGAATTTTGGAGGAGCCTAGTTTATTTTTTGCATATAAATTATTTTTCCCTCCCCTAAAATCTTGCAGTCACAGGACAGCATGGCTCATGAATGCTCAAAATCCACGGACAGAATCAGGGGTCTACAGACGAGGACAAGGAGGGCTGGACTTGGGGTCAGGAGTCCAAGGCTCTAGATGTTGATCATCCTCTTGTCGGCATACTTAGTCTCTCTGAACCTCATCTGGAAGCACATGTCAACATTACATGTAATGATGTACGTGAAGGTATCTGGCAGATGCTAAGAATACTACATCAAATCTAAGATGTCATTAATTATGACACACCATTATATGTACACAAAGTGGGACACTTGTGCATGGGAGCTTTTAAGATTATAGATTCAAGAGCCCCTCCCAAGATTCATTGAATCTGAATCTTCTGAGACGAAGCTCAGGCACTGTTATTTTTTTAATTTCCCATATTTTTCTGATGACCTGATAGTTTCTAAAGTCAGGGTTTCCAGCATTCTGTCAGTCAGTTTATTGAATAACCCAAAATTTAATTCTAAGGTGTAATCTTTGGGGCCATTGATCAGTTTTTAGATATTCTATAGGAAGCCTGGATTTCACATTTGGCCAATAAAAACTTTTTGCCCAAATATTTTACTTTTTCCAATGCATTCATGAAATTCCAGAAAGTCTGTGCTCAAGAGTTGTATATAATAAACACTTTGGTAGAACATGTAAACAAAGCCCTATTCTAGCTGTAGGAATGCTGTAGTATTTACTGTTAGTAGTAGGTTTCTGATCCGTTTCCCTTACCATGAACGGGATGTTGAGCCAACATCCGTCATTCTACACTTTTATGATTCTAACTGACATACCGTTAGTTTCCTATATGTAAGTATGTTCACTTTTTCATCAACATTTTTTAAAACAAGTTGAATCTTCTTAGAAATTATCTTTCTGAATACCTGTGATTGAATCCTGAGTATGTAATATTATAACCACAGATAAAAGCAAGTGTCAAGATTAGAAGGCCACTCTGGGCTTTTTGACTTTTAACAGATTATTAGCAATTCACCTCGCCACCCCCACTGCAATTTCATTCCATAGTCCTGACACTCACATTTATATGTGCTTTGTGCTCCCAGTGGACTCCTATCCCCTGAGTTTACAGTAGAAAAAACTGATGTCCCTCCTTCCCCTCCTGCAGCAGAGAGGGTAGGTGACTTGCCCAAGGTCACACATGAGTTACCCATGTTTGAGTCTATTCCTAGACCACTGTCTTTTCCATTCCTCCCATTCTTCATGATTTATTCATGTTGCTCTAGGACGTTCTTATCAAAAGATCAGGACGGTATCACCAGCGCAGCCCCACACAATGGGAAACTGCCCTGAATCCAGGCCAGATCAGTCCCAAGCCACAGAGTTTTCATGCAGATTCCATCTGAGCCTTGGCTAACTCCCAAGGAAGCACATATCAGCTCTGCTGTATATTGGCAGAACTTTGGCTCAGAACATATTTCAAATGCCTCCCATTGAGCGTTGGCAGCCTTAAAAAAAACATAGTCAGGAAATTATTCTGGGAGGCTCAGTGGCTCTGTGACACTTCACAAGGAGAAGCTGATGGCTTTCCCTCCCAAACTCTCCCCTCTCTGCCCAGAGCAAATGACTGCATTTCCCTGGATATGCCCTAAATTAGGAGAGGGCCAGCTCATCTGCAGCACTAATGGAGGAACGTCTTTAGTGGGCAGGGCCCTCTGCATGGCGCAGGGTGCTTTGTGCCAAGTTCTTCCTCTCGTGGTTTTAAAATGCTTGTCTATTCCAAAAGAAATGCAGCCCATGTGTTTCTGATTCATTTACACTTAAATCATTAAAATGTTGGTGAGAGTTATTTGATGTCGGAGGAGCCTGTAAGTCTTCTTAATGGGACTTTTAAAGGTTTGTTTTTTTTTTTTTTTTTTTCCTCTTGCCTAAACCAGAAAGCAGTATTTTGCAAAAACAGTGCCTAGGTTCAAACATTTCCTCATCGCATATACTTGTACCCACAATATCAAACATGGCTTCTTAATAATGCCCAGCTTAGTGAAGTTGACCTTTAAAGGTGATAAAACAGAGAAACTGAAGAAAAAATGGAACAAGGAGAACTTCAGCAAGATTCAAGGCACTGTTCCCCAAAATGTGCCAAAGCAGTGTTATCAGAGTGTGGAGAATGCACGTGTTTGCCGTCTTGCTTGGAATGGGTGGGAGCCATCTCTTGAGTACACTGAACAGCTAAAAAAGTGTAAGAATAATTCCTTTAAGTCTCATAGCAAACCCCATTTTCCAGATGAGGAAACAGGATCAGAGATGTTATTGAGTCCAAAGTACATGGTTTGCTTGAATAGAAAGGAAAGATTATAGCTAACTCTGACTGAGTCTAATTGCTCTTTTCAAAAAATGCCTCAAATTGAGTTTCTCTGTGACTGTGGTATGTATCTGTAATGCCATATGCACTATAATATGTTTGTTAGTAAGAAGCAGCGCAACATAGTGGATACCGGCTCAGATTTTTCCCAATCACTTTCTAGCTGTGTGATCTTGGGTAACTTACTTAAACTCTCTGAGCAGTTTCTTCATCTGGAAGCAGAAATAATATTACTACTCAGCTCTGCAAAATGTAAAGACAATCAAAAGCAGTTAACCCATTACTAGAACAGTACCTGACACAGTGCTCAGTAAATGTTAACTATTAGCTGTGACAGCAGTAGGCGTAATAAGAAGCTGGATAATCTAGGCAAGTTATGGACCTCTCTTGCCTCAGTTTTCTTGTCTGTAAAATGGGTATGATAGTGTGACCCTCTCACGTTTGTGGAAATAATTGAGATGATGTTTGCACCTAGCCCTGTGCCTAACACAGAAAAGGTTCTCAGTGAACTGTACTGTTTTTAACCAGACATCCCTCTCCTTGTTCAGGACTGGTGGTCATTGTTGTGGAGAAAGGAAATTTCCTTCTTCAGCTCGGCTGAGATCTGCTGCTGCTTTTCTTCACAGTCCCTGGGTCTAGCCATGTACACAGGCCCAGGTCTCTTCACATCCATGGGGTGTGAGGCTTTTTGACTGCGGTGGGTCCTCCCTGGGCGGTAACAGGCCCCTGCACAGTCTGAGTTGGTAAAAAGCTCAAGCCTCACTTTCAAGTGGTGAGAAACAACTAGCCAAGTGAAGGACTGGCTGCTAGCTCACAAGCTTGGCCAGCTGCTCTGTTCACCAAAAAGCCTGTGGTTGTTTGTAGACAGACAAGCTTTGGGATTTGGATCTTTTTTCTTGCCTAGCGTAGGATACTAGAATTGCCTTCTTAGTATTGTCCTTGCTTAATTGATGTCCTTTTGCCAGTGTCCTGAAGACGAGCAGAGAATTATAGCCATCTGGCAAGGGAGACTGGGGAGAGCTGACGCTGTCCCTCTCTACTATCTACACACACACACACACACACACACACACACACACACCCCACACACACACACCACACACACACACACGGTGATACAAATACCTATTCGAGCTGCTCAGCGATTCTCTCCCGGGAGCTGGAAGCAGCCGTACAGGATGAAGGAGGGAACTGGAGGAGGAGATCTTGTAAGGAAGAAGACGGATTCTGTTCTGTCAGGTCCCTCTGAGTGTGTGTAAGAGCAAGTCAGAGGAGAGAGAGAGAGAAGGCAGAGGGAGAGAGGGGGAGAGGGGATCTGTTGCAGGCAGGGGAAGGCGTGACCTGAATGGAGAATGCCAGCCAATTCCAGAGTCACACAGGGACCTCAGAACAAAGATAAGGCTGATACCACACTGGGGACGAGCTCGCAGACGAGTCAGGCCAAGGGGACCAGGCAGCCAGGAGCACTCAAGGCAGGAAAATGAGGTGAGTGCCAGGGCAGAAGTGGGCATGGGGTGGGCGGAGGGGGGCGGCAGCTTTCAGGGACCAGATGCCAAGTAGCTCTGGAAGGTCTGACCTTGTCTCTGGGCAGACTCACCTGCGTGTCCTATGGTTGGTGCAGGGGCTCTTCATCAGTTCTCGGGGCTCTGAGAAGGGAGCCAGGCTGGGGCCTTGCCTGGGACTCCAGAGACTTGCAACTTGAAACGGGAGGCTGTGGCTGTGTGCAAATGCCGCCGGTGCCGCTGGAGCTCAGATTTCTCCTCTGCCAACGCAGGGTGCTGCCTGCCGGCCAATGTGACTTTTCTCCTGTTGCCTACAAGGTTGAGTTTTTGTTTTCCTCCTTTAAAAAGAGCACTGGTTTCTCTCTTCCAACACTCTGTGAGTTAAATATGTGTTTGTGTGTTTATTTGTTCTGACCGGAAAAGAAACCAGATTCCCATTGCTCAGCTCTGTGGCTTCTTAAACCTTCAGAAGTTTGCTAGTTTAAACCTCAGTTTAAAAAAGCAAAAACCTGTCCACATTTTACAGTCCCCTATAAATTTCTGCATTTCTCACTGAAATCAGAGGCCACCAGTAGCATGAATCAGGCTATGAATTGCACCAAATGACTCTTAAAGGGATATTTCAAATTAAAAAAAAACAAAAACCAAAAAACTTCCTGATTCTGAACCTAAGATTTTAAATTGCAATTGTTTCCAAGCTCTTCAATATTTCCAGTGTCTCAGCCTATATTTAGTTACTAGCTGCTTGTTACCAGACATTTCTTGTAAGTTTTCCTCTCTAAGTGTCAAAATCCAGCCACCATAATTATTTCTACTACTTTTAAGTGCTAATACTGTTAAAAATACAAAAAAGAAAAAACGAACACTCCAGAGACGTGTTAAGTCTCTGAACACCTCTTTTCCCGTTAATTTTACTCTCAGTTGGAAAGGGGTTTCTATTTGTTTCTCTTCTGCAGTCACCTAGCAACTTTTCAGGGTCTGGGGCCAATGAGGGGCTTCAGGCTGTGTTAACTCTTTGAACTCAGATTACCTGTGGTTTAGAGAGATAACCAGCTCTTTAAGGTTAATCCAATCACTCTGTTCTTTTTAAATCCATTGTAATGTTAAACCTGCTGTCTAACTCCATTTTCCTTTTTCCTGAAAGAGATGAGATTTATGCCCATCTACATGGAATGACAATTTGACTCATCTGTCCACTATTCAAGTCTTCACCCCGCCACCCAGGACCCCAGCCATACCAAACTATAGGGCCGATGATCAGTTCTGCCTTGGCATTTGCTCATCCCTCAACTCTCTTATTTCCCCTATTTCTAGAGCAGTGGTCCCCAGTCTTTTTGGTACCAGGGACCGGTTTCATGTAAGAAAATTTTCCAGAGATGGGGGAAGGAGAGAGGGGTTCAGGCAGTAATGCAGGCTACAGGGAGTGACAGATGAAGCTTTGCTCACTGGTCCACTGCTCACCTCCAGCTGCACAGCCCGGTTCCTAACAGGCGGCAGACTGGTACCAGTCCTCGGCCAGCCCACGGGTTGGGGACCGCTGTTCTACAAGACTTGATCATTCAAGCTTGCTCAAACATCACCTCCTCTTCCCTGCTCAGCTTCCCCAGAGTCAGCATCTTGCCCTTTGTGCTTTCTCTGTCCTTGGGAGTTATCTCTCTTAATATTATCATGCTGAAATGTTCACCACCTCCTCCAAGGCTGGATGTTCCTTAAGGAATAGGATCTGTGGCTTGTTCACCTTTGTATGCCTCGTACCTAGCATAATGTTTCATACATACAATCATTTCATTGCATACAATCAATACTGGCTGAATTGAATTCAGTTGTTCAACAGCAAAACTTCTCCTGGAAAAGTGCTCCACTAGAAGTCTCTAAGGAAATGGCGACCCACTCCAGTGTTCTTGCCTGGAGAATCCCAGGGACAGGGGAGCCTGATGGGCTGCCGTCTATGGGGTCACACAGAGTCGGACAGTCGGACACGACTGAAGCAACTTAGCAGCAGCAGCAGCAGAAGTCTCTAAAAGGTCTTGCCTCATACAGACACAACACTTCAGAGTTTGCAAAGCACTTGTATAGTCACTGTTTGCATCTGGTCTTCAGATTTTGGATGAGGTAAGGGTTTATGGAGACAAGAGGATAAAAGAGTTAAGCAACTTGCCCAAAGCCACACTGATGATCTTGAAAAAGCCCAGACCCAAATTTGGATCTTTGGGCTCCAAGTTTAGGACTTCTTTCTATAATATTGTGCCAGACTCTCAACCAAGTGTATTATTGTACATCAGCAGCTCTCAACCCTAGCTGCACATTAGAACAATTTATAGTACTTTTTAAAAAATGCCAATGACCAGGCCTCACTCCAGACCAATTAAACTAAAATCTGACCAATTAAACTAAATACTTTTGTATTAGAATTTTTTTTTTAATTTTCACATAAAGCTATGGGTTTTTAAAATTATTTTTCACAGGATTAATTGCTTTGGCCAGATGCCTGGGCATGATATGGGCATGGACCCAGCTTCCTCTGTGAGCTTTTGTTATTGCTGTTTTCTGTGGAAGCTAACTCACCATATGGCATTGGACGTGACGTGTCACCTCTTGGGGTATCCTTTTTGTCCTCTGTCAAGCAAGAGTGTCAAAGAGATCTGCACAAGCCTTTTCAACTCTTCTATCCCAAAACAGTCTTGGTGTTGCGTAGGCTGAAGTGAGGAGTGAATGGAAAGGATAGAAAGTGCTACTCGTACCACAACCATGGCTATATGCCGGCATTTTTTATGCATTCCTCAGAGCCTGCGCCTACAGTAGGGCTTATGAAATCCCGGCTTTATATATTACTTGTGACATTTCAAGCAAACGTAACTAAACTTTTTGATTAGTCGGAGAATAGATAGCAGGTGTCAGAATTTGTACAGCCGGTGCCTGGTGGATAAGAAGCCAAAAACACTCAGAGAGCGTGATGGGAAATGGAAGCCGCCACTTACATTCTTTGATTTGCAGCCCCGCAAGCAAGCAAGTGAGCATATGCTCAGGCTTATTATGTGAAAAGAGAGATTTGTTTCATATGTTTGAAACTGTTTTGAAATGCAAACAAAATAGAACAGAGTGCTTCACAGGCCTTCCTCCTACGCTGACCAGTTGCCTACTACACGTGGTCTGAGGCCTCTGAGGATAGATGGAGCCATCCACCTGGGCCAGCCCATGACAGAACTAGCAGCAGGAAGCTCAGGGACTCCTCCATGTGGTGTGGAAAAAGCAGAAGTGGAGAAAGCTGACCTTTCAGCCTTGCATAATCTGTTGCTATTGCAGGGAAGTCCAGTCTGGGAACCAAAGCTCATTCCAACCCCTGCTTTTCGGGAAGCAGCCTGATGGGGTAATAGTAACTAATGTTTAGCTAGGACTGGACAGTCGACAAAGTACTTACTCTCCAATCCTCCTTTACTGTGACAGCAGCCTCGGGGGGTGTCATTACTATGACACTTAATGAATGAAGAAGTTGAGAGGGAGACCTTACACGACTTCCCCAAGATGGGTTAGATGAATGAAGTAAAAGTCTGGACTGGAATCCTGCTCTTCCAACCCAAGACTAGTGCCCTCCCCTGCTCAAGAGGCACTTAACCAGAATTTCCAGCACAGGTTGGAAATATCAGTACATTTCCTCATTTCAAAGTAGGGCTGCCTGACCCCTGCAAGCCAGAGTTTTCAAATTTACCTTTCCTACTACTTCATCAGAGAGCTTGGACCCAAGCCTGCCTTTCTCTCTGCCTTAGAGGCCCTTCCTCCACAGATTGGCTTATAAAAATATTGACCCTGGCAATTGCATGAAAACATTTTGTTTCCTTAGTTGCATCTCCTGTGTTGCTATTGTAGGGGCCTTGGGAAAAAATTTACCTCTATTTTTCTTAATTGAAAAAATAGCACAAGGTCCTTCTAGACACATTTGAACATTTTACATACACAAAAGTAAAATTGAAAGCACTCATTTTTATTGAGTGTAATTTTATATTACCACTTCAGAGATAACCACTGTTAATACCCCTGCTGCTGCTAAGTCGCTTCAGTCATGTCCGACTCTGTGCGACCCCAGAGACGGCAGCCCACCAGGCTCCCCCATCCCTGGGATTCTCCAGGCAAGAACACTGGAGCGGGTTGCCGTTTCCTTCTCCAATGCATGAAAGTGAAAAGTGAAAGGGAAGTCACTCAGTCATGTCCAACTCTTCGCGACCCCACAGCCTACCAGGCTCCTCTGTCTATGGGATTTTCCAGGCAAGAGTAATGGAGTGGAGTGCCATTGCCTTCTCTGTTAATACCCCAGTGATACCCTTCTAGGCCTTTTTGCAGTTATGTATTTACCTTTTATGTAAATATTATATAAAATAGATAGATAATTTCATTGTGGTTATCTCATTGTGTTTATACACTCAAAAATTCATATATATGCATGTAGACACATATATGTATCTTTTTACTGGGCAGGGAGGGGTAGGTTAGGAGAAACAGCTTTCCAATTAGCCAAATTCTAACTATTAATGTTAAAATGCTGGTATAATTCCCCAGAACTTACTTTTTAGACTATATATTAATAACGCTCTGGCCCCCACATTCGTGCTTTACCTCACTCATTCATTCATCATCTATTATATACCAGGCTTTATATTGGGCCCTTTACATACATCATCCTTAATATTCACGTGAGCTGTGTAAATTAAAGACTATAATCTTCACTTTACATTTGAGGAAACCTAAATTCAGAGACTAATTCCCCAAGATTTCACAGCCAGTAAGGAAGTGAACTGGGATTTGAACCCAAATACACCTAACTTCAGGGCTGTGCCTAAAGCATTGCTCTAATTGGAACCATGTACAGGGAGCTGCAATCTGGAGTGAAGGATATTCCATGGTATCCTGGGAAGCTTTGAGTTGGAAGGTGGAGGATAAATGAGATGACCAGGTGAGGAATGATTGGGGCATGTGTGATGGAGTTGAGGCCTGGATGGGTGTGGCATGCTTCCAGAATGATCTGCCTCAGGCTGGTATGAGATGAAGCAAATCAGCGCTAGATCAAAAAGGGCTCATCAGCCAGCCCAGTAGCAGATGCTTTGCCCTGCAGGCACAGTGAAGCCACATGGACACGTCTGTGTTTTAGAAAATCAAATTTGGCAGAAGATTGCTAAATGGTATGAAATGGGGGCCAAGGAAATCAGTTAGGATTCAGTAGCAATAGTCTGGATAAGAACATTTAAATTAATTGACTGAGGAGAAACAGAAGGGTTTCCAAAACATAGGAATCAGCATAAGATTTAGGGGAAAATTGATGAGCCAGGTTTGAGATGTTTGAGTTCAAGGTCTTTGAGTCTTGCAGGGGAACAGTCTATTGGATGCCTTGGTTGTGCTGTACATTGACCATTAGGTTTTTGGCAAGCCTTGGACGTTCTGCCTCTATTGCATCAGCCACTTGGGTGTGTTCTGTTAAGTTTTAGTTGAATTTCCCATGCCCCTTATGCAACTCTTAACAGTCTAATATCTTGGATTCCTACAACTGGAAATAGATTGTAAGTTTTTTATCCTTTAATAAGAACACTTGTCAAAGAGGGGGGAAAACAACTTGTTTTGGTAATTTCTTCTTAATTCAAAATTTTCTATTTCTTGATTAATTTTGTTTAATTTGTTTAAGGTACTGCAGATCCCATCATTGAGTACAAGCCTTATCTCAATATTTCCATCTTACTATTACTTACTTTTTAGGAAACTGAATCAAGAGTTTATGATTCTTAAAATAAGCTGAGCTGAAGAAATTATATCAGCTTTTACTTAACTATGAAATTTATATTTTAAACCAAATAGCAATATGTCTCAGAGTCCCAAATATGATATTTTCTGGGAAAGTTTAATACTATTATTGAATCTTTAAAAGAGCACAACTGGGAGTAACCTTAGAAATCAAGTTACTATCCTTCAGTATTATACAGTGGATAAGCAAGGCCCATAAGGGAAAAATAATTACAGCAAGTCAGTGGTATGCTGCAAACTTGGCCTCCTGGCTGTTGATTTAGTTAAACGACAAGGACCGCTATCTGAGTGTGCGTGAATCCATTCCTGTCTTTCAGGTGGCTCCTTCTCTCTCATGCGCTGTGCTTCTCCTTGTTGAAGGCCTCAGCCCACATTGTGGAGCTTAACAATATGTTTGGCCAGATCCAGTCTCCTGGCTATCCGGACGCCTATCCAAGTGATTCAGAGGTGACTTGGAATATCACTGTCCCCGAGGGATTTCGAATCAAGCTCTACTTCATGCACTTCAACTTGGAATCTTCCTACCTTTGTGAATACGACTATGTGAAGGTGAGATCTGACGTTCCCTTACCGTGGCAGGTTCTCTACTGGAGGATCTGCTGGGAGTTAGAGGAACCTAGATGAATTAGATGCTGTGTTTGCCCCCCAGGCTGGCAGTCCAATGAGGGAGACATACAATATCATAGCATGATAAATGAAGGTTGCGGGTGGCACACTAGGAGCAGGTTGAGTAGGAAGACCTAGAAAAGATCTTAAGGGAAGATGAAATTGGCAAAGTGTTACTCAAATATAGCCTTCCCTTTTCCTTTCTGTTCTCAAAGTCTAACATTTCTGCTAACCTCTGCTCCAATGTCACCTTTAGTTCAACAAGCTAAAGAGACTCCAGAGTAAGCTATCATTATATCCAAAGCTGAGGCATTAGAAAGCATTGTCCAGTTCTCTAGGTAATGATCAAGATAATGAGAAGTATAGAGTATGTCACAGGGGAAATAAGAGGTGAGGTTGGAAGGTTGATTGGAGTGAGATCCTGAAGGGCTTTGAATGTAATGCTAAAGAGTTTAGATTTTATCAACAAAGAGTATAGGCAACAGAAGATGGAAGTGACGATGGATATAAAAAACAAAGGGAAGAGGAGCAGGAAATGATTACAGCATCAAACAATTTCTCAGAATTTAGAAAGTACCCATAGCAATGCCATAGATATGAAGCTATTCTCTTTTAACAGTGGAGCTAAAACAGGTCAAAGTACTTCTGAGAGATAACATATATTACAGTTGTATCTGGTTCAAAAAGAGGTGAAGACCTAGCTTAGAACCTACTTATAACCTCTCTCTGGCTTCCTGGAAAAGCTCTTATTAAACCACTAAAGCTGAAACTCTAGTACTTTGGCCACCTCATTCGAAGAGTTGACTCATTGGAAAAGACTTTGATGCTGGGAGGGATTGGGGGTAGGAGAAGAAGGGGACAACAGAGGATGAGATGGCTGGATGACATCACTGACTCTATGGACATGAGTCTGAGTGAACTCCGGGAGTTGGTGATGGACAGGGAGGCCTGGTGTGCTGAGATTCATGGGGTCGCAAAGAGTCGGACACGACTGAGCGACTGAACTGAATTGAACTGAACTGAGCATAGACTTCCTATATTTTTGGTATTAGTGTAGTTTCATTTTTGTACAGCCATAATTCAGTAAGAATTAACCTGGTATTAACCAGGATGTTAATACCACTTTGCTCACTTCCCCAGCAAAGAAGTGAGTTGGCAAGATGCTTACACTTATAATCTCATTCAACCTTTAAAACAATCCTATGAGATAGGTATTACTATCCCATTTACAGGCAAAGACACAACCCCAAGAAGGTGAAGCAACTCATCCAAGATTGTACAGCTAGTAAATGATGGATCAAGATTCCAAATCCATGTCTTATGACTTTCAATACTTCCTTCTTTTGGCTCCGCCAAACTGCTCACAAGCTGTACTCCACTGAGCCCTAGGATACTTCAGAGGTTGACAAGAGCACTGGGGTGGGGGCCGGGGAAGCCTGGTAACTGGGGCTGTGAACTCCTACCCTGATTAACTCATTTTGAATGGTGAGTGTTGCTGATTACATATGTTGGATATGCATCAAGTATCCCATTTAAAGCAAGTTTTCTGTGACTGAAAACTTTCTAAAATTGGTCCTCCATGGCACAGTTTTTCAATTTTAGCACTATTGACATTTTGAGCCAGATAAGTATTTGCCGAAGAAAGCTATTCTGCAAATTATAGGATTTTTAGCAGCATCCCTGGCTTCACTTACTGGATGTCAATAGCACTCGCATTCCAGTTGTGACAACCAAAAATGCCTCCAGCAGTTATCAGCAGCCCCAGAGGAGCAAAAGCTCCACATGTGAGAACCACTGCTCTCTGTCCTGCTGCCCATCTTTGAACGTCCTGTGCTAGGAACTGTGAGAATTTAAGGACCCAGAAATCTAGTCCATTAGCGAAAGAGCTGATCCTAGAAAAAGAGCCATTGCACCAGGTGGAAAAGAGTAATGATGATAAAAGATTGACAAAGAAAGAATGAGAAATGTTGAAACTATCTGCTCTCAGAGATGATGTGGCTTGGTAATCTAGACCGAATACAGCTTCTATAAATCCATTACAAATGGAGCCAACTTCTCAGAGTCACAAGGATCAAACAGGGAATATTCACCAAGGCCCTAAGTGTTCATCATAGTAAACTGAAATTTCCAACAAACAGGATAGTTATGTCTTCTAAGATAAAATCTAGCCTCTGGAAGAACCAAACTCCAGGATCCCAGATGTACTATGGGTAAGGGGCATTTGGTTAGCAGAATCCCCCAGCCCATTCCCCTAGCTAATGCTGACTGTACCACCATTGTATTCTCAGATATTTAGGTTGGAGAGCAAACTTAGCAGAAGGAAAATGACCAAACATTGGCTTAATACGAGAGTAAATTCCATTGATTTAGACAAGGCTAGATGTGAACTTCCTAACTGCTTTTTATCTACTTTCAAACATGTCAAACATCTAGAAATTTTGCCAGTGGAAACATTTGCCTTTATTAGTACTTGAGGCCTCAAGATCACAGAAATGGCAATTTTTTTTTCTTTAGCTGTGACATGACTTTTTTTCATTATTTCCCATCCCTCCACTGCAAGAATTCACTCTCAATTCATTTGCAAGTTTTTTTTCTAACAAGTTTTCCCCTTATTGAGACAGAGGTCAAGTCTGACCTTGTTAGGACACCTTTGGGGCTTTCCTGGTGGCTCAGCTGGTAAAGAATCTGCCTTTAGTACAGGAGGCCTGGGTTCGATCTCTGGATTGGGAAAACCACCTGGAGGAGGGCATGTCAACACATTCCAGTATTCTTGCCTGG